>NC_042628.1:35080563-35733137 GCF_901001135.1 Rhinatrema bivittatum
AGCTAGGTTAGTGTCATCTTCTAAACGTTTTGATCGAATTACACCAATTCTATCTAGACTTCATTGGCTCCCTATGGCGGATCGTATAATCTTTAAGATAGGAATGACTATTTTTAAATTACGCGCGTCTTCCTCTGATTTTTGGTTTAACGCCTTACTTCGGATCCACAAGCCAGCCAGAGTACTCAGGACTTCACAACTTAATTTACTTGAAGTCCCTTCAGTGAGATTAGCCCATTTACATTACACAAGAGAAACATCTTTCTCCATAGCGGCACCTAATTGCTGGAATATGATTCCCCATGAATTACGATCTATTGAAGATGTTAAAAAATTTAAAACTGCCTTTAAGGAATATTTGCTGAATCGTGTGTATAATTGTTAAAGGTAATACCTGAACAATTTAATGCATAAGGTAACGAATATCAGATAATTTTTTATTAGATTGTTTCTATGAAACTATTCTATTTATTTTTGTTGGTGTTGCTTTTATTATGTGTGTGTACTTTGTATATCGCCTAGGCCTAACAGTGTTAGGTGATTAATAAATTTTATAAATGAAATGAATGAAATAAGATATAGTTTCACCGGAGAAGGTACAGAGAAAGGTGACCAAAATGATAAAGGGGATAGAACAGCTCCCCTATGAGGAAAGGCTGAAGAGGTTAGGGCTGTTCAGCTTGGAGAAGAGATGCCTGAGAGGGGATATGATAGAGGTTTTTAAAATCATGAGAGGTCTTGAACAAGTAGATGTGAATCGGTTATTTACTCTTTCGGATAATAGAAGGACTAGGGGGCACTCCATGAAGTTAGCATGGGGCACATTTAAAACTAATCAGAAAAAATTATTTTTCACTGAACGCACAATTAATTTCTGGAATTTGCTGCCAGAGGATGTGGTTAGGGTGGTTAGTGTAGCTGAGTTTAAAAGAGGTTTGGATAAGTTCCTGGAGGAAAAGTCCATTAACTGCTATTAATCAAGTTGATTTAGGGAATAGCTGTTGTGATCCCGGTCGCGGCTCCCGCGACTGGGTTCTTACCTCTGCTGCTGACCCCGACTTCCAGCTGGCCTCCCCGATGCCGATCCAGGCCTGCACAGGCCTTTCCCCGCTGCGTGTCCTCCGGCCTGACCCTGCCCATTGAGTACACACGCGCGCAAGGAGGCAGTTCTTAAAGCTGCAGGCGCGAGAAACCTCGGCCAGCCCCCGGAGTGACGTCAGATGCTGGCAGGGTATTTAAACCCTGGCCCTGCTCCAGAGGATCGCCTTGCAACGAGGTTCACTCCGGTGTGAGTATCTAGTTGCTGTTCCGTTCCTGCTCCAGCCTTGATCCCGATCCTGCTTCCGTTCTGGTTCCAGCCTTGATTCCTGACCCATTGGCCTGTCTTCCTGGTTCTGATCTGGTTCGTCTTCTGGTCATTCTCTGTCTGCCTCTGGCCCTGATCCTCGGACTGTCCCACCGACCTGCACCTTCTTCACCGTGACGTCTGGACTCGTCTCTAGGAGACTTCGCCCAAGTCTCAGCGGCTCGGGTTCTCATGGGCTCCTCCTGGGGAAACCTCGGGCTTCCAAGGGTGAAGCCAACCACTGGTCTCCCGGCATCCTCCGCCTCCCAGCGGAGGATGATCTACTGCGGAGATCTTCCATCCTTCTTCTTCCGCTGGCCGGCCCAAGGGTCCACGATTCCTAACAGTTTGCAAGACCATGGACCTGGCAGATATTTCTGGACTACAGGCCATTCTTGGAATGGCACAGCGTCTTCAACAGCACTGTCTCATCAGCTTTTGTCGCCACTGCCTTCATCTCCGCAAGTTCATGCTTGAGGGCCTGGTAAGATAGGTCTCGACCTCCACTCTTCGTTTAATGATTGTAGCGTATCAAAATGCTCATGAATTTTCCACAGCTTTTCATCAATCACAGTTAATGTTGTGCTGGCCACATCATTCATATCACCACTTTCAGCCACGGGCGAGGGGGGATTGCTGGTACCATCTGCCATTTTAGGCGTCAGCTGACCCTTCTTCTTTCGTACCTGTTTAGCTGCCATCAGAAAGTCAGAATCCCATCCAAACGGCGCTTTCAGATTAATACACTGTTCTTGCAGCAACTTTATCTGCCTTGTATGTCTTGTAAGCTTTGTAAAAGACGCAATTAAGTTAGATTTAAGTGGGTGGGACCCCAGAGCAGAAAAAAACACTTCTCTCCGCTCACATCACATCACGTGATCCCACATAATTCCAATTATCTGTTAATAATCAAATTTTGTTAGTTTGGCTACAATTGGCTTTTGCAGAGAATACTGGCGGGCTGATGTCAGTGCAGGGGTATATATACCATGATGTCAACTTTGCTCCATCTCCATCTGCTGGTAGAGGTGCATAACTCACTGGTTTTGGATCCATCTGTCCTTATTAAAGAAAAGGAAATTATCAGGTAAGTAGTAATTTCTCTGTGTACTCCCTGAAGATCACAACATTTTGAAGGGCATTTTTTACATTGAGTGCTAATTTCTAAAATGTGTTTGTGTGTGTGTGCCACATGGAGAGGCTGTGTGTGTTTGGGTATGTGAGCAAGATGCTTTGTATTTTTTGTGTGTATGTCTGAGCGAAAGTGGTTGATTTTGTATGCGTGTGTGTTTGTGTTTGACAAACGGCAAGAGTTGTGAGTAGTTCTTGGTGTGAAAAGAAGACTTTGTGTTTGTGTAAGAGAGGGAGGCTGTTAGCAGGGCCGGCGCATCCATTAGGCGAACTTCGGTGGTCGCCTAGGGCACCGAGTCGTAGGGGATGCCAAAGAGCAGCCACGTGGTACCACAAGCGGGACCTATCCCGCTTGTGGCAAAGAGAAATAGAGACTGTGTGCTTCTCAAGGCCGCGAACAGCCTTGAGAAGCACACAGTCGGCACCGAAACAGGTGGGGGATCAGCGCAAGGGTCGCCTAGGGCACCCAATACCCTTGCATTGGCCCTGGCTGTTAGTCTATGTGTGTGTGTGTGTGTGTGTGTGTGTGAATTGAGGCTATTGTGTTTGAAAGGGTTTGAATTTATTTGCATGTGTCTGCCTTGGTGACAGAGATGCTCTTCTTTGTGTGAGTGTGTTTGTATATTAGAAAAACTGGGTGACTTTGAATGTGAGTATGTATCAGAAAGGGAGCATGTTTGTGTATCTGTGTGAGAAGTGGTTTATGTGTCTGTATGGTCCTGCTGATTTCCATCTGTGTTTTATCAACTCACATATGTAACTTTCCATTGTTAGTCAATTTACATGTCTAAGTGCTGCGGCAAAGGAAGAAATGCATGTTTATGTGGACTCGGATGCAGGAATGGATGCCAACTTGCTGCATTCAATATAGTTTACTTATGAACCTAATTTTTCAAGACCACAGAACTTACATGAGTAATTTGCATTGCAGCAGAAAGTTATGCACATAAATTGAAAAAAAGACAGACAGAAATTGGCATTGATATACAGCATTCTCCGCTTACTGTAAAGAACATCTAAAAACATTAATTAGATAGGCTGGAAGCCTAGCATCAGCATTAGGCTCTGGGTTAACTAGCACAGAGCAACCATGGATATAACACATCAGTGGTATGGCTGCATTAAGCTTCCAAGAAGGCTGATATAACTTGCTCGAATTGTCCATGATTAATAAACTTAAAAACAAAGAACATGACTTGGACAGATATAGAGGATAGTGGTAGGAACAGGATTGAGAGGAAAAAGACATTAGGTGGGAGAGGTAGCTGGTATTGGTTTAAATATTGGGAATCTGTATGCTCATCTACCCAAAGGCATAGCAAATTAGATACGAGGACAACTGGGCAGACAGGATGGACCAATTAGTCTATCTGCCACCATATTACTCTTACAGATGTCATTTCATTTTTCTTAAATGTGATGACAATGTAGCTACACAGCTGTTGCGGTCTCTACCGCTTCCCCCTTGCTAGCCGTGTTCAGGGCTCACCTCCGAGGTCAGGAACGCTGCCTCCGCGGCTCTGCTGAGCATTCAGGCCGTCCGCCATTACTGGGCCGTCTCGCTGCCGCCCCGCGCGCATGCGGGGACGCGCATTATGGACGTACGCTCACCGGAAGCCCGACCCCGCCTGAGCTGACCATGCCACGCCCCAAGCCCGATATAACCGGCGTCCTTCAGTCCTCTCATTGCCTTGCAACGAGGGTCGCTACAGTGTGTAGTTCTTAGTTGCACTTCCGTTGTTCTGCTTCAGCTACCGACCTCTGCTCGTTCCTGACTCTGCTTCTGCCCGCCGCCAGCCACCGACCTCTGCTCGTTCCTGACTCGACCGCTGCCGGCCGCCTGCCTCAGCCCACGGCTTCTCTGCCGCAGCTGCTACACTCCTGTCCTCCGGACAGTGCCTCCTGCAGGCCTGGGCTGGAGCTGCTACCAGACTGCCTTGGGTCCCGAGACCTTCTACTTCCTGCCTGGCTCTGGCCTACTCGCCGCGGGATCCCATCTTGCTTCCTGCAAGTTCCAGTCAAGACATTACTGACTCTGATCCTGCTTCCGCTTGCTCTGTGCTCCCTGGCCTATTGGCTCTTGCTACTGGACTCTGTGCTCACCCTTGCCCGGCCTTCCTAGAGAGACTATCACTGTGCAGAAGTCCCAAGGGACTGGGACCCTACGGGCTCCTCCTGGGGGGGTCCTGGTTCCCGGGTGAAGAGCTTAGCTGCACTCCCAAGTCCCAAGGTTCTGGGACCCTACGGGCTCCTCCTGGGGGGCTCCCAGTTCCTGGGTGAAGACCCTGTGTGTCTCCTAAGTCCCAAGGCTCCAGGACCCTACGGGCTCCTCCTGGGGGGGTTCCTGGTTCCCGGGCGAAGACCTGGGCTTGTGGCTCTGCCTCCCGAGCTACTCTACCCAGGGTGGTTCGGCTCAAGGGTCCACTCTCGAACCGCGGCTCCCAGGCCGCAACAACAGCTGGCTTGTTAAATTCCCTGCTGCCTCCCCAGTTATAGTGTGCATTCCAAATTTCACTTTGAATCAGCATTTGTCCTACGATTAAAAGCAAACAAGAGCTGGATCATTAGAATCTTTGATGTGTTTGAACGCCCTTCCAGAGGAAGTGGTGAAGACCAAAACTGTGAAGGACTTCAAAGGGGCGTGGGATAAATACTGTGGATCCATAAAGTCTAGAGGATGTGAATGAAGAGAGGGTGGCTGCGGGAAATGAAGGCTACTACCTGGAGATAATACCCTTATTCAGTAAACATGCACACGGTTAATACAACTCCAACATTGCTCTGTGCTTCAATGGCAAGAGGAAATGTGGAAAAAAATGGATTTGCATCACAAAAAAACGGGGAGTCGCTTGCTTGTTACGGCAGTTACTACCCCAAACCAAATAAGCTTGATACTTCACTTTCAATGCATATCCAACGTAGCTCTCTGCTTCAACAGCAGGGGGGAATGAATGAAAAGATGATTTATATTCAGACAACCAACAAGGACTGAATTACATAGTCTGGGTAAACAAATAAGCATGGGTGTAGCTTGCTTGTTACGGCGGTTACTACCCCGAATCAATTAAGCCTGATATTTATTTATTTATTTATTTTTAGTTTTTAATATACCGATGTTCCTGTATAATATACAAATCACACCGGTTTACAATGAAATCAAACTGATGCCTCCATGGGCGTTTTACATTGAAACAAGATAACAGATGTTATGGGGGGGGCAGAGGAACTTGGCGGAAGTTACAGCAATTGAGCATGAATAGCTAAATAGAGATAACTAAATATATATACAGTAAACTATGTACATAAGGTGATGGTGATACTTAACTTCAATGCATATGCTTATCCAGCATAGCTCTCTGCTTAAACGGCAGGGGGAATGAAGAAAAGAGGATTTATATCCAGACAATAACCAACAATGACTGAATTGCACAGGCTGGGTAAACAAATAAGCATGGGAGTAGCAAGCTTATGGAGGCAGTTACTACCCCTAACCAATCAAGCTAGATACTTCACTTAGATGCAGCTCCAGCACTGCTCTCTACATTAATGGCGGGGGTGGAAGGGAATTGGAACCATAAGGTTACTAAGGGTCAAAGAGTAACAGTTAAGTATGAGAAAAAAACAAGTGTGAAAGCTTGCTGGGCAGACTGGATGGGCCGTTTGGTCTTCTTCTGCCGTCATTTCTATGTTTTTTATGATATCAGTTTATTCATATGGACTTTTGGGACACATACACACACAACTGAGAATTTTTGAGTACTTATCACACCTTAAAATCAGGGGACCTATGATTAAATATGAGAACTATGGAGGTTTAACAGTGTATTATTGGCTGTACTCTGCCTCCTGTTATGTTGGCAATTTGCTACATTGATTAACAAGTTGATCTTAGTCGTTATTTCATTAGTAGTGATTCACAGAAAATGTTAGTGAAGGGAATGGATGCTTTTTGCTTTGTCATTTGAATCTTTGACAAAATTGTGTTCCAGGCTTTGGAGAGGATTGCAAACCAACAGGCTTTCGCTTGTTGAAAGAAGCCTCAATGTAAACACTGGTTGCTTCTTCTCTTGATAGAATTATAAACATGGAGGCAACGCACAGTGAGAGTAAACCCATTGCTCCTGTGAAAGTGAGCGTTACCGTGCTGAAAGGATACGACCTGGTAAAGTCTTCCTTTAACTATCTTAACTATAATGATTAGGGAGTAGGAGAAGATAATCTTCTATAATTAAGTGTCACCCGATGAAATTCATCAGAAAATGTTTACCCTCCTAACCCCCACTATTGCCCCAGCCAGACTCCAACATTGTTCCTCTGCCTGTCCCTATCACCTCTGTCACTGCTGGCCACCAGTTGCCTTGCAGCCTTGGAGCTGTGTGGCTGTATTTTCTGGGGCTTCCTGGCCTTCTGCCTCCGTAGAGCCAATTGCCGTTTTCTGGGGCTTAGCTGTCCAATTCTGCAGAGTTTTGGGCAGCTGGCAAAACAGCCTGGGAACCAACAGACGCCATCTTGAGTGATCTAAGTGTATTACATATCTAGATCAATGTCAAGTGCAAACTATATTTCATGTAGCATTTTCTGTGCCATACTTTCTATATCACGTTGCCATCTTGCTCTCAGTATCACTTTTTTATGAACTTGAGTTTGCTTACAAATCTCTGAATGATCAGCGATAGCTTGAATCTCTCCTGATTAACGTTCATCTTTAAGCATGGTATTTGTACACTTAGGAATAAAAAATCTAGACAACCTCAGACTGACCTTGGTAGCTTTGAGTCAGTTGGCAGGTTTGTGGGCTTCCATTTGCCTAAGAGGCCTGTGAAGGGAGCAAGGCATGCAGTCAGAAATTGATAGGAATGTAGAAGATGTCATAAAAGGGAGGTTAGGAGCACAGCTATTATTGGAAAGCAACTACATTTCTAAGTTCTTTGAAGAGTTGATAGAAAACTTTAGTCTTTTGGTGGATAGTATAAATAGTTAGGGATGTGAATCGTTTTTTGACGATTTAAAATATCGTCCGATATATTTTAAATCGTCAAAAAATCGTTAGGGCCACGATACAATACCAATTCCCCCGATTTATCGTTAAAAAATCGTAAATCGGGGGAAGGGGGAGGGCAGGAAAACCGGCACACTAAAACCCCCTAAAACCCACCCCCGACCCTTTAAATTAAATCCCCCACCCTCCCGAACCCCCCCCCAATGCTTTAAATTACCTGGGGATCCAGCGGTGGTCCAGAACGGCGGCGGTCCGGAACGGCCCCCTCAATAGAATCGTGTTGTCTTCAGCCGGCGCCATTTTTCAAAAGGGCCGCCGCAAAATGGCGGCGGCCATAGACAAAACGATTCGACAGAGGAGGTCGTTCCGGACCCCCGCTGGACTTTTGGCAAGTCTTGTGGGGGTCAGGAGGCCCCCCCAAGCTGGCCAAAAGTTTCCTGGGAGTCCAGCGGGGTTCCGGGAGCGATTTCTTGCCGCAAATCGTTTTCGTACGGAAAATGGCGCCGGCAGGAGATCGAGTGCAGGAGGTCGTTCAGCGGCGGTCCGGAACCCGTGCTGAACGACCTCCTGTAGTCTATCTCCTGCCGGCGCCATTTTCCGTACGAAAACGATTCGCGGCAAGAAATCGCTCCCAGAACCCCGCTGGACTCCCAGGAAACTTTTGGCCAGCTTGGGGGGGGCCTCCTGACCCCCACAAGACTTGCCAAAAGTCCAGCGGGGGTCCGGAACGACCTCCGTCGAATCGTTTTTGTCTATGGCCGCCGCCATTTTGCGGCGGCCATTTTGAAAAATGGCGCCGGCTGAAGACAACACGATTCTATTGAGGGGGCCGTTCCGGACCGCCGCCGTTCTGGACCACCGCCGGATCCCCAGGTAATTTAAAGCATTGGGGGGGGGGTTCGGGAGGGTGGGGGATTTAATTTAAAGGGTCGGGGGTGGGTTTTAGGGGGGTTTAGTGTGCCGGCTCACGATTTTAACGATTTTTCACGATAGTTTACACACCCAAACGGCAACAATACGATTCCCTCCCCCTCCCAGCCGAAATCGATCGTTAAGACGATCGAGGACACGATTCACATCTCTATAAATAGTAGCTTGTGCGGTACTGCCTAGTAGCAGAAATTACAGAGACTTGTTTTGTTTCTATTCTACAGAAAAGTGTTAGGGGAGAGTCCATAATGACCTATGCACGGGCTGAGTACAATAATGTTCTTCTTGGGGACTCCCCAAAATATATGGCTACCCCTAATAAAACAGTGGAATACAACTTCACTACAAGCTTTGATTACAGCATTGATGGAAGCAACACTCTGGATGACATCGCTTACAAACCCTTTATCGGTAAGGAATCTTGACTCTAAATCAGGGGTCGAAACAGTTGTAGAAAACATAAATATTAGCCAAAATTCTTAGTAGCTGGGGAGAATTTTTTATACCTATTTTAAAGCTTTTGTTTGTTTTTTTATCTAATTTGTTTTGCTTATTTTTCTTTTGGCTATTTTTACTCTCTCCTTCTCCTCCCAACTTTTTCCCCTTTACTCCATCCTCTCTCAACTTTCTCATGCACCCCAACAGCTACTCCTGGCCTGGCCCTGCTGCTGCTGCTTCTCTTTCTGGCCCTGGCAACCACTGCTACTCCTCTTGGCCTTGGCTGCCCATCTTTCTGGAAGTTATTGCTGCTTTTTCCGGCTCCAGTGGCTGCCCCTGTTCCTCCCAGACCTCTACTCTCCTCCCTGCTCTATTAGCCACTGCTCTTTTTTATGGACTCAGCCACCACTGTTGCCCTTTTTTCCGACCCCCAGTAATCTCTGCTTCTCTCCTGGTGGCAGGTACTAGAATTCAACTGTTAGGCACCTGGGGGAGCTGGTGGCTGAGCTTTTTCTAGCTGTTCTCTAAATGCAGGACTACAAAATCACACCTAACAGGAGGCTGTGCAAAAGATGGAATACAAGTTTAGTCCTAGTTTGTTGCACCTAAAACTGTAAGAGATAATGGCATGGAAGAGCTGGATGTGAAGAAGACCACAGTTACTTATTCTTACCCAGTCTATTCTTATTATACACTACTATAGAAAAATATGGGGTAATGAGACAACATATCTGACTCAGAGCTAGGCCAGACTTTTAGTCCTAAAAAACATATAATGTGTCTCTGAGGGTATTGTTTCCAAATGGGTTAGTTTTGTGCACAGATTTACCACTTCCTCTTCATACAGTCAGACCAGTCCAGACCAATGGGTTATGCACACCAACCAGCAGATGGAAACAGAGAACAAGAGGCTTACTGATGTCACTCCCTATATATATCCGTGGTGCCAATATTCTCTGTCTCCTTCGATGGTAGGTAAGCATCCTATGTAGTGGACTCAAGCCTGTTAGGCTGCATAGGGCACTGCTTGGGCTCCTGACGTGAAAGACTGAATTCTCCCTCCCTCAATTAAGCAAAAGCCCATACCAGAAGCAAGGAGAAGCAAGACAGAAAGATAAGGTACCTGGGGTTCCAGAGGAGCCAGCTTTCATTCACTCCCTCTGTTGAGCTGATGAGAGCCAGGGGGCTTTCAAGGGGGGGCCTTGGTCTGGATCTTCCTCTTTCCCATTGATAGCAGGGCTGAATTAGCCATGCTGTCATGGGAACTGTCTATCAGGACCCGGGAGGCGGAGCTTTAACAAGCAGAGATTAAAGCTTTGAATCTCTGCGGCTGCGCGTATGTTCCCGCACCGGAAAGTAACGGATTCTCCTCAGTCTGTTCTTTCGCACGCGGAGCTTGTTTCTCCTCGAAATATGTTTAAGAAAAATGTCTAAAAAACCTTCCGGTTTCAAGCCGTGTCCCTGCGGTAAGATTATGTCTGTAACTGACGGACAGGATCGCTGTTACCGCTGCCTGGGACCAGCTCACAGTCAGGTAGACTGTGAATTTTGTGCGAAAATGTCACTGCGAACCCAACAGTATCGGACCTATAAAATGAGGGAACTCCATACGCCTTTGGAGGCACACTCATCCCCTAGCCCGTGTAAAAAACTGGGCCCGACAAAAAGAAGAGCCTCGTCGTGGGACCCTCCAAAACGAGAGGTAGGGTACATCAAGTTTCGGACGTATGTGCTGAAATCCAGGGAGCTGGGACACTGCACCGGGATGACCCCGGACCTCCTCCGGCGCCAACAACGGCACACGTACCGTCTAAATCGGCACCGCCAACTACCCATACAGCGCCAGGAAAAGAGCATCCAACGCCAAAAACAGGATGTCCGGCACCAAAGGGGGTGCACCCGGCGCCACATACGGCGCATCTGGAGCCGAAAAAGGTGCACCTGGCGCTGGAGACGCATTCGGAGTCGAGGATGGCACACCCGGCGCTGGAGAGGGTGCACCCGGTACGGGAGAGGGCACACCCGGAGCCAAAGACGGTGCACCGGGCGCCGAAGAGGATGCACACAACGCAGAAGGCGCCGAAGACGGCACATATGGCACTGAAGAACGCTCACGCGCCGCAGTCGACTACAAAGGAGACGCTGTCGACACCAATGATGACGTCGGCGCCGAGAACGGCGCAGGCGACTCTGAGTTCGACTCCAAGAGCAATAGCAACATCACAATTTAAAAGAAGGCAGTCGCCTTCAAGACGTTCCGCCTCACTTGACTCTGTACCTAATCTTGGCCAAAAGTCCATATCCCCAACAAGGGGGAGAACTCATGAGGCTTCTAAATGTCCGAGACGTGACGGTAATCAGCGTCGCAGTCATTTATCATCTGCGAGACATCACCACAAACATGCCCATAGGTATGGACGCAAGTTTCATCCTAAACTTTCGAAGGCTAGACTTTCTGATTTAAGCCCTTTGACAACCAATTCTTCTCAATGAACATCGATGTCAAAGTCAGTATATCAATCGGAACAAGAAATAGTACGCATCCCATCTTCTTCTTCCTCATCGCAGTCTTGCAGCACATCGGAGTGGACAGAACGTTCTGGTTCACGGCCGAAGCGTGACGATCCCTGTACCTCTAGTCCTGAAAAGAGGGCACGAGACATAACACTGCAACCTACCCCTCGGCACACGTCTCCACCTTTGCCACAACAGGGGAAATCACAAATGCCGCCACAAGCTCGAGAGGCATTTTTTGCTTTGTCCCAATCACTCTCAGGGTTTTTTTTGAGTCCCTTAACTCTTCCTTTGCCTTACCTGTGGAGTCTCCGCCCAGCCCTAAGGAAAGACGGTCATCTGTGGAACCATTGTCTCCCTCAGCACCTCCAGTCACCGATTCGCCAGTTCATACTTATACGACACATGGAGACTCTATGTCCCCTCCAACTCCTCCGACCTCCTCGACAGGCTATCCTTCGGACCCACCGGAGAAACCGCCTGAACCCTATTCCCCTCTGTAAGATCTCTCTTATCCAAAATATTTTGAAAAAATGGCTTCTATACTACATCTGGAGATCTAAAAACTTCCGGACCCTAGAGCTGAGACATTTGGTCTTCTAAAAATTTTTCATACCCCAGGAGTTCCTACATCTCTACCCCCGCAGAATGTTTTGCATAGTGTTCTACAGAAATCCTGAGAAACCCACACAATTTAGAATGCGGAACAATTCACAATATTCCATTCCTCAATTACCACATGCATCCATTGTGGTCGAGTCTGCGCTGCAGAGATCGAAAAGATCGAAAACGCATGCCTCTACTCCCCCTGGACATGATAACAAGTCTTTGGATGAATTTGGCAGACGCGTCTATCAAAATGCAATGTTGACTGCCCGCATTCAACATCACCAATTCTATATGATTCAGTACATATACGAATGTATTCAGGCAAGCAAGGGCATGCTTACTTCCACGGGGAAAATATCCCATCCCCAATCCAGGTGTTACGACTGTCGCTGCCCGACGTCTCCACTCCGCCCTCCTTACCTCTTTGGCGATTCCTCCCGTGGTTGACATCTGGCTGCCGCGGCGTCTGCCTGCCGTCCTCTCCGGCGTCCCTGGTCTGGCTTGGGCGCTGCCTCCCGCCATGCTGTCCAGCAGTCTTAGGGCACGCGCGCCGCGCCTCCCTGCTTCAAATACCTTCTTTGGCGCGAACCTCAGGGGCATCCCCCTGTGATGATGTCACGCATCCCAGATACAAATAGCCTACTCTACTGCTAGCTAATCGAGTTAGCAAGGTCAATGGTCAATGGGGACTCTGTACCTAGCTACTCTGCCTCTCCACTATTGGACTTACTCTATTTGGGGTACCCGCTCCTCGGGGGCCTCTCTCTTCTCTTCAGGTCACTGTCTGGAACCGGTACTTGCTTCTTGAGGGCCCATGTTCCCGGACTCGCTGCCTGAACTCCACTTCTGCCTGGAAGATACCGCTGCCTACACCATCAGTGAGTTACCATCTACCTCTCTCAGAGCTGTTCCCTGGAACCAGGTACACGCTCCTCGAGGGCCTACCTCTACTCCAGCTCCTGTGTTCCCTACCGAGAGAAACCGCTGTGTGAGTACTCATCCTACGAGGCTCTATTCCAGAACCCTGCACATACTTCATTGTACTCACTATCTCAGTTTCTCTTCACTACAGCACAGCCATTGAAGGATCATTGTTCCAGTGCCCTGAGGGACTACAAGCCCAGCTGGGCTTCATCATTGCTCACTACTGCCACCTCTGGTGGCTCCTCAGTACTGTTAATAAAGGATCTATCTGTGTTTGTGTCCTAAGCTAAGCCTGACCACTGGCCCCTCAAGGGACTTCCCCCCATGGGCGTGGTCAGCAGCCACAGTGTCCAAGGGTCCACCCAAAACCTTACAAACAATAACACCAGGATATGGAAGAGTGCTCTCATCTCTTACGTGCTGTATACGAAACATTTGAGACCTCAGCTAGACCCCCAGCCACAGCGATCACAGCGCGCAGGTTGGCATGGCTACGTGCCAGCGCCATAAGAGAAGAGTTGCACGACAAGTTGGCCAATTTGCCCTGAATGGGAGACAGTCTCTTTGGAGATCGCTTTCAGGAAGTAGTGGGCAAACTTAAAGATCAAGCCTTAGCGGTACAGTCATTAACGACTCCAACAAACTTCTCATCTTCTAGACAGTACCCTATCAATTCTCGCCACCAACAATTTTCACGCAGACCAGACTGTTCATACCAACCGTACAGAACAACATCCTATTCCACTTATCAAAGGCCACAGCCCCATCAACCTCAACAACAACAAAGGAGGGGTAAATCGAGATCTCAATGACAGCAAACTCAGTCACCAACAACTTCATTAAAAACGCATCAGTCTTTTTAAGCTCACGGCCACCACCATCCCCTACAGCCTTCCCCCCCCCCCCCCCCCCCCCTCCGGGCAGAATCATGGCTCATTTCTTCGCCTGGGAGTCCATAACATCAGACCAGAGGGTACTCAACATTATACAAAACGGTTATCAACTTCATTTCATAACCAAGCCAATTCTTCCTTATCTCTCCATCCAAACACCAAAACTATCTCACCCACAGATCGCCCAAGAGATAGCCATACTTTGGAACCAACAGGCAATCAGACAAATTCCTCCGGCAGCCCATTTCAAGGGTTTCTACTCCCCATACTTCCTCATACCAAGAAATCTGGGGGCCTTCATCCAATTCTGGATCTTCGCGAACTGAACAAATTGCCAGACAAGGAAAAGTTCAAGATGGAATCTTTGAAATCAATTCTTCCCCTTTTACAAACAAACGATTGGATGTGCTCCATAGATTTAAAGGATGCTTACACCCACATACCAATCCACCCATCCTCATGGCAATACCTTTGCTTTCAATACAACCACCAGCAATACCAGTAAAAGGTTCTTCCCTTTGGTCTTTCGTCGGCACCCAGAGTATTCACCAAATGCATGGTGGTGGTGGTGGCCTACCTTCGACTACAGGGGCTGACAATCTTTCCATATCTGGATGATTGGTTAATAGTGGCCTCAACTCCAAACCTTCTACTGGAGCATCTTCAAACAGTAATCACTTCTCTCCAGAAATTGGGACTAGTGATCAATTTTCAAAAATCAATGCTACAGCCTACGCAAATTCTACAGTTTATCGGAGCCCGTCTGGACACTATACACATCAGAGCGTATCTTCCAGACGACAGAAAATAGGAGATGTGTCGACTTCTGCATTCCCTGTATGCAACGCGCCATCCTACGGCTCGGGAAGTCTTACAAGTCTTGGGCCATATGGCGGCAGCAATTTTTACTGTTCCCAACACAAGACTTCACATGAAGCGATTACAGTGGGGACTAAAACGTCAATGGAGACAACATTCGCAACCATTGCACAAACATCTATTGCTAACGTCTCAGATGAAACAGGATATTTATTTATTTTATTTAAACATTTTTATATACCGGCATTAGTTGTGGACATCATGCCGGTTTACATCAAAACTGGTAAAGTATGGAAGTTACATTTTAACAGGGAATTAGAAACTGGGAGGAGGGTAAATAATTAAATAGGATAGACGAGAAATAACAGTAACATTAACATTAACATGGTTCCTCGGTGTGAACGAGGAGAGAGGATAACAACATATGGTTCCTCAGTATGAGGAAGATGGAACAGACGCAAATGTGGTCTATTTTTTTTTTTTTTTTTTATTGGAGGAGGTGTGAGTTTTTATTCTGGGTAGGCATGTTTGAACAACCATGTTTTCAATTTCTTTTTGAAGTTGTTCATACATGGTTCAAGGCGTAGGTCAGGCGGCAGTGTGTTCCAGTGAGTGGGACCTGCTATGGAAAGAGCACGGGCACGTGTAGAGGTGAGATGGGCTGCTTTAAGGGAGGGCACAACTAGGGTGCCTTTATTGGTCGTTCTAGTTGGTCGATTGGACTGGGTGGTTGTGAAGGGTAGGTCTAGCCAGTTGGAGTTGTGGGTGAATATTGCTTTATGCATTATGGTGTGTGTTTTGTAGATAATACGAGAGGCTATGGGGAGCCAGTGTAGGTCTCTGAGTATAGGGGTGATGTGGTCGTATTTACGAGAGTTTGCAATGAGTCTCGCTGTGGCATGTTGTAACATTTGTAGAGGTTTGATGGAAGAGTAAGGGAGTCCTAGAAGAAGAGCATTACAGTAGTCTAATTTGGATGATATGGTGGCCTGTATGACTGTACGAAAGTCTTGGGTGTGAAGAAGGGGTCTGAGTTTTTTAAGTACATTGAGTTTGAAAAAACAGGCTTTGAGAATGGAGTTTATGTAGTTCTTCATGCTTAGTTGGTGGTCAAGGAGAACTCCAAGGTCTCTCACGGCTGGTTGTGTTGAGAGGAGGTGGAGTTTGGAGGTACCAGATGGCGGAGGTGCAGGGGCAGCGTGAGGTGAGATGAGTAGAAGTTCAGTTTTGTTCGTGTTGAGGGCGAGGTGTAGGTTGGTGAGCAGGGAGTTAATGGCGGTAAGGCATTTCTCCCAATGTTCTAGTGCGTCAGAGATGGAGTTCTGGATGGGGATGATGATCTGAACATCATCAGCGTAGAGGTAGAACTTGAGATGGAGATCAGAGAGGAGTTGGCAGAGGGGGGTGATGTAAATATTGAAAAGGGTGGATGAGAGAGATGAGCCTTGGGGGACTCCCTGTTGGAGGGGTTGTGGTGTGGATGTGGAGTTCCCGATTTTGACTGAGAACTTTCTGTTTGAGAGGAAGGATTTAAACCAGGAAAGGGCTAGGTCTGAGATGCCAATGAGTTCCAGGCGAGTTATTAGATGGTGGTGGCTGATAGTGTCGAAGGCTGATGAAATGTCGAGGAGGGCAATGAGGTAGCTATGGCCTTGACCCATGCCTCTGAGGAGGTGGTCGGAAAGGGAGAGCAGAAGGGGTTCAGTGTTGAAGTGTTTCCTAAAACCAAATTGTGCTGGGTGGAGGATCTGGTGGTCTTCTAGATAGTTCATGAGTTGGAAGTTAACCACTCTTTCCAAAAGCTTGGCAATGAAGGGGAGGTTGGATATTGGGCGGAAGTTAGCAGGGTCTTTGGGGTCGAGCGAAGGTTTCTTAAGGAGGTGTTTGACCACTGCGTGTTTGAGTGCATCTGGAACAGATCCGTGTGCAATCGAGCAGTTGATAATATCTGCTACGGCTTTAGCTATTGTATTGGGTATGGTTAGAAGTGCTTTGGAGGGTATAAGGTCTTCAGGGTGGTAAGAGGGTTTGAGTTTTTTGAAAATGGTTTGGATTTCTATGGTGGAGGTGAAGTCAAGGGTGGGCATTGAGGGTTGAGTTTCTATGGTGGAGGTGAAGTTAAGAGTAGGCACTAAGGGTTGGGAGGGGGAAGGGGGTTGGGAGGGGGAAGAGGGAATGGTCAGGGTAGGTGTGAGACTGTTCGAAGAAGGGGGGAATCTCTTTAGGAGCGTTGCAATTTTGTTGAAGAAGAACTTGGCTAGTTCCTCGCATTTGGCGGAGTCATCGAATTCAGGTGTAGTGGGAGGGATAGGAGTCGTGAGGCCAGAGACGTAGGAAAAGAGTGTTTTGGGGTTGAATCTGTAGTCATGGAGTTTTTTAGCGTAATAATCTCGTTTGTGTTTTTGGGTGGAGAGTCTGTAGCTGTGGAGAACTGATTTGTATGCTGCGGAGTTCTGCGGGGTTTGGTCTTTACGCCATTGTCTTTCCTTTTGCCTAAGAGTAGATTTTAGGGTTCTCAGTTCTGAGGTGTACCATGGGTTGGTGGGTTTTGGGGAGTTTCTTATAACTTTTTTGGAGACTGGACAGAGTTTATTGGCGATGTCTCATGTGATGTTATTCCAGGATGCTAGGGCTGAGTCTGGGTCAGAGCAGTTTAGATTGGATAGTGCGGTGGTTAGAGCATTCGCTAGGTCCGCACTGGGGCAGGGTTTATTGTAAGTTATGGTCTTACTGTTATTATTGTTGTTAGGGGGAGTGGTGTTGATAGAGAAGAGACCTTCTATCAGAAAGTGGTCAGACTATGGTATGGGGTGGAGGATGGTTGGTTGGTGGCACGTACGGCTGAATTGACAAATATTAGATCTAGAGGATCTAGAGGATATCAAATGGTGGCTCCTCAAACCCACGCTGGACAAGGGAGCGTTATTCATCCCCCTGCCACACAACACAGTCCTGACCTTAGATGTGTCTCATAAGGATTGGGGAGCACATCTAGACCTGCTCGAAACCCAAGGCCTATGGTCAGTGCCGGAACAAACGTTACAGATAAATTTATTAGAACTGAGAGCGATATGCAATGCCCTTCAAACCTTCCAAGGCTATCTACTGGGTCGAAGAGTGATGATCTATACCTACAACCAAGTAACAATGTTCTATATAAACAAACAAGGAGGGTCCGGTTCCTGGTCCCTCTGCAAGGAAGCCCTCCAAATCTTCCATCATGCTCATCGTCACTCTATACACTTACAGGCCACGTACCTTCCGGGAGTGGCAAACCCTAGAGCGGACAGATTAAGTCGAATCTTCCACCCACACGAATGGTCACTCAATCTCCAGATAGCTCAGGAGATCTTCGTGCAGAGGGGCATGCTGTCCATAGATCTCTTTGCCACAGAGGACAACACTCAACTTCCTCACTTCTGCTCGATCCGACCCAGTTGTCTGATTCGCTCAGGACGCTTTCCTCATTCCGTGGACATCAAGTCTCCTATATGCATTTATACCAATTCCCCTCATCTCAAGGACAATTCAGAAATGCTTAGAGGACAGGAGCCAACTAATTTGAATTGCCACAGCGTGGCCAAGCAGCCATAAGAACATAAGAAAATGCCATACTGGGTCAGACCAAGGGTCCATCAAGCCCAGCATCCTGTTTCCAACAGTGGCCAATCCAGGCCATAAGAACCTGGCAAGTACCCAAAAAGTAAGACTATTCCAAGTTACCATTGCTAATGGCAGAGTATTCTCTAAGTGAACTTAATAGCAGGTAATGGACTTCTCCTCCAAGAACTTATCCAATCCTTTTTTAAACACAGCTATATTAACTGCACTAACCACATCCTCTGGCAACAAATTCCAGAGTTTAATTGTGCATTGAGTAAAAAAGAACTTTCTCTGATTAGTTTTAAATGTGCCCCATGCTAACTTCATGGAGTGCCCCCTAGTCTTTCTACTATCCGAAAGAGTAAATAACCGATTCATGGTTCAGCTATCTCTTGCGCCTATCGATAAAGCCTCCAATACGACTCCTGGATCGTTCAGATCTTCTAATTCAAGAACACAGAATGTTACTCCACCTGCTACATTCTTCCCTCTACCTGACTGCATGGAGATTGAGCGGGTCCTCTTGACTGAGCAAGGTATCTCATCAACAGCCCAACTGATCCTTATGGAATCCAGGAAGCCATCAACTAGGTGCAATTAGTTTCAAATGGAAACGTTATTCATCATGGTGTACAGCTAACTGTATTCCACCGGTGGACTGCTCACCGGAGTTACTCATAGACTATCTTCATTCCCTTTATGTATCTGGCCTAGCGACATCATCCATTAGAGTACATCTCAGCGCCATTTTGGTCTACCATAGACAAGTTAATAATCACCCGATTGCTGTCCATCCTTTACTATCTCATTTTATCAAAGGTCTAACTCATCTTCGACCACCAGATGCTAAACCTCCAGTTCCATGGAACCTAAATGTATTACTGGAACAACTCATACTTCCACCATTCGAACCCTTGGATTCAGCGCATCTGAAATACCTAACATGGAAGGTGGTATTTCTTGTAGCAGTAACATCTGCACGACGAGTTACTGAACTACGAGCCATACCTACAGTTTTACCACGACAAGGTAGTGCTCAGAACTAACCTAGCCTTTCTGCCTCAACCAATCCATAGAACTACCAATTTTCTTCCCAAAGCCTCATTCTAATGATAGAGAGCGCTTATTGCACACCTTGGACTGAAAACGCGCTTTGGCATATTACAAACAAAGAATGAAAACTGACTCTCTTACATCACAACTCTTTGTTTCTTTCAACCCAATCAACCCTGGTATGCCAGTTGCTAAACGCACCAACTCCAGTTGGATAGTGCAGTGTATCCAATTTTGTTATGATAAGCAAAAATTATGCCTCACATCTACTCCTCGTGCTCACCAAGTCAGAGCAACTGTGACTTCAATAGCGCATTTCAGACATGTGCAGCCAGTGGACATTTGCAAAGCTGCAACATGGACCTCTCTTCTTACCTTCACTTCTCATTACTGCCTGGACAAACAGTCACAGGGAGATGCAAAGTTGGGACATGCAGTACTACAATCTTTACTATCTTAACATACTCGACTACCACCCTTCCTTGATCATGCAAATATCTATCTATCTATCTATCTATCTATCTATATATATATATATATATATATATATATATATATATATATATATATATATATATATATATAAAACCTCAATTACGTGATCGGGAGCTTTGGACTCCCATGACAGCATGGCTAATTCAGCCCTGCTATCAACGGGGAAAAAGCAAGTTTGCATACCGTAAACGGTGTTTCCGTAGATAGCAGGATGAATTAGCCATGCGTTCCCGCCCTCCTCCTTGGTAGTCGACCTATTTCTGTACATATCTGTACATACCTACCTCTGTACATATGTTCCTGATTTATGGTTCACAGTTACATTTAATTGAGTTTATGAAAGTTCTCTTTTAATAGTTTTCCTGTATACTTGTGTTAATGTATTCTGCCTTGAGGCGACTGTTTTAATGTATTTCCGCCCTGGAGGCGACTGTTCAGTTCCTTGTAAACCGGTGCGATATGTATTCTTTACAGGAACATCGGTATATAAAAATTAAAAATAATAATAATAATAATATTTCGATAATGCAAGCTTAATTACAGACTGAGGAGAATCCGTTACTTTCTGGCGCGGGAACATACGCGCCGCTGCAGAGATTCAAAGCTTTAATCTCTGCTCGTTAAGGCTCCGCCTACACAGGGATGGTAATCCTCTTTTGTCACTAAACACACCAAGACATCCACCTTGGGAAACTGGAATTTCTCCTTCACCTGGGGATCCAACAGATACAACTTTGCAAGAGAGCAGCCCCCCCATTAAAAATACCTTGAGACAGTGTCATGGGCAGAAGTTAGATTGTTGTCTCCCGTCGACATTTGCTGAGCTATGACTGGGTCCTCCTTACACACCTTTTCCAGGTATTCTTGTCTGGATGTGCAGGCCCAGGAGGACGCAGCCTTTGCATGTGCGGTTTTGACTGGATTGCGGGCAGCATCCTGCCCTGTTCTGGAGTAGCTTTTGTACATTCCATTTGTTCTGGATCCACCTGTCTAAACGCTAAGAATTAAGAAATTACTACTTCCTTGATGATGATTTCCTTTTTTTTTTAGTATAGACAGGTGGATCTACTTTCCCACCCTTGGCTGCTGGTGGGTTGTGCTATTGTCCTCCTGCATGGTTCATGGGGATACTGGTAACTGTTAATCCAGTCCCTAGACTAGTGTTCATACATTCTTTGTCTGAGCTTGGTGTTTCCTATTAGCTGAGGGATGGAAAGGTTATCTGTTATTAATCGAATTTTGTTAGTCTGACCACAGTTGGCTTTTGAAGAGAATACTGGCAGGCTGATGTCACTGCAGGAGTATATATACTGTGATGTCAGCTTTGCTCCATCTGCTAGTAGAGGTGCATAACCCACTTGTTCCTCATTCACCTATCTATACTAAAGAAAAGGAAATTATCAGGTATGTGGTAATTCCTCATTATGGGCTGGATTTTCAAAAGGTTACACGCGTAACTGGACCTACGCACGCCGGGCCTATTTTAAAAAGGCCCGGCGACGTGCGTAAAGCCCCTGGACGCGTGTAAGTTCTGGGGCTTGCAAAAAGGGGCGGGGCAGTCCGGGGGGTGGGGCAGGGTCAGAGGCTCCCAGCACAGCGGCCATTTGCGGCTGTGCTGAGTATCGCACGCTGGCAGTCGGCCGGTGCACACAACTTACTTCAGCCCCAGGGCTGAAGTAAGTTTTCAAACAAAAGTGAAAAAAGGAAAAAGGTAGGGAGGAAAGGGCGGGGGAGATAGAGGAAGGGAAGGTGGGGTGGGGGATAGGGAATGGGGGAAGACAGCACGGGCTCGGCGTGCGCAAGGTGCACAATTGTGCACCCTCTTGCATGCGCCGACCCCCCCCCCCCCCCCCCCCCCCCGATTTTATAACCTGCTTGCACAAGTTATAAAATTGGGTGTACATGTGCATGCACTGAGTAGCGTGTACACGTTTTAAAATCTACCCCTATGTCTTACAGTTTGGCCCTTGATAGGGCAAGATAGTGAAGAAGAATTTTTCCCAAGCAGTAGTATCCACCCTGCTAAGGGTGAGAGAGTTTTTCACCTCTTGTCTATGTGCGGGTGTGGAGAGTTTTTGAGGACTGGGGCTTGGGGCATCAGTATTTCTCATCAATGCACTATTTCCTATGATGCTTGAATTTTTGCAAGAAGGCCTATCTAAGGGCTTGGCTCTTAATACTTTGGAGGTGCAAGTAGCAGTGCTGTCTTACTATAGAGAGCAGGTACAAGACAGGCTGCTGTCCTCTCATCCAGATGTCATTTGGTTCTAGAGAGGTATTAAACATATCAGGCCATCATTTTGGATTCCAGTCCCACTTTGGTATCTGAAGTTGGTGTCCTTTTTGGTGGGATCTCAGTTTGTTCCTCTAAAGCCTATTTCATTGAGATTACTCATGTTGAAGACTGTCTTTATGGTTGCCATTTTTCGACTTGAAGAATTTCTGAATTACAGACTCTGTCCTGTAGGGAGCTATTCATGTTGATTATAAGAGCTAGAGTTAGATTTGTATGGGTCCCTCCTTTCTACTGAAGGTAATCTCAGAGTTTCACTTGAATCAGTCAATTTCTTTGCCTGCATTTTTCAGATGAGCAGATTCAGAGGACTATGCTTTTCTTTGTTCATTGGATGTGAGGAGACATTTTTTGAGATATCTCAAAGTCACTAACGCCTTCAGGTGTTCATATCATCTTTTTTGCAGTATGGTGGCGCACGGGAAGGGTGAGCAACCTCTCAAGCTATGGTAGCAAGCTGGATTTAAAAAATGATTACAGCTGTTTATGTGGATTCAAGTACTCGGTTGACAAAACAAGTATAAACTCATTCCACTAGAGCACAGGCTGCTTTGTAGACAGAGTTGTGTTTGGTATCCTCTTTGGAGAGCTATAAAATCTCCTTTATCTTGGTGGTTTTGTGAGGGGCAAGGGCAGCAACCCGCCCTAATTGGGAGTAGCTTGGATACATATCATTGGTTTGGACTGGTCTAACTGTATGCAGTGGAAGGAAAAATTAATGCTTAACTGATACTTTTCTTTCCTTACATACAGTCAGACCAGGACCTTCCCATTTCTGCCGGTATCTTTAGAATTCTTAGTATTGTTTCTATCAGAGTGTTTATTCAAGGCAGTTGTGCAGAGGTATGCATGGATATGAATGTCTCTACTCTGGTGCAGATGAGTTGTTCTAATTTTGGTTGGGAACTCTTCCTTCCATCCCCTTCGATTCCTTACTCTTCTGGAAGCCCACATTAAAAAAAAAAAAAAAAAGGCAAGGAAGAAAAAAGGCAAACTGGGAATGTAAATAGCTAGATATTGTTGTTATGGAGCTTGTCCATAGTTAGCTTGTTACAGGGATACTGGCAGGCTGGTGCCAGCATAGATATATATAAGGAGTCAAATATCAAAAAGCACCCAAAAAATTTTTTGGGGGGAATCACACTATATAATCCAATTCACATTCAAATAACCCCCTTTTTGAATTATTTTTAATAAGATATTTGAACGTTTAATAGCTCACAATCTGTGAATCTTATCAATGAACCAACCTTGTTCATGCAGGAGGTTGGCGGATCTATTGTCTGACCCAAACCAACCTCACTGCTGAAGGCTTAAAAAAAATTTTCAGCCTTCAGCAGTGAGGTTGGTTTGGGTCAGACAATAGATCCGCCAACCTCCTGCATGAACAAGGTTGGTTCATTGATAAGATTCACAGATTGTGAGCTATTAAACGTTCAAATATCTTATTAAAAATAATTCAAAAAGGGGGTTATTTATATATAAGGAGTGACATCAGTGAGCCTTTTGATCTATCTCTCCATCTGCTGTTTGGCATGCATGATCCATTGGTTTGGACTGGTCTGACTGAATTTAAGGAAAGGAAATGATCAGATAAGTGGTAATTTCTACTCTTTGCTGTGTAATCTTATTATTGTTTCACAGTGAAATGCAGCAGGTATGGGAAATAATATTCTTGCTAAGGAATTGTACAGGAATGCTCTCTGGCTATTGTTTTCATGTAGATAAGCAGCATGAATTAGCCATGCTGTATGGGTACGTCCTCCATGCCACTAGGTGGCGGAGCTCTCAAAGTCTATTACAGACTTTTAGCTAGGTACTCCCTCCCTGCTATATCCTGGAAGGATCACCTCAGGTACCTCAGTCTGTTTTTTTCTGTGCAACGGTGTGTGCGGAGCTCTCTATGCTCCACATTAACTTTAATTCTATCACAAATACAAGAAAAATACAAGAAAAAAAATTTTCCTTCAGCAACCTACCCTTCAGAGATGGCTTATAACAAATTTCTGGGCACCCCCTCCCCATACAGGATGATTATTCTCTCAGCTGACCTCCTCGGTTAACCTCCCGGTTTCCCTGGCAGGCACTGAGTGGAGGATGGGGGAGGGGGGACAGAAGATTCGACTTCTGGTGACCATCCAGCGGATTCGACAGTACAGCCTGCCCTTCAGAGATAGTATAAAACATCTCTGGGCAACCCTCTCTCTCCCTGACCATTGATTCCTTCAACTAACCTCCTCAGTTAACCCCCCGATTTACCAGGCAGGCACTGAGTGGAGGTCGGGAGAGCTTCTCAGCTGTCGACCAGCGGCTGGGACATCGCTATACCAGCCTCCTAAATCTAAGGGCACCAAGTCCGGCATGTCTTTAAAACATGCGGGCCAAGGAAAAGTTTAAAAAGTAAATAAATAAATAAATAGATTCCCGCCAGAGTCGATCCAACCGCCGGAGCACCGAGACATTGCCGTGGGTGCATCGAAGCAGGCGCATCGATGCGGGCTCATTGAAACGAAAGCATCTATGCCGGCGCAACGCAGCAGCTGCCGATGTTCCGGCGCATCGAGGCAGCCGCCGGCGTATCGACGCAGCCGCAAGCACACCAAAGCACCGTCCTAGCGCATCAATGCGTCCACTGGCACATTTAAAGGGCACCCCCGTGCCAGAGCGCCCAACCATCGAACTAGGCGCTGGAGCGCTGAGTCATTGATCTAGGCGCCAGAGCACCTAAACGTAAACCAGACGCGGGGCATATCAGGCATCAGCGCTGCCGCATCGACATGGCAGCTGTCGCCTGGGCACATCAACGCTGTCCTCGAGTACATCCAACTGGCCACTGGTGCCCAAACGCATCGGTGCGGCTGCCGGCGCCCAAACACATTGGCATGGCCTCTGGCCCCCTGGCTAATCGGCGCGTCCGCCGATACACCTAAGCGGCAACCCCACGCATCAGCACAGATGCCGATCCATCTGGGCAACCGTCGCTGCGCAGGCCCATCCATTCATCCACCGGAGAGCACGCAACCCCCCCCCCCCCACCGGTGCGCAGGCCCATCCATGTGGCCGCCTGTCACCAGGCCCATCCACGAGTCCACCTACCAGTAAGCCTATCCATAACAACATAACAGAGCATGAGCATACCTGCAAGACCACAGGAAGGCCGACCTGAGCGCACAGACCAACACTGATGCGCGTGCACGAATCCGCCTATCCTTGGCGCAGCTGCAATTTCGCGCAGGCCCAACAAACCTCCGACACTACATGTTGCAAGGCTCATGTATCCGGAAAAAAAAATTTTTTTTCAATCCATTCTGGGACACTACCTCCAAACGGTATGCCCATCAAAAAAAAATAAAATTTACATTTATGGTCTTTTTAGACCACCAGCCTCAACAACTGCCTATCATAGCATGAGGTGACAGCTTAGACACTCCCTTCGGGGCGACTATATAGACTGCTCTTTCCATCAGAAGACATGTTTCCTTAAATTCCTGATTAATATGGACCACAGCCTCGATATAGGGACACTGAAACTCTGCAAGCATTGCGACCATATCTCCAGCTAGCCTCTGCAGACACTTCCTTACCTCCTCAATCCTTAACCTTGAGGAAGGCTTAAGACATTTACATATATCTCAACAACTACCTTGGTAACCAGACACCTTACATTGTTACCATCTAGTGCCATACGACACAATGTCCACGACAACTGGGGAAAACTTACCATGTCGTCTACAAAAATTGTTTGATAATCAGTTCACTGATACCGTAACAAAGCTCATACAGCAGAAAACAGCGGTGCTTTCATTAACATTGCCTCAACGCTCATCGACCTCGGTGCCTTACCATACATCTCTTTTCAGCTATAACTCTCAATTTAACCAATCGTCAAGACAGCAGGCTTCTCAGCAACAAACACCATGCCAGCGTGTTAACGACCCGAAACAGTCACGACAACCAACGGATTCTCAATCTAAAAAAAAACAAAACCCAGTCGGGACCTTTAAAGGTTGAATAGTCACTGTGGTTACCTGTTGGAGAACGGTTGTCCACTCATTGTCCACCCGAGACCTACATTACCTCGGATCAATTGAGTCTTCTCCATATGAGGGCAGGGATGTGCCCGCACTTCTGGACTAACGTTCCCCTTAACAAATGCCTTCACAGGAGAGGTTTAAGATAACTTCTCTCAAGCCCATTCTTCCTTCCTTTTCACTAGGTGATGGGGGCTACCTTTGTATCCAGGTGGACAGCCGATATTTTCAGTACAGGTTCTTCCATTCGGCAGACTTCAGCCCAAATGTTTAACCAAATGCAGGGCACAGCCATGCGCACATCTTAGTTGTCAAACAGTACAACAATTTCCTTATCTGTACGATTGGCCCCTACGAGTGTCCGATTGAACGTGACTACGAGCGAATCTTCTACATACGATTTCTTGCCTAGACCATTATGGACTCCTGATCAACTACGAGAAGTCGAAGCTGGAGCCCACGCAAACTTTCAGTTCCTAAGAACTTAGTAGCTCTTTTTACGCTGTCTACAACTCTCCTTCACAGTGCGGCAGAGCGGCAGCCACGTCCGTGGTCCCATACAAACGCCTACATATACACCGCCTTCTATTGGGGCTTCAAAATCAGTGGGCTCAATATCTACATCCATTGTCCACACCCATTTCCTTGCCCACCAGCACGGAAAGGGACCTGCATTGGAGACTACTCCCACTCGTACTATCGAGTTCCCCTCTGAGCCACTTTGACGTCAAGTGAGACTAACCACAGTTGCATCCCCTAGAGTATGGGAAGCTCATCTGAACGCATTCAACACACAGGACCTATGGTCTGCATACAAACACACACTACATATTCACCTTCGGGAACTGATAGCAGTTAAAAAAAAATCTATCTATATATATATAAAAAAATAAAAAATAAAATAATAAACCCTTCGAGCCCCTCAAGGAGCCTTGCCAGGGAAGACAGTCATGGTGATCATGCACAACCAGGTGACCATGTTACACATAATCAAAGAAGGAAGGCCCACTTCATGCAACCTCACAAAGAGGCATTTTAATTGCTAGGATGGGCTCACCACTGATCCACTCATTGCAGGCAACTTATCTGCCGGACATTTCCAGTCCTGGAGAGGACAAGCTGAGAAGGATTTTTTCGCCCCCCCCCCCCCCCCACACACACACACATGGCAACTTCAGCAGCATTTAGCTCATGAACCTTTTCGCAATGTGGGGTCCCCCTACATACGATCTGTTGCAACCCGAAGCAACAAAAAACTATAGAACTTTGTTCGGTTAACTGAACCCACTCAGAATTGCTCCAGACGCCTGTCTCATCGATGGGTCTCACTGCCTACTTTATGCATTCCCTACTTTACCACTCATCTCTTGTTTCTCCACAGACATCCCTGATGTAGTAGCCAAATCCAAATGTGAAGAACTTGCCACATTCTTCCAAACCAAAGTAGATAAATTGCTATCCAAGTTCTCCTCCTCTACCGGCCCCAGCAACCACTTCGAATTGGACATCAATCAAACAAAGACCAGTAACTATACTAAAGTTCTCTCCTCCCTAGACTGCACTTCTACATTGGAAATAGAAACCTTTATCAAGAAAGCCAAACCGTCCACTCACCCATCTGACACTATACCCACTAAACATCTTCTCACAATACCCAACATCATTGCCAAACCTTTAACAAAAATCATTAACCTGTCCATTAACTCTGGGCAGGTACCCCTCCCCCTGAAACAGGCAATTGTCAAACCTATTCTAAAGAAGCCCAAACTTGACCCTTCTGATCCAGCTAATTATCGCCCTATATCAAATCTTCCATTCATTTCTAAACTCCTTGAAAAAAATGTCAACAAGCAACTTACAGAATACCTTGAAGATAATCATATCCTTGCCCCCGCACAATACGGTTTTCGGAAATCTCATAGTACTGAGACTCTTTTACTTTCCCTGACAGACCACATTATCAAAGGATTTGAGAAAGGGCAATCATACATTCTTGCCTTCCTTGACATATCCTCCGCTTTTGACACCGTCAGCCATCCCATTCTCCTACAGCGGTTGACTGAAATTGGCATTACAGGCGTTGCCCACAACTGGTTCAATTCCTACCTCAGCAACAGAGATTACAAAATTCAATTAGGAAATCATGTATCCAAGGCCATCCCCCTCAACCGAGGTGTCCCTCAGGGTTCTTCCCTATCCTCTACCCTATTCAATATATACATCCTACCTCTCTGTTACTTCCTCTCCAGTCTAAATCTCCCTCATTACATATACGCTGACGATGTTCAGCTGCTCATACCCTTCACCGACTCTTTATCGAAAACCATGGATTTCTGGAATGAAACCCTCTTTTCCATTAACAATCTCCTATCTTCCATCCACCTAGCTCTTAATACCACGAAAACTGAAATCATGCTCATCTCACCCCAAAACCAACCAATCCTCCCCCCTATTACGCAGTTCCAATTTGCCCAACAAGTCCGTGATCTGGGAATCATCCTTGATGGTCATGTCACACTTAAGAAATTCATCAATAACATACTCAAAGACGGCTTCTTTAAACTCCACACACTAAAAAAACTCAAACCCCTACTCCATCCCCCCGATTTCCGTACAGTGCTTCAAACTACTATCTTCGCCAAGACTGACTACTGCAACTCCCTACTTCTCGGCCTACCCAACAATGCCATCCATCCCATTCAAATTCTGCAAAACACCACAGCCCGGATATTGACCAACTTACGTAAACATGACCATATTACCCCTGTTCTAAAAGATTTACATTGGCTTCCAATAGCTTCCCGCATACAATATAAGGCGCTCTCTCTAATCCATAAGGCCTTATACAACCCTGAAATGAATTGGTTTAACGATTCCTTCCATTTACACCAGTCTAATAAGCCTACCAGACATGCACACCTTGCAACCATGCCTATCCCTTCTCCTAAACTCTACAAACTTACTTCCACGAGAGCCCGTGCACTATCGATAGCCGGGCCGACCCTCTGGAATACAATGCCAGTTGACTTACGGCAAGAGGAATGCCTCAAATCTTTCAAGCGGAAGCTTAAGACCTGGCTCTTTGCTAAAGCATACACCTAATTTTTCACTCTTCCTATCCATTATATCCACCTTCCACTCTCTCCCTACTTTCCCCTTCACTGTCCCTCTCTCCCTATCTCCCCTCCCCTCTTTCCCCCGCTCCTCCCTCCATCTCAGCTCTCCTCTCTCCTCTCTCCTCTCTCCTCTCTCCTCTTCCCCTTTCTCCCTCACTAGCCTGCCTGCACTTCTTAGTCTTTATTTTCCATTGTACATATGTGTATATAATTGCAAACGTTGTTATAATATAATTTAATGCAAACTTTCCCATGTTATCTCCCACCCCCTTTTAATACCTTGTTCGCATGTTTTAATTGTTCAATGTAAAGCGCCATGCCTGGCGCCAGTTTATGTTACAATGTGAACCGATATGATATCCTGGATGAATGTCGGTATATAAAAATTTTAAATAAATAAATAAATAAGATGCATAACGAACCGAGAGGATCTAATCGGTAATGTAGACAACGGATACTGAATGATGGTGTAGTACTGATGTTGTCGTGGCCGTTACAGAGAATGCCTTCATTCACCGCTAGAGAGGAATTCGATGCGGTCTGCTGGTCAGCTGCAGAGAATTGATTGCCCACTTGCACTTGCAGCTTGTGTTATCTATGCAGTGCAGTTAACTACTGCACCTCTCTCTCCACAACCCAGGACGGAGCATCACTGCTACGTTCCCTCCACTTCTCCTACACCTCACAGAATGGAGATTGTAGGGCTCACTTATCAACGCTTAGGCATTTCTCCTACTCTTCAAAATATTATTCTCCCCACGAGTGGTCAACCAGGATAAATTGCCACAGAAAATTCTCACTACACTTCCTGCTATGTATCACTGGGTATAAACCCATTATCTGACTGCCTGAAAGGCTTCTCTTAGGTCTCCATCGGCGTTCCAGCAAGGCCCTGCTACATCATCGCTGCCAGTTTGAATGCTATCGCAGTTAATGCACACCTCTAGATGGAGAACCAATTTCAGGTTGTATCTAGTTTCCAGGTTTGTGAATGGCATACTCCACCTCTGTCCACCTGTACACAAACCACCAGTACCGTGGGACGTTCCCATAGTTCTCGAACAGCTAAGATTTTTCGCCCTTTGTACCTTTGGACTCTTGTCACCTTACCTACCTTTCATGGAGGGGTTTTTCCTGGTTGCTTTCACTTCAACAAGCAGAGTTACCAAATTACAGGCCTTTAATTCACTACCCTCCTATCTTCCATTTCACCATCAGAAGGTGACCTGGCACACTCACCCAAATATTTCTACTAAAGGTAATCTCCAGGTTACGCATTAATCAAACTATCACCTCGCCCACATTCAATCCAAACCTCATGCTACCGCTAATGAGAAGATTACACACCTGAGATGGCAGACGTGCTCTAGCGTACTATAAAGAACTCATGCTTTTCGCCTCACCGACCTTCTCAACTGTTTCTGTCATTTCATCCAAATGCAAAAAGTCGTCCAGTAACAAAAGGAACTTTATCCACATGGATATCCAACCATATCCAGTTTTTTGTTATGAGCAAAGGTCATAAAACTCTACCTGCTACACCTACGGGGCATCGAGTGCTTGCAATGGTAGCTTTGGCCGCCTCTTTCCATCAACTGCCTATCGTAGAGATTTGTATAACAGTGACATGGTCATCGCTTCACACATTCACATCCCACTATTGTTTAGACAAATGGCAAATTATGCCCTAGTGGGGCGGACTATCCTACAGAAGACCACAGATTTCATATACTTACAGCCTTCATGGGAACTGTCCGCAATCTTTATCGTATTGAGCAAAAAAACAAAGCAACAACAAAAAAATAAAACAAAGAGTAACATACCTTCTTGCTCAAAACGTCAGCTGGGGACGCCCATACAGCATGGCTAATTCATGCTGCTTATCTACATGAAAAGAGCAAGTTTGCTTACCGTAAACGGTGTTTTCCGTAGATAGCAGATGAATTAGCCATGCTGACCCGCCCGTGTCCTCGGACAGTTCTAGCACACCTAACTAACACTTTGATACTGACTGAGGTACCTGAGGTGATCCTGCCAGGATATAGCGGGGAGGGAGTACCTAGCTAAAAGTCTGTAATAGACTTTGAGAGCTCTGCCACTTAGTGGCATGGAGGACGTACCCATACAGCACGGCTAATTCATCTGCTATCTACGGAAAACACCGTTTACGGTAAGCAAACTTGCTCTTACTATTAGGAATGGTGCAGGAGTGTTGTTGTCATTGTAAGAAATGGTGAATGAGTGGCGTTTGACTGTTTTCAATTTAAGAAATGGCACAGGAATGTTTGATTGTTCTTACATTATAACAGCTGGAGGAGTGATATCTGGCTATTCTTACTGTAAGGACAAATGAAGGACAACTTTTTGGCTATTCTCAATGTGATGACTAGGGCGGAAATACCCTCTTATTGTATTCACTCTAAACAGTAAAAGAGCAAGTACTGTCTGACAGTACTCACAGTGCAGAATGGTGGTGGAGTGCTCTTTGGCCAATGGATTCTGTTTATTTCTTTCCAGTCACTGTGTTTGAAATTTTACCAAAGGAAAAGAAGCAGAAGGAGGAGAAAACAGCGATTTTAGGACAGGCATTAATTGACCTGCTTCCTCTGCTACAAGGTTAGTGATAGAGCTGATGCAGTTTAGATTTATTGGGGTCAAACAAGTGATGCCTTGAGATACCTTTGTATCCTAAACTTGGGGTTGATTGCATTTCATATTTCTTTGCAGGGGAATGTAAGTTCAAGAAAACCATCCCACTACATCCTATGACAGGCTATCAACAAGAGACTGTTCGACCAGATGTCAAGGTTATGGTTCTCTCTGAAATCTAATAATGCTGCAAAATCATAGCACTTTCTTACTTCTTTTGGATCAAACATATTTTATAAATATACTAGTGAATACATTGCATACTTATAATAAATAATTCAAGCCAATGCTTTGCATGTGATGATTTAGCCTGCTGTTATTAGAGCAGATAGAGCAGTTGATGAATATGGTAAAATGATGGACACCTGTTCAATTACAGTAGCAGGAACAACACGGCACAAACCTAGATGGCCCTTTCTGAACCCAATCTCTCTGTTAGTGTTATTTGCTGCCATATGTGCCAGGGTGCTACAAATCTAAATCTGCAGAAAAAAATAGCAAAATCTCCATAGATATATCTTCTCCTTAATGTACTGAAATCATGCATAGAATTGATTTATTTGATGTTGATTGGCTATTTTCCACATTAAAGGCAATAATACATTTGTAAAAACTATTTCAGATTAATATTTTCTATCATCATGAAGGTCAGTTTCATATTTTTAACCTCTGACTGCAGTAAGTTTGCACACTACCTTCCTCTGGGGCAATGTTCAGAACTATCTATCTAGCTGGCTAACTATGGTGTTAACACAAAGCAACCGTGCAAGCAACTTAATCTGCCAGGTGTTTCCAACATTCTAGCAGATCATCTTAGCAGTAGTCTCTTCATCAGTCAGTAGAAAACATACTTTCTGACTTCTGGGGTATACTGACCTGTTTGCTTCACCACAAAACACAAAACTAAATCAATTTTGCTCCATTTTTCAAGCGATCTCAGACTAACACAAAATACTTTCTACCTCAGTTGAGGCCAAAAGCCTCATGTACACTTTTCCACCAATACTACTCATTGCCAAGACAATATTGAAAGTTCTTTGAGATCGAGCCTGCCTGATTCTCATAGCACCAGCATAGCCCAGACAAATTTGGTGTATGTATCTCGTCAAGCTTTCCAGCAGCCCTCCCATACTTTTGGGGTCAGACCCTGCTCTTCTAACTCAAGACAACAAGATGCTCTTTCATCCCAATCTTTCAGACCTCAACCTCATGGCATGGATGCTGAATGCTCAGTGATTGTCAATCTTTGCTTACTGTTGGCGATCGAAGACATATTGATTTCCTCTAGAAAGCCTTCAACTAGGAAAAACTATGTCTTCATATGGAAAAGATTTTCCATCTGGTGCCAACCACATGATTCCAATCACTTCCCATGTGAGCCTCTGCAATGTTTGCAATACTTGTTTCACCTATCTAATTTGGGCCTTGCAATTGCCTCAGTAAGCATACATTTAAGACTAATCGGAGAAAATTCTTTTTCACTCAACGCACAATAAAGCTCTGGAATTTGTTGCCAGAGAAGGTAGTTAGTGCAGTTAGTGTAGCTGGGTTCAAAAAAGGTTTGGATAAGTTCTTGGAGGAGAAGTCCATTAATGGCTATTAATCAATTATACTTAGGGAATAGCCACTGCTATTAATTGCATCAGTAGCATTGGTTCTTCTTAGTGTTTGGGTAATTGCCAGGTTCTTGTGGCCTGGTTTTTGGCCTCTGTTGGAAACAGGATGCTGGGCTTGATGGACCCTTGGTCTGTCCCAGCATGGCAATTTCTTATGTTCTTATGTTCTTAAGTCACTGTAGCTTACTACACTTTGTTGGACAACAAACCAATCTCCACGTGTCTGCTGGCATCTTGTTTTATGAAAGGAGTCTGGAACATCAAACCCCCAATACAGAAACCACTTGTTCTATGGGATCTCAATGTGTTCCACTCTCAATTGATGAAGCCTTCCTCATTGCTGTTACTTTGGTTGAAAAGAGTTAGCAAACTCCAGGCTCTCCTCCACTACTCTCCATACCTGCAGTTCTATCACAACAGGGTAGTTCTTCGAACTCATCCGAAGTTTCTACCGAAAATAGTCTCAGCTTTCTATATTAATCAGTCTGTAGTACTTTCTACCTTCTTCCCAAAACCGAATGCACATGAGGGAGTAAAATCTCTCCATATTCTGGATTGCAAATGGGCCTTGGCATATTACAAACGACATATTCAACTTCATCGACAAGTTAATCTGCTTTTCTTTTCATATGATCCTAGCTACCTTGGAATAATGGTTGCCAAACAAACTATCCAACTGAGTAGCCGATTATATCCATCAACTTACATACTCAGCCAAGGCTCATCAACAATGAGCTATAGTTTCCTCTGTTGTTCATCTCCGACAAGTACTCAGCGAAGATATTTGCAAACCTCCGACATGGTCATAAGTTCACACATTCATATTCCATTACTGTCTTGATATTATTTTAAAGACTGACAGTAGTTTTGGACAGTTTTGCAAAATCTTTTTTTGTTGTAGTCCACTCTCCATGGTGGAGTCTAGATTGCTTGCTAAGTAATCACTCTGCTGGCAACCTTCAGCTTGGGACTCCCCACATGTAATGGTTAATTCATTCTGCTTATTAATGGAAAACATGTTTCTTACTGTAAATGGTGTTTTCCGAAGATTAGGAGGATGAATTAGCCCTGGCAAGTCGACTACACAGCTAAATTTAGCTGTTACTGATTGAGGAGGCTCATGGGAACTCCTGCACATGCTCAGTAGAGCTAAAAGCTGTACAGCTTGGAGAGTGTTAGAGACCAGCTCCCCAAAGGGGAGGAGTTAGCAATCTGTTAGACCAGCTCCCCAGAGGGGAGAAGTTAGCAATCTGTTATAGATCTGCTCCCCCAGAGGGGAGGAGTTAGTAATCTGTTATGAATCTGGATGCTGGATACTTCCGTAGAAGGAGAAGTTAACAAGCTATAAGCGATCACCCCGCCAAGGGACAAAGTAGCACTCTGTACGGATCTTACTAAGGAGTAGCAATCTGTTAGTGCTCTGCTCTTCCAGAGGGAAGGAGTAGCAACTGTGATGCCTTGTTCCTTTAGAAGATGAACCAGCAACCTGTATGATTCCCACGGGGAGATAGCTATCTGATATGGATCAGCTTCCGCAGAGAGAGGAGTGATGGTCTGATGTGGGTTGGCTCCCACAGAGTGGTAGATTTATTTATTTATTTATTTATTTATTAACTTTTATTTACCGACATTCGTGCAGCACATCATGCCGGTTTACAGATAACTCAGGTGGGCGATACAATAAAACAATATAACAATGTACAAAGAATAAAATAAGTAAAACCATAACAATGTAACCTTAGAACCAAATACTATTTCTTACAAAAGGACACCACTCTTATTAATGTAGGAATAACACTTAATAGAAATAGTGAATCCCTGGGCCGATGGCAATTGACAGCGCCCTCAAGTGGAGATCCTGAGAGGGACCACCGGCTAGGCTGGAGTTTTGAGACAAACACAGATAGTTCTTTATTAGACTGGAAGTAGAACCACCAGAGGTGGCAGTAGTGAGTTGATATGCCTGGCAGGGCTGAAGTCCCTCTGATACTGGAACCTCGATCTCTGAGTTGTTGAGCTGTAAGGAGAGACTATAGGTAGTGAGTAGACGGGGTATGCTGGGCATAACCAATGATAGATGATACACTCACAATAGTAGATCTCTGTAGTCTTCTATATGCAACAGAGAGTCTTCAGTATTCAGGAACAGGAGCCGCAGGCAAGTACTGGTTCTTGTAAGCAGTCTGAAATAGAACTCACAATAACTGTGTATGGGATTGCTTCTGGAATAGAAGAGAGGCTAGGAGAGATTTAGGAACGTAGGCCCTCGTGGAACAAGTACCGGTTCCTAACTGTTAATCTGTAATAATAATCCATAAAATATAGGTATCTGATATCTTCTGAGGAAGAAGAGAGTATGAGAAAGGAATTAGGAAAATAGGCCCTCGTGGAGCGAGTACCAATTCCTAGCTGCAATCTGTAATGGTAACTCACGATCTCCGTACCTGATATAACGTCTTAGACTGAAGGGAGCCTTAGCGATTAGGAACAATGGCCCTCGTGGAGCGAGTACCGGTTCCTGTCTGTAATAGGACTCACTGTGTTCATGTCTGCGATCGCCTCCAGGCAGTAGGAGTCTTCTGAGTCTTCAGGAATGTAGGCCCTCAAAGAGCGAGTACCGGATCCCATCCAACAATCTGAAATCAAGAATAGAGAGAGCGGAGCCCTCGAGGAGCAGGTACTCCTGGTAAGTTTGAAAAGACCGAGCAGTAGAGAAGAATTCCCCTTGATGACTCGGAGCGTATTTGCAAGTAGCGTGGACTGCCGAAGCGAGTCCCGATGGAGTTCCTTGCTAACTCGTTTGTAGTTAGCAAACAAAGACCTTTTAAATTGAAAACGGATGACGTCAGTACGGGGGGCGCCCCAGAGGTTCGCGCCCTTGCTGGTACAAAGTCTGCAGCGCACGCACCCTTACGTCATCAGGAACATGGCGGATCCGTAGCGTCAAGCTAGCCCAGGGACACCGGGACCAAGAGGTGGAGAGAAGCCGCGGCTGCATCTGTCCATCTGAGCTGAAGGGAGTCGACACAAAGGTAGAGAGGGTGGAGCGAGGGCGAGAATAGGCACGAACGCAACAGAGAGACAAGTCCATTTAGTTTCTCTGCATGACATCATCCACATGGCTAATTCATCCTGCTATCTATAGAAAACACCATTTACAGTAAGCAAACATGCTTTAGAAGTGCAGAGAATCGCCTTCTTTAATAAAGATTTTTTTCCATTTGCAGGGGAGTAGTAAATACTAGGGATGTTAATCGTTTTTGAACGATTAAAATTATCGTCAGATAATTTTAAAATCATCCAAAATCGTTAGAGTGCACGATACAATACAAATGCCCCCGATTTATCGTCAGGGGCATTTGTATTGTATCGTTAAATAGGGCACGAGAATTATTTGGGGGAGGGCGGGAAAACTGGCACACCAAAACAACCCCTAAACCCACCCAACCCTTTAAAACCAATTCCTTACCCTCCCCCACCCTCCCGAACCCCCCCAAAATGTTAAGTTACCTGGTGGTCCAGTGGGGGGGGGGGGGGTCCCGGCGCGATCTCCCGCTCTCGGGCCATCGGTGCCATTTTCGCTGCCACTAATTAAAATGGCGCCGATGGCCCGATTTAAAAAAAAAAAAAAAAAAAAAAAAAAAACCCACCCGACCCTTTAAATCGACCCCCCACCCTCCCGACCCTTTTTTTAAAGTGAGGCCCGCGCCGCTAAAAAAAAAACCCCACCCGACCCTTTAAATCGACCCCCCCACCCTCTCGACCCTTTTTTTTTAAAGTGAGGCCCGCGCCGCTAAAAAAACAAAACCCACCCGACCCTTTAAATCGACCCCCCCAAACCTTTTTAAATTACCTGGTGGTCCAGGGGGGGCCTCGGGGAGAGATCCAGGGGGGACTCGGGAAGAGATTTCCCGTTCCCAGGCATCAGCTGTTCTAAAAATAAAATGGCGCCATCTTTAAAGATGGCGCCATTTTTAAAGATGGCGCCGGCCAGCCAGTGCTCCTACCATGTGACAGGGGCCGGCCAATGGCACGGATACCCTGTCACATGGTAAGGGCAAAGGTGCATCGGCGCCATTTTATTTTTAGAACAGCTGATGCCTGGGAACGGGAAATCTCTTCCCGAGGCCCCCCTGGACCTCTCCTCTCCCCGAGGCCCCCCTGGATCTCTCCCCGAGGCCCCCCGAGGCCCCCCTGGACCACCAGGTAATTTTAAAAGGTTTTGGGGGGTCGGGAGGGGGGGTCGATTTAAAGGGTCGGGTGGGTTTTTTTTTTTTTTAGTGGCGCGGGCCTCACTTAAAAAAAAATTAGCGATGTGAATTGGAATCAGAAACTATTCCAATTCACATATCTTAACGATCAGATTCTTCCCCCCCCCCCCCCCCCCCCCCCAGCCGAATCTGATCGTTAAGACGATCTGGCACACGATTCACATCTCTAGTAAATACCCTTTCCTGTACGTACCCGGATCAGTCCAGACAGTGGGTTGAGCCTCCTTTCCAGCAGGTGGAGACAGACTAAAACTTGCAGGATGCCCTATATCAGGACAGAGCCTATCCTTTCACCCTTCAGTATTTGTCTGTCTCCCAGCAGGTGCAGCATCTCCCCTTCGGTTCTCTGCTGTAGGCTAGTCAGCCTCTTTATTGTCTTTAGGTTCAAGCAAGTACTACTTTTGGTTCTTGTTTTTTAAAAATTATAGAAAGTGAATCTCTGAAGGAATTTTTGCCTTCTTTAGTGCCTTTTTGTGTGGGAGACGTCCTTCTCCCAGCTCTTGCCCGGCTCAGGGGGGCTTGTCCCCTTTTGCAGGAGGGGGTTCCCTGCTTAGTCCTGAGTCCGTGTACGCTTCCAGGTGTGGGGACCGACGCTCTCTGGGCCTCATTCCCCCTCTGGCTGCCGAGAGGGTTTTGAACCCGCTGCTGTGCTCAGTAAAAAAAAAAAAAAAAAAAGGAGTTTCAAAGTTTTAACTTTCAATAAGTTGCAGGTACTCACCTACCTCTAACTTATTTGCAGCAGTTGACCAGCTTTTTTAACTTTTTCTGGTCAGTATAGGATTAGATCCGGCAGTCAGAGAAGCAGAAGGCAGCAGGTTCCCGCCTGCTCTCTCCTGCTGTGCAGGCTGTCAATCAAGCTTTGTTTTTTCAGCTTTTTTTTCTTCAGCCGAGGTTGCTATGTCCCGGCTGACAGCCTGTGTTTCTTGTGGGCTCTCCTCGTCGCGTTTTTCGCGGCAGGGCCTCTGCACTGCTTGTCTGCCGGGTGGGGAAGGTCCCTCCTCGGCAGGACAAGCAAATTTAGCCCGGGGCTCCACTCCTCCCGGCATGGCTAGGCCTTTCCCGGGTCGGCAGAGCCCGGGAACGGCCGCCATCTTTGATTTTTCATCGGTGCCGATTTCAGTGCTCCCTGGGGCTGGGGGGCCGGATTTTTTCGATTTAACCCCCGATTTGGCCACCGCGGGTTCCCAGGAGGGGGGTCCTGACCTTCCCTCGCCCCCCCCCCTCTCCCCCCCCCCCCCCCCCCCCGGTAAATCCAGGGTCCTGTTTTCCGTGGATTTCGTCCTCCTCATGCACAAATCTTATTTAGCTAGCCTGCATGAGATGGATGAAAAAAACCCCTCTTCCCCCCCCCCCCCCCCCGGTCTAAAATCCCTCGCTCAGCGCCGTTGACCTCTGGACCGGCTGCGGAGCCTCAGGGACCAGTTCGGGTGCGGGTGGTCCCGGGGGTGCTCCCCTCCCCCGGTGTCTCCTGGGTCCTCAGACCCCGCTGCTTCCTCAGATTCAGCAGATGCCCCCCCCCCAGAGGGGTATGACCCCAGAGCCCTTCGTCTTTTTCGTAAGGAGGAGCTAGAGCCCCTCCTCCCTTTTGTTTTGGAGGAGCTGGGTCTGGAAAGTCCCTCCGTGGATAATCTCATGGCCTCACTTCCTAAGGATATGAACCCGGTGTTGGGAGGGCTCCGGGCTCCGGCCTCGGTCTTTCCCTTCCACCCCATGCTTAAGCTCCTTATCCTACTGCAATGGGAGGCTCCTGAGGGTTCGCTCCGGGTGGGGCATGCGATGGATAAGCTCTATCCCCTCCCGGAAGAGGGCTTGGAGCTGTTGCAATATCCATCAGTGGATTCTTATGTTTCTGCAGTGGCCAAGCACACCACGATCCCGGTGGAAGGTTCCACGGCCCTAAAGGATTCACAAGATCGTAAGCTGATGGCTCACCTGAAGCACATCGACGACGTCCTGGCCCTCGGAGTTCGGGCGTCTTGCTGTAGCAGCCTCATGATGCGGGCAGGCCTCCAGTGGGTCCAACAGTTACTCTGCGCCCGAGAGCTTCCGCCAGGTGAGGCAGAACAGGCCGAACGTCTGGAGGCGGTAATCGCTTACGTGTTGGACGCCCTCTACGATTTGGTCCGTGTCCAGGCGAAGGCGATGGTTTCAGCAGTGGCTGCCTGGAGGCTCCTTTGGCTTCGCCACTGGTCGGCTGATCAGTCCTCGAAGACCCGGCTGGGCACGCTTCCCTTTAAAGGTAAGATGCTCTTTGGCGAGGACCTCGACAAGCTTATGGACTCCTTGGCTGACAACAAGGTCCATAAATTGCCAGAGGACCGCCCTAAGTCTTCTCGGTCCTTCGCGGCCTCTCGCTTTCGCTTCAGGGGTCAGCGTCGCTTCGCTTCTCGAGGGCGGGGCGGTACTCCAAGGGGGTCTTCTCGTGCGCAGTCCTGGTCGCAGTCCTTTCGTGGCAGGCGGCCCTTTCGCGAGGGCCAGCCCGTGCGTACCACCGCTAAACCTGCCACACAATGAAGTTCAGCCGGCCCATCCCTCGGTCCCTTACCTCGGCGGACGCCTCTCCCTGTTTTTCGAGGAATGGGTCAAAATCACTTCGGATCAGTGGGTCCTCGACATTATCAGAGACGGGTACGCTTTCGACCTCGTCAGGGAACTTCCAGATCTCTTTCTGTTCTCACCTTGCAGCCGGGCCAAGAGGGACGCGGTGGTCCAGACTCTCTCCAAGCTTCTGGATCTGTGGGCGGTGGTCCCAGTCCCAGAAAGGGAAATTGGCGCCGGCCAGTATTCTATTTACTTCACCGTGCCCAAAAAGGATGGGTCCTTCCGCCCAATCCTGGACTTCAAGAGGGTCAATCGGGCCCTCAAGATCCCCCGCTTTCGCATGGAAACCCTGCGGGCGGTCATTGCGGCGGTCCGTCCAGGAGAGTTCCTTGCTTCCCTCGATCTCGCAGAAGCATATTTTCATATCCCCATCCACCGCGACTACCAGAAGTTTCTCCGATTCCACATTCTCAACCAGGACTTCCAGTTTCGAGCTCTCCCCTTCGGCCTTGCGACTGCTCCTCGCACCTTCACGAAGGTAATGGTAGTAGTGGCTGCGGCCTTGTGCCGGGAAGGGATTCTCGTCCATCCCTATCTGGACGATTGGCTCATCAGGGCCAAGTCGGAGACCTCTTGCCGGCGGGCGGTGGATAGAGTCCTGGAGCTCCTTGCCTCTCTCGGGTGGATAGTGAACTTTTCCAAGAGCAAGCTTCAGCCCTCCCAGGAGTTGGAATTTTTGGGAGCACACTTCGACACCCAAGTAGGCAAGGTTTTCTTACCTCGGGCGCGAGCCCTCAAACTGATAGGTCAGGTTCAGGATTTGATTGCGCTATCTTCACCGACGGCCCGGGATTATCTCCAAGTCCTGGGCTCCATGGCTTCTACCATCGATCTGGTCCCCTAGGCTTTTGCTAATATGTGTCCATTACAGAAAGCTTTGCTGTCTCATTGGCAACCAGTGTCGGAGCAGTTCCACGTAGTCCTTCCCTTCTTGGAGTCTACTGCCGACGAATTACAGTGGTGGCTGTCCCTTCCTCATCTCCTACAAGGGATACCTCTTCAAGCTCCACAGTGGACGATAGTAACCACGGATGCCAGCTTGTTGGGCTGGGGTGCGGTCTGCCTATCTCAGTCCACCCAGGGGACATGGTCCCAGACTCAGTCGCGCTGGCACATCAATCGGCTGGAAACTTTGGCGGTCCGCCTGGCCCTTCAGGAGTTCCTTCCTCTGATCTGCGGCAAGGCGGTACGAGTCCTGTCCGACAACTCCACCACAGTCGCCTACATCAATCGCCAAGGGGGCACTCGCAGTCCCCTGGTAGCCTTAGAAGCCAGCTGCCTACTCGCTTGGGCGGAGCGTCACCTACAGTGCCTTGCGGCCTCTCACATCGCCGGAAAAGACAATGTTCAAGCCGACTTCCTCAGCCAGCAGTCGCTCGATCCAGGAGAATGGGAACTCTCGGACGCGGCCATGGCTCTGATAGTGGACAGGTGGGGTCCTCCTCATCTCGACCTCATGGCAACTCTGCACAATGCCAAAGCCAATCGGTTCTTCAGCAGCTGGAGGGAACACGGCGCAGAGGGCGTGGACGCTCTGGCTCTCCCTTGGCCGGCGGACGTGCTTCTGTACGTGTTCCCCCTCGTGGCCTCTGGTAGGGAAAGTTCTCAGGAGAATTGAACTCCACCGGGGTCCGGTGATTCTCGTCGCTCCCGAATGGCCGTGGATCTCATCAATCTAGCGGTGGACGGGCCCCTGCGCCTCAGTCATCTCCCTCGTCTCCTCCGGCAGGGGCCTGTATTTTTCGACCTGGCCGATTGCTTCTGTCTAGTGGCCTGGCTTTTGAACGGCGTCGCCTGAGGTGCAAAGGTTATAGGGAGGAGGTCATCTCCACCCTGCTGCGAGCCCAGAAGCAGTCGACTTCTCTGGCCTATGTGCGCATCTGGAAGGTCTTTGAGTCCGCATGTACGGAGGCGGGCATCCCGGCGCGCTCTGCCTCGATTCCTTTGGTTCTTTCTTTCCTTCAGAAGGGTCTCTCTAAGGGTCTCTCCTTCAGTTCCTTACGCGTTCAAGTCTCTGCGCTTGGCTCTCTCCTGGGTCGGGTGGATGGTCATGCCTTGGCTGCTCACCCGGACGTCATTCGTTTCCTGAGGGGCATTAGACACCTCCTCCCTCCCTCTCGGGCCACGTGTCCATCTTGGAGTCTCAACCTCGTCCTTCGTGCTCTCTGTGCGGCTCCCTTTGAGCCTCATCGCCACTCTACGCTCAAGGATCTTACTCTTAAGACTGTCTTTCTAGTCTCTATCTCCTCTGCTCGTCGTATTTCCGAGCTTCAGGCGCTGTCCTGTCGGGAGCCCTTCTTGCGTTTTTCTGATTCCGGGGTCTCTCTCAGGACAGTTCCTTCCTTCTTGCCTAATGTTGTCTCCGCTTTTCATGTCAACCAGTTGGTGGAACTCCCCGCGTTCTCTCTGGAGGAGATTGCGGGTACGGCTGGGGGCGACCTCCGTCGACTGGATGTCAAGCGAGTCTTGCTTCGTTATCTTCAAGTCACCAATGACTTTCGCGTTTCGGACCATCTCTTCGTCCTTTGGAGTGGTCCCAACCGGGGTAAACAGGCTTCTAAGACCACGATTGCGCGGTGGTTAAAGGAAGCCATTTCCTCGGCATATCTTTGTCAAGGTCGTCCACTTCCTGAGGGTCTGAAAGCCCATTCTCTGCGTTCTCAGGCTACTTCTTGGGCGGAGAGTCAGTCTGTCTCTCCACAGGAGATTTGCAGGGCTGCCACTTGGACGTCTCTGCACACTTTTGCTTGGCACTACCGTCTGGATGTACACGCTCCGGTGTTCGGTTCCTTTTGGCGGCAAGTGCTTCGAGCAGGACTGTCTCGGTCCCACCCAGTTTAGGGAAGCTTTGGTACATCCCACTGTCTGGACTGATCCGGGTACGTACAGGAAAGAAAAATTAGTTCTTACCTGTTAATTTTCGTTCCTGTAGTACCACGGATCAGTCCAGACGCCCTTCCCTGTCTCTTCTGTCCTCTCGAAGCTTGTTTTCTTGCAGGTCTGCAGATTTCATATTTTCCTTGGTGCAAGATTACTGAGCATTTACACCGGAAGCCTTGGTGGGTATTTTATACCAAGTTTATGCAAGAGCGTATAAGTATACCATGCTTCTACATTAATCTATGGTTGCTCTGTTGAGCTTTTGGTTACTTGCTTGATCCTATTCTTGGTTTTATTGTTTTCTGCTTTGACATACGTTATACTGAAGGGTGAAAGGATAGGCTCTGTCCTGATGTAGGGCATCCTGCAAGTTTTAGTCTGTCTCCACCTGCTGGAAAGGAGGCTCAACCCACTGTCTGGACTGATCCATGGTACTACAGGAACGAAAATTAACAGGTAAGAACTAATTTTCCTTTTTTAATAAGACCCTTACTCTCTTAGAACAGTTATATTTGTACAGCTGATCCTAAAGTATATGACCTTGAGTCACTATGTTTTTAGATGTCAGTCATCATAAATTCCACCGATTTCTTTATGTTCTCTTACAGTCATCTCTGGAAGTGTCTGTATCTGTACCTGAATCCCTGCTTTCTGAGTTTCAGCTCTCAAATGGTAACTTGCTGAAGGTGACAATTGAGACTGTCTATTCTGTTCCAGAATCATGGGGTCTTGTAGGACCTCAGTACAACTATGTGGTAGCCCTTCAGGTGCCAATGACTGGAGAGGTGAGTAGCAGCTAATGGATTCATATATTAGATTTTGTTGGAAATTTTCTGTATTCATATATATGCACAGACTTATGTGTTTATGTTAATATGTATCCGTATCTGTGAACTGTACATCTGTGCTGTGTCTCCTTGTTTGAACCCAGTTTCCCTAAACTGAATCAGCTGTTTATCTCTGTGAACTTTGTATCAGTTATGAGAGTCTGTATGAGTTACTATTTTGTATACATTGAAAGTGGAGCTAAATTATGTGTTCACAATTTTACCAGTGGATCACTGGTATGAATGCAAGCTGTGACCTCATATGTGAGTTATGAAGTTGCACATGTGAGCCAGATGATTGTGAATTATAAGCCTTACATGGGAGCTATGAATCTCTGCACATACTATAAGTTGCAAGTCTGTGTGTATGACTTATGAGTCTACATCTTTGCATGTACTGAAATGTGAAAAATAGTCAATATATTCACAAAACAGATTTCTGTTACTAGTAGTGTATGTGTGTGATGTTTATAGTATGTTTCTATGGATGGTGATGTGCATTTGTGCTTATCCCAGGACAAGCAGGATGCTAGTCCTCACATATGGGTGACGTCACTGAACGGAGCCCAGGCGGGAAAGCTTTCTGTCAAAGTTTCTAGAAACTTTTGACTGGCCCTGTGAGGCCACTGAGCATGCCCAGCATGCTATGATATTCTCTGCCACAGGTGTCTCTCTTCAGTCTTCACTTTTCTGCGCTGCCGTTCGCACCGCGGACCGATAGCCCTAACGTTTGGGAATCTCTTTTTTGACTGAAAAGTCAATTATATTCTCTGTCACAGGAAACTCTCTACCTCGCCGGCTGGTGAGTACTGTATTTTTAAAAAAGTTTTGGACGAAAATTTTTCTCACACACACACACGCTCGTTCATTGACGGCCGTCGATCGAAAATGGCGACCGGTTTCAAAAAATGCCCAGTCTGCAACCACAATGGGGCGGATTTTCAGAGCCCTGCTCGCGTAAATCCGCCCAAAACCGGGCGGATTTATGCGAGCAGGGCCCTGCGCGCCGGTGAGCCTATTTTACATAGGCTCACCGGCGCGCGCAGAACCCCGGGACTCGCGTAAGTCCCGGGGTTTTCGGAGGGGGGCGTGTCGGGGGGCGGGCCCGAACCGCGCGGCGTTTTCGGGGCGTGTCGGGAGCGTTCCGGGGGTGGGCCCGGGGGCGTGGCCGCGCCCTCCGGACCCGCCCCCAGATCTCGTCCCGGCGTGCAGGAGGCCCGCTCGCGCGCGGGGATTTACGCCTCCCTCTGGGAGGCGTAAATCCCCCGACAAAGGTAAGGGGGGGGTTTAGACAGGGCCGGGTGGGTGGGTTAGGTAGGGGAAGGGAGGGGAAGGTGAGGGGAGGGCAAAGGAAAGTTCCCTTCTAGGCTGCTCCGATTTCAGAGCGGCCTAGGAGGGAACGGGGGTAGGCTGCTCGGCGCGCGCAGGCTATACGAAATCGATAGCCTTGCGCGCGCCGATCCAGGATTTTAGCCGATACGCGCGACTACGCGCGTATCTACTAAAATCCAGCGTACTTTTGTTTGCGCCTGGAGCGCAAACAAAAGTAGGCTATTCGCGCTCGTCTTAAAATCTACCCCAATATGTCTATTACCGATCCGCATTTGGAGTGTGTACTGTGCTTCGTGGAACAACACGATGTCAGTACATGCACCAAATACGCAGAAATGACAGTCAAGGGAAGAAAAGCCAGGCAAGAGAAGATGGAACACCTATTTTCTCTTCAGCTAATCCCTTCTCCCTCAAAAGCACTGAGGTCGTCTCCGGCTGGAGCAACAAAAAGAGTTTTACTCAAAAACCGCGTCCGGATGGATCCGGTGAATGACCGTCCTCGCCATCGTCTGTGATCTCCACAAAGTCGGCAGAACGTTCTAAAACCAAACATCGCCATCGACATCAATCATCATCCGCATCGGTGTCCCAGGACGAGTCGATGCCGAAGCGGCCTAAAAATCAAGACACGTCAGTGGTTGGGCCTTCGCTGTCACCGACACCTACGACGTCATCGATGGACATCGCGGCACCGCCACCGCATACACCATTGGTGTCTTCACACATACAACAGCCAGAATTGTCTACACTTATTAGACAAGCTGTCTTACAAGCTCTACAGGAGCAACAACTTCCGACAGGCCTGTCGATGCCGACTTCCGGGTCGATGCCGATACCCTCGATATCGATGCCGATACCCTCCGTATCGATGCCGATGCCTCCAGCATCGATGCCGATGACCCTAACATCGATGCCGATGACTCTGACATCGACGCCGATACCTCCACCGTCAGTATCGATGCCGATGTTTGTTCCTTCAACATCGATGCCGGTGATAACACCGATGACAACAATATCTTTCCTTCCAAGATCCTCGACAGGTTTCATAACTACCACACCGAGGCTCCAAACACAATCTACATCGATGTTATCTCAAATTTCATCGATGATCTCAACGACAGCATCACTGCCACAACGTGATCAACCTCTGGAAGTCCAGGATGAGGCATTTTACCGTCGCCTCCGACAAAGGTATCAGAATGTCATCGACAACTTACCACCCATCACACCAAGGACAATATCTGCTGATATTTTCATCGATGATCCACAACCTGGACCTTCAGGGCTTCACGTCCCATCAACACTAGTGACTCAGACAACTTACAGGGAAGATTCAGAAGACTCCTGGGATGATGAACCCTCTCAATTTTCATCAGAGGAGTTCATGTCCAATCCTTCTTCTCCTGACAGAAGAAAGAAATCACCCCCAGAAGATCTTTCCTTCTCATCATTCATACAAACTATGTCTGATTCCATTCCATTTAAGCTGACTGCTGAAGAGGACACAAGAGCACAAACTCTTATTTATTATTTATTATTTTATTTAAGGTTTTTCTATACCGGCATTCATGATAAGATCATATCATGCCGGTTTACAGATAACAGGGGGTGCAAAAACTGTTCTTTTAACAAGTGCGGAGGAAGCAAAAGTTACAATAAAACAAGGTTGTAGAACTGGGGGAGGAAGGAGACAAGGATAGCGGCGTAAAAAATATTTACAGAGGTAACTTATTTACAGTGTGCAGTGATGTCTCTTTATGGATATTTACATTGGGCAGTAAGGTCTCTCAATGGATATTTGACCCCGGAAAGGCTTGCTTAAATAGCCAAGTCTTAAGTCTTTTCCTGAATGTTGGTAAGCAGGGTTCAAGTCTGATCCAGTGGTAAGGTATTCCAAAGAGAGGGGCCCGCTGTAGAAAAGGCCTGGTCTCTGAGTGCCTTATGGAGTGTAGCTTTAGTTGGGGGAACGGTCAGGGAGCCTTTGTAGGCGTCTCTGATAGGTCTGGATGATGTGTGCATTCTGAGGGGGATTTGGAGGTTGAGAGGGGCCTGTGAGTGGATGGATTTGTGGATGATGGTGATGGACTTGTGTAGGATTCTGTAGTGTATTGGCAGCCAGTGAAGATTAGATAGAATTGGCGAGATGTGGTCTCTTCTTCTGGAATTTGTCAGGATTCTGGCTGCCGCGTTCTGTAGCATCTGAAGTGGTTTTATGGATGAGGATGGGAGACCTAGCAAGATTGAATTGCAATAGTCCATCTTGGAGAAAATTACGGATTGTAAGACTGTTCTGAAGTCATGAAAGTGTAGTAGTGGTTTCATTCTCTTGATTACCTGCAGCTTGTAGAAGCAGTTCCTGGTTGTGTTGTTTATAAATGATTTTAGGTTCAAGTGTTTGTCTATTACTACCCCTAGGTCTCTTGCTTGTGTAGCAATGGTGTTAAATGGTGCAGTTTGTGGGGAGTTGCTGTTTTCGGGGGTGATGAGGAGGAGTTCCGTTTTGGCCGAGTTTAGAATCAGGTTTAGATTAGCGAGGAGTTGGTTGATCTCTTGTAGGCAGTTTTCCCAGTGTTTGAGGGTTTTTGAGAGAGATTCTTTGATGGGTATCAAGATTTGAACGTTGTCGGCGTATAAGAAATGTTTTAGTTGTAGGTTAGTTAACAGTTGGCATAGAGGAAGAAGGTATATGTTGAAAAGAGTTGGGGATAGTGAGGAACTCCTTGTGAGGAATTGTAGTGGGGAGATTCTTTATTATTGATTTTAACTTTGTAGCCTCTGTTACAGAGGAAAGACTTGAACCAAGTGTAAGCAGAGCCTGTTATTCCAATGTCTGAAAGGCGGTTGAGGAGGGTGGCATGGTTGACAGTGTCGAAGGCTGCCGACAGGTCCAGTAGAATTAGTAGGAACGATTGTCCTTTGTCCAAGCCCATGGTGAGGTGGTCAGTTAGCAATAAGAGAAGAGTTTCAGTGCTTAAGGTCTTGCGGAACCCGTATTGTGTGGGGTGTAGTATTTCATGATCTTCGAGGTAGGTAGAGAGTTGCGAATTGACCAGTTTTTCCAGAATCTTTGCTACAAAAGGCAGATTGGAGATTGGGCGGAAGTTGTTTGGGTTCATGGGATCCAAGTCTGGTTTCTTTAGTAGTGGTTTAAGAGAAGCCATTTTTAGTGCCTCAGGGAAGATTCCCTGTGTTAAGGAGCAGTTTATAATGTCTGCAAGTGGTTTAGAGATGGTTTCAGGTATTAACAGAAGAAGTTTTGACGGTATTAGGTCGAAGGGATGGGATGAAGGTTTTATTTTCTTTAGCAGGGATTGGATCTCTAAGGCGGTGGTAGGTTCAAACGTGTCCAGTGAGATTGTCTTGTTGGGGATGTGGGGGGAGTTAGTCAGAGGGGTGGGGTTAGGTGGGAGGAGGGTTAAGAGATTGGAGATTTTATTTTGGAAAAATAGGGCTAGTTCATTTGCTTTAGCTTGTGCTTGTTCACTGGGGAAAGAAGGTGAGTTAGGTTGAGTTAGTTCGGATACGTAGGAGAAGAGGGCTCTTGCATCAAAGGTAAGGTCGTGAATCTTGTGAGCGTGGAAATCCCTTTTTGCCTTTAGTGTGGTGTTCCTGTAGTGGTGGAGGGCAGATTTGTAAGTGGAAAGTGTACTGGCACAAGGGGTTTTGCGCCATAGGTTTTCCTTTTTTCTGAGGGTTTGTTTGAGTTTCCGTAGGTCCTTGGTGAACCATGGTTGTCTCTTTGGTGAATTTAGGTTGAGTGTTTTTGTTGAAAGAGGACATAATTTATTTGTTATTTCCTCTGTGATATTGCTCCAGGATGATAAGGCTGCGTTGGGATCTGCAAGGTTTAAGTTTGGAAGTTCTTTAGCCAGGTGGAAGCTGAGGTCATTGGAAGAGCAAGATCTTCTGTAAGGGAATGGAGATTGAGGGGAGTGAGGTTTGCGGGTTTCTGTCGTTAAGAAAGTGGCGGATATTAATGAGTGATCCGACCAGGGGACTTGAGTGCAAACAGGATGGGATGAGTGCTTGATGCCAGAGTTCGTGAAAATGAGGTCCAGAGGATCGACCTGGTGGGCGTAACCAAGATGGCCGACTGAGAGGCAGCAGGTCACGGACGCTCTGAGTTTTGTTCCAGATTTCCTCAACTTACAGCACGCCGTTGCTGTTTTCCTCTGAAGAATGCCTCATAAAAGGAAGGGCAGAGTTAAGGTCTTTCCCTCTGAGCCTACTCTACCCACCGACCAGAAGCTTATCCGTGACTTTGCGGTACCTATGGGGCGGGCCGTCCCTCCCGCTGGCGGAGGGGTAGGAGGAGAGCCCCTTTCGCCGGGAGAAATAACGCTGAGCCCGCCTAACCCGAGAATTATGCAGCTAGCTTCCCCCCTGGGGACAACCGAGGCTGCTGGGCTGATTCGAGTAAGCTCGATAGAGGCAGACCGGCTGGAGGGAGCAGAGGGAGCCAGCCCAGGGGTAGCGACGACATCGACCCCGATAAGAGCTAATGGAGCTGCAGTAGAAGGAGGAAATAAGAGGCCTGCAGTAGAGGAGATGGATTCGACTTCTAGAGAGGACGGGGTGAGTCAAATCGCTTATCGGATTGAAAAACCTGCTATTGTGACTCTAGACTCCCTATGGGAGTTAATGGCTGGAATGGATATAAAGCTACAGGAACAATCTCATAAGCTACTTGGTGTTTCAGCTAAATTAGATGTGGTAGCACATGATCACCAGCATATATTGCAGGAACAAGGAACGGTTATCCAGAAAATAGAAACAGAGGTTAAAGATTTAAAGGAAGTAACAGCTGCTTTCTCTCGAGAAAGATTAGCAACGCTGCGAAAAATGGAGTACCTTGAAAACTCCATAAGACATTTGAACCTCCGTTTTCTGAATTTCCCGGTGGTAAAAGATGAACAGTGCTTGGGAACACTAAAGAAATACCTGGGAGAATTTTTGGAAATTCCCCAGGAGAAAATTCCCGTGATTAAAAAGATACTACATTTGTCCCAGAAGCAAAGTACATCTAGAATTAATGTTTTGGATAATATGGATAACTTAACGCAATTTTTGGAAGCGTCTGATGTAGAAGTCACTGGAAGAGAGACTCTATTAGTGACTTTAATTGCAGAGGAAGATATAAATGTAATAATGCGTAATTACTATAAGAAATTGAGGGTACCTTTCTGTGGTGGTCTAGTCAGGATCTTTCCTGACTTGGCTAAGGCCACCCAAGTAAGGCGTAAAGCATTTCTTCAGATGAAGCCCGAGGTCATAGCTCTTGGTGCTAGTTTCATTGTAAAGTACCCCTGTAAATGTGTTATTGGCTGGCGTGGGTCAACCTATATTTTCTTTGATATTCCACAATTGAGAGAATTTCTGAGCTCTAAATATCCAATGACAGTTGTAACATCGAATGAAGGTTAAAATGTTAATATATCCTCTTGGTCAACCATGTTCAAGTTCTAATTACCTAATATTGGACTCCTCTGTATTTCTATACGCCCCCCACACTATTACCTCTATTATGTGAAAATGCATTAAGTTTTGATGAGGATTTTGTCTTTTTAAGGAAATATTACTAAGATATGTTTGGTGTTTACCTTTATAAGCTCATTGATAATGCATTTGTATTTCTTACATGACAAGATTTTTGTTATTGTAATTTTGGAAAATTAATAAAGATTAAATAAAAAAAAATGAGGTCCAGAGTGTGGCCTGCCTTGTGGGTGGGCTTGTTGATAATCTGTTGGAAGCCCAAGGCTGAGAGTGTGGAGAGGAGGGTTTCACAGTTAGTTGTGAGTGTGGTGTTATTGACATGAAGGTTGAAATCTCCTAGGATCAAGGCAGGGGAGTCCAGGTTTATGTGTTTTGCAATTAATTCTATTATGATGGAGGCATCTGCGTCTAGGAGTCCAGGAGGGGCGTAAACTAAGAGGATTTGGAGTTCATTAGTTTTGAATAGGCCTATTTTCAATTTTGAGTCCGATTTTATTGGGAGTTGGGAGACTCTCAGTTCTTTTTTTGGTTGCTAGCAGTAGGCCTCCTCCCCTTTTCTTTAGTCAGGGGAGGGAGAAGAAGTCGTACATCTGTGTGGGGAGTTGGTTTATTAGGGTTATATCTGTTGGTTTAAGCCAAGTTTCTGTTATGGCACAGATGTCCGGTTTGGCGTCTAAGAGATAGTCATTGAGTATCAGAGTTTTCTTAGTGATGGATTGTGCATTGAAAAGAGTTAGGGAGAATAGCGAGAGACCTAGTAGTTGGCTGAGAGGGGTGATTAAGATTGGGATGAGGGTTTTGGAGGAGCGTGGCTGCGGTTGCATTATTGCTTTATCTGTGTTGCGGAAGCTGCGGTGAAGAATAGGGATTGAGAATTCTGGTGGCATAGTGGTCTAGTTGTGCGATCAAGGACGGGATGGATGCTGGATTTAGACTGGCAGAGGCTGGATGGGTGTTGTATGAATACTGCTGGAGGCTGGATGGGTGTTGGATGAATGTTGCTGGATGGGTGCTGGAGGCTGGATGGGTGCTGGATGAATGCTGCTGGAGGCTGGATGGGTGCTGGATGAATGTTGCTGAAGGCTGGATGGGTGCTGGAGGCTGGATGGGTGCTGGATGAATGTTGCTGGAGGCTGGATGGGTGCTGGATGAATGCTGCTGGAGGCTGGATGGGTGCTGGATGAATGCTGCTGGAGGCTGGATGGGTGCTGGAGGCTGGATGGGTGCTGGATGAATGTTGCTGAAGGCTGGATGGGTGCTGGATGAATGTTGCTGGAGGCTGAATGGGTGCTGGAGGCTGGATGGGAGCTGGATGAATGTTGCTGGAGGCTGGATGGGTGCTGGAGGCTGGATGGGTGCTGGATGAATGTTGCTGGAGGCTGGATGGGAGCTGGATGAATGCTGCTGGAGGCTGGATGGGTGCGAGAATGTTGGCTGTGATTCTAGTGTGCCAATGCTGAGGCGAGGTAGACTGTTGAAGGGGGCCTTCTTTCTAATTCCTGGGGCTCACCAAGGGGCGCACTAAGGGGCAGGCCCCTTAGGTCGCGCTCCTTCGGGCGTGCGACGCCGCCGGTGAGTTCCAGTGATTTAAAGGGCTGTTGCCGCCCTCTGATTGGCCTGTTGTTTCCTTTAGGGGCGTGGTTCCCTTCTTGCGAGGCTCTCAGGGCCTAGTGCGGGTTGGTTTTATTTTTTTTTGCTTTTGCTCCGTTTGTCCCACCCTGCGCGGCTCACCTTATCACTGGAAGGAGGTGAGCAGGTTGAAGTATTGAAGTATTACAGTTATTACTCTTGAAGTATTACAGTTCGTGGATCCACCCAAACAGGTACTAACAGTACCTGTACATGAAGTCTTGTTGGATCTTCAGCAGAGAATCTGGGAACACCCAGCTTCTATACCTGCAGTCAACAAAAGAGTAGAAACTACCTACATAGTTCAACCAGCTCCAGGGTACCACAAACAACAATTGCCCCATCAGTCTGTCATTGTGGAATCAGCGCAAAAGAAATCTAAACGTGTGCGCCCACATTCCTCCATCCCACCAGGCAGGGAGCACAGATTCCTAGATACCATGGGTAAGAAGATCTATCAGAGTTCCATGCTGAGCACAAAAATCTCTGCATACCAACTCTATATAACTCAACACCAGAGAAATCTCTGGAAAGAGATGGAACAATTCATCACTTCCTTACCCACTCAATTTCAAGAGCCTGCTCAAGCAATAATATCAAAAGGTCTTGAGGCAGGAAAACACGAAGTAAGAGCAGTGTATGATAACTTCGAAACTGCTTCAAGAACAGCAGCAGCGGGAATCACTGCTCGCCAGTGGGCCTGGCTCAAGGCATCTGACCTCAGGCTTGAGGTACAAGATAAGCTTGTTGACCTTCCCTGTCTCGGTGACAATCTCTTTGGAGATAAAATTCAAGAGGCTGTACAACAATTCAAAGATCATACTGAGACACTCAAACAACTGTCTCAAACCCCTCAAGAACCTGCTAACCAACCTTCTCGTCGTCCTCCACGTAGGGATGTGAGACGTTCTTACTACAGGCCACGCAGGTACTACCAACAAACAACTAGGGGTAGATCTACCAGGCCAACACAGCGATCTCAAGCCAGACAATCCAGACCTGCCCGTCCACAACCTCCTGCACAGACAGGGCCTGCAACAGGCTTTTGAGGACTACACCAGAGAACAGATTCAACCTTGCAATCCCAAGCCAAATCTTCCAGTGGGAGGCAGAATATCCCTTTTTCACACAAATTGGCAATCCATAACCACAGATCAATGGGTTCTTTCCATAGTTGCCAGAGGTTACAAACTAAATTTCACCTCCATTCCTCCAGAGTTTCCACCAACATCCTGTCATCAACAAAACTCTCAACTTCATCAATTACAAACAGAATTATCCACCCTTCTGAGATCCAAGGCCATTCAACCAGTGCCCCGGACACAGAAGGGCAGAGGATTCTACTCCAGATATTTCCTCATTCCAAAGAAAACCGGAGGCCTACGTCCTATTCTAGACCTCAAAAATCTCAACAAATTTCTAAAGAAAGAAAAATTCAGAATGGTTTCTCTAGGACCATGCTTCCACTTCTTCAAGCAAGAGATTGGCTTTGTTCTCTGGATATTCAAGATGCTTATGCTCACATTCCAATATACCCTCCTCATCGCAAGTACCTGCGCTTCACAGTAGGCCACCATCATTTCCAATACAAAGTTCTGCCATTTGGACTGGCCTCTGCTCCCAGAGTCTTCACCAAATGTCTAGCAGTAATAGCAGGACACTTACACAAAGAAGGTGTCCATGTTTTTCCATATCTAGACGACTGGCTCATAAAGAGTCCATCTCAAAAGGGAGCAATAACTTCTCTCCTCAGAACAATTGCTCTACTTCACTCCATGGGGTTTCTCATCAACTATCAAAAATCCCATCTCATTCCAACTCATCTACTTCAATTCATAGGAGCAGAGCTGAACACAAATCTAGCAAAGGCCATTCTACCTATAGAACGAGCAGAGGCCCTCATTCTACTAGCAAAGTCCATTTCCTTAGGGACACAAACCACAGCTCATCAGTTTCTGATACTGCTAGGTCACTTGGCCTCCACAGTTCATGTTACTCCTATGGCAAGGCTAGCCATGCGAGTTACCCAATGGACTTTAAGGTCACAATGGATCCAAGCCATTCAACCACTCCACTATCCAATTCAAGTGACCCACCAACTAAGATCATCTCTACTTTGGTGGACCAACAAGCACAACCTGTGCAAAGGTCTACCTTTCCAACAACCAGTCCCAGAGATTACTTTAACTACAGATGCATCCACCTTGGGATGGGGAGCTCATGTAGACAATCTCCACACACAAGGGACTTGGACAAAACTCGAAGCAACATATCAAATCAATTTTCTGGAACTTCGAGCGATACGTTATGCACTGCATGCGTTCCAGGACTGCCTTTCACACAAGTCTGTTCTCATCCAAACAGACAACACAGTTGCCATGTGGTACATCAACAAACAGGGAGGTACGGGCTCGTATCTCCTTTGTCAAGAAGCTGCACAGATTTGGGGCTGGGCCCTGAATCACTCAATGTTCCTTCGAGCCACTTATCTGGCAGGCATACACAATGTAGTGGCAGATCGCTTCAGTCATCACTTCCAACCACACGAATGGTCCCTGGATCCTGCAGTAGCAACCAGGATATTTCAACATTGGGGTCAACCAACAATAGACCTCTTTGCGTCACATCTGAATCACAAAGTGGACAAGTTCTGTTCTCTGCACAAACAGAACAACCAGCCAGCCAAGGACGCCTTTGCTCGCCCTTGGAACTCAGGCCTACTATACGCATATCCTCCAATACCGCTCATAACCAAAACTCTAGTGAAGCTACAACAGGACAAGGGGTCCATGATACTCATAGCCCCGTATTGGCCTCGACAAGTATGGTTCCCCACACTGCTAGACCTCTCAGTCAGGGATCCAATTCACCTGGGAGTAGCTCCCACTCTCATAACTCAGGATCAGGGCCGGTTACGACATCCCAACCTTCAGTCCCTATCCCTGACAGCATGGGTGTTGAAAGCTTGATATTACAACCACTCAATCTTTCATGTCACATATCTCAAGTGCTTATAGCTTCACGTAAACCTTCCACAAGAAAGAACTATTCTTCTAAATGGAAGAGATTCACTTTCTGATGCTCAGCAAAAGATATAAATCCTTTCACTTGCCCCACAGCTTCTCTACTGGAATACTTATACCATCTTTCGGAATCTGGTCTCCAAACTTCCCCTGTAAGAGTACATTTAAGTGCAACCTCTGCTTACCATAACAAGATAGGAGATGCACCTATATCCACTCATCCTCTCATAAGTAGATTTATGAGAGGTCTAACTCATCTTAAACCACCAATTCGAAAACCCGTCCCAAGCTGGGACCTGAATTTGGTACTAACAAGACTCATGTGCTCTCCTTTCGAACCCATCGACTCTTGTAATCTTAAATTTCTCACATGGAAGACTATCTTCCTCATAGCCATTACCTCAGCTAGAAGGGTTAGTGAGTTACAAGCACTTGTCACATACGAACCTTATACAAAATTCCTACATGACAGAGTGGTTCTCCGTATACATCCAAAATTCCTTCCCAAGGTAGTTAAGGAATTCCACTTGAACCAATCCATAAATTTACCCACATTTTTTCCAAGGCCTCATTCCCATCCAGGAGAAACAGCCTTACACACCCTGGACTGTTAGCGTACACTTGCTTTCTACTTAAATCGTACTGCAGTCCACAGAAAATCCACTCAGCTTTTTGTTTCTTATGATCCAAACAAACCGGGTAAAGCAGTGGGTAAACATACCCTATCCAATTGGATAGCAGATTGCATAGAGTTCTGCTATGAACAAGCAGGCCTTCCTCTTCAAGGGCGAGTAAAGGCACATTCAGTAAGAGCAATGTCAACTTCAGTAGCACATTTTCGTTCAGTGCCAATCCTAGACATATGCAAAGCAGCAACATGGAGTTCTCTTCACACTTTTGCAGCCCACTACTGCTTGGACAAAGAAGGAAGACAAGATTCAGCCTATGGACAATCTGTCTTAAAGAACTTGTTTCCAGTTTAATCCCAACTCCTTCTACATCCAATGTTCTGTGATCTTCGGCTGACTCATTTCAACAACAATACTTCACTGTTGCCTCAATACAACATGACTCAGCCTCTAGCTCGCTATTCCTCGCTATTCCTCACTCCTGTGAGGACTAGCATCCTGCTTGTCCTGGGATAAAGCAAAATTGCTTACCTTGTAATAGGTGTTATCCCAGGACAGCAGGATGCAGTCCTCACAGAACCCACCCGCCACCCTGCGGAGTTGGGCCTCAGACTTTTATTATTTTATTTTGCTAACGCTTATGCTATATAACAGACTGAAGAGAGACACCTATGGCAGAGAATATCATAGCATGCTGAGCATGCTCAGTGGCCTCACAGGGCCAGTCAAAAGTTTCTAGAAACTTTGACAGAAAGCTTTCCCGCCTGGGCTCCGTTCAGTGACGTCACCCATATGTGAGGACTACATCCTGCTGTCCTGGGATAACACCTATTACAAGGTAAGCAATTTTGCTTTATAATTGCTCCTTAACGTATACCTGTGTTTCTTGTTATGCGTCTGTAGTGCTGTATGTGTGTGTATGTTTGTTTGCATATCCATGTTTCTCAGCATGTCTATAAAGATTTGCCTTTAATCTTACCCTAGACTAGAAGCTGTCCTTTATTTATGTTTTTAGAAAGAATATCCCATATTGTTTACAAATGGGGTTCTGAAGGTCGGAGGTGAAAAAGAACCATTTCCTAGGCAAAAAAAATGGGCCTCTGGTAAATTCCTGGTACCAGGAGCTCAGTACATTCCAGAGGCCTTCATTGTGGGTGGTCCCTACGAGGAAGAACATGGAGAACTCAATCATGAAGAGGTGAGGGAAAGATAACCTGTGAAATGGAGACAAGGGATACTACAGTAAGGAGGAGAAATGTTCTTTCGTGAAAAGGAGAGAGGGAAACATATTAAGGAAGAGTAGCTGCGGCAAAGGATAGAGGGTGAGGGAGTGTATGGAATGGGAAGCTGGCATATGGACTAGAGCTCTATGTAAAAGGGCACTGTTTCTTTGACTCTTCTGAGAATCAGTATCCTTATGCTCAGCAGAAGACAAGGATGAAAGAGTTCAAGTCACCCAAATGTTAGACTCCAGAGAAATTTCTAAGATAAATATATTACTTAATTTTGGCAAATGAAAATATTTTTACCTTGAAACTTGTCATAGGCAAGTTTGGGTACTTTTTTCCATGGAAAATAGTAGAGATGTGAATCGGAACTGAAATCTGATCCGATTCTGGTTCCGATTCACATCTCTAGAAAATAGTGAGCATAAATTTGAAAATGCCATCTGTGTTTGCTGTTTTGTGTTTGGTGCCGCCAGTTGACATTTCTCAGATGTAATGGGTAATTCATCCTGCTATCTATGGAAAACACTGTTTATGGTAAGCAAACTTGCTTTTTCGTCCTATAACCTAAATACGCCATCAGGAATGCCTCTTATTTATTTATTTATTTATTTTAATTTTTTCTATACCGGCATTCGTGATAATATCACATCAAGCCGGTTTACAATAAACAATGGGTGATAACCGGAACAGAGAACGAAATAATATGAACTATACATAATATAGATGCAGTTACAATAAACAAGGAGACGTACAACTAGGAGCAAGAAGAAGACAAGATAGAAACTTTAACAAAGTGTATAAACCTGTAGAATGGAGGAATTTCCAAAAATGGATGTTTGAGATTTACAATGAATTGTTCAGTACAAGTATGTAGTTTAACAATAAAGACGAAATCATAAGTAATGAAGATTCTGGATGATTATAATGCTTAGGGGTAGGATACCAGGATGGTTATAATAATAAAAGATGTTGATTGGAGGTTGAATATCGGATAGAATTGTTTTTAATCTGAGTCTGGGAAGGCTTGTTTGAAAAGCCATGTTTTAAGTCTTTTTCTGAATGTCAGTAAGCAGGGTTCCTGTCTAAGTTCCGTTGGTATGGAGTTCCAAAGCGTGGGTCCTGCTGTGGAGAAAGCCCTATCTCTGTAAGTTATGTGGAGAGAAGTTTTGGAAGGCGGTACTTGCAGAGACTCTTTGTAGTACTCTCTTATGGGTCTGGAGGAAGTATGCTTTATGAAAGGGATTTGTAGGTTGAGAGGAGCGATTTGTTGGATGGATTTGTAGATTATGGTGATTGACTTATAAAGAATTCTGAAATGAATTGGCAGCCAGTGTAATTCTTTAAGGATTGGGGAAATGTGCTCTCTTCTCTTTGTATTAGTTAGGATTCTGGCTGCAGTATTTTGAACCATTTGTAGCGGTTTGGTGTGTGCTGATGGGGTACCTAATAATAAAGAATTGCAATAGTCTAACTTGGAGAAGATTATTGCTTGTAGGATAGTCCTGTAGTCATGGTTGTGGAACAGTGGTCTTATTCTTTTTAGAACATGCAGTTTATGAAAGCAGTCTTTAGTAGTTTGGTTTATGAAAGCTTTTAAATTAAGCCTATTATCGATGATTGCGCCCAAATCTCTTACTTTTGTTGTTTGTAAATTAGTTTGAGGAATTGTGGGTGTGTGGCAGATCTCAGAGGATATGAGAAGGAGTTCCGTTTTTGAGGAATTTAGGATTAAATTCATACTGGAAAGGAGGGAGTTGATTTCTTGTAGACAATAATCCCAAAGCTCGAGGGTTTTTTTAATGGATTCTTTGGATTCTTCCAAAGGCGGTTTAAAGTATGTGCATTATGAAATAGTATGTATATTTTTAGCGGCATGGAAGGGGCAATTTTCAGATGGCCAATAGGAACCAAGACAATTAACCAGTCCCAAATCTGTTTTATGCTTCTAATGGTGCTTCTTTGGGGGACTTGGCTCCTCAAGCTCAAAAAAAGCCGATATATACTTCTCCAGGTCATCACCAACACCATATGCAATTAAATTGCCTAATGACGACAACATTTGATTTGTACCCCTGCTTTCAAATAAAAAAATTGCTCAAAGTGACTAACAGAAAATAAATTTTACAATTACAATTCAATACACATTCTAAATATTAGAAAATATAAAATACAACATAGTCAAATAACCTTGGCAGCTGGCAGTAGAGAGTTCTATTGCTCTGCTTTCTTCTGCTCTGTGGGATAGGGTTGAGGCTGATGGGCAGAGAGCTGGGCACTATGGGCAGATCCTGACAATGGGGAATTCTGTAGCTGCCGAAAAATCTGTTGGTGGCCACATTTAAGAAACATTGGTCTATGGTATTGCAAAAGCAAACTGGACAAACTAAATGAGTCTTTCACTCCTTATTTTCTATCATTTTCTATATTTGTGTTAAAATATTGCAGCTTGCATCATGCATCCTACAAAATGAGACTTTAGGATAAGAACATAAGAAATTGCCATGCTGGGTCAGACCAAGGGTCCATCAAGCCCAGCATCCTGTTTCCAACAGAGGCCAAACCAGGCCACAAGAACCTGGCAATTATACAAACACTAAGAAGATCCCATGCTACTGATGCAATTAATAGCAGTGGCTATTCCCTAAGTAAAATTGATTAATAGCCATTAATGGACTTCTCTTCCAAGAACTTATCCAAACCTTTTTTGACCCCAGCTACCTGCACTAACCACATCCTCTGGCAACAAATTCCAGAGCTTTATTGTGCGTTGAGTGAAAAAGAATTTTCTCCGATTAGTCTTAAATGTGCTACTTGCTAACTTCATGGAATGCCCCCTAGTCCTTCTATTATTCGAAAGTGTAAATAACCGAGTCACATCTACTCGTTCAAGACCTCTCCTGATCTTAAAGACCTCTATCATATCCCCCCCCTCAGCCGTCTCTTCTCCAAGCTGAACAGCCCTAACCTCTTCAGCCTTTCCTCATAGGGGAGCTGTTCCATCCCCTTTATCATTTTGGTTGCCCTTCTCTGTACCTTCTCCATCGCAACTATAGCTTTTTTGAGATGCGGCGACCAGAATTGTACAAGGTATTCAAGGTGTGGTCTCACCATGGAGCTAAGTATATATACTGTAGAAGAAAGGAGAGAGGATATATACTAGAGATGTGAATCGTGTGATCGATCGTCTTAACGATCGATTTCGGCTGGGAGGGGGAGGGAATCGGATCGTCACAGTTTGGGTTTTTTAAATATCGTGTAAATCCGTACGGAAAAACGATCGCGGTAGGAGATCGCTCCCGGACCCCGCTGGACTTTTGGCAAGTCTTGTGGGGGTCAGGAGGCCCCCCCAAGCTGGCCAAAAGTCCCTGGGGGTCCAGCGGGGGTCCGGGAGCGATCTCCTACGCTCCTGACGTCGGGGGACAAAAAAACAAAATGGCGCCGGCGCTACCTTTGACCTGTCATATGACAGGTCAAAGGTAGCGCCGGCGCCATTTCTACAACGCACGGAGGTCCGAGAGTAAAAGATCACACCGGGACCCTTCCTCTGGACCCCAGGTAATTTAAGGCATTTTGGGGGGGTTCGGGAGGGTAGGGGATTTATTTTAAAGGGTCAGGGTGGGTTTTAGGGTTGTTTTAGTGTGCCGGTTTTCCCGCCCTCCCCCTTCCCCTCCCCCTTCCCCCGATTTACGATTTTTTGACGATAAATTGGGGGAATTGTTATTGTATCGCGGCTCTAACGATTTTTGACTATTTAAAATATATCGGACGATATTTTAAATCGTCAAAAAACGATTCACATCCCTAATATATACTGTAGATGAAAGGAGAGAGGATGTCATAGGCATCACATACCTCAAAGGCATGAAAATTTTCACAAGAAGCAAACAAGGAAGTTCTAAAAGAAGAGGCTATGATGGGAGTCTTAAGGAGGTATCCTCAAGAATTTCCATAGCAATGAAAATATGGAACAGTCTCCCAGTCGAGATGGTGGAGGCCAATATAGTAACAATTTTAAAAAGCATGGATTAATTATAAAGGATCCTTCCCTGTACGTACCCGAATCAGTCCAGACTCCTGGGTTTTGCCTCCCCTCCAGCAGATGGAGACAGAGAAAGTTTTGACAGACTCTACCATATATACCAGGGTGCCACACACAGTCTGCCAGTATTCCTCTGTCTCCAGCAGATGGTACAGGTGCAAAGCCCACAGTCTGGTTTGATCAGGGGTTAGCTAAAGAAATGAGTTTTGATTGAGTTAGGATAGTAGACAGAGAGATTGGATAGTGCCCCCTCTCGTGTAACAGGCAGCTGCTGGTAGGGGTCGAGAGCCCTAGTAGCAAGGACAGAGCAGCTCTGGAGGTGATGCCGGAGAGTTCGGCTCACTCCCCCCAGAAGGAACTGAGGTCTGCCATGCCGGCCTGGGGGTAACTATACAAAAAAAACAAAAAACCTCTCCCTTCCCTTCTTCTTACTGTTGCTCCGTTGTTTTGCAAGTTTCACCACTCCTGGTGTGCTGCTTTTCTTTCAGTTCAGACGACTGTCATGCCCCGAGCCTCAGCATGCCCTGCGTGCGACTTTCGCGTGATGGGCTCTGCTCCTCTTGCATACCCGGTGGGGAGGGAGCCTCCGTTTTGCCCTGGGAGGGGCAGCAGTTGATGCGCTCGGATTCCTTGAGGCCTCCTGCATCTGTTGGCCTCAGCTGATCCGTTCCCATGGAGCGTGGGAACGGCAGCCATTTTGAGCTCAGGCAGGGGAGCCGCTAGGGCAGCAAGGGGGGAGGGGATTTCTCCTCCTGATTTATCCCCACAACAGCTCTTCTCCGGGGGGTGGGGGGGGGGGCAGATGAGGCAGACCAAGACTCTGTTGGTACAGATGATGGCCCTGAGAAGGCTGGGGATTTCTTCTCTTCCTCTTCTTTTTCATCAGAGTTTGTTTTACTTATGCATAATGCTTTTAAAGCCAAAAAGGCTGGCAAGAAGCAGGTACCTTCCAGTAATCCCCATAAAGGAGCCTGTAAGCGGGCCAGGTCTAAGGGGAGCCGGGATGCGGACAAAGTGGGTCCCGGTACAGCTAAGGTGCTGTGGCAGTTGAGAACTGGGGGCCATCAGACGGATACGGATACCTCAGAGGACCAGGATGCGAAGTCCAAACCCCCGACGGGGGTGCATGGAGATCTGGACCAGCAGGTGGACGAGGTCCGTGGTGCTCAGGTCATTGAGGGGGACGACCCGAAAGTGGTCCGTCTCTTCAGAAGAGAGGAACTGGGGCCGCTCATTCCCTTTATTTTGGGGGAGTTGGGCCTCAAAGTGCCGCCGGAAGCCGCTAAACAGGGAACTATGGATCCTGTTTTATTGGGCCTGAGGGGCCCTATGACTTCCTTTCCGTTTCATTTATCCGCCTCGGATTTGCTATTCCAGGAATGGGATACCCCAGACCTCGGGTTGAAAGTGAGTAAGGCGATGAACAAGCTATATCCTCTGCCGGAGGAGGCTTTGGAGCTATTACGAGTTCCCAAGGTGGATGCTGCAGTGTCGGCGGTCACCATGAAAACCACTATCCCGGTCACCAGGGCGACAGCCCTCAAGGACTTCCAGGATAGAAAATTGGAACTTCAGCTCAAGAAGATTTTTGAAGTGTCCGCATTGGCGATGCAGGCCGCCATGTGCAGCAATTTTGCTTTACGAGCGGGCCTACGCTGGGTTCAGCAGCAGCAGGCCAATGAAGACCTTTCGGAGGGTGAGGCTCTCCAAGCGGGTCTGTTGGAAGCGGTGGTCGCTTACAGTGCAAATGCGCTTCATGATCTTTTGCGGGCCTCGGCCAGATCCATGGTGTCTGCCGTGTTGGCGCGCAGGCTCCTGTGGTTGAGAAATTGGTCGGCGGATGTTTCGTCCAAAGCTCAGCTCGGCTCTTTGCCTTTTAAGGGAAAGCTGCTTTTTGGCAAACAGTTGGAGGACTTGATTCAGTCTCTGGGAGAGAATAAGGTGCACCGATTGCCGGAGGATCGCCCCAGGTCGAGGGGTTCCTTTTCGACGAAGTCTCGCTTTCGTGGAAATCGGAAGTTTCGTCTGGCCAGATCTTCAGGTCCTGCCTTTCAGCCAGGGGCTAACCAACAGCAGTCCTGGCCTCAGTCCTTTCGTGGACACCGGTTTGGGAGACCGGGAACTTCCCAAGCCACCCCTTGAGCCAAATCATCACAATGAGATGAGGCTGGCCCATTCTTCAGAGGCCTTCGTAGGGGGCAGACTGTCCCTGTTTTACAAGGAATGGGCCAAGCTGACGACAGACCAGTGGGTCCTCACAGTGATAAGACATGGTTACGCGTTAGATTTTGTACGCCGCCCTCGGGACATGTTTCTGGTGTCTCCGTGCTCATACAAGGAAAAGAGTTGGGCAGTGCATGACCCGTTGTGGCGTATTCTAACACTGGAGGCCATTACCTACGTTCCGTTGGGAGAATAGAGAAAAGGCCGATATTCCATCTATTTCGTTGTGCCCAAAAAAGAATCAACAGATGCCTTTGTGTGCCTCGCTTCCACATGGAGGCGCTGCAGTCTGTTATTGCGTCCGTAAGAAAGGGCGAGTTTCTGGCATCGCGGGACCTGACTGAGGCATACCTGCATACAGAAGGCCCACCAGTGATATCTACGGTTTTTCATCCTCGGTCACCATTATCAGTTTCGGGCACTGCCGTTCGGACTTGCCACCGCTCCCAGGACTTTCACCAAGATAATGGTGGTGGTGGCAGTGCAACTTCGCTGAGAAGGATTGTTAGTACATCCATATCTGGATGACTGGTTGATTCGGGCCAAATCCAAGGAGCTTTGTCAGGCGGCGGTCCACAGGGTGCTGCAACTTTTGAGATCGCTCAGATGGGTGATCAACTTAGCCAAGAGTCACCTTATTCCTTCTCAGACCTTGGAATTTCTGGGGACTCTCTTCGACATGCAGCAAGGGAAAGTTTTCCTGACGGCGGACCGCGTTGCCAAGCTACGGGGTTAGGTTCGGGCCCTGTTGGCCAAACGTCTTCCCAGAGTGTGGGATTACCTGAGGGTCTTGGGATTCATGACTTCCACTCTGGAGCTCATGCCGTGGGCCTTTGCGCATATGCATCCTTTACAGTTGGCATTGCTGTCCAGGTGGAGTCCGGTTTCTGAACAGTTTCATCTGCCCCTGCGACTTCCGGAGTCGACTAGGTTCAGTCTAGAATGGTGGCTTTGCTCGAGCAATTTACTGCAGGGAGTTTCCCTGGTGATGCCCGAGTGGACAATAGTGATGACGGATGCCAGCCTCTCAGGTTGGGGAGCAGTATGTCTATGGAAACCGTTGCATGAGCAATGGTCTCTACAGGAGTCTCAGAGGTCCAGTGGGAGCACTGAGAGGAGCGGATCACCTTACTGGTGGCTGAAAGGAATCAGTAAGTTTTTGCTTGGGACATTGTCTTTTTTAAAAGTATTGGGGCAAAGTTAACTATTTGGTAATATTATTTAGTGTGTCTGTGTGTTTGTGCTTTTAATAGTAAGGCAGCAAATAAACAGAAGTTAGACTGTTTTTATTTTTAAAAGTCTGTAAGGCAGCTAGTAAGCAGAAGGTAGAGTGTTTGTATATTAAAAAAAAAAGTAGCCAGAAGCTAGAAATAAGCTAGGAGCAGTGTATACCTAAGTAAAAAGGTTGAAAAGTTCAGTTCAGTTACTCACTTTGGAAAAGTGTTGAGGTAGTGTGATTTGGTTTGATTAGGTACCAACATTTGTTAATCAAGAGAGCAGTGAGTCACTCTGGCTGACTAACTGAAGTTAGACTGTTTGTATTTCCCAACCCTCCCACCCCTTGCCCACCTACCCCTAGCTCATCCTTTAATTTATAGGCAGGTGCCACTTTAAAAAAAACAAAAAAACACCTTATTGAGAGTTTGATCGTTCCCGTGTAGGCCATAACTAGACATATAGTGAATTCACTAATGCATTTAAAGGACATTAATTAGACACATTCCTACTCCCATAGCAACCTAAAACTTAAGTAGGAACTGAACAAATTTGAGATGAAGGCAGCAGTCCAGCAGCAAGAGTGGGGCTTCCCAGTCTTTTGCATCGAGTGTCACATGTATGATTTTTTACCCACTGGTGAGAAATTGAACATGTACATGCGATGCAAAGAGCTCCTGGCTCTCAGAGAATGAGTCTGATCTCTGGAGGTTAGAGTAGCAGACCTGGAGGAGCTGAGGCAGACAGAGAGGTATATAGATGAGACCTTCAGGGACATAGTAGCCAACTCCCAACTTCAGACTGGCAGCCCTGGTGCTGCCTTGGAGGAAGAAGGTCTCATGATTGGATAGCATTAACCTGGTGCAGCAGGAAAGGATCCTGTAGCAAGGACCTGCTCTCCAGGTGATGCATTGTCCTTTCTCACCAAGGATATCTCTCCAAGGCCTACTGCCCAGGAGGGAAGGGTTAGGTCAGCCATCATAGTTGGTGATTTGATTATTAGGAATGTAGACAGCTGGGTGGCAGGTGGGCGTGAGGTTCGCCTGGTAACATGCCTACCTGTTGCGAAGGTGGCGGACCTCACGCGTCACTTAGATAGGATTTTAGACAGTGCTGGGGAGGAGCCGGCTGTTGTGGTACATGTGGGCACCAATGACATAGGGAAATGTGGGAGGGAGGTTCTGGAAGCCAAGTTTAGGCTCTTAGGTAGAAAGCTTAAATCCAGAACCTCCAGGGTAGCATTCTCTGAAATGCTCCTTGTTCCATGCGCAGGTCACCAGAGGCAGGCAGAGCTCCGGAGTCTCAATGCGTGGATGAGACGATGGTGCAAAGAAGAGGGATTCAGTTTTGTTAGGAACTGGGGGACCTTTTGGGGAAGGGGGAGTCTCTTCCGAAGGGATGGGCTCCACCTTAACCAGGGTGGAACCCGACTGCTGGCGCTAACCTTTAAAAAGGAGATAGAGCAGCTTTTAAACTAGAACAAAGGGGAAAGCCGACAGTTGCTCAGCAGCGCATGGTTCAGAGAGAGGTATCTTCAAAGGATACTAATGATGCATTAGAATTAGGGCATCCCGATAGTGAGGTTCCAATTATAAGAAAAGTAGTCCAAGTGCCTGTAACTAAAAACTCAGCTGAGCTAAAAAATTCTAACTTATCCCTATCAATTAAAAAGCAGAATGAAAATACAAACAAAAAACAAACTTTGAAATGTTTGTATGCTAATGCCAGAAGTCTAAGAAGTAAGATGGGAAAATTAGAATGTATAGCAGTGAATGATGACATAGACTTAATTGGCATCTCAGAGACATGGTGGAAGGAGGACAACCAATGGGACAGTGCTATATCGGGTTACAAATTATATCTCAATGACAAAGAGGAGCACCCGGGAGGTGGTGTGGCGCTTTATGTCCAGGATGGCATAGAGTCCAACAGGATAAACATCCTGCATGAGACTAAATGCACAATTGTATCTTTATGGGTAGAACATAAGAACATAAGAACATAAGAAAATGCCATACTGGGTCAGACCAAGGGTCCATCAAGCCCAGCATCCTGTTTCCAACAGTGGCCAATCCAGGCCACAAGAACCTGGCAAGTACCCAAAAACTAAGTCTATTCCATGTAACCATTGCTAATGGCAGTGGCTATTCTCTAAGTGAACTTAATAGCAGGTAATGGACTTCTCCTCCAAGAACTTATCCAATCCTTTTTTAAACACAGCTATACTACCTGCACGAACCACATTCTCTGGCAACAAATTCCAGAGTTTAATTGTGCGTTGAGTAAAAAAGAACTTTCTCCGATTAGTTTTAAATGTGCCCCATGCTAACTTCATGGAGTGTCCCCTAGTCCTTCTACTATCCGAAAGAGTAAATAACCGATTCACATCTACCCGTTCTAGACCTCTCATGATTTTAAACACCTCCATCATATCCCCCCTCAGTCGTCTCTTCTCCAAGCTGAAAAGTCCTAATCTCTTTAGTCTTTCCTCATAGGGGAGTTGTTCCATTCCCCTTATCATTTTGGTAGCCCTTCTCTGTACCTTCTCCATCGCAATTATATCTTTTTTGAGATGCGGCGACCAGAATTGTACACAGTATTCAAGGTGCGGTCTCACCATGGAGCGATACAGAGGCATTATGACATTTTCCGTTTTATTCATCATTCCTTTTCTAATAATTCCCAACATTCTGTTTGCTTTTTGACTGCCGCAGCACACTGAACCGACGATTTCAATGTGTTATCCACTATGACACCTAGATCTCTTTCTCGTGTAATTATAGCATGGGTTATTTTTCCCTATATGCATCACCTTGCACTTATCCACATTAAATTTCATCTGCCATTTGGATGCCCAATTTTCCAGTCTCACAAGGTCTTCCTGCAATTTATCACAATCTGCTTGTGATTTAACTACTCTGCACAATTTTGTGTCATCTGCAAATTTGATTATCTCACTCGTCGTATTTCTTTCCAGATCATTTATAAATATATTGAACAGTAAGGGTCCCAATACAGATCCCTGAGGCACTCCACTGTCCACTCCCTTCCACTGAGAAAATTGCCCATTTAATCCTACTCTCTGTTTCCTGTCTTTTAGCCAGTTTGCAATCCACGAAAGGACATCACCACCTATCCCATGACTTTTTACTTTCCTAGAAGCCTCTCATGAGGAACTTTGTCAAACGCCTTCTGAAAATCCAAGTATACTATATCTACCGGTTCACCTTTATCCACATGTTTATTAACTCCTTCAAAAAAGTGAAGCAGATTTGTGAGGCAAGACTTGCCCTGGGTAAAGCCATGCTGACTTTGTTCCATTAAACCATGTCTTTCTATATGTTCTGTGATTTTGATGTTTAGAACACTTTCCACTATTTTTCCTGGCACTGAAGTCAGGCTAACCGGTCTGTAGTTTCCCGGATCGCCCCTGGAGCCCTTTTTAAAAATTGGGGTTACATTTGCTATCCTCCAGTCTTCAGGTACACTGGATGATTTTAATGATAAGTTACAAATTTTTACTAATAGGTCTGAAATTTCATTTTTTAGTTCCTTCAGAACTCTGGGGTGTATACCATCCGGTCCAGGTGATTTACTACTCTTCAGTTTGTCAATCAGGCCTACCACATCGTCTAGGTTCACCGTGATTTGATTCAGTCCATCTGAATCATTACCCATGAAAACCTTCTCCATTACGGGTACCTCCCCAACATCCTCTTCAGTAAACACCGAAGCAAAGAAATCATTTAATCTTTCCGCGATGGCCTTATCTTCTCTAAGTGCCCCTTTAACCCCTCGATCATCTAACGGTCCAACTGACTCCCTCACAGGCTTTCTGCTTCGGATATATTTAAAAAAGTTTTTACTGTGAGTTTTTGCCTCTACAGCCAACTTCTTTTCAAATTCTCTCTTAGCCTGTCTTATCAATGTCTTACATTTAACTTGCCAATGTTTATGCTTTATCCTATTTTCTTCTGTTGGATCCTTCTTCCAATTTTTGAATGAAGATCTTTTGGCTAAAATAGCTTCTTTCACCTCCCCTTTTAACCATGCCGGTAATCGTTTTGCCTTCTTTCCACCTTTCTTAATGTGTGGAATACATCTGGACTGTGCTTCTAGAATGGTATTTTTTAACAATGACCACGCCTCTTGGACATTTTTTACTTTTGTAGCTGCTCCTTTCAGTTTTTTTCTAACAATTTTTCTCATTTTATCAAAGTTTCCCTTTTGAAAGTTTAGCACGAGAGCCTTGGATTTGCACACTGTTCCTTTTCCAGTCATTAAATCAAATTTGATCATATTATGATCACTATTGCCAAGGGGCCCCACCACCGTTACCTCTCTCACCAAGTCCTGTGCTCCACTGAGAATTAGATCTAAAATTGCTCCCTCTCTCGTCGGTTCCTGAACCAATTGCTCCATAAAGCTATCATTTATTCCATCCAGGAACGTTATCTCTCTAGCGTGACCCGATGATACATTTACCCAGTCTATATTGGGGTAATTGAAGTCTCCCATTATTACTGCACTACCAATTTGGTTGGCTTCCCTAATTTCTCTTAGCATTTCACTGTCCATCTCACCATCTTGACCAGGTGGACGGTAGTATACCCCTATCACTGTAGTCTTCCCTGATACACAAGGGATTTCTACCCATAAAGATTCAATTTTTGTGTGTCGGGGAAGATTATAGTAATAGGAGTATACTACCATCCACCTGGTCAAGATGGTGAGACTGATAGTGAAATGCTAAGAGAAATTAGGGAAGCTAACCAAATTGGTAGTGCGGTAATAATGGGAGACTTCAATTACCCCAATATTGACTGGGTAAATGTATCATCGGTACATGCTAGAGATATAAAGTTCCTGGATGGAATAAATGACATTTTTATGGAGCAATTGGTTCAGGAACTGACAAGAGAGGGAGCAATTTTAGATCTAATTCTCAGTGGAGCACAGGATTTGGTGAGAGAGGTAACGGTGATGGGGCCGCTTGGCAATAGTGATCATAATATGATCAAATTTGAATTAATGACTGGAAGGGGGACAGTAAGCAAATCCACGGCTCTTGTGCTAAACTTTCAAAAGGGAAACTTTGTTAAAATGAGAAAAATTGTAAGAAAAAAACTGAAAGAAGCAGCTACAAAGGTAAAAAGTGTGCAAGTGGCGTGGTCATTGTTAAAAAATACCATCCTAGAAGCACAGTCCAGATGTATTTCACACATTCAAAAAGGTGGAAAGAAGGCAAAACTATTACTGGCATGGTTAAAAGAGGAGGTGAAAGAAGCTATTTTAGCCAAAAGATCTTCATTCAAAAGTTGGAAGAAGGATCCAACAGAAGAAAATAGGATAATACATAAGCGTTGGCAAGTTAAATGTAAGACATTGATAAGACAGGCTAAGAGAGAATTTGAAAAGAAGTTGGCCATAGAGGCAAAAACTCACAGTAAAAACTTTTAAAAATATATCCGAAGCAGAAAGCCTGTGAGGGAGTCAGTTGAACCGTTAGATGATCGAGGGATTAAAGGGGCACTTAGAGAAGATAAGGCCATCATGGAAAGATTAAATGATTTCTTTGCTTCGTTGTTTACTAAAGAGTATGTTGGGGAGATACCAGTTCCAGAGAAGGTTTTCATGGGTAATGATTCAGATGGACTGAACCAAATCACTGTGAACCTAGAAGATGTGGTAGGCCTGATTGATAAACTGAAGAGTAGTAAATCACCTGGACCGGATGGTATACACTCCAGGGTTCTGAAGGAACTAAAAAATGAAATTTCAGACCTATTAGTAAAAATTTGTAACCTATCATTAAAATCATCCATTGTACCTGAAGACTGGAGGATAGCTAATGTAACCCCAATATTTAAAAATGGCTCCAGGGGCGATCCGGGAAACTACAGACCGGTTAGCCTGACTTCAGTGCCAGGAAAAATAGGCATCAAAATCACAGAACATATAGAAAGACATGGTTTAATGGAACAAAGTCAGCATGGCTTTACCCAAGGCAAGTCTTGCCTCACAAATCTGCTTCACTTTTTTGAAGGAGTTAACAAACATGTGGATAAAGGTGAACCGGTGGATGTAGTATACTTGGATTTTCAGAAGGCGTTTGATAAAGTTCCTCATGAGAGGCTTCTAGGAAAAGTAAAAAGTCATGGCAATATCCTTTCGTGGATTACAAACTGGCTAGAAGACAGGAAACAGAGAGTAGGATTAAATGGACAATTTTCTCAGTGGAAAGGAGTGGGCAGTGGAGTGCCTCAGGGATCTGTATTGGGACCCTTACTTTTCAATATATTTATAAATGATCTGGAAAGAAATACGACAAGTCACGATTTAAAACTCCAGGGAGGAAGACTCAGAACCAATGTCAGGAAGTATTTCTTCACGGAGAGGGTGGTGGATACCTGGAACGCCCTTCCGGAGGAAGTGGTGAAGACCAAAACTGTGAAGGATTTCAAAGGGGCTTGGGATAAATACTGTGGATCCATAAAATCTAGAGGATGTGAATGAAGAGAAGAGGCATGGGGGGACTTGAGGGAATGATGGCTACTACCTGGAGATGAATATCCTTATTCAATAATGCGACTTCAACATTGCTCTAAGCTTCAACGGCAAGAGGAAATGTGGAAAAAAGGATTTGCAGCCACATAAAAGCAGGGGAGTAGCTTGCTCGTTATGGCGGTTACTACCCCAAACCAAAAAATACCTGATACTTCACTTTCAATGCAAATCCAGCATAGCTCTCTGCTTCAACGGCAGGGGAGGAAATTTGACAATTCATGCTTATCCAGCATAACCCTCTGCTTCAATGGCAGGGGAGCAAGACTGATACTTCACTTTCAGTGCATAGCCAGCATGGCACTCTGCTTCAATGGCAGGTGGGAATGAAGAAAGGTGGATCTATATTCAGGCAACAATCAACAAGGACTGAATTACACAGTCTGAATAAACAGATAAGCATCGGTGTAGCTTGCTTATTGCAGTGGTTAATACCCCTAACTAAATTAAGCTATTTCACTTAGATGCAGTTCCAACACTGCTCTCTACATTAAGGGGTAGATTTTCAGAGCCCTGCTCGCCTAAATCCGCCCAAAACCGGGCGGATTTAGGCGAGCAGGGCCCTGCGCGCCGGGAAGCCTATTTTACATAGGCCTCCCGGCGCGCGCAGAGCCCCGGGACTCGCGTAAGTCCCGGGGTTCTCGGAGGGGGGCGTGTCGGGGGCGTGTCGGGGGGCGGGCCCGGTCGTTGCGGCGTTCCGGGGGCGTGTCGGCAGCGTTTTGGGGGCGGGTACGGGGCGTGGCTACGGCCCGGGGGCGTGGCCGCGCCCTCCGTACCCGCCCCCAGGTCGCGGCCCGGCGCGCAGCAGGCCCGCTGGCGCGCGGGGATTTACGTCTCCCTCCGGGAGGCGTAAATCCCCCGACAAAGGTAAGGGGGGGGTGTAGACAGGGCCGGGCGGGTGGGTTAGGTAGGGGAAGGGAGGGGAAGGTGAGGGGAGGGCAAAGGAAAGTTCCCTCCAAGGCCGCTCCGATTTCGGAGCGGCCTTGGAGGGAACGGGGGGAGGTAGCGCGGCTCGGCGCGCGCAGGCTATACAAAATCGATAGCCTTGCGCGCGCCGATCCAGGATTTTAGTGGATACGCGCGGCTCCGCGCGTATCTACTAAAATCCAGCGTACTTTTGTTTGCGCCTGGAGCGCAAACAAAAGTAGGCTGTTCGCGCTCGTCTGAAAATCTACCCCTAATGGCGGGGGTGGAAGGGAAATAGAATAAAAAAAAGGTTACTAAGAGCCAAGAGAAACAGATAAGTATGTGAGAGAAAAAATAAAAGTGTGAAAGCTTGCTGGGCAGACCGTATGGGCCATTTGGTCTTCTTCTGCCGTCATTTCTATGTTTCTATGTTTCCAAGTGAGGTAATCAAATTTGCAGATGATACAAAATTGTTCAGAGTAGTTAAATTACAAGCAGATTGTGATAAATTGCAGGAAGAGCTTGTGAGTGTTGCGATCCCGGGTCGACCCCGGGATCGCCACTTACCGCCCACTCGGTCCCAGGCCCCCTCGAGCGGCGTTCGGGCCATACAGGCCCCGAGCACGGCGCTTCCACGCTGAGGAAGCAGCCGGTGTCCTCCCGCGGCTGGCCCCGCCCCCTAGCCGCGCGCGCGGCAGGCCTCTGCATTTAAAGGGGCCAGCGCGGGAGATTCACGGAGCCGGCTGGTGACGTCAGACGCTGCAGGGCTATTTAAGCCCTGCAGTCACAACGTTCCCTGCCTTGCAACGAGGTTCCCAGGATTTCCTGCTTCCAGTTGCTGTGTTCCTGACCTCCGCCTCGCTCCGATCCGGTTTGCCTGCTGACCATTCTCCATCTCGACCCGGCTCCGTTCCTGACTCCGCTTCTGGACTTCCCCTTGGCTTTGATACGACGTCTGACTTCTGGCTTGACCCGGCTCCGTCCTCGACTCCGACTTGCTTCTTTCCTGGACTCAGTCTCGGATCTTCATCGCTCCTCTGGCCCGAAGACTCTCCTAAGTCCCAGCGGCTGGGCCCCTAAGGACTCCTCCTGGGGGGGCTCTGGCTTCCAGGGCGAATCTCCAGAAGTCCCAGCGGCCGGGCTCCTACGAGCTCCTCTCGGGGGAGCGCCGGTCTCCAGGGTGAAGAGATCACGACTCCAGGGCCCAACGTTGTCCAGCCTCCAGGTCATCCCCGAGTCCTTGGCCACATAGGACTCCATCCAGTCCCGGCATTCCAAGTCACCCCGTCCATCAAGCCGCCTCCCGGTTGGGACCTGTAGCTGAGGTCCTCCGCAGCTTCCATCTCTCGTCCCGACCGGCTCAAGGGTCCACAACCCCTAACAAGTTGCAAGGCCATGGACCCGGCGGACCTTGCGGGCCTGAAGGCCATCCCGGGCCTTGCCCTAAAACTTCAGCGGCAACAGAGCTGCCTCGACACTCTGATGTCGACGGTCCAACGGTTAGCGGACCGGGTCGAGGGGGCCTCCGCTGCCAGCTCTACGCCATCTACGTCCCGGACCAATTCTGAACCGGCCATCCCAGTCCAGATGCCTGCTCCGTCCCGATACTCGGGGGACGCGAAGTCTTGTCGAGGTTTTCTCAACCAGTGTTACATCCGGTTTAACCTGCTGCCGGCGCAATTTCCTACCGAGTACGTGAAGACAAGCTACATCATTTCCCTCTTGGATGGGAAGCCGCTGGCTTGGGCTTCCTCCCTCTGGGAGAGTCAGGATCCCCGGTTAGGCAATCTGGTCCACTTCGTCAAAGCCTTCTGAAGGATCTTCGACGAACCGTCTCGTGCTTCCACGGCCGCTTCGGAACTACTCCAACTACGACAGGGGAACCGTCCCCTGGAGGAATTTGCCATGCAGTTCCAGACCCTTGCCACAGAATTGGGTTGGGGAGCCGACAGTCTGCATGGCATCTTTCTGGAGGGTCTTTCTCCCCGCCTCCAGGACGAGTTGGCAGGACGAAACCTCCCGGACGACCTCCATGAGCTGATTGAACTGGCGGGTCGAGTAGACCGACGGATTCAGCGCCGTTTCCGGGAACGGAGGACCACCCTAGGACAATCCACCCGTAGGTCCACGCCTCCTCGTGGCCGGCCGTCACCGCCAGCCCTGTCCACATCTCACGGTGAAGAACCCATGCAGTTAGGCCGGGGTCCCCTCTCTTCGGAGGAACGGAAGCGGCATCACTCCCAGAGCCTGTGTCTCTATTGTGGCGGTAAGGGGCACTTCCTGGCCCGCTGTACCGAGCGCCCGGGAAACGCCCGAACCTAGGGTCTAGCGGGGAGTTGACTCTAGGCAACATCTTCTCGAACTCCCCATGTACCATCCCGGTATGACTGTGCCTCCCGGAGGGGGCCTTCGACACGTTAGCCCTGCTCGACTCCGGGGCCAGGGGAAATTTCATTCTCCGAGACCTTGTACAGCAACTACAGTTGGAGACCCAGCCCCAGGAGCCACCGGTACGGGTATCTTCCATCCAGGGGACCCCCCTTCCCGGGTCTATTTCCACCCGGACTCGTTCGCTCAAACTGCAGGTCGGGGCTCTTCATACTGAGCAGATCTCCTTTCTCATCCTGGAAAGGTCCATCCACCCTGTTGTTTTAGGGTTACCGTGGCTAAGGAAACATTCGCCGGTGATCGACTGGAACTCGCTTCAGATCACGTCTTGGGGGACCACTTGCTTCCGTCAGTGCCTCCCTGCCAGCTTACGACCCACGGTCCCACTTCTGACGGCGCCTCTCGCCATACCTCCGCAGTACCACGCCTTCCGGGACGTCTTCTCCAAAGAGAAGGCCGAGTTGCTCCCCGAGCATCGGCCCTTTGATTGCGCTATTAACCTGTTGCCGGGTACTGCGCCACCCTGCGGACGAGTGTACCCGTTATCCCTGCCTGAGACCCAGGCTATGTCCGCATATATCAAGGAAAACCTGGAACGGGGCTTCATCAGGCCCTCGAATTCCCCGGCTGGGGCCGGATTCTTCTTCGTGGGGAAAAAGGATGGGTCTCTCCGGCCCTGTATCGACTACCGGGGCTTGAACCGCATTACCCGGTGTGATTGCTACCCGTTGCCCTTGATCCCCGAACTCCTGGATCGCCTTCAAGGGGCCAAAGTATTTACCAAGCTGGACCTCAGGGGGGCCTATAATCTCGTAAGAATCCGTCCGGGGGACGAGTGGAAGACCGCCTTCAATACCAGGGACGGCCATTACGAGTACCTTGTCATGCCCTTCGGCCTCTGTAATGCCCCTGCTGTGTTCCAGAATCTCATGAATGAGGTACTTCGCGACATGCTACATACCTTCGTTATCGTGTACCTCGACGACGTCCTAATATACTCCCGGGACCTTAAGGCTCACCGTCAACACGTCTGCCAAGTACTCCAGAAACTGAGGGAGAATCGGCTGTACGCCAAATTTATTTATTTATTTATTTATTTATTTATTTTTAACTTTTATATACCGACATTCTTACATCAAATGCAAATCATACCGGAAAAAATTAGAGAAGTGCCAATTCGAGCAAGAGTCTCTACCCTTTTTAGGGTACATCGTTTCGTCCACAGGCTTCCATATGATCATGGATCATATGGATCATGGAGAAAATTGTAAATAAGCAACTTTCAAATTACCTAGAAGACCACAATATACTTCACACGTCACAATATGGTTTCCGAAAAGAACACAATACGGAAACCCTCCTCACCTCCCTCCTGGATCAACTATATATTGGTTTTGATAAAGGACAGTCATTTCTCTTAGCCCTCCTCGACATCTCTGCGGCTTTTGATACGGTAAATCACAACATCCTCCTAAACCGACTCTCAGACATAGGAATTACAGGCTCAGCCCTCAGATGGTTCGAATCTTTCCTCAGTAATAGAGGCTATAAGGTAAAAATTAAAAACATGGAATCACCTCATACTAATGCTCCTTTTGGCGTCCCCCAGGGCTCCTCCCTATCACCCACCCTGTTTAATATCTACATTCTCCCCCTCTGCCACCTACTTTCAAACCTCAAACTCAAATTTTATATTTACGCAGATGACCTTCAAATTTTAATCCCTATATCCAAATCATTGGACTCAACACTCAAGTTATGGAACGCTCATCTACAAACTATAAACCACTACTTATCCAGCCTCAACCTTGTGCTCAACACTTCTAAAACCGAACTCTTACTAATTACTCCAGAAGGTAGTCCCATACTTCTCCAATCACAAATATTCCACATATATCACACGCCAGAGATCTTGGAGTCTTAATCGACAGTCACCTTAACCTAAAGCATTTTATAAAACACACTACTAAGGAGTGCTTTTACAAGTTACAAGTACTCAAAAAACTCAAACCGCTCCTATTCCACTACGATTTCAGATCCGTCCTCCAAGCCATTCTGTTCTCTAAGATCGACTATTGCAACCCCATCCTGCATGGTCTTCCAGCCTCTACCATTAAACCGCTCCAGCTGCTACAAAATGCAGCGGCAAGGATTTTGACAAATACCAATCGGAGAGAGCATATTTCTCCTATTCTAAAAGATCTCCACTGGCTCCCAGTAAACTTCCGGATCCTCCATAAATCTCTCACAATCATTCATAAAAATATCCACCATCAAACCCCGCTTGATCTGTCTCATCCTCTCAGACTGCACTCGACAGCCAGGCCTTTAAGGGATGCTTACAAGGGATCTTTACATGTTCCTACAATCAAATTAGTGCACCACGCAAACATCAGAGACCGGTCATTCTCTACAGCAGGCCCTTCCATGTGGAACGCCATGCCTCCGGACCTCAGACTGGAGACTTGTCTAACAACTTTTAAAAAGAAACTAAAGACATGGCTGTTCAGCCAAGCCTTCCCCACCACAAACTCCATTGCCTGATCTAGAATTGTTCACCACACATCTCTGTAAACAAAACTTTTCCAAATTTTTCATGCCTAATATCCATTAAAGAGAGGTTGGCTCCTAGCCCCCCTCCACTGTATATAGTATTTATTCTATTTTATTGCACTTTATATATTTATTGCTCCGTTCACCCCTTCTTTATTTTCCTACTCCAAGTTAAGGCTTCCTTGTTATAATGTAACTGTATGCTCTGTATCTCTTGTTGATTGGTTAATTGTATATTCTACTTAGTTCATTGTAAACCGAATTGATTTGATTTGTATCAAGAAATTCGGTATATAAAAGCCTTAATAAATAAATAAATAAATAAATATGGACCCCGACAAGGTTGCCGCTATTAAGAACTGGCCGCAACCGCTGGGAGTTAAAGCGCTTCAGCGTTTCCTGGGCTTCGCCAACTTCTATCGCCAGTTCATCCCACACTACTCCAGCCTGGTAGCTCTTTTGACGGCCCTTACCCGGAGGGGTGCCGACGCCAAGAACTGGCCACCCGCGGCCGTACAAGCCTTTCAGGTTCTCAAGGAGGCCTTTCTACAAGATACCTGTCTCCGCCATCCCGACCCTCAGGGCCAATTCATCGTAGAGGTCGACGCTTCTGACGTGGCAGTAGGGGCTGTGCTAGCCCAACTTTCCAAGACGGGTCAATCCCGTCCCTGCTCGTATTTTTCCCGGAAGTTCTCCCCTGCCGAGAAGAATTACGGTATCGGGGACAAAGAATTACTCGCCATCAAACTGGCGTTCGAGGAATGGCGCCAATGGCTGGAGGGAGCACAGCACCCTATAATAGTCTACACGGATCACAAAAATTTGGAGTATCTGTGCCGTGCCCAGCGTCTCAATCCCCGGCAGGCACACTGGTCTCTCTTCTTTAGTCGCTTTCATTTCACGCTCCACTACAGGCCAGCAGCTAAGAACGTCAGGGCAGACGCCCTCTCCCGTAACACCAAGACGGACGACACCGTTGAACCTCCCCGATACATCTTAGATCCAGCCAAGGTTCTCGTGGCCGCGTCCGAAGTGGCGCCCGCAGGGAAGACGGTGGTTCCAGCTCGCTCGAGGAGAAGGGTACTCGCATGGGTCCACAATTCGCTAACCGCCGGACATCCAGGGATGGTTCGGACCCTAGAGCTTTTAACCGAATTCTACTGGTGGCCACGGGTCAAAGAGGATGTTCGACTCTACGTCCAGTCTTGCGCCACGTGCGCTCGACAAAAACCGCTGCCAGGCCGCCCTTGGGGCCTCCTCCAGCCGCTTCCTATTCCCATGGAACCATGGACCCACATATCCACGGATTTTATAGTGGAGTTACCTCCGTCGGAAGGGAGGACCGTGGTCTGGGTCACCGTCGACCACTTCTCAAAAATGGCCCACTTTGTGCCCCTGGCGAAACTTCCCACAGCTCCCGAACTGGCAGATTTATTCACCCAACATATATTTCGACTCCATGGTCTGCCTCTGCACATTACGTTGGACAGGGGTCCTCAATTCACAGCAAAATACTGGAGGGCTCTCTGCAGGAAATTTGGGGTACAATTGAACTTGACCACCGCTTTTCACCCCCAGAGCAATGGCCAAGTCGAACGCACCAACCGAACCCTGAAAACCTTCCTCCGGGTCTTTGTCAGTGACTTACAGGATAACTGGGTCACCCTCTTACCTTGGGCAGAGTTCTCATACAACCGCCACAAACACTCCGCTACCCTACAGTCCCCATTCCAGATGGTTTATGGGAGGACTCCCAAACCTCCTCTGCCATTGCCTTTGACAGTCTCGTCCCCGGCGGCGCAACTGACAGCTAATCAGCTACATCGCCTCTGGCGCTCCACTCAAGAGAAGCTTCGGCAGACGGCCGCACGATCCAAGGAATACGCAGACAGAGCCCGGCGACCCGCTCCAGTGTTCCCACCAGGGACCAAGGTATGGCTGAGTACAAAAAATATTCGGCTGCGTGTACCTTCCATGAGACTAGCACCCCGCTATATCGGCCCCTTTCTCGTGGCCGAACGTATTGGGGCAGTCGCCTACAGATTACGGTTACCCTCCACGCTTAAGATACATGACGTTTTCCACGTTTCCTTGCTCAAACCGGTGGTCCTTTCCCGATTCCAGGTTCGGCCTCCAGAAACCAGTGCCACCGCTGCCGACCCTGAGGACACGTATACGGTAAAAGAGGTCCTGGACGTTCGGGTCCGCCGCCGTCGCTGGGAATACCTGCTCTCCTGGGAGGGTTACAGGCCCGAGGAGAACTCCTGGGAGCCCGCCTCCCATATCCTGGATAAAGACCTTCTCCGCCAGTTCCATCTGAGTCACCCAGAGAGGCCGAGACCCCCGGGGAGGGGACGCAGGAGAGGGGGTACTGTTGCGATCCCGGGTCGACCCCGGGATCGCCACTTACCGCCCACTCGGTCCCAGGCCCCCTCGAGCGGCGTTCGGGCCGTACAGGCCCCGAGCACGGCGCTTCCACGCCGAGGAAGCAGCCGGCGTCCTCCCGTGGCTGGCCCCGCCCCCTAGCCGCGCGCGCGGCAGGCCTCTGCATTTAAAGGGGCCAGCGCGGGAGATTCACGGAGCCGGCTGGTGACGTCAGACGCTGCAGGGCTATTTAAGCCCTGCAGTCACAACGTTCCCTGCCTTGCAACAAGGTTCCCAGGGTTTCCTGCTTCCAGTTGCTGTGTTCCTGACCTCCGCCTCGCTCCGATCCGGTTTGCCTGCTGACCATTCTCCATCTCGACCCGGCTCCGTCCCTGACTCCGCTTCTGGACTTCCCCTTGGCTTTGATACGACGTCTGACTTCTGGCTTGACCCGGCTCCGTCCTCGACTTCGACTTGCTTCTTTCCTGGACTCCGTCTCGGATCTTCATCACTCCTCTGGCCCGAAGACTCTCCTAAGTCCCAGCGGCTGGGCCCCTACGGGCTCCTCCTGGGGGGGCTCCGGCTTCCAGTGCGAATCTCCAGAGGTCCCAGCGGCCGGGCTCCTACGAGCTCCTCTCGGGGGAGCGCCGGTCTCCAGGGTGAAGAGATCACGACTCCAGGGCCCAACGTTGTCCAGCCTCCAGGTCATCCCAGAGTCCTTGGCCGCATAGGACTCCATCCAGTCCCGGGATTCCAAGTCACTCCGTCCATCAAGCCGCCTCCCGGTTGGGACCTGTAGCTGAGGTCCTCCACAGTTTCCATCTCTCGTCCCGACCGGCTCAAGGGTCCACAACCCTTAACAGTGAGACTGGAAAACTGGGCATCGAAATGGCAGATGAAATTTAATGTGGATAAGTGCAAGGTGATGCATATAGGGAAAAATAGCCCATGCTATGCTTACACAATATTAAGTTCCATATTAGGTGCTACCACCCAAGAAAGAGATCTAGGCGTCATAGTGGATAACACATTGAAATCGTCGGTTCAGTGTGCTGCGGCAGTCAAAAAAGCAAACAGAATTTTGGGAATTATTAGGAAGGGAATGGTGAATAAAACGGAAAATGTCATAATGCCTCTGTATCGCTCCATGGTGAGACCGCACCTTGAATACTGTGTACAATTCTGGTCGCTGCATCTCAAAAAAGATATAATTGCAATGGAGAAGGTACAGAGAAGGGCTACCAAAATGATAAGGGGAATGGAACAGCTCCCCTATGAGAAAAGACTAAAGAGGTTAGGACTTTACAGCTTGGAGAAGAGACGGCTGAGTGGGGATATGATAGAGGTGTTTAAAATCATGAGAGGTCTAGAACGGGTAGATGTGAATCAGTTATTTAGTCTTTCAGATAATAGAAAGACTAGGGGGCACTCCATGAAGTTAGTATGTGGCACATTTAAAACTAATCGGAGAAAGTTCTTCTTCACTCAACGCACAATTAAACTCTGGAATTTGTTGCCAGAGGATATGTTTAGTGCAGTTAGTACAGCTGTATTTTAAAAAGGATTAAATAAGTTCTTGGAGGAGAAGTCCATTACCTACTATTAATTAAGTTGACTTAGAAAATAGCCACTGCTATTACTAGCAACGGTAACATGAAATAGACTTAGTTTTTGGGTACTTTCCGGGTTCTTGTGGCCTAGATTGGCCACTGTTGGAAACAGGATGCTGGGCTTGATGGACCCTTGGTCTGACCCAGTATGGCATGTTCTTATGTTCTTAATCGCCTAGAGACCAGAGCGGTTTTTCTGGCCTTTCAAGCATTCCTTCCTCTGGTTCAGGGGAAATTGGTCCGGGTCCTGTCAGACAATGCAACCACGGTGGCATATATCAATCGCCAAGGAAGGACCAAATGTCAGCCAGTGGCGGAGGAAGCTCAGAGGCTGATATGCTGGGTGGAGCGGCACTTGTCCCGCATCGTGGCATCTCACATAGCGGGAGTTGAAAACGTGCAGGCGGACTTTCTCAGTCAGAACCACCTTGATCCCGGAGAGTGGGAGCTGGCGGATGAGGCCTTTTGGCTCATTTGTGGCAAGTGGGGCACTCCCTGTCTGGACCTGATGGCGACCTTCAAGAATGCCAAGGCTCTGCGATTCTTCAGCAGGCACAGGGAGAGAGGCGCCGAGGGCGTGGATGCTCTGGTACTCCCCTGGCCGACTGACATGTTGCTTTATGTGTTTCCTCCGTGGCCGCTCATAGGAAAGATACTCCATCGGATAGAACTTCACCTGGAAGAGGTGATTTTGGTAGCTCCGGAGTGGCCAAAGTGACCATGGTTTGCATATCTGATCAACCTAGCTGTGTCAGGTCCTCTGCGTCTACAGGACATACCGGTTCTTCTTCATTAAGGCCCCGTCTGTTTGGAAGAGGCGGATTGCTTTTGTCTAGCGGCATGGCTTTTGAGAGGCGCTGTTGAAAAGCAAAGGTTATTCAGATGCGGTGGTCACCACCCTTTTAAGATCGTGCAAGACGTCTACGTCTTTAGCTTCCGCCAGGGTATGGAAGGTCTTTGAAACCTGGTGCATTGAACGGGAGGTTGACCCGCTCCGGGCGTCTTTAGCGGATATTTTGTGTTTTCTACAAGCTGGCCTAGCAAAAGGCTTATTGCGCAATTGTCTGAAGGTCCAGGTGGCTGCTCTTGGATGTTTTCAGGGTTCCATTCATGGACTGTCCCTGGCGACGCATCCGGATGTGGCGCGTTGCCTTCGAGGAGCAAAGCATTTGCTACCCCTGGTTCAGCCACCTTGTCCTTTGTGGAGTCTGAACTTAGTTCTTACCGCTTTGTGTGGTCTGCTCTTTGAGCCTTTAAAAAGGACGACTTTGAAGGATCTTACATTGAAAGTGGTGTTTCTGGTCGCTATTTCGTCGGCTCGGAGGGTATCCGAGCTTCAGGCGTTGTCTTGTAAGGAGCCTTTCCTGCGGATTTCTGAGTCGGGAGTTTCCTTACGTATGGTCCCGTCCTTTCTTCCAAAGGTGGTTTCATCCTTTCACCTGAATCAATCAGTGGAGCTTCCATTGTTTGCAGATGTAGATTGGACAGATCCTCTTGCACGAGATTTAAGGAAGTTGGATGTGCATAGGGCACTGTTGCAATACCTGGAGGTTATGAACGCCTTTCAATTGTCAGATCATCTTTTCGTCCTGTGGAGTGGTCCAAAGAGAGGCAATATGGCTTCTAAGACTACGATAGCTCACTGGCTGAAGGAGGCTATCAACTCAGCTTATTTGATGCGGGGGAAGCCCTCACCGGTGGATGTTCGGGCACACTCTAAAGCGGCATCCTGGGCAGAATGCCAATACATTTCTCCTCAGGAGATTTGTAGAGCGGCTATATGGAAGTGCTTACACACGTTTGCAAGACATTACTGGCTGGATGTCCAACCTCCAGATTCAGGGGGATTTGGAGAAGGTGTGCTCCGAGCCGGCCTCTCCGGGTCCTAGGAGTCTGGACTGATCCAGGTACTTACAGGGAAAGGAAAATTGGGTCTTACCTGATAATTTTCGTTCCTGTAGTACCACGGATCAGTCCAGAGTCCCACCCACTGTAAGCATCAAGGCAATGGAGTATCTGCTCAGTCGATATTTGTTTAGTTTGGGTCCGAAGATCAAATTTTCATCCTGTTTCACGGGTTTGGGTCACAGTTGGGGTTAGTGATCCAGTTTTGAGTTTAAGGTTCCTGTATATAGTTAGTTTGGAATTGAACCATTCTGCTTTGACATTGAGTAATACTGGCAGACTGTGGGTGGCACCTTGGTATATATGGCACAGTCTGTCAAAACTTTCTCTGTCTCCATCTGCTGGAGGGAAGGCAAAACCCAGGAGTCTGGACTGATCCGTGGTACTACAGGAACGAAAATTATCAGGTAAGATCCAATTTTCCTTTAGTTACAAGAATGTGAGGGTAAAGCTTGGGATCAGGTAGGGTCTGTGGTATTGGATTAGGAACGGGCAGACTAGATAGGGCTTGTGGTTCTTAACTATCATTACCATCTATGTTCCTGTATTTCTGTATTATTGAGATGGCTGGTACTCCCTCACTTTTCCAATGTTTCCTGTTGGCTGTGAACTATACCATCATATCATCTCTAGTCCTGTGTCTGGGAATCTAATCTGAACCTCATGCACAGGTGCATAGAGTGCTGCTGATGGGCCATTGAGCCAGCTAAGTATTAATGATTTGTTCCAGTTCCAGCTGCAGATGAATATGTTAGATTACAATGCTTTGTTATGTTTTGTAAGGTTTGGGTCAGCTGCCACAGTGCCCCCTTGGGCACTGTGGCAGCTGACCACGCCCATGGGGGGAAGTCCCGCAAGGGGCTACAGGTCAGGTTCAGCTCTGGACACACAAACACAGATTATATCTTTATTTAGACAGTTTGTGAAGCCACCGGAGGTGGCGGTAGTGAGTAGAAGATGGAGCTTGGATGGGCTAGTATTCCTCAGGGCGCTGGAATAGTGGTTCCTCCGGTAGCAGTGCTGTAGTGAAAAGAACTGAGAGAATGAGTACAATAAGACATTCACAGTCCCCAATATGGAGAAGCCCCGAGATAGGGAGAGCTGGCCCTCGAGAAGTGAGTACCAGATCCCTGGGAGCAGAGACTCATTGGCAAGTTCTCACACAGCAGTTCCACGTAGGAGATGGCACTGGCGCTGAAATGGAGGCAGGCCCTCGAGGAGTAAATGGTAGTTGTACTCACAGATGGTGTCTGTAGCGAATTCTCCCAAGTAGAAGAGGAGATGTACACAGGCAGTGAGTCAGGGAACATGGGCCCTCGAGGAGCGAGTACCGGTTCCTGATAGCGGCCTGAAAGAAGCAGAGAAGCACCCGAGGAGCGGGTACCCCGTTAGCAGAAAAGAGTCCAATAGAAGTTGGAGGCAGAGTAGCTGGGTACGGAGAGCGAATCCCATCCGTAGGAAATCCCTTGCTAACTCAACGGCTAAGCAATAAACAACAGGCTTAAATATCCGGGCAGCGTGACGTCATCACAGGGGGACGCCCCTGAGGTTCGCACCATAGAGGAAATAAGAATGAGGGCTGCGCGGGAAGCAGCGCCCAAGCCGGTCCGGGGACGCCGGAGAGGATGGCGGGCAGACGCCGCGGCAGCCAGACGTCCACAAGGAGCAGGAAGAGTCGCAGAAAAAGAATGGTAGGCGGAGTGCAGCTGTTGGGCAGCAACGGTTGCAACAGCTATGTCGCTTCCAGTGTAAATAAGTCCATCCTCATGAGATAAAAAGTATAATTATTTTTTTATTTTTCAAATTTTATACTAGTCCTTCCCAGAGGACTACAAAGCAGTGAACAACAGGGTAAAAAAATTGCCAAAAAGTTATTCATCAGCAATAAACAAACAATATAAACAATCAGACAATAGTACAACAAATATCATTAATAGCCAAAAATAAAAAAATACAAATACAAAGACAAAACAATACAGGAAAGCATGATCGCTGAGCAAAAGTCAGAGAACATATCAAAAATAACATGCCAAAAATAAACACCTTAAAAACATAAAATAGGTTGGTAGAGACTCCTTGGACCAGCCAAGACTGGGGATGCGGTAGAGGCAGCATTCAAAGCCCTGGGAGAGAAGGAGTCTTTGCCTTTATATAACAGCGACACTTAGGCCTAGATTTTCTAAGACACCGCGGCGGCGTGAATCGCGCAGTACAGGAGGGCGGAGGGGTGGTCCTGCGAAAGCCGGCAGCGATCGAACCTCTGCAGTGCAATCGCTGCCGGCTTTCGCACCCAATAGCGCCATCATAAAAGGTGGTGCTATTGGGCGCGAAATAGGCAACGAAAAAGGTTCTTACCTTTTTGCTGTCCGTGAGGTCTTCACGGTGTCCGCCCCGATGCCGCCCTGACTCCTCCTGTTCCGGTCTTGACGCCACCCCTTTTCGCATGCGATTCCTTTGAAAAATGACCAGCTTAGTGACCAGGCTCAGAGTACATACATACAGGTTCCTGAGAGACCGTAGTCTATGGCCCCGATTTGAGGACTGTTGCTGCGATGTCTGAACTAGATGGAAAGGATAACAAAGTTAAAATGTAAAAACCCCAGGTAACTGAGAGTAAAAGCTTATCATGCCAGAGCCTGCATAGAGTCAGGTTCCAGTGAAGTTGGAAGCCTGAAGAAGCTCATAGGGAGCCCCCTGAGGCCAAACCAGGCCACAAGAACCTGGCAATTACCCAAACACTAAGAAGATCCCATGCTACTGATGCAATGAATAGCAGTGGCTATTCCCTAAGTAAACTTGATTAATAGCCGTTAATGTATTTCTCCTCCAAGAACTTATCCAAACCTTTTTTGAACCCAGCTACATTAACTGCACTAACCACATCCTCTGGCAACAAATTCCAGAGCTTTATTGTGCATTGAGTGAAAAAGAATTTTCTCTGATTAGTCTTAAATGTGCTACTTGCTAACTTCATGGAATGCCCCCTAGTCCTTCTATTATTCGAAAGTGTAAATAACCGAGTCACATCTCGTTCAAGACCTCTCATGATCTTAAAGACCTCTATCATATCCCCCCTCAGCCGTCTCTTCTCCAAGCTGAACAGCCCTAACCTCTTCAGCCTTTCCTCATAGGGAATCTGTTCCATCCCCTTTATCATTTTGCTTGCCCTCCTCTGTACCTTCTCCTTCGCAACTATATCTTTTTTGAGATGCGGCGACCAGAATTGTACACAGTATTCAAGGTGCGGTCTCACCATGGAGCGATATATAGGGATTATGACATTTTACGTTTTATTAACCATTTCCTTCCTAATAATTCCTAACATTCTGTTTGCTTTTTTGACTGCTGCAGCACACTGAGCCAACGATTATAAAGTATTATCCACTATGATGCCTAGATCTTTTTCCTGGGTGGTAGCTCCTAATATGGAACCTAACATTGTGTAACTACAGCAGGGTTATTTTGCTCTATATGCAACACCTTGCACTTGTCCACATTAAATTTCATCTGCCATTTGGATGCCCAATCTTCCAGTCTTGCAAAGTCCTCCTGTAATGTATCACAGTCTGCTTGTGATTTAACTACTCTGAATAATTTTGTATCATCCACAAATTTGATAACCTCACTCGTCGTATTCTTTCCAGATCATTTATATATATATATATTGAAAAGCACCGGTCCAAGTACAGATCCCTGAGGCACTCCACTATTTACCCTTTCCACTGAGAAAATTGACCATTTAATCCTACTCTCTGTTTCCTGTCTTTTAACCAGTTTGTAATCCACGAAAGGACATCGCCTCCTATCCCATGACTTTTAGTTTTCGTAGAAGCCTCTCATGAGGGACTTTGTCAAACACCTTCTGAAAATCCAAATACACTACATCTACCGGTTCACCTTTATTCACATGTTTATTAACCCCTTCAAAAAAATGAAGCAGATTTGTTAGGCTAGACTTCCCTTGGGTAAATCCATGTTGACTGTGTTCCATTAAATCATGTCTTTCTATATGCTCTACGATTTTGATCTTGAGAATAGTTTCCAGTATTTTTCCCGGCACTGAAGTCAGCTCACTGGTCTATAATTACCCTGATCGCCCCTGGAGCTTTTTTTAAATATTGGGGTTACATTGGCCACCCTCCAGTCTTCAGGTACAATGGATGATTTTAATGATAGGTTACAAATTTTAACTAATAGATCACAAATTTCATTTTTTAGTTCCTTCACTACCCTAGGATGCATACCATTCAGTCCAGGTGATTTGCTACTCTTTAGTTTGTCAATCTGGCCTACTACATCTTCCAGGTTCACAGTGATTTCGTTCAGTTCGTCTGACTCATCACCCCTGAAAACCATCTCTGGAACTGGTAACTCCCCAACATTCTCATTAGTAAACACTGAGGCAAAGAATTCATTTAGTCTTTCTGCAAGTGTTTGGGTAATTGCTTGGTTCTTGTGGCCTGGTTTGGCCTCTGTTGGAAACAGGATGCTGGACTTGATGGACCCTTGGTCTGACCCAGCATGGCAATTTCTTATGTTCTTAAGCAGGAGGAAACTGCTGAGCCAAAAATAAAGATAGGTAGAGTAATTTTCCTATGTGTGGTAGGGACCGGGCATGCTAATCATATGAATGAACTCAATGTCTGACCTTCTGTTGCTAACCTTAGGATAAGAAGATGCGGATAGAAGCTGAGACTATGAAAAAGAGAGTTGCTTGGGATATAGAAAGGCGCTGCTACTTAGATCCCTTTGCTGTGATTTGGTAAGGAACAAAATCTGTTGCCGTAACACCAGAGTGCCTGACAAACATCTATTATTCACATCAAGAAACCACTGGTTCCAGGAAGTATTTGGTAACATCTTTGTTCTACAGCTCTTATTTGGAAGCAATATTGTCTCATGCACAATACATTCCTTTTTCATGTTAAACAGTGCAGTAATCTGACTGTTCTATTATTTAATTTGTAAAAGGTGAACAGAAGAAAAACATTATGAATATACAATGACTTAAATGAAATGTTTTCATTGCTTCTAATATTTGTTTCTATTATTATTAGTATTGTTATTATTATATAAGCTAAATGTAGTTTCTAAAGGTACTTTACAGCAGACATACTGATGAACCAAATTTACAGGAACTTGGTATTTCCAAAAATGTGGTAAAGAATTCTGGTTTAGGGTACTATATAAGTGGTGAAATTTGAAGTAATAATAATGGCACTGTTAGTATTAGGGAAGGATATAACCATGTCTGACTGAAAGTAAGGGCCCAGGACTGGTGTCCCCTGTACCAGCCTATGGTAAATTTACTCTGCTAAAATGGCTTTTTTTTTAATTTTTAATTTTCATAATTTTCACTCTTTTTACAGAGAATATTATTTGAGAAATTAGGTACATAGATATAATACAACTTAATAATACTAATTACAAAATGAAATATCCAGAATTGAAATACCATATTTATCTATGTATCACAAAATAAGTAATATAGGGGGGCGTCATTGGAAACGAGCATCGTAATTAGGCAAAATAATTAAAAAAAAAAAAAAAAAAAAAAGAATGGCTCAAGTGATTAACGTGGATATTAACTTTTCTATCAACTCAGCAGTAGTATTTTGAGGTTGACCTTCCAGGAGCCCTCTAAGTTGTGACATTTAAAAAAACCAACATATTTAGCATTATTATGCAATATAGAACATTTACAGGGGTATCTGAGGTCAAATTTAGCTCCAATTTTTTTGAACCTCTAATCTCAATGAAAGAAAATCTTTACTTCTAGCCTGAGTGTCTTTCACTAGATCAGGGAACATCCACACTTTTTGGCCTAGAAAAAGAGATTGCCTATTACGAAAAAACTGTTTTAAAACATTGTTACGGTCCATTAAGAACACGAAAGAAATTAGCATAGATCTTCAATGAAGGACCTCCTTCTCTAAAGATGTTTCCAATATTCTTGAAATGTCCAATGAAACTGAACCTCCTGGTCCTGGTACATTACCTTGATTTCCTTGGGGTAAATAATAAATCTTAGTAATAACTGGCATTGCTGCCTATGGCAATTTAAGCACTTGTAGTAAATATCTCTTGAAAAGATCAACCGGTGATAGCAGGTTAACATAAGAACATGCCATACTGGGTCAGACCAAGGGTCCATCAAGCCTAGCATCCTGTTTCCAACAGTGGCCAATCCAGGCCATAAGAACCTGGCAAGTACCCAAAAACTAAGTCTATTCCAAGTTACTGTTGCTAGTAATAGCAGTGACTATTTTCTAAGTCAACTTAATCAATAGCAGGCAATGGACTTCTCCTCCAAGAACTTATCCAATCCTTTTTTAAATACAGCTATACTAACTAGGGATGTGAATCGTGTGATCGATCGTCTTAACGATCGATTTTGGCTGGGGGGGGGAGGGAAATCTTATCGTTGTGTTGTTTTTTTTTTAAAAATCGTAAATCGGGGGAGGGCAGGAAAACCGGCACACCAAAAAACCCTAAAACCCACCCCGAACCTTTAAAAAATCCCCCACCCTCCCGAACCCCCCCAAAATGTTTTAAATTACCTGGGGTCCAGTGGGAGGGTCCCGACGCGATCTCCCTCTCTCTGGCCACGACTGCGTTGAGAGAAATGGCGCCGGTGGCCCTTTGCCCTTATCATGTGACAGGGCAAAGGTAGTGCCGGCGCCATTTTGAAGATTGGCAATACGGCCCGGGTGCAGGAGGTCGCTCCCGGACCCCCGCTGGACTTTTGGCAAGTCTTGTGGGGGGGTCAGGAGGCCCCCCCCAAGCTGGCCAAAAGTCCCTGGGGGTCCAGCGGGGGTCCGGGGGCGATCTCCTGGACGCGTGACGTTGGGAACCAGGAACCAAAATGGCGCCGGCGCGCTACCTTTGCCCTCTCACATGATAAGGGCAAAGGGCCACCAGCGCCATTTCTCTCAACGCAGTCGTGGCCAGAGAGAGGGAGATCGCGTCGTGACCCTCCCACTGGACCCCAGGTAATTTAAAACATTTTGGGGGGGTTCGGGAGGGTGGGGGATTTTTTTAAAGGTTCGGGGTGGGTTTTAGGGTTTTTTTGGTGTGCCGGTTTTCCCGCGCCCTATTTAACGATACAATACAAATGCCCATGACGATAAATCGGGGGTATTTGTATTGTATCGTGCACTCTAACGATTTTGGACGATTTTAAAATTATCTGATGATAATTTTAATCGTTCAAAAACGATTCACATCCCTAATAACTGCACTAACCACATCCTCTGGCAACAAATTCCAGAGTTTAATTGTGCATTGAGAAAAAAGAACTTTCTCCGATTAGTTTTAAATGTGCCACATGCTAACTTCATGGAGTGCCCCCTAGTCTTTCTATTATCCGAAAGAGTAAATAACCGATTCACATCTACCCGTTCTAGACCTCTCATGATTTTAAACACCTCTATCATATCCCCCCTCAGCCATCTCTTCTCCAAGCTGAAAAGTCCTAACCTCTTTAGTCTTTCCTCATAGGGGAGCTGTTCCATTCCCCTTATCATTTTGGTAGCCCTTCTCTGTACCTTCTCCATCGCAATTATATCTTTTTTGAGATGCGGCGACCAGAATTGTACATAGTATTCAAGGTGCGGTCTCACCATGGAGCAATACAGAGGCATTATGACATTTTCCGTTTTATTCACCATTCCCTTTCTAATAATTCCCAACATTCTGTTTGCTTTCTTGACTGCCGCAGCACACAGAACCGACAATTTCAATGTGTTATCCACTATGACGCCTAGATCTCTTTCTTGGGTTGTAGCACCTAATATGGAACCTAACATTGTGTAACTATAGCATGGGTTATTTTTCCCTATATGCATCACCTTGCACTTATCCACATTAAATTTCATCTGCCATTTGGATGCCCAATTTTCCAGTCTTACAAGGTCTTCCTGCAATTTTTCACAATCTGCTTGTGATATAACTACTCTGAACAATTTTGTGTCATCTGCAAATTTGATTATCTCACTCGTCGTATTTCTTTCCAGATCATTTATAAATATATTGAAAAGTAAGGGTCCCAATACAGATCCCTGAGGCACTCCACTGCCCACTCCCTTCCACTGAGAAAATTGTCCATTTAATCCTACTCTCTATTTCCTGTCTTTTAGCCAGTTTGCAATCCACGAAAGGACATCGCCACATAACCCATGACTTTTTACTTTTCCTAGAAGCCTCTCATGAGGAACTTTGTCAAACGCTTTCTGAAAATCCAAGTATGCTACATCTACCGGTTCACCTTTATCCACATGTTTATTAACTTCTTCAAAAAAGTGAAGCAGATTTGTGAGGCAAGACTTGCCTTGGGTAAAGCCATGCTGACTTTGTTTCATTAAACCGTGTCTTTCTATATGTTCTGTGATTTTGATGTTGAGAACACTTTCCACTATTTTTCCTGGCACTGAAGTCAGACTAACCGGTCTGTAGTTTCCTGGATAGCCCCTGGAGCCCTTTTTAAATATTGGGGTTACATTAGCTATCCTCAGGTCTTCAGGTACAATGGATGATTTTAATGTTAGGTTACAAAGTTTTACTAATAGGTCTGAAATTTCATTTTTTAGTTCCTTCAGAACTCTGGGGTGTATACCATCTGGTCCAGGTGATTTACTACTTTTCAGTTTGTCAATCAGGTCTACCACATCTTCTAGGTTCACCGTGATTTGATTCAGTCCATCTGAATCATTGCCCATGAAAACCTTCTCCAGTACGGGTAGCTCCCCAACATTCTCTTCAGTAAACACCGAAGCAAAGAAATAATTTAAACTTTCCGCGATGGCCTTATCTTCTCTAAATGCCCCTTTAACCCCTCGATCATCTAACGGTCCAACTGACTCCCTCACAGGCTTTCTGCTTCGGATATATTTCAAAAAGTATTTACTGTGAGTTTTTGCCTCTACGGCCAACTTCTTTTCAAATTCTCTCTTAGCCTGTCTTATCAATGTCTTACATTTAACTTGCCAACGTTTATGCATTATCCTATTTTCTTCTGTTGCATCCTTCTTTCAGTTTTTGAATGAAGATCTTTTGGCTAAAATAGCTTCTCTCACCTCCCCTTTTAACCATGCTGGTAATCGTTTTGCCTTCTTTCTACCTTTCTTAATGTGTGGAATACATCTGGACTGTGCTTCTAGAATGGCATTTTTTAACGACCACGCCTCTTGCACATTTTTTACTTTTGTAGCTGCTCCTTTCAGCTTTTTTCTAACAATTTTTCTCATTTTATCAAAGTTTCCCTTTTGAAAGTTTAGCACGAGAGCTGTGGATTTGCATACTGTTCCTCTTCCATTCATATTATGATCACTATTGCCAAGCGGCCCCACCACCGTTACCTCTCACTATTTTATAACAGCCAACAACTAATTGATATACAACGTCGTGAAAAAAAATTGAAGGCAATACTTCACAGAAATCTTTAATGGATGTCATATAATATCATTAGGATTTTAAACACTAAAAGATAAGAAAAAATTTTTGTTAAAAATATTTCACATAAGGAGGAGGTTGGAAGTTAATGATTATATATGCATTTGAGGTGCAGGGACGCCTACACGAGTATCTGAAACTTTCAACCAATTCCCACAAAAATTTCACACGAAAAATTATATGCACATAAATAAAGATTGTGACGCTCTATGAGAAGAGAGCAGTAAAATTTATTATATACCACAGACGTGTAGGCTTTAAAGTTCTTTCACTTTTTAAAAGCCAAATATTATACAATACAAGTAATAAGTTGATTAATTGGAATTCAAAGAGCATTATTCAGTACAGCGATTGAACAGCATTGTTCTCTTTTGATTGATATATAACTTCTGAGTTAGCCAGCTAAATGCTTTTGAATATAGACCTCCTAGTCACCATAGGGAGGAGTCACCAGTCTTTGTATATTTCAGTTTACAGAAACGTATTGGAGAGTGTCGGTACTGGCCTGTAGAGATTATGAGACAAGCTCTTGTTCCTGGAGTCAAAGCAAAGCCTGGAAAAGGAGACAAGGTAAGTATGATTAATGTTATTTATAATCTACTGTAGGAGTAACATGTATAGGATTAAGATTTGTAGGGAGTGAAAATGAAGGCATTTGATAATCAGCAGTGATGCAACAGAGAACAAGACTCCTCCCAGTCACCAGTAATGCAGTTGAGGAATGAACTTGTTCTAGACAGGAATATTACAGCAGGAGAACAAGGCTGTTTGCAACCAGGAATGATGCATGTGAAAATAAGGCCCTTCTTGGATAGAAATAATGAGCTCAATATTCAAAAGCTATTTCCCTGTACGTACCAGGATCAGTCCAGACTCCTGGGTTTGGCCTCCCCTCTAGCAGATGGAGACAGAAGTTTATTAAACAAACTCCACCTCATATAGGCTGGTGCCACCTACAGTCTGGCAGTATTCTTCTGTCTCCAGCAGGTGGAGGAGGTGCCAAACCTACAGTCTGTGCTAGAGTCTATTTAGAGACAGGATAGGGAGTTACTTAATTAAAAAAAAAACAAAAACAAAACATTTTTAAATCTTCTTTGAAGGAGTGTACAGGACCGCAGTGTGTGCCTGCAGGTCCTAGTCTTTGCCTTCCAGGGGGGTGGGAGGTCCTGAAGGGACCATCCCCCTCTGGTTTCAGAGACCGCTGAGGTAGTGGGGGATCGACCCTCTCTTTCCAGTGTGAGGTCCCCTGGGGGTGATACCGGGGAGCCCTGCTCACTCCCCCCAGTGGATCCAGGACCCTGAGGCAATTCGGCAGGTATTTAAAATAAATAAATAAATAAAGTATTTTTAAATTTTCTTCCTTGTTTGGCTCGACTCTCCCTTCCCCTCCGGTCACGTTGGGGGCTGGTTGCGCTCCATTTTGCCGCGTTTAGGAGGGGGGCCAATAGATTTTGTTACTGACAGGCATGCCACATTGGGCCGTATGCAGGGCCTGCGGAGCCGCGCGATAGTTTGTGTTACTTGCCTCTCCGCGACCCCTGGAAGGGTCCAGGTCCAGACCATAACAGGCGCTATCGGGGAGCTACAGTTGGCTCCTGAGGTTTTCCCGCGAAAAGCAGGAACGGGCGCCATTTTTAATGCGCTGGGGTCTGCGTCTGAGGCAGTGGGCTCCATTTTGGCTCCGCTCGCGCCAGCGACCCCTGCAGCACACGAAACCGTTCAGGGGGGAGGGACCCCCCTGCCGCACTTGTCCCCGCAGCGCAGGGTCCCTGAGGGGTACAGACCTGCGAGGCGTGATTTGGCTAGGGCTGCGGAGGTCCCTGATGGGGATCGGGACAATTTGTCTTCTGACTCTTCATTTTCTTCGGACTTTGTTTTGCTGATGCATAAGGCCTTTAGGGCCCGGAAGGCAGGCAGAAAATAGCCTCACAGTCAGGATGCGCTGGCCGAACCCCGGAAGCGAGCCAAGGCCATCCCGGAGCCGGACCTACAGGGGGGTCAACGCCCAGCCAGCGTCCGGGTGCCTCAGCCAGATCCAGATACTTCTTCGGATACAGATGATCAGGATGACCCAGATATACCCTCCCTGCCCCTGAGGAGGGTTGAGGGAGAAACTGACCCCCAGCAGAGGGGGGTCTGAGGGGGTCTCATGGGACGGATGGAGATGATCCGAAGGTCGTCCGTCTTTTTAGGAGAGATGAGCTGGGTCCCTTCATTCCGGCTATTTTAGGGGAATTGAGGATTCAGCTCCTCCAAGAGCAGTCTAGATTGGGGGCTACGGACCCAGTGGTTCTAGGCCTTAGGAGGCTGCCGTCAGCTTTCCCTTTCCATTTTTCGGCAACGGATTTGCTATTTAAGGAATGGGATACTCCGGATATGGGGCTTAAGGTCGCAAAGGTGATTGATAAGCTCTACCCCCTACCGGAGGAGGCTTTGGAGCTGTTACGGGTACCCAAAGTAGATGCTGCAGTGGCTGCAGTCACTAAGAAGACAACCATTCCGGTCACCAGGGGGACAGCCCTTAAGGACTTGCAGGATCAGAAGCTGGAGGTCCAGCTCAAAAAGATCTTCAAGGTCTCCGCCCTGGGAATTCATGCAGCCATGTGTAGTAACTTTTCCTTATGCGCAGGTCTTTGCTGGGTCCAACAGCTCCTAGCCAATGATTCTTTATCCCAGGAGGAAGCTCGCCAGGCGGGAAGATTAGAGGTGGTGATCACCTACAGTGCGGATGCCTTCCATGATTTGCTTCGCACATTGGCTAGAGCTATGGTATCGGCTGTGTCAGCGCGGCGCTTGTTATGGCTCCGTAACTGGGCAGCGGATGTGTCTTCCGAATTTCAGCTGGGATCCTTACCGTTTGTGGGTAAGCTGCTTTTTGGCAAGGAGCTGGAGGATCTGATTCAATCTTTAGGCGAAAATAAGGTGCATCGTTTTCCAGAGGATAGACCGAAGTCGAGAGGATCCTTTGCTTCCAGGTCACGTTTTTGTGGCAGTAGGAGACCTCGAACCACCCATGGGTCCGGCTCTTCATTTCACCACAATTCCAGCCGGCAGCAGATGTACTCTCAGTCCTTTCGTGGGCGCCGTTTTGGTAGACCTGGTTCCAACCAGAATGCTCCGGGCGGCAAGCCCTCCCAATGATGTGCAGCCGATCCATTCCTCGGTTCCAGTAGTGGGAGGTCGGCTGTCCCTATTTTACGGGGAATGGGCCAAGATCACATTGGATCAGTGGGTCCTCGAGGTGATAAGACACAGTTACGCATTAGATTTTGTACGGCAACCCCACCAACGATTAATGGTTTCACCCTGCGGGCTAGCAACAAAACGCCGGGCGGTCAAGGAGACGTTACAGCGTCTTCTCGACCTCGGCGCCGTTGTTCCGGTGCCCTCCGGAGCTGCGAAGAGGCCGGTATTCTATTTACTTCGTAGTACCCAAGAAAGAGGGAACCTTCTGACCCATCCTCAATTTAAAGAGGGTCAACATATGTCTGCGGATTCCTCGGTTCCGAATGGAGACTTTATGTTCCGTCATTGCATCAGTCAGACCGGGGGAGTTCCTGGCGTCCCTGGATCTCACAGAAGCTTATTTACACATAGGGATCCGGGCAGACCATCAGAGGTTCCTACGGTTTTCCGTACTGGGGCACCATTTTCAGTTCCAGGCACTGCCTTTCAGTCTAGCCATTGCTCCCAGGACATTCACCAAGGTTATGGTGGTGGTGGCTGCTCAGTTGCGCAGGGAAGGATTTTTGGTCCATCCGTATCTGGACGATTGACTTGTTCGGGCGAAGTCGGAAGTTCTATGTCAGGAGGCGATTCGCCGGGTACTTCAGTTGTTGAGATCACTGGGCTGGATAGTCAACGAAACCAAAAGCCATCTGGTGCCTTCTCAGTCTCTGGAATGTTTGGGAGCTTTGTTCAACACCCATCAAGGGACCGTGTCTCTCCCGGCGGAGCGTATGCTCAAAATTCAAGCCCAAGTACAAGCTTTGTTATCCCGGCCTTTACCGACGGTCTGGGATTACCTTCAGGTCCTGGGCTTCATGGCCTCGACGCTGTAATTGGTTCCATGGGCTTTCGCTCATATGTGACCTTTACAATCAGCATTGCTGTCCTGATGGAATCCAGTTTCGGAACAATTCCATCTCGAGTTACCGCTAACAGAGCACGCGCGGTCCAGCCTGGATTGGTGGTTGTCCCCAGTCAACTTGACGTGGGGAGTTCCCTTGATAGTTCCGATTTGGACGGTGATCACGATGGATGCCAGCTTGTCCGGTTGGGGAGCGGTGTGTTTGGGAAAGGCGGTACAGGGGCTGTGGTCTCTGGAGGAAGCGCTTTGGTCCATCAATTGTCTGGAGACCAGAGCAGTCCGTTTAGCACTGCAGGAGTTCTTGCTGCTTCTCCAGGGCAAGGCGGTCAGAGTCCTGTCCGACAATGCAACCACGGTGGCTTATATCAACCTGTTGTAGATCTGCTCCTTCAGAGGGGAGGAGTTGGCAATCTGTTATAAATCTGCTGCTCGGAGTTAGCAATCTGTTATCGTGCTCCTCCTGTAGGGGGAGGAGTTAGCAGTCTGTTATGGATCACCCTGCCAAGGGGAAGAGCTAACATTTATAATACTCCATAGGCGGAGTTAATGATCTGTGGTGGGTTGGCTTCCCACAGAGTAGCAGTCATAATAATACCGCTCTAGTAGTGTAAGGAATGAACACTTGAGGTAAATTGGTGAATCCCTGGGCCGATGGCAGATGACAGCGCCCCCAGGAGGATATCCTGAGAGGGACCACCAGCTACGCTGGAGTATGGAGACAAACACAGATAGTTCTTTATTAGACAGGAAGTAGAACCACCAGAGGTGGCAGTAGTGAGTTGATGTGCCCGGCAGGGCTGAAGTCCCTCAGATACTGGAATTGCGGTTTCTGGGTTGCTGAGCTGTAGAAAGAGACTATAGGTAGTGAGTAGAAGGGTATGCTGGATACATAACCAGTAGTAGATGATACACTCACAATTGTAGATATCTGTAATGGCTTCTATGCAACAGTATATTCAGGAACAGGAGCTGAAGGCGAGTGTTGGTTCCTATATGCAGTCTGAAATGAGAACTCACAATATCTGTGTATGAGATAGCTTATGGAATAGAAGAGAGTCTGGAGGGTTTTAGGAACATGGGCCCTCGTGGAGCGAGTACTGGTTCCTATCTGCAATCTATAATAGTAACGCACAAGATATAGGTATATGATAGCTTCTGATATAGAAGATATGATAGCTTCTGATATAGAAGAGAGTTGAGAAGGGATTTAGGAACATGGGCCTTCAAGGAGCGAGTACCGGTTCCTTTCTGCAATCTGCAGTAATGACTCACGATCTCCGTACCTGCAATAACGTCTTAGACAGAAGGGAGTCTTCGGAGATTAGGAACATAGGCCCTCGTGGAGCGAGTACCGGTTCCTATCTGTAGAACTCACTGGGTTCACGTCTGCGATCGCTTCCAGATAGTAAGGAGTCTTCTGAGCATTCAGGGACGTAGGCCCTCGTGGAGCGAGTACCAGATCCCGTCTTAGCAATCTGAAATCAAGAAGAGAGAGTGGGGCCCCTGAGGAGCGGGTACCCCTAGGTGGAGGCAGAGCAGCGGAGAAAGGATTCCCCTTGCTAACTCGATTCGTAGTAGCAAGCAAAGAACTTTTAAGTTGGAAGCGGATGACGTCACTACGGGGGGACGCCCCCGAGGTTCGCGCCCTTGCTGGTACAAAGTCTGGAGCGCAGGCACGCCCTTACGTCATCAGGAACATGGCGGATCCGCAGCGTCAGGCCAGCCCAGGGATTCCAGGAAGAACGGCGAGGAGAAGCCGCGGCAGCATCTGTCCGTCAGACGCGAAGGGAGTCGCCACAAAGGTACAAACATAAAACAACCGTCAAGGAGGAACCAGAAGTCGTTCGGTAGCGTTGGAAGCCCATCTCTTGATCCAATGGGTGGAACAACACTTGGCCTGCATAGCGGCTTCTCACATCGCCGGGGTGGAGAATATTCAGGCGGACTTCCTCAGTTGCCATATTTTCGATCCAGGAGAATGGGAATTGGCAGACGATGTCTTTCAGATCATTTGAGCTCAGTGGGGCACTCCCCGGCTGGATCTCATGGTGACATTCAAGAATGCCGAGGTGCCGTGGTTCTTCGCTTGTCGCAGGGACACGGGGGTAGAGGGTGTGGACGCGCTGGTGCTGCCCTGGCCGACAGATGTTCTGCTTTACGTGTTCCCGCCTTGGCCTCTCTTAGGCAGAGTTCTTCGCCAAATAGAGTTACATCCATCGGAGGTAGTGCTCATAGCTCCCGAGTGGCCTCGGCGCCCCTGGTTTGCAGATCTGGTGAATATGGCAGTAGCACCTCCATTGCGGTTCCCAGACCGACAGAATCTGCTTCATCATGGACCCGTTTGTTTTGACCAGGTCGACTGTTTCTGTCTAGCGGCATGGCTTTTGAAAGGAAGCGTCTGAAGTCTCAGGGATACTCGGATGCTGTGGTAACTACTCTGTTGCGTTCTCGTAAGGTCTCTACTTCCCTGTCATATGTCAGGATCTGGAAGGTCTTTGAGACTTGGTGTCTCGACAGAGCTATTGTTCGTACTCGAGCGACCGTTCCAGAGATTTTGAACTTCCTTCAGGCTGGATTGGCGAAGGGATTGCCGTGTAGTTCCTTGTGTGTACAGATAGCGGCCCTCGGTTCATTGCGTGGTCACATCTAGGGTGCGTCCTTGACGACTCATCCTGATGTCTCTCGTTTTCTTCGGGGGGCGAAGCATTTGCGGCCTCCAGTGTGACAGCCCTGTCCCTCTTGGAATTTGAACCTGGTTCTTAAGGCTTTGTGTCGGGCGCCATTTGAACCATTGTGCAGGGCAACCTTGAAGGATCTTACCTTGAAGGTAGTGTTTTTGGTGGTGATTGCGCACCACTGACTTTGGGGTTTCTCTGTGTACAGTTCCCTCATTCCTGCCTAAGGTGGTGTTTTCCTTCCATTTAAATCAGTCGGTCGAACTTCTGTCATTTTCAGATCTGGATAGGTCGGTCACTTTCTCTAAGGATCTTCGGAAGCTTGATGTCCGTCAAGAATTGATGCGATACCTGGAGGTGACCAAGACATTTCGAGTTTCGGATCACCTTGTTGTACTATGGAGTGGGCTCCGAAGGGGTAATATGGCTTCCAAGACTACCATTGCTAGGTGGCTTAAGGAATCCATTTTGTCTGCCTATATGTTGGACGGTAGAGCTTCACCTGCAGGCCTGCGGGCTCATTCCACTTGTTCTCAGGCCTCCTCCTGAGCGGAAAGTCAACAGATATCCCCGGAGGAAATTTGCCGGGCAGCTATGTGGAAGTCTTTGCATACTTTCGCAAAACATTATCGCTTGGATGTTCGGGCACCTAGTGCCAGTGGATTTGGAGAGGGAGTGCTTAGAGCGGGCCTCTCCGGATCCCATCCCAATTAAGGTAAGCTCTGGTACATCCCAGGAGTCTGGACTGATCCTGGTACGTACAGGGAAAGGAAAATTGGTTCTTAACCTGATAAGTTTAGTTCCTGTAGTACCAAGGATCAGTCCAGAGTCCCGCCTATGTATTTTTTCCTTGGAAGGGAATGGAGAGTCCGCTCTTTTACTGAATTTTCTTGACAGCTTGATTCGATATTGTTTTTGGTCTTTTCTTTGCATGAGTTCTGTATCCCTTTGGGGGGTTGTTATGCCATGATCCATGATCGATGTGTTCGAACCAACTTCATCACTGGAAGTAGAAAATATCCTCAAAAAACTGAAACCATCCTCACATCCTTCGGACCCGATACCATCTAACCTGCTCTTCAACATCCCAAACACCATCTCCAAGCCACTCTCAGACATCATTAACCTCTCCCTATCCCAAGGATCAGTACCAGACCCTCTTAAGCTCGCTATTCTCAAACCTATTTTTAAAAAAACAAACTTACCTCCTGCAGAACCATCGAGTTTCCGTCCAATAGCCAACCTTCCCATGATAGCAAAAATCATGGAAAAAATAGTCAACAGCTATCAGATTATCTTGAGGAGCATAACATTCTCTCCCCCACGCAACACGGATTTCGTAAAACACGCAGTACTGAAACCCTGCTCATTTCACTAGCAGACACTATACTACTAAACTTGGAAAAAGGTCAAACATATCTTCTCGCTCTCCTTGATCTGTCAGCCGCCTTTGACACCGTGAACCATAACATCCTGCTGGAACAACTAACTAACATAGGCGTCAAAGGCCCTGCCCATGACTGGTTCAGATCCTTCCTATCCAATAGATACTACAAAGTCAGGATCAACAATAAAGAATCTCCCCCTGTTCGCTCCAACCAAGGTGTCCCTCAAGGATCTTCCCTTTCTCCAACACTCTTCAACATATACCTTATACCACTCTGCCACCTACTCACTAGACTAAAACTTTCCCACTACCTCTAAGCGGATGATGTCCAAATCCTCATCCCGATCAATAACTCTCTTCAAAAAACATTGAACCACTGGACCACTTGCCTTCAAGAAATTAACCAACTACTTGCTTCACTCAACCTGGTCCTAAATAGTGACAAAACTGAGATTCTGATCATCTCAAAGGAAATCCTCAACAAACCCCCAACATCACCATCCCCAACTCATTCGGTCAACTCAACAATCAAACCATCTCCTTTCGTCAGAGATCTAGGCGTGATCCTAGATAATCAGTTTAACCTAAAGAACTTCGTGAACACCACAGCGAAAGATTGTTTCTTCAAATTACAAGTTCTCAGAAATTTAAAACCTCTTCTTCACCTCCAAGATTTTAGACTGGTATTGCAATCCATCATCCTCTCAAAACTGGACTACTGCAACTCCCTCCTGCTCGGACTCCCAGCTTACACCATAAAACCTCTTCAAATGGTTAAAAATTCAGCCTCCAGGATCCTCACCAACACTAAAAAAAAAGAGATCATATCACTCCCGTTCTTCAGCACCTCCATTGGCTTCCCATCAAGTTCAGAATCCTCTTCAAAGTCCTCACGATTATCCATAAAGCTAAACACAACCTCACATCCATCGACACCACCATTCAATTCACACCTCACACCTCATCCAGACCCATTAGAAGCGCCTATAAAGACACCCTGTTTGCCCCACAAGCAAAATCAGACCTAAGAAAGAGGGCCCTCTCGACAGCAGGACCCCATCAATGGAACACATTGCCACTAGACCTCAGGCAAGAACAATGTCCATCTTCCTTCAAAAAAAGACTTAAAACATGGCTATTCAGCTTAGCCTTCCCAGACTCCTAATGCTATTCTTCTCATAATTCAGATTCCAGCCTTTATAGTCTCACAGTTCCGGCAACCTCCGACTGTCTATTCCCCCTATCTTCCCACCGTAATTGGCTTACACTTTGTTTCCCACCCACCCTTCCATAGCTTTCCACAGATACATATTTACGAGAAGTTAATTTAAGAGAAGTTAATTGATACGATATGATATGTTCTGCTTACTATATATTAAGTTTATACTATATATCATGTTTATATTAAGATATGTTCTCCTTTATATATTAAGTTTAAAAATCTTTTCATATTTGGATGCCTCCTTAGTTTTGTTGCTCTCTGTTATATGTTATTTGTTATATGTAACGCTCCTAAGCGAATTTGTTGTTATCATGTAAACCGGTGTGATCTGTATTCGTACAGGAACTTCGGTATAGAAAAATTAAAAATAAATAAATAAATGCCATGTTGCGGTTGTTAGGTTATTGTATATAGTTAGTTTGATCCATTTTGCTTTGCATTTGTAATACTGCCAGACTGTAGGTGGCACAGCCTATGTGAGGCGGAGTTTGTTTAATAAACTTCTGTCTCCATCTGCTAGAGGGGGGGGGGGGGGGAGGCGGGCAAACCCAGGAGTCTGGACTGATCCTTGGTACTACAGGAACGAAAATTATCAGGTAAGAACCAATTTTCCTTTAGATGGATAACTAAAAGTTACCGTCAGAATATGGCAACAGGGCAAGGTTTTGTATATTCAGCCCCTTATCTGGCTAGATTTTAGCTGGATAAGTCACTATCTAGCTAAGATCTAGCTGGATAAAAAAAGAGGCATTCCAGGAGCATCCGGAATAACTTATCCGGCTAACTTAGTTGATTTTAAACTATAACTGGCTGAGTTAGCTTCAAAGATATCCGGTTAAGTAGAGCTGGCCAAAAAAAAAAAAAGTAAAGTGGCCTGCAGCCCAATTCTCTCCTCCAACCTAGATTTCATAAATGTCCTTGCTGGGCCATGTACTCACATTCTCCAAACCCCTTGTAAATTATTGGAAAATGGTTATGTTTTGAAGCTGGGCCCGCTTCCACCCTTTCCTCATTTAAAATAATTTCATAATTGCCCCCTCCCCATGGACCCTCCTACCCACCCACATTACAAATTGGCTAGGCTGCAGTCCCTCAGTGCCCCCCCATCCTACCATGCCAATATAAAAACAAAATCCCTGTCAGGAGCATGGTCTAACTTACCTACTGCCATCACTCTAGCACTGCTTCTTCTGTTAGAAGCAGAGCAGGAAGCATAAACTACCCACAGTTTACACTTCCATCGCAGGAAGTGTAAGCCATAGTTTTTTCCACTTCCTGCGATGGAAGCATAAACTGTAAGTAGTTTATGCTTCCTGCTCTGCTTCTAACAGACAGGCCGATACAGTACAGTGCACTCCGACGGAGCGCACTGTTAGCCGGCATTTGGACACGCGTTTTCGACACGCTAGCTTTACCTCTTGTTCAGTAAGGGGTAATAGCGCGTCCAAAACGCGCGTTCAACCCCCCGAACCTAATAGCGCCCGCAACATGCAAATGCATGTTGATGGCCCTATTAGGTATTCCCGCGCCACACATTTTACTTTCAGAAATTAGCACCTACCCAAAGGTAGGCGTTAATTTCTCCGGGCACCGGGAAAGTGCACAGAAAAGCAGTAAAAACTGCTTTTCTGTGCACCCTCCAACTTAATATCATGGCGATATTAAGTCGGAGGTCCCGAATTTACAAAAAGTTTAAAAAAAAAATTTGAAATAGGCTCACGGCTCGAAAACCGGACTCTCAATTTTGCCGGCATCCGGTTTCCGAGCCTGTGGCTGTCAGTGGGCTCGATAACCGACGCCAGCAAAATTGAGCGTCGGCTGTCAAACTCGCTGACAGCTGCCACTCCTGTCCAAAAAGAGGTGCTAGGAACGCGCTAGTGTCCCTAGCGCCTCTTTTTGCCAAGGGCCCTAATTTAAATAAATTAATTTAGTGAATCACGTGCACTTTTACTGTATCAGCCCGAGAAGAAGCAGCCAGGAGCAGATAAATTGGACCTCGCCCCCAGCAGGGGGATTGTTTTGATATTGGGGGGGGGGGGGGGGTTTTGGGGTGGGGGAAGGTGCAGCCTGACCAATTTGGAATGCGGATGGGGGGGAGGGTAGTCACATTATTTAAAACAGGAAAGGGGTGGGAGGGGGAACCTAGTCTCGGGACCGCAGCAGTTTTCATTAATTTATGAGGGGTTTGAGGGATGGGGTGCATGGACTAACAGGACTACATATAAAGATATCCGGTTAAGTAGGAAGTTATCCAGCCACACAAGCATAGGCAGTTATGTTTTATCAGTTATTCGGCTATATATAGCCAGATAGCTATAGACAAATATATTCAATGGGACATTTATCCCACTGAATATCCAGGACAGGTTATCCGGCTAATGTTAGACAGATAGCTTGTCCACTCACAGACTTACTGATTATTACTCCCAATATGGTGTCAGGCTGAAGACCTTTGCAGCACATGTACACAGGATTTATGTTGCAGTAGAGGTTTTATTAGGAATGCAAATAGAACACGTCCTCACTTATGTACTGCAGGTAAACTTAAAGGGATAATTCACAATAAAGGTAAATCACAAAAGGCTTACTTCCAGTCCAGGAATCAGTTTGGGTCTTTGCATGGTAGATTCTTTCCAGTAACAGCTCACACATAAATAAAGACTTCCAAACTTTACAGTACAATATGACATTAACACATAACAGCAAGAGCTCACAGGTCTCCTCTGGGATCTCATATCTTTCTTTGGCCTCCATACTATCTAATAGGGATCTGCAGCCAAAAGGTTTTTGTTGCATTCGTGATACGTATTCGTGGGGGGGTCAATTCCGTTTCATGCGGAAGTATGGAGAATTCCATAAGTTGTCAATCTGTAAATACGTTACTACGGTGAGTTAAATTAGTGTCCCAGCTAAAATTAAAATTAACTACAACCCCCCACCCTCCTGACCCCCCCAAGACTTACCAAAACTCCCTGGTGGTCCAGCGGGGAGTCAGGAAGCCATCCCTGCACTCGTTTGCCGGTTTCATCACGGCGCCGATAGCCTGTGTCACAGGGGCTACCGGTGCCATTGGTCAGCCCCTGTCACACGGTCACCGGCGCCATCTTGTGCTCCTACCATGTGACAGGGGCTGACCAATGGCACTGGTAGCCCCTGTGACATAGTATGGGCAAAGGCTATCGGCGCCATTTTGAGTCCTGGCATCGGATGGCAGGTCGCTCCGGGACCCCCGTAGGACCCACAGGGACTTTTGGCCAGCTTGGGGGTCCTCCTGACCCCCACAAGACTTGCCAAATGTCCAGCGGGGGTCCGGGAGCGACCTCCTTCACGCCGACCGTCCGATGCCAATACTCAAAATGGCGCCGATCGCCTTTGCCTTCACTATGACGGCGATCGGCGCCATTTTGAGTATTGGCATTGGACGGCGATTTTGAGTTTCAAAATGGCGCCGATCGCCTTTGCCCTCACTATGACGCCGATTGGCGCCATTTTGAGTATTGGCATCGGACGGCGATTTTGAGTCTCAAAATGGCGCCGATCGCCTTTGCCCTCACTATGTGTGTCATAGTGAGGGCAAAGGCGATTGGCGCCATTTTGAGTATTGGCATCGGACGGCCAGCGTGAAGGAGGTCGCTCCCGGACCCCCGCTGGACTTTTGGCAAGTCTTGTGGGGGTCAGGAGGCCCCCCCAAGCTGGCCAAAAGTCCCTGTGGGTCCAACGGGGGTCCTGGAACGACCTGCCGTTCGATGCCAGGACTCAAAATGGCGCCGATAGCCTTTGCCCATACTATGTCACAGGGGCTACCGGTGCCATTGGTCAGCCCCTGTCACATGGTAGGAGCACAAGATGGCGCCAGTGACCATGTGACAGGGGCTGACCAATGGCACCGGTAGCCCCTGTGACACAGGCTATCGGTGCCGTGATGAAACCAGCAAACGAGTGCAGCGATGGCGTCTGGACTCTCCGCTGGACCACCAGGGAGTTTTGGTAAGTCTTGGGGGGGTCAGGAGGGTGGGGGGGTTTAAATTTTTATTTAGGAGGCCGAATAAAACAGATATCTGTTAAATACGTGGGGGGTCGCGATGTGTTTCGCCTCCCCACGTATTTAACAGATAGGACAAAATAAGTTGCGGATTACAAATACGTGGAAAACGGATGCACACCCCTACTATCTAAATGCTGGGAATATCTGGGAGGAGTCCCAACACTCCTTTTAAGTCCCTGAGGACCAATCCGGATCCTCAAGGGTAGGGCCATATAATAGGCTATCCTTAGGTTGGAGATGGCTTTCTCTGAGCCATCTCATGGCTCCTTGCATAGCAGACCATCCTCAGACCCAGCAGACTTTTCCCTGGCATATGACTGGAGAATGAGATCCTGACCCACTGTCAAGGAACAATCTCCGAAGATATGGCAACCGAATCAAGAGAGCGGCAGTTTCAGTGACGTCTTCCCTTTGATTCTCATTCTGTTTTTAGGGAGATGATGAAAATCCAGTTTCCTTCCATGGTGTGGCTTACGTGAACATGGTATCCCTGCTCTACCCAGGGGTGAAATCCTTGAGAGGAGCTTTCCGCCTTTTACCTTACCATGATAGTGAGGTGTTTGAAAAGGTAAGAGGGAATCATGCAGTATGATATATTGCCTAAGTATCTGCATGTCTTTGCTCAGTGCCAGGACTTGAACAATGCTAAACAGATCTGTACTTTTCTCTTCTACAGACAAGTCAGGTTTAATGGTGCGGGAAAGAAACAGTCCTAAGAAGTAATAAGGTTCAGGTAACCTTTAATTTCTTACATAACCTAATCCAGGATTTGTTCCCTTCTACTTTCTTGCAGACCAAGTACCAGATGAGCCTCCTACGTGAATTGATGCGACAGGCCAAACAAGGGCTCAACTTGTTAGGAGTCGGCTCTCCACAAAGTAAACACCTGCCAAGTAAAGTTACAAAGGATGAAAAGGGATCTAAGGAGAGAGAACCTCTAAGAAGGGTAAGAAACAAGGGACATAGATTCAGGGAAGAGAGGGCATCCTTGGACCCGTCCCAGAGTGGCATCCATTAGGCTCATCTCTAAAAACGAGAAGAGGTGACTCTAGGGAAAGGACTGAGGATTATCAGAAAGACCTTTCATAACAGAGTCTGTGCTCCTTTGCTAACGTGTATATTTGACAGCCTCATTCCATAAGATTACTGAGACTGTGCCATGTTGGTAGAAAGATGGGGGTACGTTATTTTCAAATGAAGCTAGAGTCCCTAAAATAGCTGGTTCCCTGTACGTACCCGGATCAGTCCAGACCGTGGGTTGAGCCTCCTGTCCAGCAGATGGAGACAGACCAAAACTGAAAGGGTATCCTATAGCAGGACAGGGCCTACCCTGCAGCCCTTCAGTATTTGTCTGTCTCCAGCAGATGCCGGCAGCTCACCCTGCAGTTCCCTGGCTTAATTCCTTAGCCTTTTGCCCTGTTGGGCTTCTTTTATTTTATTTCTGTCAGATCAAGCAAGTATTTTTATTCTTTTTAAATTAAAAAAAAAAAAAAAAAAGGTGACAGTTTTGTCAGACTTTGAACAGGCTCTCTCTCAGGAGACAGCGCTATCTCCTCGCTCTTGGGGGGGCCTAGGGGGGTTTAAACCCCTTGTTTTATGCAGCCTAGGCTCCTTTCCCGGTGAACCTTCTGTTGGGGTGGTACTGGTGGTCCAGTCCCTCCCCCTATTTAGCTGCCATTTGCCTCACTATCTCCCAGAATGCTCAATTACCCGGCTGTGCCAGCAGGGAAGCTCATTCCCCTGCATTTTTAAAGTAAAAAAAAAGAGACTTGGGGCACTTCAGCTTAAGTGCTGACTGTTTTCACTCAGCAGCTTTTGTTATTTAACTAGGGAGCGATCAGGGTTCATTCTCCTGCACCCGCTCCTCAGCACCGGACAGCTCAGCAACTTTTAGCTCTCCTAGCGGCTTTTTTTCTCTGCAGTCATGCTGCGTTCTAATCAGTGCCTGGCCTGCTGGGAGCCTGCTTTGCTGCTCTCCCACGAAGGGCTTTCCTCGGGGTGCCTGCCGGGTTGGGAGGGCCCCTTCCCGGCAGCGATCAAGCTGACGACCCGGGGGAGGTCCTCTCACCGCATGGCCAGGCTGTTCTCGAGTCGGCAAACCGCGGGAATGGTGGCCATTTTGGGGATCTCTGCAGCTCCCGATTCGGAGCTGCAGGAGACAGAGGAGCCTGATTTTCAGTTTTCTCCCCCCGCTCCGGGAAATCCCGGCCATGTTTTTCTTCGGCATTTGTGCTATTAATGCACAAATCTTATTTGGCTAGTTTACAAGAGGATCAGGAACCTCTTCCAGGTCCTGTTCCCCCCCCCCCCGTCCCCCCCCCCGCTAAAATTCCACGGATGCCCTCTCCGCTCGCTCTCGCGGCGCCGGATGCACAGGGGTCCGTTCGGGTTTAAGTGGTACCGGGGGTTCCTCCACCCCTGGATCCTCCAGCTCCACCTGTGGCACCAGATCAGGATCCGGATGTGGATTTGGCGGGGCCTGCCCCCTCTCTGGAGGGGGATGACCCCCAAATGCTCCGCTTTTTTCAGAGGGAAGAGCTGGAGCCACTCATTCCCTTTATACTTCAGGAGCTGGGAATTGAGATTCCTCCGGAGGATACGATCGCGATACGATCGCGATGCTGGCTCACGTGGACCCGGTCCTGGCGGGACTCAGGGCTTCTCCACGCACTTTCCCCTTCCATCCTATGCACAAGCTGCTGCTCCTTCGGTAATGGGAAGCTCCCGAGATGGGCCTGTGAGTGGGGAGAGCTATGGACAAGCTCTATCCCCTCCCCGAGGATTGCCTGGAGATGTTTAAAATTCCCAAGGTGGATTCTTATGTGTCTGCGGTCACCAAGCACACCACTATTCCAGTGGTGGGAGCCACTGCTTTGAAAGACGTGCAGGACCGTAAGCTCAAATTCTATCTCAAGCGTATCTTTGAAGTCTTGGCCTTAGGAGTTCGGGCAACAATATGCAGCAGCGGGCAAGCCTTAGGTGAGTTCAACAATTGCTCAGCACCCAGTACCTCCTGTCTGCAGAGGCGGAGCAGGCTGAACGGTTGGAAGGTGCTGTGGTGTATGGGGCGAATGCTCTTTACGACTTACTTCGCGTACAGGCCAAGGTGATGGTTTCAGCAGTGTCGGCCAGACGTCTCCTTTGGCTGCGCAATTGGTCGGTGGATTCTTCCTCCAAGTCTCAGTGGGGCACACTTCCTTTCAAGGGTAAGTTGTTTTTTGGTGAGGACCTGGAACAGCTTATTAAGTCCTTGGGGGAGAGCAAGCTGCCAGAGGACCGCCCGAACCGCAAGCTGCCAGAGTCCTTGGGGGAGAGTAAGCTGCCAGAGGACCGCCCGAAACCCTCGAGGTCCTTTTTCCCTACCCATTCCCGCTTCCGGGGTCAGCGAAGCTATAATAATCAGGTGCGTGGTGCCTTCTCTAAAGGAAATTCCTTCAAGTCCCAGTCCTGGTCTCACTCCTTTCGGAGCCATCGTGCCTTCCGAGATGATAATCCACAGCACTCCACCGCAAAGCCCGCCTCCCAATGAGATCCAGTCGGTCCATTCCTCCGTTCCAAACTTAGGTGGTCGTCTCTCATTGTTCTTAGAGGAATGGGCCAAAATCACTTCGGACTGGTGCGTTCTCGAAATAATAGAGAAAGGTTACACATTGGAGTTTGCTCGAGACCTGCCGGACCTATACCTAGTCTCTCCTTGCGGCCACCGAAAGCGTTCTGCTGTATGTCACTCTTGCCAGGCTTCAGGAACTGGGGGCCATAGTTCCAGTCCCGGTGGAGGAACAAGGCGCTGGCCAGTATTCAATCTACTTCATGGTGCCAAAAAAGGAGAGTTCTTTCTGTTCAATCTTGGACTTCAAAAAAGTCAACTGGGCCCTCAAGGTACCACACTTTTGAATGGAGACCCTAAGGGTGGTAATAGCGGCTGTTCACTCCGGCGAATATCTGGCCTCTCTCGACTTGACAGAGGCTTACTTACGCATACCGATTCAACACGAGCATCAGAGGTATCTCTGATTCAACATCCTAGGCCAGCATTTTCAGTTCCTGGCTCTGCCCTTTGATCTAGCCACTGCGCCTTGCACGTTTACCAAGGTCATGGTGGTGGTGGCAGCCACTCTCCGGCGAGAAGGAGTCCTAGTCCATCCTTACCTGGACGATTGGCTCGTGCGGGCCAAGTTGGATACCCTCTGCAGGCTGGCAGTCGACCAGTCCTTGCTCTCCTCACCTCTCTTGGGTGGATAGTCAATTTTCCCAAGAGCAATCTGCAGCCCTCCCAGGTCTTGGAATTTCTGGGGGTGCGCTTTGATATCCGAGTTGGCAAGGTATTCCTGCTGGATGCTCGGGCGTTCAAACTGATGGACCAAGTGCGAAATCTCCTCTCGCTTCCGCTTCCTTCGGCGTGGGACTACCTTCAAGTGCTAGGAACCATGGCTTCCACTATAGACCTGGTCCCCTGGGCTTTTGCGCATATGCGACCCTTACAGAAAGCTTTGCTATCCTGCTGGAAGCCAGTGTCGGAACAATTTCGGACGATCCTCCTGCTCTCTGACTCTACCATTGCCGACATACAATGGTGGCTATCGCTGACACACCTCCTGAGAGGGATGTCCCTACAGACTCCGCAGTGGATTGTAGTCACGACAGATGCCAGTCTCTCCGGGTGGAGAGCAGTCTGCCAGTCTCAAGCTACGCAGGGATACTGGTCCCCAGTCCAATCCCGCTGGCACATCAATTGCCTGGAGGCCCAGCGGTCCGCCTGGCTCTCCAGTTTTTTCTGCCTCTGATTCGCCGCAAGGCAGTGTGAGTATTCTTGGACAACTCCACCATGGTGGCTTATATCAATCGACAGGGGGGCACCCGGAGTCGCCTGGTGGCCCTGGAAGCCAGCAAGTTCTTTGCCTGGGCCGAGTGTCACTTGGAGCGCCTAGCAGCCTCCCATATAGCAGGCAAGGAGAATGTACAAACCGATTTCCTGAGTCGTCAATGTCTCGATCCAGGCGAGTGGGAGTTATTAGACGGAGCAATCGATCTGATCGTCAGCAGGTGGGGTCCGCCTCACCTGGACCTAATGGTGACCTTGAGCAATGCCAAAGCTCCCAGGTTCTTCAGCCGCTGGAGGGAGCACTGTTCGGAAGGAGTAGATGCTCTAGTCCTTCCCTGGCCCCATGAAGTCCTTCTATACATGTTTCCTCCTTGGCCTCTAGTGGGAAAGGTCCTACGAAGAATAGAACTTCACAGGGGACCGGTCATCCACGTGGCTCCCGAATGGCCCCGCAGACCGTGGTTCGCGGATCTGGTAAACCTGGCGACGGATGGTTCTATTTGCCTCAGCCATTTTCCTTGCCTGCTCCGGCAAGGTCCCGTATTTTCTGACCAGGTGGATCGCTTCTGTCTAGCGGCCTGGCTTTTAAATGGCAAAGACTAAAAAAGAAGGGATATAAAGAGGAAGTTATATCCACTCTGCTTCGAGCCCGTAAGCCGTCCACTGGCTTATGTCCGCATTTGGAAAGTTTTTGAAAATGTCTGCACAGAATCGGGTGTCTCGGCTCGTTCACCTTCGGTTTCTATGATTCTTTCCTTCCTTCAGAAGGGCCTCTCCAAGGGTCTTTCCTTCAGCTCGTTGCGCATCCAAGTGTCCGCTCTCGGCTCCCTCTTAGGCACCATTGAGGGTCACGCGGTAGCGTCTCACCTGGATGTTGTCCGTTTCCTCAAGGGCGCCAAGCATTTGAAGCCGCCCATCCGGGCCACTTGTCCTTCGTGGAGTCTTAATTTAGTCTTTCCAGCTCTTTGTGAAGCACGTTTTGAACCTCTACATCGGGCTACCCTCAAGTATTTGACGCTCAAGACAGTCTTCCTGGTTTCTATCTGCTCCGCCAAAAGGGTGACGGAAATTCAAGCGTTGTCCTGTTGGGAGCCTTTTCTGCGGGTTTCTGATTCGGGAGTTTCTCTCAAGACCGTGCCTTCTTTCTTGCCGAAGGTTGTTTCTTCCTTTCATGTCAATCAGTTGGTGGAGCTTCTCGTGTTCTCTCCTGAGGATATAGCGGGTCCAGTTGGGAGTGATCTTGATGTAAAACGTGTTTTACTGCGTTACCTTCAGGTTACCAATGACTTCTGGGTCTCAGATCATCTTTTTGTTCTGTGAAGTGGTCCAAATAGGGGCAACCAAGCTTCTAAGACTACAATCGCTTGGTGGTTGAAGGAGGCAATTTCCTCGGCCTATATCTGCCAAGGCCTGGCAGTTCCAGAGGGCCTAAAGGCTCATTCCTTGTGTTCTCAGGCTACTTTTTGGGCAGAGAGTCAATTGGTCTCTCCGCAGGATATATGTAGGGCTGCTACTTGGAAATCCCTGCATATCTTTGCTCGACATTACCGCCTTGACGTACAGGCACCAGTGTTTGGTTCCTTCGGTTGGCAGACGCTTCGAGCGGAACTGTCTTGGTCCCACCCTTTGTAGGGAAGCTTTGGTACATCCCATGGTCTGGACTGATCCGGGTACGTACAGGGAAAGGAAAATTAGTTCTTAACTGTTAATTTTCGTTCCTGTAGTACCACGGATCAGTCCAGAAACCCTCCCCTGTATTTTCTGTCGTCCACTTGAAGCTCTTTTTGCAAGTTACTGGATGTTTTTCATCAGTGATAATCCTTCAAAGCACTGGAAGCATCTATTATTGATGACAATGGATATGCAAGAGCGTTCATATACAGAGTCCATTCAATGTTGTTGCAATTGTTTAGTTTTTGTGAGTTCTCTGGTTACTTGCTTGAGTTCTCTGGTTACTTGCTTGATCTCTTACTGTTGTCTTTATTCTTATCTGCTTTGACAATGGTTATACTGAAGGGCTGCAGGGTAGGCTCTGTCCTGATATAGGATACCCTTTCAGTTTTGGTCTGTCTCCATCTACTGGACAGGAGGCTCAACCCACAGTCTGGACTGATCTGTGGTACTACAGGAATGAAAATTGACAGGTAAGAACTAATTTTCCTCTAGGTTTTAGCCATTTGGTCACTTAAGGCTAGTTAGTTAAGTCTCCTCTAGCCCCTAGGACAGACTTCCAGGCCATTTATTTTGTTGGAAGCTAAATCTAGCCACCTTGTTAAACTAGGGGGCCAATTTTCAAAGAGTTTGGGCTCCTAACTTTTGGAGTTAAGACCCTTAATTGGCCCTTTTGAAAATTTACTAGGGGTGAGTTCCTGAATTTAGGCTCCTAGTTTCATTAGATCCCTAATTTTAGGACCCTAAAAAGAGGGTAGCTACAGGGGTAGAGAAAATATAGGGAAATAAAGTTAGGAGCTTAGTACTGGTTTTCAGAAATTAGTCACCTTATTTAGGATTGTAAATCTAGGCAAATGAATAGCAACTTTTTGTTTATATTTTTACTGATCAGTTTTGTTTTTTGCTTGTACTTTTTATCTATTTATGATTAATTGTACACTTTCTAGATTGATCTATAGATTGACGGTATATTAAATAAATAATTAAGCAGGTCTAACTTTTAGAACCCTGTATTTTTTCATCTTAGGATCACTTTAGGATCCTAAGAATAGCTGAAATAGATGTCTAACTTGAGCAACTAATATAGGATCTAAATTCAATGGCTCTGTTTTTTTGAATATCGGCCCGTAAGTGTCTAGATTTAGCTCTGAGAGGTGAAAATGTTCTCCTGCAGGATCTAGCTATAACTTTTCAGTTAGTCGGCTAGATCATGATGAAAATTCAGCCCATGACACACAACTTAAAATTAATAACAAAAAAATCCTACTTTCTATCTTATGTTTTGAAAAATGTAAACCAACAACAACATACCTAAGTTTTTATGAATATTAACATAAATTTAAAGATGGAGCAACATAAGCTGGACCCATGCATTCAAACTGACAGTGTAAGGGTCAAAGTTGTTGTAATCATTGGTCCTGATTTGTAAAGTCCCAATTTTTTAGTGCAAGCGCAAAATCTCATAGTGCAGAAAAACTCATAAAGTGTTTTCAAAATTCACTCCAACAATATAAAGGTCAAACAGCGTTAATAGGAGGAACTGACATTCTCCGAGGACAAGCAGGATGGTAGTCCTCACACATGGATGACATCATCAGATGGAGCCTCGACATGGAAAACTTTTGTCAACGTTTCTAGAACTTTAACTTGCCACAATGGGCATGCCCAGCATGCCCTATATCACGTGTCCATGTGGGGTCCGTCTTCAGTCTCTTTTTTTCCGTGGAGCTGCAGCATCGCAGTTTGTGAGCTCACTTTTTTATTTATTTATTTTATTTAAAGTTTTTTTTATACCGATTTTCCTGCATAAAATGCATATCAAACCGGTTTACAATGAAACAGAATGAGCAGGAAGTAAAATTCCTTAGTCTAATACATTTAAACGTCAATAATGAAATAATTTTAAACTTTTGGCCATTTGGTCTCTCTTGGAAAACTTTCCTTCTCTGTATGAACCCAGATCAGGGATGGTTCCAGAAAGCAAAGAGGTAGGCGATCTATAATGGCCGTCAGGTAAACACAAAAGGATAGATGCCTTGATCTTTTTCAAAAATTTATTGAAGTAGAGATGTATTCATAAAACCGCCCGACTCAGGCCGAGTTTCGCAGCTCAACAGCTGCTGCCTCAGGGGCTTAGACAATCCAAGGTCTTGAATGAAATACAATGGTGTAGTGTCATCAAGCAACAAGTAACTTGCGATTCTCCGTTCGGGATACAGTCTCTACTAGTACTCTACTGTTGAGCTGCGAAACTCTGCCTGAGTCGGGCGGTTTTAAGAATACATCTCTACTTCAATAAATTTTTGAAAAAGATCAAGGCATCTATCCTTTTGTGTTTACCGAACCCAGATCAGTCCAGACTCCTGGGTTTTGCCTCCCTGCCAACTGATGGCAACAGAGAAAGTTTCACTGACACTGTATATAACTGTGTGCCATCTGCAATCCTTCAGTATTTCTCTGTTTCCTGTTCATACCCCAGATCAGTCCAGACAAGTGGGTTTTGCAACGCTACCAGAAGTTGAAGACAGAGAATAAAAAGCTTTTCATGCACTGCTACATAACCGAGAGTGCCGCCTGCAGTCCCTCAGTATTTCTCTGTCTCTAGCAGATGGCAGAGGTGTAAAACCTGCAGTCTGGAGTTTGGAAGAGTTTTAAAAAAAGAAAAGAGAGAAAAAGATGAAGAAAAGAAGCGATTTGGCTCCCTAAGGTGCTAGGTTACTTCATTGGCCATCCTTTAGGTCGAGTTGGGCAAGCGGGGGATTGGTGATCCCTGGCTGTCTCGGCCCAAAGTAAGCAGAGGACTTGAAAGTCAGGGGTCTTGGCTCCCCCAGTCCCTCTGGATCCCCCTCAGCTGTTCCAGGCTGCAAGACTCAGGTAAGTATCCCCTTATTGTCTTGTTCTATCTAAGACTGCTTCTTTGGGCGTTTTGTGCAAAAAAAAAATAGAGTAAATTGTAAGTGGGGTAGTGATCTGCCAGCGCTTGTGTCATGTTGGTTCTGCTGGTATTGAAACAGGGGTTGAGGAAGGAAGCTGCAGCTGCACACCTGAGGTTCGGGAGGACTCAACGGGCCTTTGTGCAGGCAGTGTGGCTTGCATCGGGAGAGCACATTAGCACAACCGGGGCCCGGGAGGACTCGACAGGTATTGTGTGTGATTGGTGTGGCGCGCATCGGGTGGCCATGTTCCTCTATCCGGGGTCTGGGAGTGCTCTCAGAGGTAGTGTGCTGTCAGTGTGGCATGTGCTTGTGAGGGCAGCATGACGTCGACTGCGCAGCGTGACAAATTTTACAGGGCCTGCGGAGAATGGTGTTCGCGCCTGATTGCAGGCTTCCAGGGGTGAAGGCAGCTCCTCAGGAGCAGCAGGCAAATGTTTCATCCAGCGGGTACCAGCAAGGATGCCTCCAGAGATAAGGAGGTGGAGGCCATCTTGTCTTCATGTAGTAGGAGGCAAATGGAGTCCGGTGTGGACAGGGACTCCCCACCCCCACTCTCACGGTTGATGCAGTGCACTCTTGAGGACCAGGTGAGGTGGGATAGAGCCAGCTGAGGAGACTGCATAAGGTTTCTTTAGCCAGGCAGGATACCAGTGATTCAAAACAGTTTTTCACTGGGTTTTTTCCTGCTCCTTCATAAGGCTTATTTAACCAGGCGGGAGACAGAGGTGATGCGCCCCCACACTATACAAGCCTCGCGGCCCTCTAAGGTATGCAGGCGGATGATAAGTCCAACTCTACACATTGGGAGGAGCCTCAGTGGGTGCTGGTGACCCGAGGAAGTCCCCGGGGGCCACCCGTTAGATGAGGTTCCAGAGGTTCATTAGTCTCTGTTAGATCCAGTGGTGAAAGGTCTGCTGCCTGTTCCAGAGGAGGAGTTGTATCCCCTCATCCCTGAGGTCTTGATGAGCCAGTTTATGTGGTGTGCAGAAGGCTCAGGAAAAAGATTCTACCCTGATGGCCAGTTCCAGGCAGGTGTCCCGTTGGAGGCCGGGGTAGCCTGTATGGCACATGTGCTGAAGAATTTGGTCCACACGTCAACCAGAAGCATGGTCTCAACACTTGCAGCTGACTCCAATGGTTGCAAAATCGATCAGTGGATGTATGATCTAAGAGCAGCTCTGAAATCTCCCTTTTTAAGGGGCAGTGGTAGTTCAGGGCAGACCTGGACCAGCTGATGAAACATTTAGGGGAGTCAAAAGGGAATGAGTTGCCAGAGGATAAGAAGAGTGGCAAGAAAACATGCCTGTCCCATTCCCGTTTTCGGCATATGAGGAGGTTTCGCTCCGGCAAGAGTTCTTCAGCCTCGGAGCTGAAGCAAACCTTGGGAAGGCAGCAGTCTTTTCTGAGTGCCTGCAGAACCTCCAGGGGTTTTTTATTTCTGGTAAAGGGAATGGAGGAGGAAAGCCCTCACAATGAAGTGAGGATGGGCCATTCACCGGAGTGAATAATGTTCAGACGGACATCATTAACCCGCTGATATGGGAGTGGATCACAGTCACATTGGACCAGTGGGTTTTAGAGACAGTTGCAATTGAAGGTAGTGAGAGACAGTTGCGCTTGAGAAGTTTCTCACCCAATCAGAGAAGTCATCATGGAGTCTCATTGCACGTCCTGAGGCATGCGAGAGGTGGTTTGGGATGCGCTGCAGCGGTTGCAGAGGCTAGACGCAAAAGTCTGAATTATATTTGATAGGTAGCACCCAGATTTCTCATACCGGCATGTCTGTCGCTCTTTAAAGTTGGGATTCCAATATCTGGGTATTTTCATGCCTAAACAGTGATCGGATATTTATAAAACTAATTATGCCCCAATGTTTAGGGAAATTTTGGAGGATATGCAAAACTGGTTGGGGTTGTTTGTTTCGTGGGTGGGTAGAATTGGGATTGAAAATGAATGTTACCAAAATTAATGTGTCTGTTTCTATCTTCATAAGTCAGGGAGAAATAATTTTAAAATCCATGTCTATGGACATTAATACCTTCTCTACCTGTGAAATTTGTTTGCAAATGTAAATGGGTCAATGTCCCAGTTTTTATATGGCAGGTTGAAGCTAAGTACACTATGGTGTACTAAGAAAGGAGGAGGCTTTGCTTTGCCTAATTTGCTAGGGTATTCCTGGGCCTCTAGATTGGCAAACTTACCAGAATGGTTATATCAAGATTTTGCACAAACTTGGATGTCGTTAGAAGCGGGATCAACAAAAGGGATGGATCTGCCTCTCTTGTCTCAGTCCCTCACGTCAAAACGGGTGCGGCGAGTAATGAGATCTAGTATAATCATTGCGCACATGGTTAAGTTCCCTGTACGTACCAGGATCATTCCAGATGGTGGGTTATGTCCCCCGTCCAGCAGATAGAGTCAGAACAAAAAACTCTCAGGGGAGGACCTATATAACCACGCCTCCCTTGTCTCAATTCTCAGTATAGTTCTGACTCCAGCAGATGTGAGCAGGGGACACTGAGGTCCCCAGCACTTGGCCTTAGGAGTTTAGGCTTTTCTTTTATTTTCTGTATGAGGGATCAAGTACTGTTTAAATATTGATCTGTTTAAAGTTTTTTATCTCACTTAAAGGTTTAAAGACAGGGAAGTGTTTGCATTCCCTAGTTAACAGTGACTTGCTGACAGGCTGTCTTCCTTTTTCTGTCATTTCCTGCCTCCTCCCGCTTTCTTTCACAGGGCTGGAGGTAAGTAGTTGTTTTTTGTTCTAGGTCGCCGGGGATTTTATGTATTTCGGCGTTCAGGTCCGAGTGTGCAAATCAGTGGGGCCAATCTCTCTCCTCCTGCCCGAGTTTTGTTTGACCCCACCCCGCCCCTGTGGTGTGAGAAGCCTCCCGACCCACGGCCCCGCGAAGTCACATTCCCCGCGGCCGCCTGCCGTCGGGAAGTCTCATTCCCCGACGGTTTCTTCGGGTCGGTGGGTGGGGAATCGGGTCGGGCCCAAATTCTCTCCGTCCTGGCATTGCTACTGCTAGTTTCGCACACTCAAGCTGCCCCTCCCTGCTGCTCCTCAGCGTCCGGCGAGTGTAGAAATCGGCGGTGGACAGGGGGATTCCCTGTCCCGAGAAGGACATCGCGCCAGTGTTTCTTCGGGAGGGGAGGATAGCCCCCCCCCCCCCGGGGGAGGCCACGCGGCTGCAGGACCGCGTGGGCAGAAAGCGGCAGGCCCCGTTTCCGCTGAGCGCGGGAACGGCGACCATCTTGTTGGCAGATTCAAACGCCGGTCTCTCAGACGACAATGCAGAGGCCCAAATTTCGGCAACCCTGCCGTTCCCAGGCGCCGGAGCTCAGCCTGATAGGCAGCTCGGACAGCACTCGGGTGCTCTTTTCTCGGGAGTCCCTGCTTTTTCCCCGGAGTTCATAGTCCTGATGCACAGGGCTTTTGTACATAGCAGGGACACACTAATGGGAGTAGGGGGTCCTCCTCCAGCCAAGCTGGCGCACCCGGCCCCCTCCCTAGGGGGTCTTTTTCTACAGGGTAGCGTTCCGCCCTCTGGGGGAAGTCCGGGACCCTCTTGGGGCTCCCCTGCTACCCTGACAGCGCCGCAGCCAGCGGTGGGGGGGGACCCTCTCCTGGATCCGGTCGGCGAGGACCCCACCCTGGCTGCACAGGTTGAGGGCGACGATCCCAGAGTTCTCCGAATTTTTCAAGCGGGGGAATTAGATGATCTCATACCACACATTCTACAGGAGATGGATATAGACCCTCCTCCGGATCCGGTGGAACCAGATCCGAACGTCAAGAAGGGGGACCCACTCCTGGCGGACCTTCGACCACTGGCAAATGCCTTTCCCACTCATCACACTATCCTGCAGCTGATTGCCAGAGAGTGGGATACACCGGAGGCCAATCTTAGAGTTGGCAGAGCCATGGAAAAATTGTATCCTCTCCCGTCGGATTTCTTAGAGCTGCTCCGCGTCCCCGCAGTGGATTCGGCAGTCTCAGCGGTTACAAAACATACGACCATCCCCGTCACTGGCGGGACGGCATTGAAGGATATTCGGGATCGGAAATTGGAAGTGTACCTGAAACGGGTATTCGAGGTTTCGGCGCTGGGTATGCGGGCTGCCATTTGCAGTTCACTAGCGCAGCGAGCAGGCCTCCGGTGGGTCCAACAGCTTCTCATGTCACAGACCTTACCGGACGCTGAGGCCTAGCAGGTGGACAGGTTGGAGGCCGTGGTCGTCTACAGAGCGGTTGCCTTGTATGATCTTCTTAGAGTCCAAGCGCGCGCCATGGTGGCAGCGGTGTTGGCTCGTCGCCTCCTCTGGTTAAGGAACTGGTCGGCCGATGCTTCCTCCAAAACCCGACTGGGGTCTCTCCCTTTCAAGGGCAAGTACCTGTTTGGGGAAGACCTGGATCCAGATCATTAAGTCACTCAACGAAAATGCGGTTCATAAGTTGCCGGAGGATCGACCACGCTCTTCCAGATCTTTCAATACCAACAGAAACCGGTACCGAAATCAGCGTAAGGTATGTTCCATGAGACAACAGCCGCCTCGGGCCCCTTCTTCCCGCTCGCACACTTGGAACCGGTCCTTTCGGGGATGTCGTCCCGGTAAGGACGGACATGGTACGGGCACCTCTTCGAAGTCAGCCCAATGATGCCAGGGGGACCCACGGGTCGATTCCCTGGTTGGGGGGTTGAATTGCGCTCTTCTACGAAGCGTGGGTCCAAATCACCTCAGATCAATGGGTTCTAAATATTCTAAGACACGGCTACGAGTTGGATTTTGTGCGCACACCTCCAGACAGATTCCTGTTCTCCCCTTGCGGGTCCCTTCTCAAGCGACGGGCCATTTGGCAGACCCTAGATCGTCTCCTTGCCTTAGGAGCGATAGTGCCGGTGGCGGCCTCCGAATTGGGTCGGGGCCACTATTCCATCTATTTGTAGTCCCCAAAAAGGAAGGGACTTTCCGACTCATTCTGGATCTCAAGGCCGTCAACAACTCCCTCAGGGTTCCCCGTTTCCGCATGGAGACGCTCCGTTTGGTGCTGGCGGCGGTACACCCGGGGGATTTTTTGGCCTCACTGGATCTTACGGAGGCGTATCTACATATTCTGATCCACCAGGCCCACCAGCGGTACCTTCGGTTCAAGATTTTAGGGCAGCATTTTCAGTTTTGGGCCCTACCCTTTGGTCTGGCCACGGCTCCACGGGTATTCACAAAGATCATGGTGGTAGTGGCGGCGGCTCTCCAAAGGGAAGGAATCCTGGTACATCCTTACCTGGACGACTGGCTCATCCGGGCAAAGTCGCGAATTCAGGGGGTACAGGCAGTCGACAGGGTAATTCAGCTCCTCTGGTACATCCTTACCTGGACGACTGGCTCATCCGGGCAAAGTCGCGAATTCAGGGGGTACAGGCAGTCGACAGGGTAATTCAGCTCCTCCATTCCCTGGGGTGGATCGTCAATTTCTCAAAGAGCAGGCTACACCCGTCTCAGTCGCTGGACTTCCTAGGAGCTCATTTCGACACAAGAGCAGCCATGGTATTCCTCAGCCCGGAGAGAGCGCAGGCTCTACGCAAGCAGATTCTCAGGTTCATAGCTCTCGAGGTCCCGACGGCGTGGGACTACCTTCAGGTCTTGGGAACCATGGCCTCCACCATCGACCTTGTGCCGTGGGCCTTTGCCCATCTGCGACCCCCTTCAGAGAGCTTTGCTTTCCCGATGGAAGCCGGTGTCTCGGGATTACCAGGCGGTCCTTCCAATCCCAAGCTCTACGAGGCGCAGCCTCAGTTGGTGGCTGGACCCTCATCGTCTGGCTCAGAGGGTGTCCCTGGAGCCCCCAGACTGGATGATAGTGACCATGGATGCCAGTCTATCGGGCTGGGGAGCGGTTTGTCAGGACAGCTCGATTCAGGGTCGATGGTCGGCGGAGCAATCGGCCTGGCCCATCAACCGACTGGAGGCCAGGGCGGTTTGTCTAGCTCTGCAGGGATTTCTGCCCTTGGTGCGCCATCGGGCAGTGCGAGTACTGTCGGACAACGCCACCACAGTGGCGTACATCAATCGACAGGGGGGCACGAAGAGTCGCCTAGTATCGTTGGAGATCGACAGGTTAATGGAATGGGCGGAGCTCCATCTCCTGCGCTTGGCGGCCTCCCACATAGCGGGCGTCGACAACGTACAAGCGGACTTCCTCAGCCGACAGCACTTGGATCCAGGAGAGTGGGAACTCTCGGAAGAGGCGATGGATCTGATAATCAAGCGCTGGGGAATTCCTCACTTAGACCTCATGGCGACAGCCAGGAATGCAAAGGCCGCTCGCTTCTTCAGTCGAAGAAGGGAACACGGAGCGGAAGGAGTCGACACGCTGGTTCTTCCGTGGCCATGGCAGTATCTTCTGTATGTCTTCCCACCGTGGCCGCTGGTGGGAAAGGTTATCCGAAGAATAGAGGCTCATCAGGGACCGGTAATCCTTGTGGCGCCGGAGTGGCCCAGACGGCCGTGGTTCGCAGATCTCCTCCATCTAGCGGTGGGGAACCCACTTCACCTCGGTCACCTGCGGCAACTCCTTCGTCAGGGTCCAATATTTTTTCCAGCGGCAGATCGCTTCTGTCTTGCGGCTTGGCTTTTGAAAGGCGCAAGTTGAGGCGTTGCGGTTACCCTGAGCCCATCATCTCGACTCTATTACGAGCGCGCAAGACGTCCACCTCGGTTACGTATGTTCGGGTGTGGAAGGTCTTCGAGGAGTGGTGCGGCTCGCAAGCCATCCAAGCAACTCAGGCTTCGGTGGCACAGATTCTTTCCTTTCTACAGGCGGGTCTTGATCTGGGTCTGGCCTATAACTCTCTCCGGGGTCAGGTGGCGGCCTTGGGAGCTTTCCTTCAGGGTGCAGACGGCATCCTCCTATCTTCCCATCCGGATATCCTGCGCTTCCTTAAGGGGGTGAGGCATTTGAAACCTCCAATCCGACCGCCATGTCCGTCGTGGAACTTGAACCTGGTGCTCCAGGCTCTCTGCAGTCCACCTTTTGAGCCGTTGCGTTCAGCTTCCATCAAGGATGTCACTCTCAAGACCGTTTTCCTGGTTGCAATCAGCTCAGCGCATCGGATCTCCGAGCTGCAGGCTCTTTCCTGCCGGGAACCATACCTTCGTTTTACTCCTGGCGGAGTCTCACTGCGTACGGTTCCATCATTCTTACCTAAGGTGATCTCGGCGTTCCATCTCAATCAGTCGGTGGAGCTTCCATCCTTTCCCTCTTCGGAGTTGGGTGACCTGCGCAAACTAGATGTCCGGCGTTCTTTGCACTATCTGGAGGTCACGAATGAATTTCGGCTTTCCGATCATTTGTTTGTACTTTGGTCGGGGCCCCGGAGGGGTTGCTTGGCCTCAAAACAATCTATTGCTCGCTGGCTAAAGGGAGCGATCATAGCGGCATATCTGGGAGCAGGTAAGTCTCCGCCGTTGGTGGTTAAGGCTCATTCTCTCCATGCCCAGGCAACTTTCTGGGCAGAGAGCTCCTTCGTTCCTGCCCAGGAAATCTGTAGGGCGGCCACTTGGAAGTCGCTTCACACTTTTGCCAGACATTATCGCCTAGACGTCAGTGCGCTGTCGGGCGGTCAACTGGGGGACAGGGTCATTCGGGCAGGGCTGTCCGTGGCCCACCCATGATGGGGAAGCTTTGGTACATCCCACCGTCTGGAATGATCCTGGTATGTACAGGGAAATGAAAATTATTCCTTACCTGCTAATTTTCGTTCCTGTAGTACCATGGATCATTCCAGACACTCTCCCTCGGTTTTTGGGGGTAGTTGTTTGTGGGACATCCCTGCTTACCTGTCTCTACCCAGCTTTCTCGCTGTACTTCTGGTGCTGCGGGTCTGTTATACCGCGCAGTACTGTTTGCAAAGTTCACCGTTAAGGTTTTTAGTTCCAAGACTAGTTGCTGGTCCGGTTTTGCTGGCGGTTGTTCTGTATTTGGTAACTTGATCCCTCTGATTCTGTCTCTTCTCTTTTGGCTTTGATAGTCTAGTTACTGAGAATTGAGACAGGGGAGGTGTGGTTATATAGGTCCTCCCCTGAGAGTTTTTGTTCTGACTCCATCTGCTGGACGGGGGACATAACCCACCGTCTGGAATGATCCATGGTACTACAGGAACGAAAATTAGCAGGTAAGGAATAATTTTCATGTATGGCACCAGCTTCGTAAACATTTACATATACAACCAAGTCACTATGCTTCATTAACAGTTTTAAGAGAGAATCCTGACATTTCAATTAACACATGTCTAGGGGAATCAGAGATTAAAGTACTTGGGACAACTCTGGGGTGAAGAGGGTTGGATATCTATCCAAGACCTGCAATGTTACGCTCGCCGGCCACAGAGCCCCGCGACCGGCCTCACTCACCTCCTGCCGTACCGTCGCGGTGGGAGAACGTTCAGATTCCTTGGCAGCATCAGGGAGCCACTGCCGACGCAATTCGCCCCCTTTGCGGTCCTCCATGCAGCTCTGAGCTGCTGCCATCCCTGCCTTTCTTACGGCTGGAATGCCAACGCTCTGCTGCACCTCCGACCCCCTAGATGCATGCACGCACCTCTGTGCCCAATTTAAAGGGCCCGTGGCAGGAAAAGCTCTGTGGGCCTCATCGATGACCTCATCTTCCAGGGACTATATAAAGACAGTCCCTGTCTGCATCAGGTACCTTGGCAACAGGTCTCCTCGCTTTCTGTGATCTGAGTGTTGCACCTGAGTTCCTGAGTTCCTTCTTCGTTCCTGCCCTCTTTCTTGATTCTCCTTGTCTTTGTCTTTGGCTTTGACTTGTACTGGACTTGACTACGAGCTACACCACCTGCCTTGATCCTTGCCTGGATACTGACCACGAGCCATGCTGCCTGCCACGACCCTTGCCTGGATATCGACCACGAGCTATGTGTCAGCGCTGCTCAGACGCTCAGGGAGAATTGTCTTCCTCGAATTTTGCTAAGCCTGGCTCTTCCCATTCTGATGATGGATTGGTGAAGGCCTTGATTGGGGGGATGCCAGATCTTAGTTCTCCCTTGACTGGCTCCTCCGCTGGCGAGGGCAGTTCTGTGGGACCAGCTCCAGTTCCTTCTGGTTTGGTCTGGACCCAGCTGCTTTTTCTTGGGTGGAATTTTTTCAAGGCTTACAAGCCTTTCTTCAGGCGCAGTCCTCCACTTCCCCTATTTCTGTGCAGTTGGACCCTCAACTGGTGACTCCTCCCTCTTCCAGTCCTATGCTTAAGCGCCAGGGCTTGCCTCTGCTCCCTGCGGGTGTTCCCAATAGGAATTTGGATGGCAGTGATGATGAAATTTATCCTGATTCCCTGGAAGATGGGGAAATTCCTCCAGGGTTGGAACCATATCAAACCATGTTGCATTTTTTTCATAGAGATGAACTGCTAGCCATGATTTCCCAGACCTTGAAATAGCATCTGAACCAGGAATGCCCAGCTATGTCAGATCCGAGGAAGAATCCCATTTTGGATCCTTACGTAAAACCTCTTGTTTTTCCCGGTAATGGATGCCTTCCAGGAATTGATCGATCTGGAATGGAATGCCCCAGAGGCAAATTTTAAAGGGGGTCGGACATTGGAAGGCCTGTACCCCCTGGATCTGGCTGTGAGAGAGCGTTTGCGTTTTCCCAAAATGGATGCTCTGGTATGTGCTGAGTCTAAGTGGACGACTATCCCTGTAGAGGGAGGAGCGGTCTTGAAGGATGTACATGATCAAAGGATTGAGGCTATTCTTAAGTAAGCCTTTGAGGCAATGGCGATGAATTTACAGATTGCCTCCTGTTGTGCCCTAGTGGTGTGATCTTGTTTGCTTGTCTCTCAGGAGGATGATGAGTCTGGAGGGAATTCCAGAGTGGTTATGGAGCTTGCTGCCGCCTTTTTAGCAGACGCAGGCTGTGATTTGGTTCGGACCGTGGCCAGAGGAATGCCTTTGGTGATGCCGGCAAGGCATAAACTCTGGTTGCAAAATTGGTCAGCTGACATGGCTTCCAAAGCCATCTTACCAAGATGCTCTTTAAAGGCTCACTCTTGTTTCGGAGAAACTGGACAGTAAGTGGGGCGAGTCTCCGGTACCTCTGTTGCCAGAGAATAAGAAACAATTACAGTACACCTTTGGTATGAGGGGTCATTTCTGGAGTTCCATGCATTTTCATCCCTACAAAGGGATGACCTTTCAGTGGACTCGTCCTTTCGGTAGGTTTGTCCTTTTGTCCCCAGCAGCTCAAGAGAGGAGCAGGCTCGGGTAATGGACCTTCCCGAATTTCCCAATGAAGGTTTGCTGACCCACCCACCTCCCAGTACAGGAAATAAGGGGATGTCTGTCTGTTAACGGAGGTGGGTCGAGATCATGTTGGACCAGTGAGTCCTGGAGGTGATACACGACGGGAATGCACTGGAATTTTGCAGTATTCCTCGGGACGTGTTCGTACTGTCCCCTTGCCACTGCTTGCAGAAGAAGCAGGCAGTGGAATTCACGTTTCAAAGGCTTCTCAGACTAAGGGCTGTGATTCCGGTTCCTATATCTCAAGAAAGTATGATGCGATATTCCATTTGTGCCCAAGAAGGAGGGCTCCTTTTGTCCCATCTTGGATCTCAAGAGGGTCAACCGTCACTTGAAGGTGACTCATTTTCAAATGGAAACCTTACGCTCTGTAATATTGGCGGGTAAGTCATGGGAATTTCGGACCACCTTGGATCTGTCAGAGGCTTATCTTCATATTCTCATCTGATTGGAACACCAGCACTTTCTACACTTTGCTGTGTTGGAGCGCCATTATCAGTTTCGGGTGCTGCCTTTTGGTCTAGCCAGAACATTTTCCAAGATTATGGTGGTGGTAGCGGTGGCCTTGCGAAAAGAAGGAATCCTGGTGCATCATTTGGACGACTGGTTGATTCAAGCCAAGTCTCAGGAAGAGGAAGGAGATCTCCTTATTGTAGGAGCTCGGTTGGGTTGTGAACCTGACCAAGAGCAATCTTCAATCATCCCAGTCATTGAAGTGTCTGGGGGTCCGGTTCGACACAGGACAGGTCAAAGTTTTCCTACCAGAAGTTTGGATCCAGAGATTGATGTCTTAAGTGTGTCAGTTGATGAACACCAGTTGATGAGTACCTTTAGGTAGATGTGGTCCTACCTACAGGTACTTGGCTTGATGGCAGCTACCCTGGAAGTGGTGCCGTGGGCAAGAGCACATATGTGTTCTCTTCAGTGCTCTCTGCTATTTCGTTGGAACCCGCAGTCTCAGGATTATGCGGTTCGGCTCCAGTTACCGATGGAAATCTGCTTCCACCTCCAGTGGTTCCACCTCCAGGATCATCTGAGAAAAGGAGTTCCCTTGTCTTCTCTGGCTTGGTTGGTGCTCACGACAGATGCAAGTCTCCATGGTTGGGGGGGCTCATTGTCTGGAGTTAATAGCCTGGGGCGCTGGAATGCCAAAGAGTCCCGCTGGAACATCAATCGGCTGGAGGCCCGGGCAGTATGGCTGGCATGCTTGCAGTTCATCCACAGGCTGCGGAATCAAGCGGTTCATGTGATGTTGGCAACGTGACTATGATGGCTTATATCGATCGACTGGGAGGAACCAAGAGCCAGCAAGTGTTGCAGGAAATAGACCAGCTTCTGGTGGGCCGAAGGATATCTGCAGATGATCTCGGCCTCTCACATTGCAGGAAAAGACATTGTAAGATTGGACTTTCTCAGCAGGGAGAGTCTAGACCCAGGAGAGTAGGTGTTGTCAGCCGAGGATTTCAGCTGATTTTGGATCCCTGGGGCCTTGCTTTCCTAGACCTGCTGGCAACTTCTCGAAATTTATTTATTTATTTATTTTTAGATTTTTATATACCGGTGTTCCTGTATGAAATACAAATCACATCGGTTTACATTGAAACTGAACATAAATTTTTGCCAATAGGCATTACATAGAACAAGGTTGTGGAACTTGGAAAAGGGTAAACTAGATCAAAATAAACATTGTAATGTAAACAAATTGGCTAACAAATCTCATAGAGCAGTATAAATAAAAACAAAAACATAAAAGCAAAACAGTAGATGTCATGTGAGACCTGCAGCAAGAGAATGGATACAGAGTCAAGTAGATCCTGGAGAATGATATGATGAGGAACTCTTGCTGGTTGTAGGGGAAAAAAGTGCTTATGGTCCTGTAAAGGCTTGTTTAAAGAGCCAGGTTTTAAGTTTCTTTTTGAATGTGGAGTGGCAGATCTCTAGACGGATATCTGGCGGGAGCGTGTTCCATTGAATGGGGCCAGCAGTAGAATATGGTACGGTACGTTTCTGGAGCGAGGGATTTTGTTGAGGGAACATGTAGAGATGTAGAACATGTAGAAATGCGAAGGTTCCTCGCTTCTACATTCACAGGAGAGATCAATGGTCCTTGGGAATAGACGCTCTCATACAGATCTGGCCGGAAGACAGATTGCTTATGCCTTTCCTCTGTGGCCCTTGCGGGGAAGGATAATTTTTCAAGATCAAAGGTCACAGGGGGCTAGTACTCCTGGTGGCACCAGACTGGCCTAGGCGTCCGTGGTATGCGGATTTGCAATGACTCCTGGTGGAGGCCCCCCTTCGTCTTCCATCACACATGGATCTGCTTCAGCAGGGTCTGGTTCTTCATGAAGATCCAACTTGATTCTGTCTTATGGTTTGGCCCTTGGTTATTCCTCTGTGGTGATTGACACTTTACTCCACGCTCACAAGTTCTCCTCTTCCTTGGCTTATGTGCGGTTTTGGAGAGTTTTTGAGGCCTGATGTGAGGAGTGGGGTGTACTTCCTCATTCAGATAAGATCCCTCTCATTTCTGGATTTTTTGCAGGATGGATTGAATAAAGGCTTGGCCCTTAATTCTTTGAAGGTGCAGGTTGTCTGTTTCAGAGGCCTGGTGAATGGTGTTTCCTTGTCGTCTCATCCTGATGTGGCCTGTTTTTTGAAGGGAGTGAAGCATCTTAGGCCTCCCTTGAGGTTACCGGTTCCATCGTGGAATCTTAATTTGGTGCTGGACGTTTTGGAGGGCCCTAAGTTCCGTCCACTGTGTAGCCTTTCCTTACAGTTGTTGACTTTGAAGACTTTGTTCCTGGTGGCTGTATGTTCTGCACATCAGATTTAAGTGCCAGGCCTTGTCTTGCCGGTAGCCATTCCTTCAGGTGACTCCGGGGCATTACAGCTGCATACTGTTCCATTCTTCATGCCCAAGGTAGACTCGGACTTTCATTTGAATCAGTCCATCTCCTTCCATCCCTGGATAAGGTCAGGAATGCGGAGGAGTTTCCAATGTTGTGCTCCTTGGATGTTAATTTCTTGTCATGGCGGTACAGTTGAGTACAGTTCTGTTTTTAATCATGTTTTTAATTAAGTATTTTGCTAGTGTGTCCACAGTTGCTTTTAAAAAGAATACTGTCAGGCTGGGGTCACTGCAGGGTTATATATGCTGTGACATCAGCTTGCTCCATCTCCATCTGCTGGCAGGGGAGATGGAGGGGAGCATAAACCTACTGGTCCTGAGTCCATCTGTCTACTCTAAGGAAAACAAAATTATCAGGTAAGTAATTTCTCCATTTCCTAGCGTGTAGCCAGATGGACTCAGAACGAATGGGTATAGTATGCTCGTGCTAGCAGTTGGAGACGGATCTGACGTCAGCACGGGTATATATACCCCATAGGAAGCGTAGCAACTCAGTAATTCTGTCTCCAAAGCAGTTTGGAGAGCCTGCACGCTCGCTGAGCGTGTTTTCCAATACTACTTTCTATTTTCTACTTTCTCTATTCTACTTACTAAATTTCTCCAGGAAACATCGAGCCCCGCACTCCTGTGGTGATACCCTAAGGTCCCTCCCCCAGTTGGAGTTTTCCCGGGGTGATTTCCGCGATCCCTCGGAGGTCTAGGGCCTCGGTCCGGTGGCCGAATCGCGGCAGGGATCTAGCCCCCGAGCGTGAAGGCTCGGGTTGGGCTGAGAGGCGCCTCGGTCCCGGCGTGGACTTAGCCCCAAGCGAGACGAGTGCGGCGGCTCAGAGGCAGCGGGTGAACTTCCTCAAGCGCGGCGGTGAAGGTACTTGCCCTCTTCCCCCCGCAGCCGGAGATCGCCTGGGTTACAGCCGGGAAAGCGCCGAGGATCAGGTAAGGCGTACATCTCTTACTCTTTGGTCTCCGAGGGACGAGGATCGGCGGTTGTGGCCTGTAGGAGGCACACCGGTGGAGGGCGCCATTTTGTTGGCCTTGTTCAGGTATTGAGCGCCCATGATAGGCGCCTGTCTATGACTAAGCGCATATTGTATATTACTAATGAGCGCATATTGCATTGAGCGTATATTGCTGACCGCATATTAATGAACGCATATTGGATATCATTGAGCGTATATTGCTGACCGCATATTAATGAACGCATATTGGATATCATTGCGTGTATATTGCTGACCGCATATTAATGAGCGCCTGTTGTATTAAGCATATATTGCTACCGTATATTGTTAAGCACCTGTTGTATTAAGCGCATATTGCTGCTGCATATTATTGAGCGCTTGTGGTATTAAGCGTATATTGCTGCCGCATATTGTTAAGCGCCTGTTGTATTAAGCGTATATTGCTGCCGCATATTGTTACGCGCCTGTTGCTGCCACATATTGTTAAGCGCCTGTTGTATTAAGCGCATATTGCTGCCGCATATTATTGAGCGCCTGTTGTATTTAGTGCATATTACTGCCGCATATTATTGAGCGCCTGTTTCTATTCAGCGCATATTGCTGCCGCATATTATTGAGCGCATATTGTATCATGCCGCGATGGAACAGAATGCCTCAGCGTCTTCAGCGGCGGCGCCTCCTGATTCCGGCATTAAAGCCCTCGGCCTCTGCTCAGCATGCCAGCTTAGAGCCACGCATAGCGAGGAGCCAGACTCCCTTTTGCCAATGTGAGGAGGCAGTGGGAGCCTCGGGCCAGACCAGTCTCAATCGAGGGTTTGCTGACAGCTCCCCAGGGGCCACCCCGGATCTAGCGGGCAGTCCTCGAACAACCTGGAATCCCGGGGGACCTGGTACCCCGACGACTAGAGACCGGCTTCCATTTCCTGTGGTGGATCTCTTTAAGGGGATTCATGCCTTTGTACAGATGCAATCAGCTTCCCGTCCAGGCCCTGCTGGTGCGGCAGCTGCTGTTACTCCAGCTGATCCTGCCCCTGGACCTTCGCACCCTTATCATGGGCACCCGCCTCCGAGCAGTCCGTTCAGGCGGACCCCTGTATGTCTCGGAGGATGAGTCCGAACCCCCCGGAGGAGGGGGAACTTCCCACAGGGATTGAGCCATATCGAACCATGAGGCGGTTTCTTCCCTAAGGAAGATCTCTCCGACCTGGTATCTCAGTGCCTGGCGGAGTTTGGCTATTACAAGGTCCCAGCACTACGGTGCCCTCTACACAGAACCCCCTGCTGGAAGGTCTTCGTCCTACAGCCCGCCAATTTTCCTTTCTTGCAAGCAGCACAGCAACTGATAGATTTGAAATGGGCCTGCACCAGCGGCCTCATTCAAGGGGGTCGGGCCCTGACGGGCATGTACCCCCTGGAACCAGCAATCAAGGAGATGTTGGCGTGCCCTCAGGTGGACGCCTTGGTTAGCGCTGTGGTCAAGCGCACTACCATTCCAGTTGAGGGGGGGGGGGCGGCCCTCAAGGAGCCTCATGACAGGCGACTGGACGCCATTCTGAAACAGACCTTTGAGGTGGCAGCTCTATCTTTGCGGATCGCAATCTGTTGCACAGTGGTGACACGTTCCTGTTTGTCACAGGTCAGGAACAATTCTCCGGCAACAGACATGGAGTCAGCTCTCTCGTTCCTCACGGATGCTGCGTCAGACCTAGTCCGTACAACAGCCAAGGGGGTCTCATCCTCTGTAGCCGCCAGGAGGCAGCTCTGGATACGGAATTGGTCAGCCTATGCTCCTTCGAAGACATGCCTCACCAGAATGCCCTTTAGGGGTTCTTTCCTGTTCGGCAGCGACCTTGATAAACTGGCCAGCACATGGGCGCCTCTCCAGTACCTTGACTGCCGGAAGATCGGTTCAGAAGGAACCAGCGCGCCTTTCCAAGGCCCTCCAGAGGTAGAAGCTCCCAGCGCTTCACTCCCTATAGGAGTCGCTACCAGGGCGCCTCGTCCTCAGGCCAGGAACCAGTCCCTTTCGGACCAAGCAGCGCAAGAGGGGAGCCGGCTCGGGTTCAGGTCCCAGCCGCGCCTCACAATGAGAATCAGCCAATCCATCCGGGGGACGGAGCCATAGGGGGCAGGTTAACCCTCTTCTACCCCAGATGGGTCGAGATTACGTCGGACCAGTGGGTCTCGCCATCATCCGAGAGGGGTATTATCTGGACTTTCATCATCTCCCTCCGGACAAGTTTGTGGAATCTTCGTGTCCCATACACAAGAAGGCAGCATTGGAAGCTACCCTGGCGAGGCTCCTGTCCTTGAAAGCCATCATCCCAGTACCTGCCTGGGAAATGAATTCTGGACACTATTCCATTTATTTCATGGTACCCAAGAAAGAGGGCACTTTCCGGCCCGTATTGGACCTCAAGTCAATCAATTGATACTTAAGGGTCCCGAGGTTTCGCATGGAAACTCTGCACTCAGTCAAGACCGCAGTACAGCCAGGGAGAATTCCTACGGCCTTAGACTTGTCAGAAGCCAACCTGCATATCCCGATCCATCTGGATCATCAGCGCTACCTACGCTTCAAGGTTCTGGGACGCCACTTCCAATTCCGGGCTCTGCCCTTCGGGTTAGCCACGGCGCCGCGGGACCTTCACCAAGGTGGTCGTAGTTGTAGCAGCGGCGCTCAGACGGGAAGGAATCCTTGTCCATCCCTACCTAGACGATTGGCTGATCAGGGCGAAATCACGAGAGGAGAGCCATCGGGCAACCAACAAGAGTGATCGCCCTTCTGGAAAGCCTGGGATGGGTAGTCAACCTCAACAAGAGTTGCCTACAGCCTTCCCAATCACTGAAATACCTGGGAGTACAGTTCGACACCCAGGCAGACAAAGTCAGTCTCACTACCAAGAGAAGGTTAAAACTTCAGACGCGTCTCCGGTCCTTGATGAGGGCCAGCCGGCCCATAGCTTGGGATTATCTGCAGGTTCTCGGCCTTATGGCCTCCACCCTGGAAGTGGTACCCTGGGCAAGGGCCCATATGAGACCTCTACAATGCTCCCTGCTCTCTCGCTGGAGCCCCCGCTTCTGGAATTATTCCAAGCACCTACCTCTGCCAGCCAGAGTGCGGACCCAGTTACGGTGGTGGTTGCAGTCCAACCACACGAGTAGGGGGTCGAAGATGTCCTCCCCCATGTGCACTCTGCTCACCACAGATGCCAGCCTGAGCGGCTGGGAAGCACACTGCGAAGAACTCACCGCACAAGGGCGGGGTGGAACAGAGAGAGTCAGGGTGGAACATCAACCGTCTAGAGGCACGAGCAGTCCGGTTAGCCTGCCTGCAATTTGCTCACAGACTGCGGAACCGAGCAGTCAGAGTGATGTCCGACAATGCCACCACGGTGGCATACATCAACCGTCAGGGCGGAACCAGAAGCCGACAGGTATCTCTAGAGATTAGCCCTGCTGATGGCTTGGGCAGAGGCGAATCTTCAGGACATCTCCGCCGTCCACATTGCCGGGAAGGACAACACCTACGGCAGACTTCCTCAGCAGAGAAAGCCTAAATCCGGGGGAATGGCAGCTGTCTCCCACAGCCTTCCAGATGATTGTGGATCACTAGGGGATTCCGGACATGGACTTACTAGCGGACAAGTCCAATGCTCAAGTACCCAGATACTTCAGCCGCAAGCGAGATCCGTTCTCACACGGGATCGACACCCTGGTTTCAGCCATGGCCTCCAGGGACTCTGCTATACGCCTTTCCTCCGTGGCCTCTGCTGGGTACCCTTATCCACAAGATTTCAGAAGCAACCGGGGCCTAGTTCTTCTAGTGGCACCAGACTGGCCAAGAAGACCCTGGTACACAGACATGAGAAGACTACTGGCAGGGAGCCCCTTCCCCTGCCTCCTCTCAGGGACCTGCTTCGTCAAGGTCCCATCCTCCACGAGGATCCGGCTCAATTCTCTCTTACGGTCTGGCCATTGAGAGGGCTAGACTGAAGAAAAAGAGGTACTCGGAGCCCGTGATAGATACACTCCTCCGAGCTCGCAAGTTTTCCACATCCCTCACCTACATTAGGATCTGGAGAGTGTGTTGAAGCCTGGTGCGACACTCATGGCACCAATCCACATGCGACCACAATTCCTATTGTTCTGGATTTTCTACAGGATGGGCTTCAGAAGGGTCTCTCCCTAAGCTCCATCAAGGTTCAGGTGGCTGCGCTGTCTTGCTACGGTCCCAGGAGGGATGGCAAGACCATCCCTCTCGCTTCCTGAAAGGAGTCAAGCACATTCGTCCGCCACTAAAGTGGCCCCTGTGCCCCTGTGGAACCTCAACCTAGTTTTGGATTTCCTCGCGGGGATCCACCTTCAGACCCCTTCAGGGCCTGTCTCTCTATTCTCTAACTTTGAAGATGGTGTTTCTGCTGGCAGTGTGTTCCGCACGCCGCATCTCAGAGCTACAAGCGCTGTCCTGCCGTGATCCCTTCTCAGAATCACGCCTTGAGGCGATCCATCTTCGCACGGTTCCCTCCTTTCTACCTAAAGTGGTCTCACAATTTCACCTCAACCAAACCATATCTTTGCCTACCACGGCGGGTTTTGAAGAATCAGAAGAAGGGCGTTTACTACGCCCATCTCGACACTCGGCAGATTGCTGCCCAGATATCTGGAATTGACACAAGAAGTACGAAAGACGGACCATCTGTTCGTCCTGCACAGCGGAAAGAAACTAGGTGAAGCGGCCTTCGGCCCACCATCGCCCGCTGGATTAAAGAAGTCATCAGAGCAGCTTACGTAGAGGCCGGGAAGTCACCGCCTCTACAAGTTCAAGGCTCATTCTACCAGAGCACAAGCAGCATCTTGGGCAGAATCCAGGATTGCTGTCGCCTGCAGAAATATGTAATAAGCGGCGACATGGTCCTCTCTCTATACCTTCTCCAGGTTCTACCGTCTGGATGTCCAGGCCAGGGAGGACACAACATTTGCGAGAGCAGTCCTACACGGTCCTCAGGCAGCCTCCCACCCAGGCTGGGGTAGTAAAGCTTTTGTACATCCCATTCGTTCTGAGTCCATCTGGCTACACGCTAGGAAATGTTGAGATTACTTACCTGATAATCTCCTTTTCCTTAGTGTAGACAGATGGACTCAGCATCCCACCCAGGCTGCCGGTATACATGGGTTTCACCGGTTCAAGGTAGGCCATGTCCTTTTCTTACATAAGAGCGTCCCCTTTGCCAGGTGTCGACGCCTTCCGGTTGTGAATGCTGGCGGTCTCCAGCTACTATCAATCGGTCAGGGGAATCCTGTTTCACTATTTCATTGAGCGTCAGTACACACACATCCATAACAGCTTTTGCAAGGAAGATTACTGAGTTGCTACGCTTCCTGTGGGGGTATATATACCCGTGCTGACGTCAGATCCGTCTCCAACTGCTAGCACGAGCATACTATACCCATTCGTTCTGAGTCCATCTGTCTACACTAAGGAAAAGGAGATTATCAGGTAAGTAATCTCAACATTAAAGACTGCGGATACCGGCAGCTATCCTGAAGTAGAAATACAAAACATGAATTCATGATGGGGTTGCCTTTGAACAAGATAAGTAATGGGTCTATTAAGGCTGTTTGATCTTTATATTGTTGGAGTGAATTTTGAAAACACTTTTTGAGCTTTTTCTGAACTATGAGATTTTGCACTTGTATTAAGAAATTGGAACTTTAAAAATCAGGACCAATGATTACAACAGCTCTGACCCTTATGCTGTCAATTTCAGTGTATGGGTCTGGCATATGATATTCCGTCTTTAAATTTCTGTTAATATTCATAAGTTAAATTTGGTAATTTGTTGTTGTTACATAACTGAAAATGCCAGGAGCATTAAATGATCATTTGTTTTATTTATCTTTTTAGACATCCATCATGCCATTAAGAACTTCGGAACATATGCCAGAGTCAGAGCAGTTTGTAACTTATCCCAATTTGGAGGGACAGGTAACCATTTACTGTTCAGTCCATGAAAGAAATGGAATATTAGTATGAATACCTTGTGGCCATTTTCCTATGCTATCTCCTTCAGTATTTCTTACTTGGAGAGATTGCAAATGGAGGAGCTTTGAGTTTCCCCACAGCCTGAATTCCTATACACTTTTTCTTATAGAGACTCTCAGGAAAGGCTAGGACTGGAGAATCTATGAAATCCTTTATAGCAACAATTCCCAAACTGTGGGTCATGACCTCAAATGAGGGTCACAAAATCATCAGCTGGAGTCATGAGTATATCTCCTATGGATTAAAAAAAATCAACCCAAAACATAGCTGCTTCCGACACTGGAACCCCCTCCATGATGTGGCCAGATGATGCAAACAGCAAGCTCGCACTTTCCTCAACAGCCACATGTGCTTGGCTGGCCTAGAGGGAGAATATAGGGCAGGAAATACAATGAAATGATGCCAAGGCTTGCTCCTTCTTCCTTTCCCTATGCCATGACCACTGCCTCTACTGACTTAGGCCAAAACTATTGCTGCAGAGGAGGAGAAGAAGGCCTGAGGTATTGCCTCAGGAGAATCGTTGGAGGGAATTGAGATGGAGAGTTTGAGAGGGGAGGATCAGCAGGGTGTGGTTTGAGAAGGGTTTTGAGAGAGGGACAAATCAGCTGTAGGAGGGTTTGAGAGGAGAAATTGACTAGAAGAGAGGGTTTCAGAAGAGGATTGACTGGAAGAAGGAAGCTTGATAGGGCTGGATAGTCTGAAAGAGGTGGTATGAGAGGGGGGATTGACTGGAAAGAGGGCTGGAGAGGGAGATAAACTTTGGAGGAGTAGGAGAGAAGGGATAGGCTGTAGTGAGTGAGAGATTTGCTAGCAGCTGAATGTGAATGGAATAGGGTTAAAGGAAGGGATTGGAGGATTGATTGTGAGGAAGATGAGCCTATGGGGGGGGGGAAAGTCATGGATAGGAAGGGAGCCTTTTTGAGGGAAGGGGTGACAGAGAGAAAGGTGAGCCTGTTGGGTTGGGGTGTTTAAGAGAGAAGGGCTGAGCAGGGGATGGGGTGTATGAGAAAGAGAAGTAAACCTAAGGAGGGGTGAGAGTGGGCAGTAAGCCTGGGATGTGAGCACTAGAGGATGAACTGTGTAGGGTGAATGAGAGGACAGGAAAATGGGGATACAAGAGGCGATCTGTTAGCCTCTTGTATCCCCATTTGTATCCCCAATTTGTTTTGATCATCATTTGGGGTCATATCAATTTTTAATTGCCAAAATAGGGTCATGTTGGCAAAAAATTTAAGAAGTCTTGTATAGTCAGTGTTCCTTCATCATTCCTTATAGCAACTTCAGCAGGGGCAGAATGGACCTGGAATTAAGCTGGACTTAAATTCCCCCACTGCCAGCACTCCTACATTGTTCTCCACAGCAACTCTTGGAAGGAGAAGGTGGGACCAGAAAAGCTGTGAGCATCTTTATAAACAGTGCTTCTATACCATTCTGTACTGCAACTTCTGGTGGGATTGATTAAGATTGGAGAAACTGTAAGCAACAGAGAGTAGGATTAAATGGACATTTTTCTCAGTGGAAGGGAGTGGACAGTGGAGTGCCTCAGGGATCTGTATTGGGACCCTTACTTTTCAATATATTTATAAATGATCTGGAAAGAAATACGACGAGTGAGATAATCAAATTTGCAGATGACACAGATGGGGAAAGACTGGGCCGGGTACCAAGCAAAATCTCGTAAACTTCGCCACCGGTCTCCGGCAGTGCACAGAACCGGGATCAGGTTCTGTGACACCATCTGGGCCCTAGTGGAATGGGCTCTGAGACCCTCCAGCACCTTCAAACCTTTGCAAATATAGGCTCACATAATTCACTTCTTTAATCCACCTTGCAAGCATAGCCTTAGAGGCCGTCTGACCTTTGTTACGCCCACGAAACAGCACAAACAAATGATCTGATAGGCATAAACTGTTGGTTACCTTCAGATATCATAATAGTATCCTTTGCGCATCAGCCAATCTATTTCCTAAACCCAAACTCAAATGGAACCATTCCCAAAGTCTTCAAGACCAGATTGAGACTTCAAGAGGGAACCAACTCTCTAATTGTGGGATGCAACTTCTTGACCTCTTGGAGGAAACGAGCCACACCTGGATGAGACGCCAAGGAACTACCTCAAATTCTGCTTCGGAAACATGCTAAAGTGTATGCACCTTAAGAGAATTCTTCTTGAGACCATCCAAGCCCTTCTGCAAAACAGAAAGGATTTCAGAAATTGATGTTGGTGACAGAAGTAGCACCGTGTTTTTACACCTGACCTCAGAGACCTTCCATACTCTCACATAGGCTAGAGAAGTTGACTGCTTTGGAGCCTGAAGGAACATAGTAATTACTTCTTCTGAATAACCTTTACTTCTTAACCTTCTCCTCTCGAAAGCTAAGTTACAAATAAAAGCAAATCTGCTGTTTGTACATCGCTGGTCCCTGATGCAACAACTATTGACCATGACTGAATCTAAAGAGCTCCCGTTCTTTGAGCTATCTGAGATCCACAAACCATGGCTACCTGGGCCACTCCAGAACTACAAGTATCACTAACTTCAGTGTTTTTGAATCCTCCAAATCACCCAGCCCACTAATGGCCAAGGTGGAAACACATAAAGGAGAACCCCTTGAGGCCAGTTCTTAGCCAGAGCATCAAGTTCTGATTCCCTTCTCTGCTAAAAAAAAAACAAAACTGCAGACATTTGGCATCCCAAGCTGTTGCCATTTGAAGAACTCTCCATCTGACCAAACCAGGGAACCTCCGCCAGCTCCCATTTTCCAGATTCAAGATGTGCCTGCTCAAAAAATCCACCTGGAGATTCTCCACACTGGCAATGTGTGCCACTGAAATTGCCAAGAGACATTATTCCACCCACCAGAACAGCAGCTTCACCTCCATGGAACTGCCGTACTCTTAGTCCCTTTTATCAGCTTACATATGCTACCACCATTGTATTGTCGTAAAACACTCTTAACTTGTTTCCCCTGAATCAGGAGCCAGGCTTTTTTGATTGCTCTTGCCTCTAGACAATTCAATGGTCAAGCCTACTCCACCAGGTTCCAGAGGACCTGCACTGTCTAGCCCTGACAATAGGCTCCCTAACCACTGAGACTCAAATCCGAGGTCACCACTATCCAGTCCAGAACATTCAACTTCATGCTTTTAGATAAGTTTTGCATGGAGAGTCACAATGTCAGACTGTGTCTGGCCACTGACAAAAGAGGCAACCAGACCTCATAATTCTATCATTGAGGAGCCCAGCAAGAAAGAAGAGTGATCCGCAATGACCACATATGAACTGCTGCCCAAACGTCCAGCTCCAAGGTCAATGCCACAGAATCTAGAACTTGAAGATAACAGGACATCAGAAGGTTGAAGCTTGCTCTTCAGAAAATGTATCACCTGTTGCCAAGTGCTCCTCCGACCTGCAGGCGGCGCTGAGAGTTGCCTAAACTGTCTGTCTAGTCCTCCCAGCTCTGAGCTCCTTGCTTCTCCCAATAGCCATCTTGTTTCCTGTATATATATGTACTTATACTGGGGCAGTCTCTGCATGTAGTTGCCAGAGCTTGATCCTACTCTTTGGTCCTCATACTCTGGCTCCATTCCTGCATTTGGAAGACTGCTTTCTCTTTAGATTCCACATTCAGCAGTCCTTATTCTCATTTTTGGGTTCTTGGATTTGTGGTTTGTTCCTGCTCTTCGTCCCGCTCCAGACCTCTCACTCTTTGTTCCTATCAGGAGCTATCCCCACTGCTTATGCCTCACTAGCTCCCAGAACCAGAGAGCTCAACCCAAAGGAAAGATGGCCTAGGAAGAAGTCCCTAGTACTTACAGGGCCTAGTAAATGTCAATAGGGGCAGCCATCTTGGATGATATCACTGGAAATGACATCATGGCTAAAAGGGGAGGTGCCCTGTTTGGTTAATGCAACATAGTGGTGCTCCTCTTCCCCATAAAGAGGGGCATGCCTAGACACCTTTCGGGAGCAGTAGGGGGAGTAGAAAAAAAAGCAAGGCTAATTGCTGGGTTTTTTTGGGTAATAATAATGATAATAATAATTTGAATACTACATTTCTTAGCATATTTAAAGGCGAACTATTACATATTTTTTTTAATTCACAGGTTTAATATATAACTACAGAGCAGAATTAGGAGCTTCACCTTATTACTAGCCATGCAAAAAAAAGAATATTCAAATTCTGGTGTCATCCCTCCATACTTTCTTGTTTACATCTAAAAATGTCCTTTTTCTACAGATAGTGTACTTCAGAAAATGTGGAAGCCATTTATTTTAAATCGAACAGACATTCTGGTATCAAACGCCTCACATTCTCACCGTTAATTACAGACAGGAATAGAAATGAATATAATGCCTTTTATCTTAGTGTTACACTAATGCTCGCTGTTGGTAACAAGTCAGTTAAGACTCTCCTCACCCCGTCATAAGTCTCATTAACCTGTAGACTTGAAGTGACCCAATATATTAAAAAAAAAAAAAAAGAGTCAAATTTGATTTATTTTTTTTCTTACCTTCTAACTCCTGTATCACATCCTAGGGTCTGGTCACATAGTTCTGTAGAGTTCCAGTGGGGAGTTTTTTTGTTTTTTTTAATCACATTCTGGATTCTTGAGAGGCTTGTAAACCTTGTTTGGTTTTTGTTTGAAAATCCCTCAGTAAATATATATAATAAAAGTTTTTCTTCAATGCTTCCTCTGTTTTTTTCTGCCTCCTTGCAGCTTTTTAGATGTTTTTACAATATAAACAAATTACACAGAGCAGTCTTTTGAGATACGCAGTAGCTGTTTTCCCATGCGTAGGAAATAGATCCACTGTTCTTCCCCTCCCAGTTGTAACAAGTCTGGACAAATCAGGGCTGATGACATCCAGGGCAAGTCAGGAATGAGGCATGATGGGAGATGTAGTCTTTGTCTCCACCCTCCCTTTCTTCTCTTATCTCCAGAAACACATATTCTCTTGTTATATATGTCTATATTTGTCTTTGAAACCCTGTAAGGGAAAAAACTATGCTCTAGGCAAAAGACCAGCTCCAAGGTCAATGCCATAGAACTCAGAACATCAGAGGGTTTGTCCACTACTTAAAAACATTTCATCTAAGACTTATGTCGTAAAGAATGATATAAATACATGAATAATAAAAATGCAAATGTGTTTCAATTGGAAAGCAGAGATGGTATGAAAGGGTCAGTTTGCATTTTAGGAAACATTACATTTGAACTAAAGTCTGTATCCTGTGTTCACAGATAGGTGCAGGAATGCTGCATACTGAATCCTGTAGTGTCCCCCATGAATGTGATATCATGCAGTAAGGGTAGCAGTAGGGAAAAAAACTATACTGTAAGCAAATCACTGCCCTCCCAGTCCTCTTTTTGCAGGAGGGGCAACTTGTTCAAGACTTGTTCAAGACTCTGAGATCTAGGATGGGACGGAGGCACCCTGTTTTCTTTTGAATCAGAAAATACCAGGAGTAAACACCCCATCCCCATTGTCCTGGTGGAACAAGCTCAACTGCCCTGGCATTTATGAGGGTAGAGAGCTCCGTCAAAAGGATTCCTGACACACTGCTGGCCTCCAACTGGGGCTCGGAGGAGAATCTGGCGAGGCACCTAAAAGATTCAGCCTGAACCCACAACGGACGATGGATAGGACCCACTGGTCCGAGTTGACATTGGGCCATCGATTCACGAAGAACCTTAGCCGACCTCTGACCAGGAACAGGAAGCTGACTTGTGCTCTCTCTCAACCAGTCAAAACCATAGTGGGGCTTGGCTGGAGTGCTGGTTGGGAACTCGCTGCTGTCTGGAGAAGCCCCATGAGCCCACTGTGATCAGGAGTGAGAAGCAGGAGGGAAATATTTTCGCTGATAGAAAGACCTCCTTGGGTCTTGCCATGCCAGCCTCTTGGCCGAGGATGGTGGGTTGGAAGTACTGGCCGAGAGCTGCTGGAGGGTCTCGTGGTGATCCTGCAACTGAGCCACCCTGTCCCTCACCTTATAGCCAAAGAGGTTCTCGCCCGTACATGGCAAATCAGCGAGCTTCTCCTACACATCTGGGCAGAGGTCCAAGACCCGGAGCCAAGCCATCCAGCAGGCACCTATCCTCACAGCTGCGACCCTCGCCACCATCTCAGACACAACATAGGTGGAACGCACCTCATGATTCCTGCACTCAAGGCCCTGTTGTGCGACTGCCCAGAAAGCCTCTACCTGCTGCTGCTGCAGTTCAACGGCCATATCCTGAACCTGTTTCCACAGGTTACGGGAGTACTGAGTCATATAGACCTTCCTTCCCAGTACATTCAACGCCCTGTGCTCCTTCCCTGGGGGAGCCAAAGCATGAGTTCGAGAGTGCTTGGCCTTCTTATGCGTGGACTCCACCATCATCAACTGGTGTCAGAGCTAGTGCTTCTCAAAGTCAATGGTATGCTGGACCAAGTACATCCCATCCGCCTTCCTATTCACAGGAAGAACCGTGAGAGGGTGTTCTGAAATCATCAGGAGTAGCTCCTTGAAGATTTCATGACCTGGGACAGTCACAAACTCCTTTAGAATGTCCACAAACTGGAGAATCTCCAGCATTTTGTCTGGCGTCATCTTCCGTCAGGAGCTGGAACGGAATAGCCTTTGCCATTGTCCGAACAAACCCTGCAAAGGTTAATTCCTTGGGCGGGGATCTCAGACATTCCTTCTGAGAAGACGGGTCTGAGAGAAGGCAATCAGAGTCCTCTGATAAGGAGATCGAGGTGGCATCATCCCCCCCCCAGGAGTCATAAGGGGTGTCGTCCTTATTAAAATCCGCTGGGGAAGAAGGCCCAGGGTTCTGCCTGTAGCCCGTAGCCTAGGCATCGATGGCACAGATGGTGCCAATGGCTCCGATGGCCCCAAAGGCGGACTCAGCAATGCTGGTCTTGAGCAGGAGGGCACAACTGTGCCATGGGCCTCGATGGACTTTCCTCATCGAAGGAGCCATGAACGAGGATGGCATCAGGTGGAGGGGAGTGACGGTGCCCCATAGGACACTGATGATCTTGGGATACTGGCGCCAGCTGAGTCAGAAGGAAGCTCAGGAGATCATCAAGGCACTCCAACAGCGGCTTCAGCAGGGACACTGTGGGGCATCGGCTCAATACGCTGTAGGGCTCGATCCATGGCCTGTTGCATCCTGTGCTCCACCTCCTCCTCGAAGGCTGCCAAAGCCAGGACCAGCTAGGATGGAGGAGGAGTGGCCCCAATCCTCCTCGGAGCCATGAGAGAGGTTGGTGCCAAACACCAGGATAGGTGGGGGCTGCCTTGGACCCCCAGCATCAATGGAGAGTACAACCTCCTTGCCATGGGGACGCATCGGGAGCATCACGGCAAGAACCGGTACCAACCTGATCCCGGTTCTGTGCACTGCCGGAGACCGGTGGCGAAGTTTACGAGATTTTGCTTGGTACCCGGTCCAGTCTTTCCCCAGCGCCGAGGTGGAAGTTGAAGATCTAGACGTCCTCTACCTGGAGGAGACAGAGGATGGCAATTCCCTGTCAGCTTGTGTCGCCACAAGAAATCTTAAGAGTCACTAAATGGTCCTTGTTGCATTTCCTTTACCAGACATTATTGTTTAGATGTGTAGACTTGAAATGCCACCTCTCATGGGATAAGCAAGTTTGAGAGCAGGGATTGCAGACTCCCTCCCAGTTTAGGGTGACTTCGGTACTTCCCATGCATCTGGTCTGGTAAGGGCAATAAAGAAGGTTAAAATTAAGTTTCTTACCTACTAATTTTCTTTGCTGAAATCCTACCAGACCAATCCAGAATCCCACCTCTCTAGTGCATTGTGTTGAGAAACTATCTGAGTTTTTTGAACCCTTATTGGTATGAGGTTCATCAGTTGGAAAGGTTCACCATATGTTAATGTGTTAATGTTTGATTGGTTGTTGTTGTTGTTGTACCCCTGTTTGCAGGGTGAAGTTGCTTTCAGAAGGTAATATTGAAAGCCTGCAATTGGCACAAAAGGTGCTTCCAGTGAAGCTTGTATTCTCTGTCTCCATTTGCTGATAGGGGAGAAAAACCCATGCATCTGGACTGGTCTGGTAGGACTTCAGGAAAGAAATTAGCAGGTAAGAAAGCTAATTTTACAATATTCCGCATTAACTGGCTAAATTTGAATGGACAAATCTATCTGTACAAATGGCTGGGCTATATCTTACTGCCCACATTTTGTGTGGTTAGATTTAACCAGCTATCAGCTGTATGCTTAACCGATTTAAGTGTGGCTGAATATCCAGATAAAGTTAACCAGTTAAATAAACTCCATCTGAGTGTTTATGATTTACATCCAAGGTATTATCCTGTAAGTTAGAAAATCAGAAAACAATTATATTTGTAGGATTGACACTAAAAATATAGTGGACCGGTGAGCAGGAAAGTTACGTGGGTAACTTTATTCGGATATTCAGTGGCACCTGTCTGAATAAATCTGCCACTGATATACCTGGTAAAGTTATTTGGATAAAGTTATCTAGTTAACTTTAGGACAGGTATTATTCCTACCATACTTATCCGGATAACTTCAGTTGGGTTGTGTCCCACTGGTTAAAATTTAACCACATGCCTAGAATGTCTCCATTACTGCTTCTTTTTATCTGTCTATATTGTGTCCCTAATCAACCAAATTTGCCCCACTGGTTAAAATTTAACCACAGTCCTAGAATGCCTCCATTACTGCCTCTTTTTTATCTGTCTATATTGTGTCCTAATCATTAGTTTATTTAGACAAAATTTAGCCAGGGTGCAGGGGGAAATTCACAGATCTCGGAATTTGTCTGATATCTCCAAAAGCCTTTGAATATTTTTGAGTTAGCCATTAATGTTGACAAACATTGTAACATACTCAGGTGCACAAGGACTGAATGACTAATGTTCTTTGTTGACAGCAATATGCAGAGTCAGAATCTTATATTGTACTGGAGCTGGTTCTGGAGAAACCATTAGTGCCCAAGCGGATGCCTGAGGAGCTGGCCAAGAAGTGAGTAAAGCAATGATTGTGAGAATTAGAAATGGGATGTGTGGACCAGCATTATGGACTAGTACAATGGTTCCCAAAGTATGGTCTGAGGCCCATTGTTGAATCCTTGGATTTAGGTGGGGAATCTGTTCCTTAATATAGAGCCATACCCATCCCAGAATAAACATCTCTCACTATTGAGGAGAAGGGAAGAATGGAGTGGTTGTTCTGCTATGCAGATCTGAGGAAGAACAATGATCTAATGGAGTTCATATACATTCAAAACCACATGTATGCCTGAGGGAGGTGTGATAGTGGAAGGGAATAGAGAAAAAAGTGAAGAAGTGGTGGAGAGAGGGGAAAGAAAAGAAGAGAGAAGGGAAGTAGGAGGAGAGAGAAGGAAATCTAGACTAGTGGCATGAGAGAAGGTGGAGCTCACTTAACATTTCTGGTACACATGATAGAAGCAGAAGAATTGTGTAAAGTGCCAGTTCTCTTTACCTGCAGATAGGTGGCAACAAGGTAAGCTGGAAAAAACCCAGTAAGATATCCACTGCTAGGACAAGGAAGACCAGGTCTGTGATGGATATGAATTTCCTTACCTTGATGGCACGTACAGTAAAGAAGTAACTGTGACTACCTGATAATGTTTGTGTTAGAATTCAGCCGCCTTCCCAGACTCCTCCCCTTTGGACACTCACTGCATGGCAGGAGCTGCTATTGCATACTCTGATGTGAGTATTACTAGGACTCGGCGAAGAGATACATAGGGCATGTATGCACATCTGTGCACACAATTCTGCGCACTTTGGCGAGAGAGTTGGGTAGTCGCCCCAATGATGATGTCACACACTCAAGACTACTTAGCCTGCCTGGATCTGGACTCCTTGCCTTGGCAACAGGTTCCTTGGCCTGTTCTTGCCTCACTTGCTGTGTGTCTGGTTCTGGATGCTGCTTCTGCTCCTTGCTGCCTGTCTTGACCTTGGAATATTTTGGATTCTGCTTGCCCACTGCCTGCCTTGACCCCAGTCTGCCTCCTGACTTCTGCCAGTGCCTAATTGTGCCTTGGGATCTGCCTAAGTCCTGCTGACCCTTCACACTGAGGAGCTCAACCTGAGGGAACAATGGTTAGAATAGGTGAAGCCACCCCATGTCCCCCTTTGGCACGTCCGCTTGTGGTCAGGTTCATCAGTGATGCTTCTTGCTGCCTCAACACACAGGGGTCCACATCACCACTTGTAGTCTGAAAGGGCTTATGGAGTGGCTGGTGGGCTACCCCTTGACCAGCAAGGGATGCCCTCCTAACAGTTTGCCAAGGCCATGGACCCAGCAGAACTTGCTGCACTCCATGCCATTCCCGGTATGGTACAACGTATTCAACAAACACAGAATGCTTTGGATTAGGTGACAGGGGTCCTGGAAAAGGCTCACAGCATGAATGGATATGCTCTCCACCTAACCGGGATCCATTGAAGTGGCTTCAACTCTGGCTCCAGCTTTTTTGGCTGCTACACTGCCATGTCTCCCTCTACCAGCCAGATACAGTGGTGATCCCCAGAGTGTTGAGGTTTTATTAATCAGTGCCGAGTGCACTTCACTCTGCAGGCGGCTATGTTTCCAACAGAACTAAGGTAACATTTATTCTGTCTCTACTGGGGGAATCGGCTCTGGCCTGGGCTTCTTCATTTTGGGAGCATGAGGATCTGATCTTGGTGGACCTTGACTGCTTGTTTCGTGACTTCCAGCTCATATTTGAGCCCAGACGAGTGCCATCGGCTGCATTCAAGCTGTTACAGATTCGCCTAGGTTCTCAGACCATCGGAGAATATGCGGTCCAATTCCGGACTCTGGCCTCGGAACTACAGCCATTCTTGTTCAGGCCCTGTTTGAACCCTTGAAGGACAAGCTGGCTGGACATGACCCGCTTGGGGATCTAGAAGAGTTCATTAGGCTGACTATTTGCTGTGACCTTAACCTGCAGGAAAAAGCTAGAGATGGAGCCAAGCCCGACAACTCATCCATTTAGCCCTCTAATTCCAGCGACCAGTGATTCCTCCTAGGGATCTTCCATCGGCTAAAACCCTGGAGGAACTTATGCAAGTGCATTAGCTTTGATTATCATCGGAGAAATGCCTACGCAGAAGGCACCTCAACCTCTATTTTTATTGCGCTGGTTCAGGACACTACACTGGCCAATGCCGGGCCTAGGGATGATAGGAGAGGCCATCCTAGGTCGACAAGGTATGTCTCCCCAACTCCTATTTCTGGTGAGCATCATCCTGGAGAAATCTGAGATCCCACTCTAGGCTTTCTTGGACACTGGAGCGGCTGAGAGCTTCATCGAGGAATTGATCATCCAGCGTTACTGGATTTCCACCGAACCCCTGGATTCCACCCTCTCAGTGTCATTAATTTCTGGAGAACCTTTGTCTGACTGAATAGTTTGCCCCACGATTCCACTCCATATATGAACGGGCCTACTCCACAAAGAAACCATTTGGTTCCTATGTGCTTCCCAGGTCGATAAAAGAGATAATACTTAGTCTTCCCTGGTTAGTTATTCATCAACCCTGCTCATTAACTTCAGGGAGGCACTATTTAACCCCTGTATGGCTCCTGCCTTGTGTCTGGACCATGTGTGCCTCTCAATGGCCGAGTTACCACCACAATATATGGCATTCTGTGATGTTTTCTGCCCTAAAAATGATGATGTGACACCCTCTCATAGAATTACGACTGATTAATTGAACTTGAGCCGGGGAAAATGCTCCCCGGGGGAGAGTATACCCACTATCGGAACCAGAGGCCATAGCCATGTTGAAGTACATTCAGGATAATTTGGCTAAGGGTTTCATCTGACCATCATCGTCCCCCACTGGTGCCAGATTCTTCTTTGTGGGAAAAAAGGACTGGTCTCTTTGACCATGTATTGACTATCAGGGCCTAAACAAGATTACTAAGAAGACTTGGTATCCCTTACCACTCATCTCTGAATTGTTCGATAGGCTGAGAGGGACTCAAGTCTTTACTAAATTAGACTTGTGAAGTATATGCAATTTGATTTGCATCACAGAAGGCGATGAATGGAAGACCGCCTTCAACACTCGAGACAGTGATTACGAATATTTGGTCATGTCATTTGACCTATGTAATGCACCTGAGGTTTTCCATATGATAGTAAATGACATTTTTTGAGATCTGCTCTATTGTCATGTCATCATTTAATACTAAATATTTTGAATACTAAATATTTGGAGTGCATCTCCTTGGTTCCATTATTTGCAATTTTGGAATCATTTATTTAGATGACATCCTCATCATTTTTAACTTTGTAAACCGCTTTGACTATGATTATGTATAAAAACAGTATATAAATAATTTTAAATAAATAAAATAAATTTACTTGAAGACCTTGGAACAGCAACATGCTCATGTTAGGCAAGTGCTACAACGTCTTAGACAGTGTCAGCTCTATGCCAAACTGGAAAAATGCTTGTTTGAGCAAAAGTAACTTCCCTTTCTGGAGTATATTATCTCCTCTACAAGCTTCTGTATTGATCCAGAAAAGTTAACTGCCATAATAACAACATCAACAAATCTACCGTTCCCTGTACGTACCTGGATCAGTCCAGACAGTGGGTTATGTCCCCAATCCAGCAGATGGAGTCAGCCAAAGCTTTGAGGGGGCGTCACCAGGAGTGCTACTACCCCCTCTGCAGGAGTCCAGTATCTTCTGACTCCAGCAGATGCGAGTAGTGAATCCGGGTTGCTCCCGATTACCTCAGGCAGTTCTTGTATTTCTTCTCTGATTTGCTTTTCTCTCTGCCTACTTTTTTGGATCAAGTTTGTTTAAAAAAAAAAAAAAAAAAAAAGTTTAGAGGGCTCTAATTGGGAGGCGTGGCTTCCCTCGGTGTTTGTCTTGCTCTCTCTTCTTCTTCTCTCCTTGTGAGCGGGGTAGGTAAGTGTTGTTTTGCCTTTACTTTTCTCCTTGCTTGCAGCTGATCTTCGACGGAGGGGCTCGCGGAGGACATTAGGACCGGCCCCTCCGCGTTTTCTCTCCCTTGCCCGCGGCCATTTTCGCGGCTCCTCGTGGGCTGCAGAGGCAGGCAGGGAGAGCGTCGTCGGCGGGTCGCGCGGCCAGGAGGCCCCCCCGCGGTGCCGTTTTTCTTCCTTTCGGGTTGTGCAGGCCGTCCGGGCCCCCTCCCGCAGCGGCGCTCCCGTTCTCGGCCCCCCCCCGAGGCTCTGCCGGGTGGTTATTCTGCCGGGCCTGTTTTTCCTGCTCAGCCCCGATGCCGCGGCCAGAGCGCTGCTCTGCTTGCGGCGAGCTGGGCTCGCGGATCTCGAGGGAGGGCATTTGTACGAGGTGTCTCCCCGGGGGGGAGGGCACCTCGCGGCCCCTCATCGATTTCCCCCGCTTAGCAGGTCTGCCCGGGCGGCGGGGGCCGGCCCCTCCCCCATTCCTGGCGGGAACGGCGGCCATTTTACACTCTGCACCCCCTGAAGGGGAACAGACGGCGCTTGGGACCGGGGATGCGGGGGAGTCCCCGCCACATTTACTCCCCGAATCGGACCCGGAGACAGTCCCACCGGGGGCCCCCCCTCGGAGCCCCCCTCCGGGAGACAGGGGTTTTCCCCAGAGTTTATACTTTTGCTGCACACGGCATATCTGCAGAGCCTTGAGCCTCCCACGGGGCCTCCTCCACACAAGATACCGCGGCCCTCCCTACCTGCGGGGGCCCCCTCTGCCTCCCCCGGCCCCCCCCGCTCCGGCGGGTGTGGGGGCCCCCCTCCCTCCCGCTCGCGCCCGGCTCCCGGGAAGCTCGGGGACTGCGGGCACAGGACCAGGTTCCCCTGGATCGGATCCGGCAGACCCGGGTCAAGGGGACTCCACTTCAGAAGGTGATGATCCGCACACGCTGCGTCTGTTCCAGAGGGAAGAGCTGGAGGACCTCCTGCCACAGGTTATTAAGGAGTTGGACCTCGATCCACCACCGGAGCCGCCCGCGCCCGTAGCGCCCGCTGTGGTCACTTCCTCTAGGAAGGGGGATCCGGTCTTGGCAGCCCGGAGGCCGAGGGCTCGGGCTTTTCCCATTCATGATTCTTTCCTCCAGCTTCTCACCGGGGAGTGGGATGCCCCGGAAGCTTCCTTCAAGGGCAGCCGGACCATGGAGAGGCTCTACCCACTGCCGGACGATTTTCTCGATCTCATCAAGGTACCGAAAGTGGACTCCGCGGTGACAGCGGTCACGAAGAGGACAACCATCCCAGTGACAGGGGGTGCGGGCCTTACGAGACGCACAAGGATCGCAAGTTGGAGGTCTTCCTCAAGCGGGTCTTCGAGGTCTCCGCGGTAGGCTTGCGGGCGGTGTGATGTGTAGCTCGCTGGTTCAGCGGGCCAGCCTTCTCTGGGTTCAACAACTGCTCACCTCTCAGGTCCTACCGGCTGGGGAGGCCGCCCAGGCGGATAGACTGGAAGCGGCGGTTGGTTTTGCTTATGGCGCTGACGCCTCCTATGACCTGTTTCGGGTCCTCGCCCGCTCCATGGCCTCGGTGGTAGCGGCACGGCGCCTTCTATGGCTCCGCAACTGGGCGGCGGACACATCCTCCAAGTCGAGCCTGGGCTCCCTGCCCTTCAGGGGCAAGTTCCTGTTCGGGGAGGATTTGGATCAAATCATCAAGACGCTGGGGGAAAATGCGGTTCATCGCCTGCCGGAGGACAGGTATCGTTCCACCAGGACTTTTCCGTCCTCTCAGACCAGAGCCAGGGCGCAACGGCGCTACCGGAACTACAGACCGGCGGCAACCAGGCCCCTCTGCCCCCAGGTCTCAGCCCTGGTCTCGCTCCTTTCGCGGGCGCCGCCCCGCGCGTCCCGCCCCCCGCAGCTGGACAACCTCCGCCCAAGTCCTCGCAATGATGTTCAGCTCGCCCACTCCGCCGTCCCCAGGATCGGGGGGCGACTGGCGTTCTTCTACGAGGAGTGGGCGCGAATCACCTCGGATCAGTGGGTCTTGGACACCATCGGACAAGGTTACGCGTTGGAGTTTGTACGCGCTCCAAAGGGACGGTTCATATTCTCCCCTTGCGGCTCGGACACCAAGCGACAGGCGGTGCAGTTGACCCTGGACAGACTTTGGGAGATAGGCGCCATTGCGCCCGTGCCCTTCGGAGAGGTGGGCTCGGGCCATTATTCCATCTACTTCGTGGTGCCAAAGAAGGACGGTTCCTACCGGCCTATTTTGGACTTGAAAGAAGTCAACAAATCACTTCGGGTTGGTTCGGTTCCGCATGGAAACGCTGCGGTCCGTGATCGCGGCGGTTGCAATCGGGGGGAATTCCTGGCTTCCTTGGACCTGACGGAGGCCTACCTCCACATCCCCATTCGCCGGGAGCATCATTGTCTGCTACGGTTTCAAGATCCTGGATCAAATTTCCAGTTTGTGGCTCTCCCGTTCGGGCTGGCAACGGCTCCGCGCCACTTTCACCAAGATCATGGTGGTGGTAGCGGCTGCCTTGCGGAAGGAGGGGATCCTAGTTCATCCTTACCTGGACGATTGGCTCATTCGAGCGAAGTCTTTTCGGCATGGACAGGAGGCGGTGGCCAGAGTCATAGAGTTTCTGCAGTCCCTAGGATGGGTGGTGAACTTTTCCAAGAGCTCCCTGGTGCCCTCGCAGCGCTTGGATTTCCTGGGGGCGACCTTCGACACCCGTGTGGCGCGGGTCTTTCTACGCCAGGACAAGGCGCAAGCTCTACGGGAACACATACAACGGTTTTCTGCGTTATCGGTTCCCACCTCCTGGGACTACCTGCAGCTCCTAGGGGTGATGGGTTCCACATCGACATGGTCCCTTGGGCATTTGCGCACCTCAGGCCTCTACAGAGAGCGCTTCTATCCCGCTGGAAGCCGCTTTCGCAGGACTACCAGGTGCTCCTTCCCCTACCGCCGTTTGCCAGAAACAGTCTGACCTGGTGGATGAATCCGGAGGAATTTGGCCCGCGGCGTGTCTCTCGATCTGCCAAATTGGGTCGTGGTAACCACCGACGCCAGTCTTGTAGGCTGGGGAGCGGTCTGCGACCGCAGCGCCACGCAAGGAACGTGGGTCCTCGGAGGAATCAAAGTGGTCCATCAATCTACTGGAGACCAGAGCGGTCAGATTAGCGCTCCAGCACTTCCTGCTCTCCTCCAGAACCGGGAGGTCAGGATCTTATCGGACAATGCGACAACGGTGGCCTATATCAACCGGCAGGGCGGCACCCGCAGTCCGCAGGTCGCGCTCGAAACAGAGATGCTGATGCAGTGGGCGGAGCGGCATCTGGCCCGTCTGGCGGCCTCGCACATCGCGGGCGTGGACAACATCCAGGCCGATTACCTCAGCCGTCAGTTTTTGGACCCCGGGGAATGGTCCCTCTCCGACGAGGCGATGCAGCTGCTCGTTCGGCGGTGGGGATCCCCCCCACCTCGACCTCATGGCGTCCGCACGAAACACCAAGGCTCCCCGGTTCTTCAGCCGCCGGAGAGAGCGGGGAGCGGAGGGCGTGGACGCTCTCGTACTCCCGTGGCCGGCCAACCTGCTCCTTACGCGTTCCCCGCCGTGGCCACTGGTGGGAAGGACTACCTCCGCCGCGTAGAGGTCCACCAGGGACCGGTGATCTTCGTCGCCCCGGAGTGGCCAAGACGACCTTGGTTTGCGGACCCTGATCCCACTGGTGATCGACGGACCCATCCGTCTAGGACATCTCCCCCGCCTCCTTCACCAAGGCCCGGTATTTTTCGAACCAGGCAGAACTCTTCTGTCTTGCGGCCTGGCTTTTGAGAGGCGCCGCCTCCGGCGCCGGGGCTACCAGGAGGCGGGTAGTCTCAACACTGCTGCGTTCTCGGAGACTTCGACGTCGGTAGCCTAGTGCGAGTCTGGAAGGTGTTCGAGCTGTGTGGTGTGCCGGCCCTGAACACGAGTCCCGCTGAGGCTTCGGTTCCTCAGATACTTCAGTTCCTGCAAGCAGGGGTGGACAAGGGGCTTGCATACAAATCTCTCCGGGTTCAGGTGGCCGCCCTTGGCTCGCTCCTGCGGGACGGGGGATCCCGGCTACAACACCCGGATATTCTCCGTTTTCTCAAAGGGGTCAAACACATGCGGCCTCCGGTGCGGAATCCTTGTCCTTCCTGGAGTCTCAACCTGGTGCTACGGGCCATGTCTGGACCTCCGTTTGAACCACTGCGGAATGCGACGATCAAGGATCTCACTCTCCAAGACGGTGTTTCTGGTGGCTATCTGCTCCGCTCGGCGCATCTCGGAGCTGCAGGCCCTGTCGTGCAGGGAACCCTACCTCCGGTTCTCGGACTCCGGGGTTTCGATTCGCACTGTTCCCCTCCTTTCTCCCGAAGGTGGTGTCCGCGTTCCATGTGAATCAGACGGTGGAGCTCCCTTCCTTCTCCTCCTCGGAACCGAGGTCTCTCCGGCTTCTGGACGTCAAGCGCACCCTGCCACCTCTATCTGGAGGCTACGAATGATTTCCGGACTTCTGACCATCTCTTCGTCCTCTGGTCCGGCCCTCGGAAGGGAGCTCAGGCCACGAAGACGACCATTGCCAGATGGTTGAAGGCTGGCATTGCCGCTTCCTACATTGGGGTGGGACGGACTCCCCCCGCCCGGTATTGTTGCGCATTCTACACGCCTCTCAGGCGGCCTCTTGGGCGGAGACCCGCTCGGTCTCCTCTCAAGAAATCTGTAGGGCAGCCACCTGGAAGTCGTTACACACGTTCTCCAGACACTATCGTCTTCACCTCGCTTCCTCGGTCTTTGGACACTTTGGTGAGCAGGTTCTACGAGCGGGTCTCGCAGGACCCCACCCGGTTTAGGGACGCTTGGGTACATCCCACTGTCTGGACTGATCCAGGTACGTACAGGGAAAAGAAAATTATTCCTTACCTGCTAATTTTCGTTCCTGTAGTACCATGGATCAGTCCAGACGCCCCATCGCATTTGGGTCCTATTCCTGCTCGACGGGGTTTTTTCTCATACGGGACGGTAGTATTTTCTGTCCTCTCATGATTGCTCAGTTCTTCCCTGTTTTGTCACAGTTCTGTTTTGGGGTTGACACGCTGACCTTTTGTCCCCCCACCCGTTGGTGGGAAGGGTTCTACGGCTGATTGTTGCCGTTCATTAAACTTGATCCAATATGGGGGTTCTTGTTTTTACTCGGGCTTGGATATTCTCGATACTGAACTCCTGCAGAGGGGGTAGTAGCACTCCTGGTGACGCCCCCTCAAAGCTTTGGCTGACTCCATCTGCTGGATTGGGGACATAACCCACTGTCTGGACTGATCCATGGTACTACAGGAACGAAAATTAGCAGGTAAGGAATAATTTTCTTACTCGTCCCCCTTCTTCCTAGTATAATGATACCAGCCCCGGATTCCAGTATCACTGACCACCACTGTGGAATGCCCAGCTGCCGAGATCAAGGGGCAGGAATTACTAGACCTCTGCAACTCAACCAATCAGCAACTGAAATAGGCACCCAATCCATTCCAGAATGCAAGCAAATAAGAAATGTCAGCCGGCATTTTAGTTTCAACTTGGAGACTTTGTCTGGCTGAGCATTCACAACTTGAGGCTTCCATTGCCATCCCTCAAGTTTGCTCTTTGCTTCTTCAAACCCTTCCCGGTGATCCATCCTATAGGTCAGGTAGCCTATAAGCTTAAATTACCGCCTTCGCTACATATTCACAATGTGTTCACGTATCTCTGCTGAATCCTGCAGTACTTCCATGGCCCTCCAGACCGCCACCCCGGCCACAGGAGATCCCAGTAGAAGAAGAGAGACAGTACGAGCTTGCGGAGATCTTGAACTCAAGAGTCTGCAATAGACTCTTGTTGCTTGGAAGGGTTACAGTCATGAGGAAAATTCATGGGAGCCGGCTTCTAATCTACAGGTCTCCCAATTGCTCTGCAGATTTCACCGTCGATACCCAACAAAACCAAGGCCCAGGAAATTGAGGAGGAGACTTTGGAGAGAGGGGGTACTGTTAAAATTCAGCCACCTTCCCAGACTCCTTGGTTTTGTTCTGATGCGTATATTACTAGGACCCGATGAAGAGTCACATAGGGCATGTATGTGCATGATTCTGCGCACTTAAGTCTTCCTGGACCTGGACTCCTTGCCTTGGCAACAGGTTCCTTGGCCTATTCCTGGTTCCTGCCTCGCTTGCTTTGTGCTTGGCTCTAGATGCTGCTCTTGCCTGCTTGCTGCTAGTCTCTACTTTGGACTGTTCTGAATTCTGCTTGCCCGCTGTCTGCCTTGACCCTGGACCAATTACTGGATTCTGCTTGCCTGCTGCCTGCCTTGACCCTGGGACTGGCTACTGTATTCTGATTGTCCGCTGCCTGCCTCTACCCTGGACTGCCTCCTGGCTTCTGCATGTGCCTGATTGTGCCTCAGTATCCGCTTAAGTCCTGCTAGCTATACGCACCAAAGGCTCAACCTGAGGGAACGATAGTTGGTATAGGTGACGTCTCCCCAGGTCTCTCTTTGGCACTTCTGCCTGTGGACAGGCTTATCAGTGGGGCTTCTTGCTGCCTCACCACTCAGGGGTCCACATCACTGCCTGAAAGGGCTTATGCAGTGGCCGGAGGTCTACCCCCCTGACACCAGCAAGGGCTGCCCTCCTAACAGTTTGGCACTGCTATTTATATTACAACATGCTGAGTGAAACATCCCTTCCTCTTCATCCAGTTAGTTAGACCAGGCCATACAAACAAGTTATGCACACCAACCAACAGATGAAGACAGGCTCACTGATGTCGCTTCATATATACCTCTGTGCTGACACCAGCCTGCCAGTATTCTCTGTCTTCAGCAGATAGTACGTGTACATACTGTATTGTGGACTCAGGCCTGGTGACAGACTACTTCTCCCTCCCTCAGTTGAGCTGGATCCTGCTGGTATTTGTTAGGATTGGGGGGCTCCAAAGGTGTCAACTTTCTGCCTTCTCCCTCCTTTGAACAGTCTATTTACAGAGGGGCTTCCAGGAGAGTAAGAATAGTTTCCCCTCCCTTTTCCCTCCTGTTACACTCCTCTTCTTCCCCTCTGCACACTATTGTTTCCCTCTGTCCTGGCACTTTTCTCTTTTGAGATTCTGTGCCTTTAAATATTTTGGTTCCTTCTGACAGTGGATAATTAAAGAAAACCAAACAAACAAACAAATGAGAGAGGATCAGAGAGAGATTCCCTGGAGGCCCTGTCAGCAGGGGCAGTCCACTGGAGGTGTTTTTGAGGCAGTCCGGGAGGCAAATTGAGATATAAGTTCTTCTGCTTCTTATTTTCTCATCAGTGCAGAACCACTTATTTGGGGAGTCACAGGGAGCAGCAAGATGACGGTGGCAAGTCATCATGGGAGAAATATCTTGCTGTGCAAAACCTGTCACTTTTGCTCAGTGCAGGCTGGAGCAGCCTCAAATTGTGTAGGGAGTGTTCCACAACCTGGTTGGAGAAGTCTGCCTGTGAATTCTGTCAGCGGGAGGCTCCAGGTTAGCAACTCCTCTGATATGTTTCTCTTACCCCGCTTCGACAATCCCCCCCCCAACCTCCCCCCCCCCTGTGTACCTTCAAAGTTTGTGATCAAAGTCATTTTCATAAGAAGATTAGTTTCCAAAGAAAATTATTTCAAACCGCTGGAAGCTGCTTTATAATCCATTTATGCAGAGATATGATGGGAGTCTTTCTGGTGTTGTGGAAGGGTCGCCAGATATGTCTTCCAGATTCCTTCCCAGGTCTTGTATGCGGAAAGCGGTTTAACAGTTGCGGACATGTATTCAAATTGCATAAGATTAATCAATCTGTTCTGCCATTGCGCTTTTATCGGACAATCCATAGCAATCCAGCTGCCCATAATCGTTTGCAAACCAATCAACAGAGCTTTCCTCAGAAAGGCTTGTTCAGAGTCCAGCAATTCCGTTAAGTTCTCTGCTATAAGTCGAAAAAGACATAATTTCCAGGTCCTTTTGTATAGTGGTACCATTATCATCCCACCCACTTCTGTGATAATCTCATCCCAAAATAGACTGACCTTTTCGCATTCCCAAAGGACAATGATAGAGTGTTCCTTTTTCGGTTTTACATTTCAGACAGAGATCAGTATCACAGAGTTTTGCAGCATACATCCAAGAACGAGACATATACATACAATTTAAAACCTTATATCCCACTTCCCGCAACAACACATTTTCCGAGATTTTGTAACCCTCCTTCAATATACTTTTAATATCCTCTATTGATAGATATAATTGTGCCTGTTTCAACCATTTCTCCTGAATGGATACCAACGCATCAGGGCCACTGATCGCTTTTAAGAGACGGGAAAAGGCACTACTGGAGTTACTCTTCCTCCCTACCTGCAAAAAAAATGCCTTAAGGTTTCTACCAGCCTGTAAGTCTGATAATGAAAACTTCGAAGAGTGTATATAATGTCGTATCTGAAGATATCCGTAAAAGTCCCGCAAAACCAGGCCATATTGGTTTTGAAGTTCAGAAAAGCTTTTGATCACCATTGTTTTGGGCTCTAAGCATTGTTGGACACTGATCAGACCTCCAGAGCACCATTGTCTGAATATATCAGAGGAAAGGCCACTCGGGAATTGAGGATTGCCCACAAAGGTCAAGTAGGGAGTAGCAATGCTGTTAAGGTGAAGCTTCACCCTGCAAAGGTATCGCCATGCACTTCGCCCAGATCGTAAAAGAATACTCTTTTGAAAGTGCCCTGGGATGAGGGCCTTTGGTATCTGAATTAAATTTTGTGGCCTGTATGGCGCCAGCCAATCATATAGGAAGGATAATGGAGTATACACATTAGTGCCATTTATCTAATCGTAAATATGATGTAATATACAAGTAAGATTGTAATCCCTCCAACTCGGGCATGCGAGTCCCCCTTGTTCTCTAGGTAACATTAATGTAGAGAGTGGTAAACGTGCCTTATGTGAACCCCAAATGTATTTCCTAACTGTTCTATTAGTTTTGGCAATCTCCTCCCTAGTCAACCAAAGCGGTAATTGCTGCATCCCATAAATCCATTCGGTAATTCCATCATTTTTAATAAAAATATTTTCCCCGTAATAGACAGAGGTAAACTCGCCCACCCTTTTAGCCTTCCTTCCATATGTTGAAAGAGTGGATCTATATTAGCTTTATGCAATAGGTTAATATCCTTGGTGAGTCGTATGCCCAAGTAACGCATTTCCTTGTCTACCCATTTTAAGGGAAACGGACCCTCCCATTCATTTTGTAGTTTTGGGATCCACTGCAATAGCTTCGGATTTTTCCGTGTTAATTTTTAAGCCTGCAAAAGTACCAAAGGCAGCTTGGATTTGTAATACCAATGGTAGAGCTTTTTGTGGATTTGTTAAGAAAACTAGGACGTCATCAGCAAACGCCGAGATATTGAAGTTTTGGTGCCCCACCTTGAATCCCTGTATTTGGGGGTCTTCTGCTATTTTTCTTAATAAGGGGTCTATTGACAATATATAAAGGAGTGGCGAGAGACAGCACCCTTGCCGTGTGCCCCTGTACAATGGGAAATCCTCAGATACCTGTCCGTTAGCAAAGATCGCAGATGTTGGGTTGCGATGTAACAGAGATATACTATGTACAATTTCGCCTTTTAGGCCATATCTATCTAGAACCGAAAAGAGATAGGGCCATGACACCCTATCAAAGGCCTTCTCTGAATCGAAGGCTACTACCATCGCCCCAATACCTCTGGTTTGACACTCCTCTAGGGAAATAAGAAGTTTAGCCATATTAGAACAGATAGCTTGACCTTTGACAAAACCTGCTTGGTGTGGCATAATAAGAGAGGGAAATACCTTACTCAACCGATCTGCCATGATTTCCTAAATCAATGCAATATGCATATCTGCCTCCAGCCTATGCTCTTTCTGGATGAGATGACGAAAACCACCTACATCCTTTCTCTTCTGGATGGGAAAGCCCTGGCCTGGGCTTCTTCCTTGTGAGAATGCTCAGACTCTATTCTCCGGGATCTACCCGGCTTCCTGACCCAGGCTGGCAGTCCGCCTCTGGGTCAACTCTTCTCCATATATGCCAGGGCTCACAGTCCCTAACTGACTATGTTATTGAATTCAGGACCCTGGCCTCCGAATTGCAGTGGGGCATGGACTGCCTACGGTCCATCTTCCTCGAGGGTTTGAACACACAATCAAGGATGAGCTTGCGGCTCGTGAACTACCCAGCTCCTTGGATTCCCTCATTGACCTCGCTGGGCGCATCGACCAGTGTCTTCAGGAGCGTTCCCGTGAACTGCAGTCTAGCAGGGAATCTGCCTCAGCTTCCAGATGCCCTTGGCGTTCTCCTTCACCCAAACTGCTCCCTGCCTCTTCAGGGAAGGTTGGAGACGAGCCCATGCGATTGGGCTGCGGTAATTCACTCCGGAGGAACATCTTCAACGCCGGCAGACCGGTCTCTGGTTGTACTGCGGGGATTCGGGCCATGCTCTACCTACTTGCCCAGTGCGACCAGTAAACTCCCAGGCCTAGGTTCTGAAGGAGGACTCCTTCTAGGCCTGAATTCTCCAGCTCCTTCAATAACACTTCCGGTGACCCTCACTGTAGGAATCCGGGACTTCTACACCCTCTAGGGAAATAAGAAGTTTAGCCATATTAGAACAGATAGCTTGACCTTTGACAAAACCTGCTTGGTGTGGCATAATAAGAGAGGGAAATACCTTACTCAACCGATCTGCCATGATTTTTGCAAACAGTTTAGCTTTACAGTTTAGCAAGGAGATCGGTCTATATGCTGCTGGTTTTGATAGGTCTTTCCCTGGTTTTTCCAGTACTGTGATGAAAGCCTTAGTTACCCCATCTGGAAACCTCCTAAGGGATTGGGCCTCCTGAAAGAAGGCCAACAGTGCTTCTGATGCTTGGTTACACAAGATTTTATAATATTCGGCACTGAGGCCATCAGGTCCAGGCGCTTTGTTTCTCTTGCTATGTTTTATTACCATTTGAAGTTCTTCTAAGGTAATAGGTGTATTTAATTGTGAAAGCTGTGCCTCTGTTACTTGAGGGAGTTTGAGACCTTTAAAGAAAGCCTCTTCTTCCAGGGGACCCCTATCCTATCTTCCGTGTATAATGCAGAATAGAATTGTCGGAAAGCCGCACACACCCCTGAACTAGAGACAATTGGGCGACCCTGATGATCTTTTAATTTGTCAATGTACGTTTTCCCTCTTTGCGATCGTACTAAATTTGCCAACAGTTTGCCGGCCTTATTACCATAGCGAAACAGTTTGTGGGCCCCTTTTAATAAGGTCCTCTGCACCCGAATATGTAGAGCCGAGTTTAACGATTTGAGGCACTCCTTATAACATTGTTGATTGGCCACCGAATTAAGACCCAGCTGAGTCTTTGCCTTATTTAGCTGACTTTCTAAAAATAATATGTGTTTATGTATCGCTTTCGACTGCACGATCACATATGAGGTTATTTCCCCCCGCATGACAGCTTTACTGGTTTCCCAATACAAGCCTGGATCCCCCTTATGTTCTACATTATTGCTGGCATATTCGTTCCACCTAGCTTGGAGATGGGCGTGAAAGTTTTGTCCTCCGCCAGGTGCCCAGGAAGCGCCAAATCCTAGTGGTAGTTGCTTCTCCCCCTTCTGTAATGTTTACACCTATTGGAGCATGATCCGAGATGGATATTGTTCCTATATCTGCTTTTTGGACCCTGGGGAACAGCATTTCTGAAAGGAGTATATGTAGTCTATTCTGGACAATGTTGCATGTGCCCTTGATACATGAGTGTAATCCCGCTCACTTGGGTTCATTGTCCTCCATATGTCCATTAAGCAAAGCTCATGACATAGGTAGGCAATCCCTTTCTTTTCCGATAAACCCCTTCTTCCAGAAGTCTGTGAAGTATCCAACTTGCAATCATGCACACAATTGAAATCCCCTAACAGAACCAGGGGACCTTGCTGCACCTGGAGCAATTGGCCCACCAGATCTTGAAAAAATGCATGAGAATACTGGTTCGGAGCATATGTGGAGCAAAGGGTGACTTCCTTTCTCTGCAATTTCCCAACCACGATAAGAATGCGCTCTTCTGTATCTGATACCTGCTTAATAAGTTCAAATCTCACATTCTTATGAATTAGGATCGCTGCACCTGCCTTCCTCCCCTTGGCAGGCACAAAGAAACATTGGCCCACCCATCCCCGTTTTAGTTTTTTACTTTCCGTTTCTGATAAGTGTGTTTCTTGAAGACCTATTATATCTGCCTTCCTTTTTTGTAACATACTCAAAATTTTTTGCCTCTTTATGGGCGAGCCCAGCCCTCCCACATTCCAGGAATTAAATCTTAAATAACCTATAGGTTTAATAATGCAAAACCAACATATTTCAGCAATGTTCCGCTAGCATGCCTCCCAGCCAGGGCATCCAGCAGATCTGCTTCCATATTGACCATCAAGTCGCCGCATAACAGAATGTGCTCCCTAAGGAAGCCATTATGGCTATGAAATTGATCACTTGTCACAATCCCTAATCCAAATCCCTTAACCAGAGATTTCCCCTCCCTCCTCCCCATATCCCCCCTGTTTCCCAATTTCAAACCCACATTCTCCTTGTACTTTGGAGATCTCCCCCATCTTATTCCTCTTATCAAACGCCCCCTACAAAATGAGGCTAGAGGTCTGTGTCTTTGTGTTCGGGTCAATGCCCCCCAACTTTCTGATGTAACACTAGAGCCTTGGTGCCTTATCCTCGTAAAAGCAAGTAAAGTCTCAGGTAAACTATAACATAGGAACATTAAACTAGTTATACAATAAAAATGTAAAAATTTATGCCAAGATATTAGCGAATAGGCTGAAATTTATATTGCCAGATTTAATATCTCCAGAGCAGACTGGCTTTTTCTATGGAGGACGGCCAGTCTCCAATATTAGGAAGGTGCTGGTGACGTTGGAGAGCTGTCACTTGCATAAAACATTGGATCCCTTGTTAGTAAGCTTCGACGCCGAAAAGGCCTTCGACAGGGGAGCCTGGTCATATCTGTTTGAAGCCATGCACAGATTCGGTTTCGCAGGACCCTTCTTAACAGCCATCAAAGTACTGTACCAGGATCCTAAGGCATTCATTTGTGTTAATGGCACAACAACCCCTCTATTTACACTAGGGAGAGGCACCAGGCAGGGTTGCCCCTTGTCCCCACTCCTCTATATTCTTTCTTTGGAACCACTGATTCGTAAAATAAAACAGTCCCCATTGATTCCAGGCATTAAAGTAAGGAACACTGAGCAAAAGATGATGCTTTTTGCAGACGATATGATAATTTCTGCGGCTCGCCAATCCCTATCATTATTACTTGACCTTATTCAAACCTTTGGCACGTTCTCTGGTCTCAAATTGAATTTAACAAAATCTGAGGCCATGGATATTGCTGGACATCTGCATGACAATTGGCCTGATTTCTCATTGCTGTGGGCTGGTGATACCATTAAATACCTAGGAATAAGAATACATAGTAACCCGCGGAAGTGGTACCACTATAACATCACCCCGTTACTAAAGATATTTCAACAGAAGGTGGACAGTTGGGGCACTTTTCCTCTTTCCATATCAGGGAGGATCGCGTTAGTACAGATGATGTTAATACCCAAACTGCTGTATCTCTTACAGATGGCCCATTTTACTTGCTAACTAGAGATGTTTGGGCCATACAGAGAATATTTGGTACATTTTTCTGGAGTTTTAAAAGGGTGAGACTAACTTTTTCCAAGCTGATGGTGCCTAAAGCGGATGGCGGGCTGGGGGTCGCTAATCTCCGGTACTACAATTTATCCTGCCTGCTGCCCACTTTGCAAGAATGGCTGGGCTATGGTTATAACTCTTTTGTGTTGCAGTTAAAAAGAGATGTAATGCAGCCCAGGGGCCTAGAGTTTCTTCTACATGCACCCGTGAGGCCTTCCCACCTCACATTGTGGATAACATATTAGTTGACTCTATAAGAGGCTGCTGGAGATACCTTAGACAACACTTGCATTTACCATGGGCCATGTCATATTGTTTATCCTTATTAGGGAATCCTGACTTCCCTGCAGGCCTATACGGTAAAACATTCTCTGAAGTAGTGGCGAGAGGCACGTTTAATCTGGGACCCTTTATGGATCTGCAGTCAGGCAGGATATATTCCTTTTCTTACTGCTGCCAGTATCTCAATTTAACACACATTGATTACCTTGTGTACCTGCAAGTTCACAGTTATTTACACTTTCTACATTCTACCAATAAAGGGAAATTAACTAATGGGACTAATGGGCCCTTCCAAAGATTCCTACATATGGGCTCCAAATGAATTATAACGGTTTCTATGTATTATAAATTTTTACACTCCACATCACAATACACAATATATGAATCTCTAGCCACAAGTTGGTCTGGGGACTTATCTCGGGCCATTACTGAGACACATTTACGAGTAAGCAACCAGTTTAACCAGAGAATGACCATCAGTATGGCAATGCGGGAAATGTACTTTAAAATTATGCATAAACTTATCATTTGGCTGCGCAAAGCCTTTCTTGCCGGTATTTCTTTGTCACATGCTTGCCTTAAGTGCTCCCAGCCTAATGCCTCTTTGATACATTGTCTGTGGGACTGTGCTCCAATTCAAAGGTTTTGGACCCAGATTTATCAATGTTTTAGCACATGTGCTTTCCAGGACAGGAGATGGGATGCACTGTTTTGCTTGTTGGGCATTCAGGACAAACAAAACCAAATCTCTGGCGCACATTCCCTACTGCTTCATAAAAGTCGACTAATTGCTCTTCGTTTGGTACTGCACCACTGGTTATCTCTCTCTCCACCATCTTTACGGGAATGGTCAGATTCTATGCTGGAACTATACTTGTTGGAAAAGAAAACTATGCCAACCAGCTCAAAGACAAAGCAACTTTGTTTCAAGACCACTTGGACAACATTTATGTGCACCCTGCCATCTGATGTAACCTTTAAGATCGCTTAAGGCTCAGCATATGCCCCCTAATCGAAGGTATTGAATGTACTGAATGTACTGTGTATCATATAATATCTCTTACCTGGCTTCATACTTTGCTCTTGATCCCGATTGTCGATTCCGCGTCTGTATTGCCTATTGTACCATTGCCATCTCTGCTTGCCCCACTATTGTTCTAACTTTCACTTTAAATTTGAGTTTCATCCACATACAATCCAAGCCAAGGGTGATGGGGTGGGAGGAAGGGAAAGGGAGCGGTTGGGGAGGGAATAATAACGGGAAGTTAGGAGCGCAAAGGCTTGTACTCTTTTTGTTGTTGCTATAAGAGGTCCTTAACATAGTTTATTTGCTGTTCGATTGGAGATTTCAACTCTTCTTACTGTGTAAAAGCTCCAGATTGCACTGTTGCTTTGTGAAGTTTCTTTGTAATGTTTATACTTCAGAAAATTAATAAAAAAGGATTACAAAAAAACCCCCCCAGTGTTAGAAGAATGAGCAACAAGAAATGAGAGATGTAAAGGTTATTGAAATGGATTTTATGTATCGCAAGTTATCATCTCAGCCCTCTAATTAACATGTTTTAGATGTTGTTGACCTAAAATATGAATGTTGCTTTTGTAAACCATTGTGCTCTTCTTTTGGAACAATGGTATAAAAGAAGAACATAAGAAATTGCCATACTGGGTCAGCCAAAGGTCCATCAAGACCAGCATCCTGTTTCCAACAGTGGCTAAGCCAAGCTACAAGTACCTGGCAAGTACCCAAAAACTAAGTAGATCCCAAGCTACTGATGCCAGTAATAGTAGTGGCTATACCCTAAGTCAACTTGATTAATAGCAGTTAATGGACTTCTCCAAGACCTTATCCAAAACTTTTTTAAACCCAGCTATACTAACTGCACTAACCACATCCTCTGGCAACAAATTCCAGAGCTTAATTGTGCATTGAGTGAAAAATAATTTTCTCTGATTAGTTTTAAATGTGCTGCTTGCTAACTTCATGGAGTGCCCTCTAGTCCTTCTGTTATCCAAAAGAGTAAATAAAATGCCTAAATAAATAGCCTGTCTTCACTAAAGAAAAGGAAATTATCAGGTAAGTAGTAATTTTTCAGTAGTAGTAGCAGTAGTAGGAGAAAACTGCCTCATGTTTCCTGATATACTAAGCCTGGAAGAGGTAGTGCCCTACTTTTCCAACTAAATAGCAGCGACCCACGGCAGATAGCCATATAAGTATTGATATGTGGCTATCTGGTGGCTGCTTCCCAGTGCCAGACAGATGGATAAATCAGAATTTATTTGGTTATGTGGCGGCAGCGGTAGCCTGTCAGGAATGCCTCCTCTCTTCCTGGGTTAAAATGTGCTGAACGCACATTTTAACCCAGGAAGAGGCACATTTTAACCCAGGAGGAGGCACATTTTAAAGGTTATGCATGTTTTTTAACTCCTGATGCATTAGCATAACAATAGCTTACTGCATCTGGAGTTAAAACGATAAATAATCTGGGTGTTAAAAATGTGTGCTGAAAACCAGCACATATTTTATAAACTCCCAGATTACTGCATTGGCCTATCTGTATTTTCTGGTTGCTTATAAATTTTTTTTACAGCTATACTACTAATAATAAAGCAATATAACATATTTCTTAATAAATAATTAAATCTATTCTTTTAAAAATATTTTCCTGTCCCCATTTTCATTTTTATCTTTTCTTGTGTCTCTTCTTTCCCTTCACGTCTCATTCATCCTTCTTTATGTGTAGACTAAAAGAATTTATTCCACCACGCCCTCATCTGCCCCGACAGACCTCAGGAGCAGAGAAGGTGAGCACCAGAAGCAGGGAATTGTATCTTGTCCCATCCAATGTTATTGTCACGTTGTGAGACGCTTGTATTTGCAGACTGGTCCTAGCAGTCAGAATTTACTATTCTGAGCATTTAGGGGTCAATTTTAAAAGTATTTCTCATGCTAAAATGCCCATATACATGCGAATGTGGGCTGTACATGAGCAATGCAGATTCTAAAAGCTGTGAATTATGGGGTAGATCTTAAAAAAGTACGCATGCGTACTTTTGTTCGCGCAACCGGCGCAAACAAAAGTACGTCGGATTTTATAAGATACACTCGTAGCCACGCGTATCTTATAAAATCCGGGGTCGGCACGCGCAACGCTGTGCAAAATCGGCAGCCTGCGTGCGCCGAGCCGCACAGCCTGCCTCCATTCCCTCCGAGGCTGCTCCGAAATTGGAGCGGCCTCGGAGGGAACTTTCCTTCCGCGACCCCCACTTCCCCTCCCTTCCCCTCCCTTCCCCTATCTAACCCACCCCCAGCCCTACCTAAATCCCCCTCTACCTTTGTTGTACAAGTTACGCCTGCTTGAGGCAGGCGTAACTTGTGCGCGCCCCCTCACCATCCCCCGGCACAGGCCGCAGTGCCAGGGGACTCGAGACCGCCCTTCCGGCCCGCCCCAGACCTGCCTCGGACCGCCCCCTGACCCCGGACACACACCCCCGGATTGCCGACATGCCCCCGGACCCGCCCCCTCCCACCCTTTTTACGAAGCCCCGGGACTTATGCGCGTCCTGGGGCTTTGTGCGTGCCAGGGGCCTATGCAAAATAAATGCGCCGGCGCACGCAGGGCTTTTAAAATCTACCCCAATGTGCATATATGTATGGGCTTGAGCAAAAAATAATAGGGTGGGACATGGACGTTTTGAGGAGGGACCAACAGTTATGCACATAAACTCCATATTTTAAAATTGGAGGTCGCAGTACGCAGCAGCTTGCTAGCTACATACATTTACTGCTGCTCCTAATGAGCAAGTCTGCAGAAATCAAGTTTTAGGGCTTACACAACAGGATGAGGGTTCAGTGCGAGGCTTCATGGTCTATCAGTCAATAAGGGTGGTATGTTTTGTATTACTTGCCTTTCTGCCTCGGTTGCATGACCAGCTGCTGCAGATCTTGTCGGACAATGCCACAACAGTGGCTTACATCAACCAACAGGGAAGAACCAAGAGTCAGGCTGTGGCTCAGGAAGCTCAGGAATTGCTTTGTTGGGCAGAACAACATCTGACTTTGTTAGCGGCATCTCACATAGCCAGGGTGGAAAACATTCAAGCGGATTTTCTCAGCTGGCAGTATCTAGACTCAGGAGAGTGGGAGCCAGCAGAGGAAGCGATGAGTCTCCCCATATAAGAAATCCCATATATAATATAAATGATCAAAAAAGGCAATAGCCAGGATAAGTATCTGGGTACAGTTCTCCATGGAGAAGCATAATAAAGAACCACACAAGATTGGCGTTGTCATCTGACAGCACCAATTGGCCTTTTACTCTCTTAGCCCAGAAACTTCTCTGAGTCTCTTCTGGGCATGCACAGGAGTTCCCACACTAACATTGCCATGTGCCCTCCCTCAGTCTAATTTAATCTACTCTGCGAATGGCCATAATATTTCTCTCCTCATATGACAGCCACATTTATTTTGAAAATAAAAAAAAAGGAGACAGAAAAGTTTCCATGGGAAAGAAAGCCATTGCATAATATCCACAATGAAATCTTCCTCAGAAAGAAAGGGGAAAACCTTATGGAAAATATTGTCATAAAATGGCTTCTGCAGACTAGCACGACTGGTGCCTTTGATGCTTGGGCACAGATCATGACAGTGTGACATAATGTCCCCAAGGGCACTTGTATATTAAGACCTAAAGCTAAAATATGAGCTTAAGAGCTCATTAGAGCACAAGAAGTCTAAATGTCATTAAAAAAGGGAATGATCCCTAACATCAGATATTTCTAATTCTAAGAGATCGTGAGGTAGGTCATTGGCGCAGAAAGATCGTGGGGTTTGATCCCTTGTGCCAAAGTGCCATTACATCATTTGGCACCATACAATGATGGTGCTGAGCCATCAATGCCAAGAAGTATCAGCACAGACTCCTTAAAGCAGAAACAAAATGGCATGGGGTCATCTGTGTCAAAGAAGGATAATGATAGTACAACTGCATGAACATCTAATGATGCAAACTCACAGCACTGAAAAATGTAAGAGCTTCTGCATAGACAACATGTGACAGTGAAACGCTTGTGCTGAGAAAGAATGCAGTGCTAAAGAAAACTGCTAAATAAAGGCATACTATGGATTTGTCTGCTTTTGTGCACGCTATGTCTTCACCACCAGAAGGGCTTTCTTTGAAGACAGAAAATAAGGACAAATTTTTTCAATATTTTTGTAAAAGAACTATCGGACAATGAACCAGCCTTTTGTAGACCCATTTCAGAACACTCAAGAGAACAGCTAAGATCAAAACTTCTTCTGTCCTTTTTTGTACAAACTGAGGACAAGCCAGCACAGGAAGCCATTGTAATATCTTCAGACGGAGAAATAAAATCACATTCACATCATATACTCTTTTGAATTCTGAAGACTCTCAAAATTCAGAAGATTCTTTGGAATACATTCCCAGAGTCCATTTCTAGATCCTCCATCAGACCCATTGCCAGAGTCAAATAGGGCATCAATACCACTAGAAGATGCCACATATTCTTTGTTTATAAAAAAGATGTCTGAAGCTATACCTTTCAATTTCCAAGAAGAGGAGGAAACAGCCACTGAATTACAGGAGCTCTACAGTACCTGCAAACACCAAGATAATTTAAGGCTGTCCCTATTCATCAAACGTTACAGGATATACAAAGAAAATATGGGAAACACCCTATTCCATTACACCACTGGTTAAAAAAATGTAGATATTAGATATAAGAGTACAAAAATACCCAGGACATATAAAATACCGCATGACTTGCTAATCAGGAAAATGAGGAAAATCAAGAAAGCCAAGACCTTTTTAATACTCCTTCTGGGAAAAATCCAAGAATCCTTGACTCAAATCAACAAGAGGGTATTCCAAGGTGCCATATTGCAATTTTGAGTTGAGCCTTCCAATTGCAGATGATCCATTCCCTGTATGTACCTGGATCAGTCCAGACTCCTGGGTTTAGTCATCCCTCCCAGCAGATGGAGACAGAGAAAAGCCTCGCTGATACTGCTTGAAAGCCCTGGTGCCACCTGCAGTAGGCTCAATATTTCTCTGTCTCCAGCAGATAGCTGGTGCATAAACCTGCAGCCATTCTTTACCCTTGCTTTTTTATAGATTTTTCGGGTGAGCCTTCCTTCCAGGGGACTGGTTCTTTTGGGAACCATTCCCTGTTCGGTTGAGGTGGACCAATTGAGGTCCAGTTTGTTCCGTGGGGTGCACATCTGGTGGTCCAGATCCCTCCTCTCACAAGGCCAGCCGTGCGGCTTTCAGCCCTTCTTTTCTTTCAGGGTTTTTTCTCTCCTTTTGGTTCAGGGGCTGATTTTCAGCCCTAGGAGAGAAGCTTCCCTCTCAATTTTGTCAGGTTTGTTAAAATAAAAAAAAAAAAAGTTTAGAAAAAAAAGACAGTAAAGAAAGAAGTCAGCTGCTAGTAAGGCTCCGGGGTAACCCCCCGCCCTCGCGGTTCAAGCCGGCTCATTTTTTTAGACTTTTTTTCTTGTTTTACTTCACTTTAGTTTTTCTGTTGGCATGGTTCGTGGCTCGGCTTGCCACACGTGTGGGGCAGTCCTGGAGCTTCTCAGCAGGGCAGGCCTTTGTTCTGGGTGCATTTCAGGGGGAGGGGAGGGCCCTCCTTCCTCCCTCCTCCGAGGAGTCTCAAAACGTCGGTGGCTGTGTAAACGCTCGACTGCTGCGATCAGGCCGGTTTCTGAGGCTCCTGCACTCTCCGGCTCTAACAGCTCCCTCGAGACGGGAGCAGCTTCCATTTTGGCGCCGGATACACGCGCACCGCCATTTTTGGAGGGGGAGGGAGATTTTCCTCCGTGGCTTTCCCCGGTCCATCCCAGCCCCTTCGAGGGGCAGGAGCCCTCCAGAAATGCAAGTATGCAGGCTCCCTTACTACAGGGGCCTGGGGGAGACCAGGTCCCACATTTTCCTCTAGGTTCGTGCTCCTTTTCCCCGGGTTTTATTTTCCTGCTGCACCAGGTCTATCTGGCACAGCAGGAAGGGTTAGGAGGTCCGCAGCTTCCCCTGACACCTCAGAGTCCGTGCCTGCAGCCTCCTGGGGCCAAATCAGGGTCCACGCGGCCGCTGGACTCAGAAATCCCAGGGGAACCCAGCCCAGGAGGAGCAACGGGGGGCTTACAGGTCCCAGTCCCTCCGGCAGGGGCAGCGGCAGCGACGGGGTCCTCAGCACAGGCTCTGACATCCCCTGACGTAGATCAAGGGGATGACGTAGGGATACCTTTGGTGACAGAAATGGATGATCCTAAAATTTTCCGGTTGTTCCGGAGGGAGGAGTTGGACCCTCTGCTTCCTCAAGTTCTTGAGGAGCTTGGTTTGAAAGCTCCTCAGGAGGTTCCGGAATTAAATGGGGCGGATCCTGTCCTGGACAGTCTTTGGGCCCCCCTTCCACGTTCCCTTATCATAGGTCGGTACGGAAGTTAATTGAACATGAGTGGGATTCCCCAGACTCCAGCTTACGGGTGGGTAGAGCTATGGCCAAATTCTACCCCTTGCCAGAACAAACGTTAGAACTTTTTGCGCTTCCGCAGGTGGACTCGGCGGTTTCCACGGGCACTAAGAAGACTACGATCCCTGTGGAGCAGGCCGCGGCACTTAAAGATGTCCAGGATCGGAAATTAGAGCTCCATCTCAAGAGAATTTTTGAGGGGGTGGCCTTGGGGCTCCGGGCCGCCATTTGCTCTGGCTTTATGCAAAGGGCTGAGTGCAGAATTTTCAGGATGGCCATGTTGCGTCCGTCGATCTCAGACTGCTTCGACCTCTGTGCCTCACCTTTCTTTCTGCTCTCCCCGCTAGTCTTGGGAAGATGGCTACCACCGCGTCTGCTTATCGCTCTCTCCGGCATCTCCTGAACGGTTATGGCAAGGCTATCCGCCATGTTTCTCCTGAGAACTTCCTAGAGTGCGCGCGCGCATGCCACTCACGTCTTTATCCACGTCATCGCGGGAACCTCAGGGGCATCCCCCTCGAGTGACGTCACGCCATCCAGGTATTTAGCCTGCCCTTTGTTTGTTAACAAATCGAGTTAGCAAGGATTGAATTGCCTCCAGTCTGAGCTACTCTGCCGCTTCCGTGCTGCCGCTGGAAGCTCTCTCTGCCCTTCGGGGTATTTCATCTAACCTGGGTACCCGCTCCTCTGAGGCCCTTTGCTTTCTTTCAGGTGCCTATCTGGGATACCAGGTACTCGCTCCTCGAGGGCCTGCTCTCCCTGCCATTGGTGCCTGTAATCCAACTACTTCTGCCTGCTGGGATCTACATCTATACAGCTACCAACTTATTGAGTAATCTAACCTTTTCCAGTCTGTCTCATCTACAGCTCTGCACGGGGAACAAGCACCAGAACTCCCTATACTACCGAGGGCTGCTAACATCTATCATAGTGAGACGGATCCCCTCTGCCGAGGGTCCCTGGACTGCTACTACTGGATCATCTCACTACTGCCACCTCTGGTGGTATCATCCAGCTGTATAGTAAGAGACAAATCTCTGTGTTTGCGTGTCTCGAGTCTAGCCTAATACTGTGGTTCCTCACGGGACTCCTCTTCGTGGGAGTGGCCATCACCACAGTACCCAAGAATCCACTCAAAAACCTCAAAACCATAACAGGCCAAACGCTACCTGGATCCAGCATGTCAGATGCTGATCACGTGGCGGCATCGGTCGCATATGTGGCGGATGCTCTGTATGATTTGGTGCGTTCACTGTCTCGTGTGATGAGTTCTGCGGTTGCGGCCCGACGTTTGCTATGGTTCCGTCAGTGGGATGTGGATGTATCCTCTAAGGCCCGGTTAGGTTCCTTGCCTTTTAAGGGTCATCTCTTGTTTGGGGAACAGCTGGAACAGCTAATCAAATAATTGAGTGAAACAAAAGTACATAAGTTACCGGAGGATAAGCCTAGGAATCGCCAGGGGTTTCAGGCCCGGTCCTGTTTTCGAGATGGCAGGCGGTCACGGCCTTCTAGAGGTCACGTTGGTTGCAGTCACAGAAGCCTTTTCAACCGTGGGGCTCAAATTGGAGTCAGTCCTTTCGAGGCAGACAAAGGCCATTCAGGGCTCCCTCAGCCGGGGGAACAGCTGCTGTCAAGTCCTCCCAATGAAGCAAGGCTGATCCATTCTGCCGATCCCTATATAGGGGGCTGGCTGGCAGACTTCTACGGTGAGTGGATCAAGATTACACAGGATCAGTGGGTTCTCTCGGTGATAAGAGACTGTTACGCATTAGAGTTTGCACGTTCCGTTCGCGACCTCTTCTTAATCTCCCCCTGCAGGTTTTCGGCAAAGCGTCAGTCGGTTCGGGAGATGTTGCGCAGGTTGCGAGAGTTAGGGGCAGTGATCCCGGTATTCCCACACGAATGGGGCAGGGGTCGTTACTCCATCTATTTTGTGGTGCTGAAAAAGAAGAGAATGTTTTGCCCCATCCTGGACCTCAAGTTGGTCAACACATCCTTAAAGATACCTCGCTTCCGAATGGAGACTTTATGATCCGTAATTGCAGTGGTGCACTCGTGGGTGTTTTTGGCCTCCCTAAATCTAATGGAGGCGTATTTGCATATTCCCATTCGTATGGACCATCAGCGTTTTCTGAGATTCTCAGTGATGGGTCAGCATTTTCAATTTCAAGCTCTTCCCTTTGGCCTGGCCACGGCTCCTCACACGTTCACCAAAGTAATGGTGGTGGTGGCAGCAGCTCTTCGGCACAAGGGAGTGTTTGTGCACCCTTATCTCGAAGATTGGTTGATTCGGGAGGAATCATTGGAGGGCTGACGTTTGGCAGTCCAGAAAGTTATTTGTCTGCTAGAATCTCTCGGCTGGGTAGGCAATCGGGCAAAGAGTCATCTAGAGCCGTCACAGACGCTTGACTACCTCTGGGCTCGTTTTGACACTAGGCAAGGCAGAGTGTTCCTCACACAGGAGAGAATGTTCAAGCTACAGTCACAAGTTTGCCACTTGCTGTCGTCGAAGGTACTTCGAGCCTGGGATTTTTTGCAGGTTCTGGGAACGATGGCCTCAACACTGGAATTGGTGCCGTGGGCCTTTGCACATATGTGCCCACTTCAGAAGGCCCTGTTGGACAAATGGAATCCTCTGTCACAGGCTTTTCATTTACCGGTTTTGCTGGATGCATCGGCACAGACCAGCCTCTCGTGGTAGCTACAGCTATCCAATCTACAGCGTGGAGTCAACCTCGAAGTCCCGGAGTGGGTGGTTCTCACTACCAATGCCAGTCTCTCTGGTTGGGGAGCGGTCTGTGAGCGACAGTCGGCCCAGGGCACTTGGTCAGCGGTGGAAGCCTCTTGGCCTAAAAATCGGTTGGAGACCAGGCGGTGTGGCTGGCACTTCAAACCTTTTTCCCCCTCGTTCAGGGTCATTCAGTCAGGGTTCTGTGGACAATGCCACAACGGTTGCTTACATTAATCATCAGGGTGGGACCAAGAGCCAGGGGGTGGCACTGGAAGCTCAGGAGTTGTTTCAATGGGTGGAGCGGTACTTGGTTCAGCTAGCGGCTTCTCATATCGCAGGTGTCGACAACGTCCAGGCTGATTTTCTCAGTTGTCAGAGCTTAGATCCAGGCAAGTGGGAGTTGGCGGAGTCTGTGATGCGGCTCATCCGGAGAAGGTGGGGCCGTTCCCAGGTCGATTTGATGGCAACTCGGCTCAATGCAAAAGCTCCTCGATTCTTCAGTCGCAGGAGAGAGTACGGGGCCAAGGGAGTCGACGCTCTAGTAGTGCCTTGGCCTCGGGAAATCTTGCTGTATGTTTTTCTGCCTTGGCCTTTGGTGGGCAAAGTATTGCGCCAAATAGAGAGGCACCCTGGGAAGGTGATCCTAGCGGCTCTGGAATGGCCACGTCAACCATGGTTCGCAGATCTAGTCAATCTAGCGGTGGACGGTCCGTTGTGCCTCAGTCATCTTCCAGATCTTCTCAGTCAAGGTCCCGTATTTTACGACCAGGCAGATCGCTTTTGTCTAGCGGCTTGGCTTTTGAAAGGCAAGCCGCTTAAGGCGGAGAGGATATCCAGAGCCAGTGATTGCTATGCTTTTACAGGCTAGGCAGCAGTCTACTTCCCTCTCATATGTTCGGGATGTATGAGCGGGTTCTGGACTGATCCATGGTACTACAGGAACAAAAATTAGCAGGTAAGAACCAATTTTCCTTTTCATGCCTATTTGTTCCTTGGCTTTTGGCTGTGACAGCCAAATTGGTATAACTGTGTGAGGGACCATCTTATAAGAGGACACTAGGGACTGAACTGAGAACATTTTTCTATTTTTTTGGGAGGAGGGAGTGGCTACTAGCTTCCTCCTCCTTTTCCATTTGGGGTTCCAGCTCAATTGAAAATGGTCTGTACTAGGCTAGTGTGCCATAAGCCTTTATTCACAGTTTTCTTTGTTTTATTTCCATCTTTTTAACTATCATCTCATCTAGCCTAGCCATCCTCAGTCAAGCGTACAGACCGTGGCTTTCTTCAGAACTCGGTACAAGTATATCCTGAATCAAGCCATTGGGTATCACATTTGTATGATGTGCCCACAGTCCCTCTCCACTATAGTTTTTGAATACTGTCTCCACAACATCCCCAGCTCCAGCTGATCTAGAACTTAACCCTGATCTCATGTATGGCAGTGCTCAGCAATTCTATTACATCCTTAGGCTAGTCCCTTAAACTCTTTTCTTAATGCCATGCCTAATCTAAACCTAACTTGGATTTCACATTCTTGTCTTGTCTTTCATCTTTTCCTAGGCAGTGGCAGATTACCATTCACAGATTGTCAGCATAACCAATGCTGTTCTAGATGAGTACTATGAACTGTTTGGTCAGCAAGTATCAGGATACAAAGAGGTGGATGGCCACACCCTGGAGGAGCAGAAATGCCAGCTCAATTTTGAGCTGAATTGCTCAGGAAAATACTTTGCTTTCAAGGAGCAGCTCAAGGTAAAAGCCTCTCTTTTCATTTAGTCTAGTTTCTCTTCTAGTTACTTTTCCATGTCTGTCCTTAAGTGTTGGAATGAAGTTTGGCCCATCCAACTTTTTCTCCAGATCATTTGAGAAGTAGTAACTGCTGGCATGACTCAGCACAAGTCTCTGCGTGCTTGTGTTGCTCTCATGAGACTTGCAGATCAGCGTGAGATCTCTTGTGCTGATCTGCATATGTCACAAGATTAGCACGAGCATGCAGAGAGCAGCATAGTGTCAGGCCTGCAATCAGAACTTCGGGAAGAGTAGGAGAGACTGCACAGGGTAAGCTGCTGAGGGTGAGGACTGAAAGGCTGGCGATTGGCTGAGGAGCAGGAGAGCCGAGTCTGGAGACTGGCTGGAAAACAAGGGGGAGTCCATCTGGGGAGGGGGTGTCCAAGCCTGAAGACTGGCTGGAGAGGGATCTGAGGCTGGAAACTGACTGGGGAGAAAGGGGGTCTGAGGTAGGCTGAAAAGTATGGGGCAATCTGATGCTAGAGATTGACTGGGGAGGAAGGGGGTTTGAGATTGGAGACTGGCTGAGAAGGGGGACCCAAAACTGGAGAATGGCTGGGGCGCTTAGGAGCTCAAGACTAGAGACTGGCTTTGGGGTTTTCAGATGAGTCTGGTGGGGGAGGGTTTGAGACTGGATGGCTGGGGAAGGGGGAATCTGATACAAGACTGGCTGGAGGGTTTGTCTGAGGCTGGAGACTGGCTGGGGGTGGGAGGTAAGGGGGGAGAAAGACAGACTAGGAGGCAGGGAGAAGGGGGAAGCGGCTTTGTAAAAGGGATATATAAGAAGTTTTCCAGTTTATGTACTGTATACAGAGTCTGGGTTTTTGGAGTTTCCATTTCAGTTTTTGTCTATACATTTGTAATGTAACACCTTTTGGATGAGTGGACACTTAATTCAGAGGTATAATTGACGCAGCCTAGTGAGAAAGCCCACTAGGCCTACACCATCAGCTGGCAGAGAGGCCCTGTGGTGGGACTGACTGGAACTTCACCTATACCAGCTGCCTCCCCCGCAGGTTAAGCCCTTGAATTCTTGTGGCCAGCAGGTCTTAGGTGGATCCCTAGAGCAATCCAGAGATGAGAGTCTGAAAGAAGAATGGGTCATGGCAGGCGGCAGACAACAGAGGTTTTAGGCGGACCAAGGGTCGAGGCAGGTAAGAGACAACAGAAACAAAGAATGGGCCAGAGGTCAGGGCAGGCAGCAGTCAAGAGGAATCCAAAGCCAAGCCAAGGTCAATACCAGGAAGATAAGCTTAAGGAACCAGGAACAAGACATACAGACAAACAGGGTCAGGGAACGAGACTCCGAAGAAACAAGGGCAGACCACAGAGAAGGCAAGGAAGAGAACAAAATAAGGAACAAAAAGGGGGAGAGCATTGCAAGCTAGGAACAAAAAGACAAGGTAAAGGACAAGGCAGAAAAAGGAACTGCACACAGAAGAAACATGCACTGTGAACAAGCACCAGGTGACCTGCTGCTGAGGCAGAGAAGAAGTGGCCCGGAAGCCCCATATAGGGCGAAAACTGCTGAGGTCAACTGGAGGCATCGTGGATGATTCCTGCTGTGAGCCATTTAAATCTTGTGACATCAGGCGCGTGCGTGTGCCTAGGAGCCTGAGCTGGGAGAGTGATGTTGGTGACGTTTTGTTGAGTGTGAGCACTGTGGCCGTGTCTAGAAGCAAAGAGAGGACCCAGCTGACGCTAACGGTGAGTGCAATGGCACACAGGGCCTTCCTGCAAACCGCCCATCGTAACATGTAATTTGTGGTCAACTGTTCTGTATTTGGTAAAGGTCTGTCTGTGTCTTGCAAATGTGACCAAGCTGAGGTATTCTGCTAGGTTGTAGGGATATGTAGTAGTGTTTTAGATCAGCGATTCTCAACCAGTGTGTCACCAAGCACCGGCAGATGTGTCACAGCTCCCGGTGTCCCACTGCCCCAGTTGTGCTTCCTTTCTCCTCAGAGGCGGATTGGCCTATCAGGGTATTGATCATCCCATAGTGGGCTGATGCAGTTGGTAGCAGAGAGATGCTGCATGCTGCCACTGGAGGCCAGGCCAGCGGGGGCAGAAAAGTGGAGTGATGCTGTGTGCTGCTGGAGGCTGGGCCGGTGATGGCTGAAGAGCAAAGATATGCTGCGTACCTCCGCTGGAGGCCAGACTGGTGGTGGCTGAAGAGCAGAGGTCAGGCTTATTGGGCCAAACAATGAGAAGAGGCTCCACATGAGAGAGGAAACTTGTTTGTGTGTATATGTTCGTGGCAGCTTTGTGTGTGTGTGTGAGTGTGTGTGGTAGAATGGGTGCCTGGGTGTCAAGCCACAAGGACAAGTGCGGGACTTGTTGGCCAACCATCTCCCCAGAGTGCGGGATTATTTGCGAGTTCTCGGCTCCATGACTTCCACCCTGGAGCTGGTGCCCTGGGCCTTTGCCCATATGCGTCCTTTACAAGTCAGCATTGCTTTCACGTTGGAATCCAGTCTCCGAACAGTTTCATTTACCTCTCCTCTTATGGATATGGCACACTCCAGTCTCGATTGGTGGCTTATCTCGGACAACTTATCCCGAGGAGTTCCCCTGGAGGTGCCCGAATGGACAGTGGTGACCACGGATGCCAGCTTCTCTGGTTGGTGAGCGGTTTGCCTGAGGAAGTCAGTGCAGGGACAATGGTCCCAGGAAGAATCTCAGTGGTTGATCAATCGTCTGGCAACCAGGGCAGTGTGGTTAGTATTGCAAGCGTTCTGCCCTCTTCTCCAGGGGAAGTCAGGCAGAATTCTTTCCGACAATGCGACCACGATTTATATCAATCGCCAAGGGGGAGCCAAGAGCTAGCCAGTGGCCAAGGAAGCCCGGCAGCTGATCAGCTGGGCGGAGAAGCATTTAGTAAGTATTGCAGCATCTACCATAGCAGGAGTCGACAATGTTCAGGCGGACTTTCTCAGTCGGCACCCCCTCGATCTCGGGGAATGGGAGCTCACAGACGAAGCTTTCCAGTTCATATGCGACATGTGGGGCGTACTCCGCCTGGATCTCATGGCAACAATTCATAATGCCAAGGCTCTGCACTTCTTCGGTTGCCACAGATAAACAGGAGCAGAAGGGGTAGATGCCCTGGTGCTGCCGTGGCCGAACGACGTGCTGCTGTATGTCTTCCCTCCTTGGCTGCTGATAGGCAAAGTGCTCAGGAGAATGGAGATACACCCTGCAGAAGTCATCCTCGTAGCTCCAGAGTGGCCGAGACGGCCTTGGTTTGCAAACCTGGTCAATCTGGCAGGGGTGGGTCCCCTGTGTTTGCCACTGCTCCCAGACCTTCTCCATCAAGGGCCTGTGTGTTTGGAAGAGGTCGATTGCTTTTGTCTAGGGGCATGACTTTTGAGAGGCACCACCTGAGGAGCAAACGGTATTCGAATGCTGTGGTGGCAACACTTCTCTGGTCGCACAAGACATCCACCAACCTCGCGTATGTGTGCATGTGGAGAATCTTTGAATCTTGGTGCGTGGACCGGACGATTGTTCCTACTTGGTCTTCAGTGTCGGCTATTTTAGGTTTCTTACAATCCGGACTCGCCAAGGGCTTATCATGTAGTTCCCTAAGGTTTCAGGTGGCAGCTCTTGGTTGTTTGCGTGGTTCCATTCAAGGATTGGCTTTGGCTGCTCACCCCGATGTGGCTCATTTCCTAAAGGGGGCAAAGCATTTACGTCCCCCGATCGGGCACCCTTGTCCTTCTTGGAATCTGAACTTGGTTCTCTCAGCTCTGTGTATGGCGCCCTTTGAGCCTCTGAAAACAGCTACAACAAAGGATCTCACGTTATAGGTGATTTTCCTTATCGCTATCACATCTGCTCGCAGGGTATCAGAGCTCCAGGCTCTATCCTGTAGGGAGCCGTTTCTGAGAATTTCGGATTCTGATGGGTCCTTGTGGACGGTTCCTTCCTTTCTTCCGAAGGTGGTGTCTGCTTTTCACATGAATCAGGCAGTGGAACTTCCGTCGTTTCCCGTTTTGGACCGGTCAGACCCTATGTCTAAAGACTTACGGAAGCTGGATGTTCATCGGGTGTTGTTGCGTTATCTGGAAGTTAATAACGTGTTTCGTGTGATGGACCATCTTTTTGTGCTGTGGGCTGGTCAGAAACGAGAAAATATGGCATCTAAAGTTACGATTTTGCGCTGGTTGAAAGAGGCTATAGGCTCGGCATATTTGCTGCATAGTAAGCCTGTACCGTTTGGTCTTCTGTTGTGACCGTCACTGCTCGACGTCTTCACTCTGCCCTCTTTACCTCTGTGGCGACTCCCTCCGGGTTTCATGGATGGCTGGCTGTCGTGGCGTCTCCATGCCATCTCCCTCTGGCGTCCCCGGACCGGCTCGAAGTTGCAGATCCGCCATGTTGCCTGAAGACCTAGGGCGCACGCACGTGCTCTGATTGAAGTACCAACAAGAGCGCGAACCTCAGGGGCGTCCCCCCTGAGATGACGTCATCCGCCTTCAATATTTAAAGGTCTCTATTTCACTATCTAACTGAGTTAGCAAGGGGATTGCTTCGGCTATACTTCCCAAGCTACTCTGCCTCCTCGGACTTACCAGAGGTACCCACTCCTCGGGGCCCCGCTCTTTTTCTTTACTTTCAGATTACAGATAGGAACCGGTACTCACTCCTCGAGGCCCCATGTTCCTGGACACTCTGAAGATTCTCTACTGCCTAGAAGCTATCGCTGCTACAAACAATTGTGAGTAACCATCGCTCTCTCAGAGCTTTCCCTGGAACCAGGTACTCGCTCCTCGAAGGCCTAAACCTTTCCAGCTCCTGAGCTTCCTTGAGACCTTATGTGAGTTTTGTCATCTAGTTCCGTTCATGAACTCTGCCTACTCTGCCTATTCACTTTCTACAGTTTCTCAACAGCTCAGCCATCCTGGATCGCTGTTCCAGTACCTGAGGGACTACAGCCCTGCCGGGCATATCAGCTCACTACTGCCACCTCTGGTGGTTTCAAAAACCTGTTTAATAAAAGAACTAATGTGTGTTCCCTGTACGTACCAGGATCAGTCCAGACTGCTGGGTTATGCCTCCCGTCCAGCAGATGGAGTCAGAGAGAAACTGAAAAGGCACCACTCATATACCCTGGTGCGCCCCCTGCGATCCTTCAGTATATCTCTGACTCCAGCAGATGAGAGAGCATAACCTGCGGTCCTGATCTCCTGTAAATTGGGAGGGGGTTTTCCCTATCAGGTTTGACTTACGATTTTCTGAGGAATCCTGTGACTGGATCAATTTAATTACAGGCCTAGTTTAACACTGTTATTTTCTGAGGAATCCTGTGACTGGATCAATTTAATTACAGGCCTAGTTTAACACTGTTAATAGGAGCAGTAGCAGGCAAGGCAGGGCACTGCCCTACAGCCTTTTCCCGGAGTTTCTCTCTGCCCTGCCCAGTGAGAGGAGGGGAGAATTAATCGGTGGGCCGGTCACTCTCCCTCTCCGCCTCCTGAGAAGTTTAATTCCTCGGAGAAGTTAGTCAGATGGGTATGCTACACCCTCTGCAGGCTCCATTGTATAATTGAATTGTGAGGTTTTTCATAGCTGCCGGTAGCAGCGCTATACACGTTAAAAAAAAAAAAAAACAAACAAAAAAAAACAAAAAACGAGGTAATTTATTTTTACTCTGCCTGCCTTACTCACTGTGGTCTCCGGAAGGGGTGGCTTGTCACCCGGCCCCTTTTCGCGCCGTTTTTTCTTCTTAAAAAAAAAAAAAAATGCCCAGAGGGTCAGTTTGTACTGCATGTGGGGAGCCGGGCCGCCGGCTCTCCTGCGAGGGCCTTTGCTCCCGGTGCCTTCCCGGGGGTGAGGGCTCCTCGCGGGGGCCAGCCGTGGCCGGGAGCTCTCCCTCACCGCGACTTGGGGCTCGGGCAGCGTCGGGCAAAACGCGGCAGTCCTCGCTGCCGGTATGAGGGAAAATTCGGCGGCCATTTTAGAAGTGCCTGATTGCGATGCCGTTTCGTCGGAGGAGGGAGAGGACCTCCCACCGCTGTCCCCACCGGACCTTAGCCCCCACAGACCCCGCGGTTTATCGGGGCTTCTAGATTTGCCACCTATGGGAGCCAAGGGAGGTTCTTTAAAAAGACCTCATCCATTTACCTCACAATTTGTTCTTTTGCTCCATAAGGCCTATATGGAGGCCGAAGCTGAATGGGAGCAGGGTGCTCCTGCCCCAGATAAATGTGGCAAAATTTCTACTAACTTGGGAGGGGATCCAAATCCAGACCCTCCTCCTCCTCCTAAACCTTTACGGCATATAGCTCCGGACCCTATTTCACCGGACCCACCGGTTCCGGATTCTGGTACGGAGGTGGGGGGTACGGACCCAGCTGACCCAGTTGAAGGGGACGATCCTCTCATTCTTCGGTTATTTCATAAAGAAGAATTAGATCCCTTGATCATTCATGTTCTTCAAGAACTAAGAATTCCGGTACCCCAGATTGAAACGAATTCCCAGCCAGGGGATTTTGAGTTAGACGGGCTTGCACACCCTCACATGCTTTTCCTTTTCACAATAAACTGTTTCAGCTTGTATCCAAGGAATGGGATAATCCGGAGGCTACTCTGAGTCAGCCGCGCTATGGATAAGCTTTACCCACTCCCTGCTGATTCTTTGGAGCTCCTTAGGGTGCCAAAGGTGGATTCGGCGGTCACTGCCATGGCAAAACATACCACCATCCCCGTAACTGGGGGTACGGCCCTTAAGGATCTTCAAGATCGGAAGTTGGAGATGTTGCTTAAGCGAATCTTTGAGGTTTCAGCATTGGGAGTACGGGCGGCCGTTTGCAGTTGTATGGTACAAAGGGCTACCCTTCGCTGGGTACAACAGATGTTGACATCTCAGGATCTGCCTCCGGGGGAAGCTGAGCAAGCAAACCGCATAGAATCCGCGGTGGCCTACGCCGCGGATGCCTTCTATGATCTCCTCCGCACTTCGGCACGGTCTATGTCTTCAGCAGTGTCCGCACGGCGGTTACTCTGGCTGCGTCACTGGGCAGCAGACTCTTCCTCCAAGGCCCAACTCGGTTCCTTTCCTTTTCGGGGCAAACTATTATTTGGCACCGAGTTAGAAGACCTTATTCGATCTTTGGGGGAGAATAAGGTGTTCAAGTTGCCAGAGGACAAGCCGAGATTTTTTCGTACTTCGGGTAACTTTCGCGGGCGATTTCGCGGGCAGCGCCGTTTTCGATCGGGGAGGGGTTCCTCTTACGCTTCAAGACAGCCGTCTACGCGTTCCCAAGCATGGACTCCTTCCTTTCGTGGTAGAAGGCCAGCCCGCGCAGGGGCGTCTCATACCTTCGCCACCTCTAAGGCGGCTCAATGAAGGGACGCAGGTCCATTCCTCCGTCCCGGAGGTCGGAGGACGACTCTCTTACTTTCGGGAGGAATGGGCCGCAATTACCACCGACCAATGGGTCCTCGACATTATAACTCACGGATACGCCTTAGATTTTGCACGGCCCCTGTGCGATTTGTTCCTTATCTCTCCCAGCGGTTCTCTGGTAAAACAACAGCGGATTGCTCAAACCCTGCAGCGGTTGCAGGCGATGGGAGCCATAGTGCCAGTACCGCCCGCCGAACAACGCACAGGCCATTCCGCCCAATTCTGGATCTCAAGCGGGTCAACAAGGCATTGCGCATTCCGCAGTTTCGGATGGAAACCCTGCGCTCAGTCATCGCTGCGGTCCACAAAGGAGAGTATTTGGCTTCCTTAGATCTCACAGAGGCTTACTTGCACATAAGAATACAAGAGTTCCATCAACGATTTCTCCGCTTTATGGTCCTGGGATCTCATTTCCAGTTCTGTGCCCTTCCGTTCGGACTGGCGACCGCTCCGAGAGTATTCACCAAGGTAATGGTGGTGGTGGCAGCGAGCCTCCGGAGGGAAGGAGTATTGGTCCACCCGTATTTGGACGACTGGCTCATTCGGGCAAAATCGCGTCATCTCTGCGAGGTCGCAATTCAGACAGTACTCCACCGACTACACTCCTTGGGTTGGGTAGTCAATTATCCCAAGAGCCAACTGATTCCCTCCCAGAGTTTGGAATTTCTGGGCGCCTCGTTCGATACAAGAGTGGGAAAAGTTTTCCTGCCGCAGGCAAGGATGGAGCGTCTGATGGCACACGTTCGTCGTCTCCTAGCCCTTCCCTTGCCAGTGGTATGGGATTATTTACAGGTTCTTGGTTATATGGCGTCCACCCTGGATTTGGTTCCGTGGTCTTTTGCGCATATGCGGCCACTACAGAGGGCGCTTCTGTCGCGTTGGGATCCCAAATCAGAGGAGTTTCAGATATCTTTGCCACTCCTACACCCAGCAAGGACCAGTCTGCAATGGTCCTTGCTGGGTGTAGGAGTGGCAAAGGAGTGGATCCGGTCCACTTGCTCCAAGGCATCGATTTGGAACCACCCCAATGGATCATTGTCACGACCGATGCCAGTCTGACGGGGTGGGGAGCAGTCTGTCAGTCTCAATCCGCTCAGGGACGTTGGACGCTTTCTCAGGCCAAGTGGTCTATCAATCGTTTGGAAACCAGGGCGGTTCGCCTAGCGTTACAGCACTTCCTGCCTTTGATTCGGAACAGAGCGGTTCGGGTTTTGTCCGACAATGCAACCACGGTGGCGTATATAAATCGGCAAGGCGGTACAAGGAGTCTTCCGGTAGCAACCGAAACCAGCCAACTGATGGATTGGGCAGAGGAGCACCTGTCTCGGATTGCTGCGTCGCACATCGCCGGAGTCGACAACATTCAAGCAGACTATCTCAGCCGGCAGCGATTAGATCCGGGAGAGTGGGAACTATCTCCCGAGGCACTCAGACTCATCTGTCACTGGTGGGGGACCCCCCGGTTGGACCTCATGGCGACTCGTTCGAATGCCAAGGCGGTTCGCTTCTTCAGTCGCAGAAGGGAACACGGGTCGGAAGGTGTGGACGCGCTAGTTCTTCCCTGGCCCGCGCAAGTTCTTCTGTACGTGTTTCCACCGTGGCCATTGGTGGGAAAAATATTGCGTCGGATCGAATCCCACGCAGGACCCGTCGTTCTGGTAGCTCCGGAGTGGCCAAGGAGGCCATGGTTCGCCGACCTCATCAACCTAGCGGTGGACGGCCCCTTGCGTCTCGGTCATCTGCCTCGTCTCCTACAGCAGGGTCCAGTATTTTTCGACCAGGCCGATTGCTTTTGTCTAGCGGCTTGGCTTATGAGAGGCGGCAATTGAGAAAGAGGGGATATTCTGAGTCGGTCATTACTACTCTTCTACAGGCTCGGAAGCCCTCTACCTCGGTTGCTTATGTCAGGGTATGGAAAGTTTTTGACTCTTGGTGCCAGGGTTTGAAAGTGTCGTCACGGCAGGCTACGGTCTCTCATATTCTGGCTTTTTTGCAAGAAGGTCTAAAGAAAGGTTTGTCCTATAATTCTCTTTGTGTGCAGGTGGCAGCCTTAGGCTGTTACCGCGGTAAACTTGACGGACTTTCCATTGCCATGCACCCGGACGTTGCACGATTTTTAAAAGGAGTTAAACATTTGCGACCTCCGGTATGCCCTATCTGTCCTTCTTGGAGTTTAAATTTGGTTCTCCGGGGTCTATGTACTTCTCCGTTTGAACCGCTACGAAGGGCTACTCTCAAAGATCTCACTCTCAAAACAGTTTTTCTCGTTGCTATTTGTTCTGCTCGCAGAATCTCTGAACTTCAGGCGTTATCCTGTAGAGAACCTTTTCTCCGTATTTCTGACTCGGGGTTTCTCTGCGTACCGTTCCTTCCTTTTTGCCTAAGGTAGTTTCTGCCTTTCACGTCAACCAGACTGTGGACCTACCGGCCTTTGCGGTGGATGGTGCTGAGGTGTCTCGGCACCCGGAGCTTCGCAGGTTGGATGTTCGAAGGACACTCTTACGGTACCTGGACATTACCAACCCTTTTCGGTTGTCTGATCATCTTTTTGTCTTGTGGAATGGTCCAAAGAAAGGCAATAAAGCTTCCAAGGCTACTATAGCCCGCTGGTTGAAGGAGGCGATTGTTTCTACTTACATTTCTCAAGGTCGCGCCGTTCCGGACGGTCTTAAGGCTCATTCTCTGCGTTCCCAAGCGGCGTCTTGGGCTGAGAGTGGTTTTATTTCCTCTCAGGAAATTTGCCGGGCGGCTACTTGGAAGTCGTTGCACACTTTTGCTAGACATTACCGATTGGACGTCCGCGCTCCGCCGGTAGACTCGTTTGGCAGTGGTGTGCTTCGTGCGGGACTGTCAGGATCCCACCCCGTTTAGGGCAGCTTGGGTACTTCCCAGCAGTCTGGACTGATCCTGGTACGTACAGGGAAAGGAAAATTATGTTCTTACCTGATAATTTTCGTTCCTGTAGTACCAAGGATCAGTCCAGACGCCCGCCCATGTCAGTGCAGAGTCCCGCGTCTGTCGTGTTTCCTTTTCAGATTCCATTGTTTTTTCCGAGCACTTGTTCTATTTTTCATATGGTTATGTTTCATGGCTTTTGCCTGGTTTCCTCGTTTTCCACATGTTCATATTTATCTTGATCTAGTCACAGAGTTTGCCATTGTTCCTAAATTCATACTGCTTTGTTATGGATTATACTGAAGGATCGCAGGGGGCGCACCAGGGTATATGAGTGGTGCCTTTTCAGTTTCTCTCTGACTCCATCTGCTGGACGGGAGGCATAACCCAGCAGTCTGGACTGATCCTTGGTACTACAGGAACGAAAATTATCAGGTAAGAACATAATTTTCCTTCTATCTCTATACCCAAGCCTAGCCGGTAGTCCCTCTCGGGATATCCTCCCGGGGGCATGGTCATCTGCCACCGGCCCAGGGATCCACCCACACCTATATCAGATTCATTACAGATTGCTACTCCTTAGCAAGACGATATCTGAGACGCTACAAGATTGCTGACTCCTCCTTCTTTAGGAGCCAATAATAACAGATTGCTAGCTCCGCAGTCTAACAGCAGATTTACATCAGATTGCTAACTCCTAGTTTGTCAACTAAGCTGATTTATAACATCTTCTGGCTCATTCTACCCATTCGCAGGCGGCTTCTTGGGTGGAGTGTCAAATGGCCTCACCGCAGGAGATATGCAGGGCAGCGACTTGGAAATCTTTGCATACCTTCTCCAGACGCTACAGACTGGATGTTCAGGCACCGGGTGAAGGAGGTTTTGGAGAAGCAGAGCGGGCCTCTCCAGATCCCATCCCAGGTAAGAAAGCTCTGGTAAATCCCAGGAGTTTGGACTGATCTGGGTATGTACAGGGAAAGGAAAATTAGTTTCTTAGCTAATTTTCGTTCCTGTAATACCACGGATCAGTCCAGAGTCCTTGCTTTCCCATGGAAGTATGGGAGAATCCGCTCAGTTATTGATTGATTTGTTTTCAGATCTGCAGAAATTGGATTGACTGTCCTCAAGTGGTTCTACAGGTTCAGTTCCTAGGAGGGTTAAGTGAACCGGTTATTTCTTTTTCTTGTTGAAGGATTATTGTACATAGTTATGGTGGTTTTTTGAGAGCCATTCTGCTTTGACATTGAATAATACTGCCGGACTGCAGGTGGCACCATCCTATATAAGGTGGAATTTTGTTTTGAAAACTTCTCTGTCTCCATCTACTAGGGGGGGGGGGGGGCAAAAACCCAGGAGTCTGGACTGATCCGTGGTACTACAGGAACGAAAATTATCAGGTAAGAAACTAATTTTCCTATCTTTTCTCTCTCCATACATAGAACAGAATAGTCTCTTCCTTTTCATCCTGCTATAGAAGTCCAGCCAAGTGGGTTATTTCCCTCTGCCAGCAGATGGAGGCAGAATACAGAAAAATTGCTGCTTACCTACTAATTTTCATTCCTGTAGGTCCACAGATTAGTCCAGTCTCTTGGGTTTTGCATCCCTGCTAGCAGATGGAGACAGAGAATGTTTTACTGACAATGCTACATATCCTAGTATGCCACCTTCAGTCCCTCAGCTTTGATCTGTACCCAAGCCAAAATGATAACCACACCTAAAAAATTATTAACAGCAAACTCCCCCAATGAACAGGAGGATGGTGACACCATAACCAATTGGAAACTCCGTCCAGAAACTAAAACCAATAATAGAATGGAGAACTATTAACAACTCTGCATTTTATACAAATAATCAGAACGAGAGGATGACTCTTCCACCATCCATGGGCGGGTCTCTGGACTGATCTGCGGTACTATAGGAATGAAAATTAGCAGGCAAGAACCAGTTTTCCTTTTTAGTAAGTACCCAGTTCAGTCCAGACTCCTGGGATGTACCTAAGCACCCCTAAACTGGGTGGGACCTGGAGAATCCTACTCGCAGAACATTCTCACCAAAGCCCATAGAAGTTGGAGCCCCAACATCCAAGCTATAGTGTCTGGCGAAAATGTGCAGTGACTTCCAAGTAATCGCCCTACAAATCTCCTGCAGAGATACTTGCTGAGCCTTGGCCCAAGAGATCACCTGAGAATCGTTGAATGAGCCCTGAAACCCTCAGGCACTGGTCAACCCTTAGATATATATATGCCAATCCAATCGCCTCCTTAAGCCAATGCACAATTGTAGCTTTAGAAGCTTGACACCCCTTCTTTGGACCATTCCACAGAACAAATAGGTGATCAGATCTATGGAAGTCATTGGTAACCTTCAGATACCTTAGCAGTGCGCCTCAAATCCAAGAACCTAAGTTCTCTTGCATGAGGCACAGATGAATCAAAATCTGGAAAACCTGAAAGTTCCACCATCTGATTAACATGGAATGCCGAAACCACCTTAGGCAGGAAAGAGGGCACCATGGGTAATGGCACCCTTGACTCTGAAATCTGCAGAAATGGGTCTTGGCATGACAATGCTGGAGCTCCGAAATCCTCCTGGCAGAATAATTAGCCACCAGGAAAACCAACTTAAGAGAGAAATCCTTTTAATGTTGTTCTCCTCAGTGGTTCGAACAGAGCCTCATACAGTCCTCTAAGCAACAGGTTAAGATTCCAAGACGGACAAGCTTTTCTCTGCAGAGGATGCAAATTCTTCGGCCCCCCCCCCCCCCAAAAGGAAATGTATAATATCCAGATGCGCTGATAGAGAATAACCCTGTACCTTTCCTCCAAGACAGCTCAAAGCTGCTACCTGTGCCCTAAGAGAATTAAAGACTAGACCCTTAACTAAACCCTCCTGAAGAAAAGTAAAAAAATGCGATACAGTAGCTTGAATAACCTGCATGCCATTGGCGATTCACCAGGACTCAACGATCTTCCAAACTCACACATACGCTAATGATGTGGAAGTTCATCTAGCCTGCAACATGGTAGTAATAACAGATATGGAATATCTTCTCAGCCGTTTCCTCTTAAAAGCTAGGCCAAGTGACAAAAGTGAGCCACCTGGTCTGAAAATATTGGACCTTGGTGAAGAAGATTCAACAGATGGCTAAACCTCAGTGTTCAGTCTATGGCCATGTTGACGAGTTCTGAGAACCACGGATGGCATGGCCACTCTGGAGTCACCAGGATCACGTTGCCTGGATGTTTCTCTATCTGCTGTATCACATTGCCCACCAGAGGCCATAAGGGAAAGTCATACAGCAGAACTCCTCGAGGCCATGTAAGAATCAAAGCATAAGTTAATCATAAGTCAATCATAATTCCTTCCACAAAGGCTGTTCTATAGTGGCTAGAGAAGGTTTGTGCTTGATATAGGTTGACTGCACTGAAGAACCATACTTTCCCGAAATTTCAGAAAACATGGGGCCCTTTTATACGTTGGGTTTCTTTACATCATGGTCTTGATTAAATATTGGGTTTTGAAGAGGATACTAATTATTTTCCTATTTCTTAGGAGCAATTATGTTTGGATACCCTGAGCCTTGGAGTTGCTTTGTTAATCCAGGCTTTTGAAGCTATTTGGTTAATACTGAATCCTTCAGCTTTGATAGTTACTGTTGGCAATGTATGTCACAATTGTTTTGTTTTGTTTTGTTCGTGCAGGAGGGGAGGGAGGGGGAAGAGGGTGGTTCTCTTTTTTTGTTTTTCTCTTTGATTTCCCCGATTCTGATTTTAATGGAATTTAAACCTAATGTTTTATGTGGGTTTTTTGGATTCCAAACAGTTAAATACTGAGACAGTATCAAAGTGATTGTATGGTATATTATTGTGCCTCACTCATTGTATATTGTTTATTGCATACTGTCTAATAAACTATAATTTACAAAAAAAAACCCCAAAAAACCATGTCACAGTGTTGCAGACCATCTCCCCTTTCCTCCTCCTTCCTCAGAGAAGAATTAAAAAATCCAGACTCTTCAGCTCCCCTTACCCGCCCCTGCTATTCAGTCAGCTGCTGAGCAATTATGCTGATAACATATGCTTCCAGCACGGATGCCCATACCTCTGCTGGAAGCACCCGGGATTGCATCATTTCCAGGTCTGAACTTCAAATGAGCTGGCAAGAAAGGTACTGAGGGGTGGGAGAGCTTGGAGAAGAGAAGGGGATGAGTAGCATAGGTGGGTGGCAAAGCCAAGGAGCCTGAAAGTTTTCTTCTCTGGGGAGGGAGGGGGGAAGAGCGCATGTTATAAAATTGCGCATCCATGTGTGTGTGCCAGGTAGCGCGCGCACATGGACACGCGCCGTATGTTTTGAAAATCTACCCCTACCTGTGTATCTTTGCTTCCTACTCTGTGCTCTGCTGTGTTACCATACTCTGTGGTCTGCATATGTAACTTTTTCACCCAACATGGATTGTTAGCGTTAACTGTTTTACTCTTTATTTGATTTCTTCTAGAGATACTCCCTTTTGTTCCTTCTGATGCAGTGTTTTGCGAAACACGGCTCCATATCTGGGAACAGAGCTATACTTTCATTTTCATTAGTGCTACACTTTCAGTTACCTGGATTTGAGTATTTTTTCCTTCCATAAATTTGTACACTTTCTATTTTATAATATTTGCAGACCCTTTAATCCCCACAATACACCTTTTTCTTTGGTTCTGTTCAGAAGCAGACAGAGGAATAACTGAGCATCCTAGGACCATGGAGATTCTATGTTGTCTTTTAAGAGCAGGTATACTGAAATAGTTTCTTTGTGTTTTCTACAGCATGCTGTGGTGAAGATTGTAAGAGAGAAGTATCTGAGGACAACAGCATTTGAGGACTCTGAGCAACTGCAGGCCTTCCTTGAGGAGCTATACATCTACCTGGTGGACCAGATGCATATCGCCCTTAACCAGGTGATCTGAACGAAAAGGGATCTAGAGGGGTGGGTAAGAAAGGGGTCTCTGATGCCCAATCTGTTATACTTTCTTGGGGCAATAATAAAAAAATGTATGCACTTTTACTTTGAAACTTGCTGTGGTTAACTGTTTAATTTTAGATCTTCTGTTTGGGTGGCCCTAGTTAACCAGTTAAACTTGGCCATCTGGCACTGAATATCAGTGGTGGCTATAATTGCACCCCTGGAACACATCTGGAGTCGCCTCTGTTTGGACTGGCTAAATTTGAGTGGCTTAAGGCTCAGATTTGGCTAGTCTGTGGGGGGGCCTTTTCAGCATTAGAAGTTTAATTGGTTGCCTCCTGAAATTAACGGGGTTAAGCCCTTTGAAAATCCACTTTTAAGCAGTAAACTGATTAAAAATCATTGGTTAAAAGTTGTCCTGTTCCCCTATGGGTAAACGTACTGTGCTGTTTCACAGTGTAGGTACTTTTATCCGCACCATAAAGAGAGGGCAGACAACATGTGGGAATTTCATTTTGAAAGCAGGTGCAAAGTCCATAGCCAAAGCTCTCTGGCTAGCACTTAATTTTCAAAGGGAAACTGTGGGGAATTTCCCTTTGAAAATATACTTGCAAAGTACCCACATTCCTGGAAGCAGTGCAACTTTTTAAAAAATTGCCCCCATAACTGTAACTAAAGGAGGGATTCTCAAGCCAATCCTCGGGATATACATAGTCAGACAGGATTTCAGTATATCCACGGTAAATAAGGATGAGATAGATTTGTACAAAATGGATGCAGTGCATGCAGATCTATTTCATACTTATTCATCGTGGATATCCTAAAAACCTGTCTGGTTAGTTGTGTCCCAAAGACTGGATTGAGAACCTAAAGCACTAATCGTGTTCTCTTTTGCTTTCTTGACAGACAATTTCAGATGACAGTGCTGGCCTAATTCCACCTCCCACTACTGACTCACAACAGCTACGACATTTTGCCCGGGAAGCAGAAATCAATGATGACTTTGAACTTGCAGCTGCTTATCATCAAGAGGTATGTGAGAAATACCAAATTATTCAGCATTGAAGGGATGGAGCTTGAAATCAGTAGACTTAAATTTCTTTTTGTGCTGTGGCATAAGCAGAATGTTATTCTCAATGTTACACTGCTGACATTCTGAGAGCTGCCATGGGCTAGTAGGGGATATAAAGGCACAGAAAGCTTCTATCGCCATTGTTCTCTTAGCTATGGAGAAAGTTGTCATTCTCAGAGATATCAGAATACCATGGCCTTTCCTTTTAACTGTTCCCTGCTGCTCGTGTTTTCTTGTAGCTATCTCTTACCACTTGCATTTCTTCATAACTTGTCCTGTTGCTAGTATGTCTTTATAATTGATGGTTTCTTCTATTCAGCGACTGGCCCAAGATCGTCAGAGTGTTGAGCACTGGCTTGATTATGGTATTTCCTGCCTTCTGACTGGAAATATTATGAAAGCCCAGGAGTGTTTCCATGAATCTATCACCCTGAACCAGGAACATCTGCACAGGTAGGATGTAGATAAGGAAGTGTACTTTTGTATTGGAAAGTATGTGTATCTATACGTAGGCATGTGTGACTGTGTGAGGTGTCCTGGACTGATCCTGGTACGTACAGGGAAGGTGGTATTTTTCAAATGTACTTCTGCATGTAAAAAATGTTTTACACAATAATCTGCCTGTTATGTGAGTAAATTTATGCAGAAATATCCTGTATGCACGTAGGTTTAACTGGACTAAGCAGGAGTGTTCCTGGAAGTGTAGTTGGGGGCAGTGTTTGGATTTATGCACATACTTTATAAAATTCAACCATATGTATGTAAATTTTGAGGACAACTTTGTACTCCCCAAATAACAGGTTTAATGTGCAGGGTATATTTGTGGGATAATTTCTAAAGTGGACTTATGCCTATAAGTCCGCTTTGAAAATTGGTTTATTTATGCACATATCTGCGGTGTAATCTATGCCTTCATCTTTCTCCTTCTGCCCTATCTTTCTCCTTCTGCCCTATCCTTATCTCTCTCCTTCTGCCCTATCCTTCATCTCTCTCCTTCTGCCCTATCCTTTCTTGCTGCTCTTCCCCTACCCCCCTCTCACACTTTTCTTACCTGCTCCCCTTCTCCCCCACCCCTGTTCATTGTATTTTCCACCTGCTTCAGTTTTTTGTAAACCGGCATGATATGCCCTATGAATGTTGGTATGTTAAAAGTTTCATAAATAAATAAATAAATAAATGCCAGATGTTTGAAAATCACCCTCAAAATGTCTTACTTCCTCTTCATCCAGTCAGACCAGTCCAGACGAATGGATTATGCCCACTGACCAGCAGAAGGGGTCAGAGATCAACAGGCTCGCTGATGTCACTCCTTACAGGCATCTATGCTGACACCAGCCTTCTAATATTCTCTGTCTGCAGCAGATGATAGACAAGCATCCCGTGCTGTGGACTACAGCCTGGTAGGCTGAAAACAAAAATTAGTTAGAGGCTCCTAGAGGTGAAAGATTTCTCTCCCTCCCTCATTTGAGTGAGGTCCTTGGTCATTTAAAAAAATAGAAAAAGGAATAGGTGGAATTGACTGAGAGGAGAAAGCCTTGTGCTCCCTCCCTCAGTTGAGCAAGGCAGGATAAGAGGGCTTCCAGGAGGTCTGGTGCGCTTCACTTTCCCTTGCCTTCTCTATTTTATTTTTTTTGTGTGAAAATATATTTATTGGCATTTAACATGTAACAATATATATCAAACTTCTTTCACAAACCAATCCACTGTTGTGATCGTGGACCCTTGGGCCGGCTAGAGTGTATGGAGGATGAACTGAAGGAGGGCCAGCAGCGGTACTTGTAGCCGGGAGGCGGATCAGAACCAGGATACCTGACAGGACCTTCACCTATACCAGCCCTCGTTCCCCGCAGATTGAGCCCTTGGGTGCTGGGGCTGGCAGGACTTAGGGAAATGTCGCCTGGCGAAGAGGAGTCCAGAGAACAGTCCTAGTCGAGGCAGCTGAAGGCTTGGGAAGTCCTAGACTGTCCAGGAGTCGAGGCAGGCAGCTGAGGTGCAAGACGAGGAGGCGGGCCAGAGGTCAGGGCAGGCAGAAGGTAGACGAAGCCAGAGAACACACCAAGGGTCAGGACAGGCAGCAGACAGAGAATATCAGGAACCAGGCCAAAGTTAAAACCGAAGAAGCAAGCAAGCAAGAACCGGAACACGGGAGCAGGAATGGAACTGGAGCAGGCAGGAAGGCTGGAACGGAGACAGGAACAAGCAGGACACTGGAATGGAGACAGGAACAAGCAGAATCAGCAACTAGCTACTCAAGGAGTCGACCTGTTGCCAAGGCAAGGCAATGAGGTCTGAAGCAGTCTTAAATAGACCTCTGGTGATGACGTGGGATTTGGGGCCGGGCCAAGGTTTCCTGCTGTGGCCCCTTTAAATCCCGGGCAGGTGCGCACAAGCGCACCTAGGGGCAGAGCAACCTGAAGATGCCGGCGGTGTCTCCCTCGTGGGAAGGACGCCTTGAGAAGGCCCCGACGTGGCCCGAGCAGGAATGGAGCAGGCCGCAGTGAGGGAAGCGAGCCGGAAGGTAAGGGGGGGGACCCTGCCGTGGCCGCCCGCGGCCGGGATTCCCAACATCCACCTAACTTATCATTTACATATACCCATTCCCTAGCCTCCCTCTTCCTCTACCCCTCCTCCCCCTTCCCTTACTTACCTTCTCTTGTCCATCTTCTGTTTCCCTTTCTTCTTCCTTGCTGTCCCCCAGTCTCTTCAATTGCATTTTTGGCTACTGCTTCTTTAATTAAGGCTGTCAGGAAAAATTTAAAAAAAAAGAAGATTGACAGAAGTTGAGTTTCCAGGGGCCTTGGGCTGTGGCGGCAGTGCTTCTTTGTCTTTGGATTGAGTTGAGGCTGGGTGAGTGGAGAAAGTGTGAAAATGTTGTTTTCCACAGAGACTGCAAGTTACATGCAGCATATATGATGGTGGCTGAGCACTGGAAGTACGCTGCAATTTGCAGTGCTTCAAACCTTAAAAGCTATACGTGGGGGGAGAAAGCAAGTTTTGTCAGGAGTGTCAGAAGGCCTGGTGGGAGCTCTGGAGTGTCAATTTCTTCACCATGGGGGGGGGGGGGGGGTACCGTGGCTGGTGCTGCAGCATCTTGTTTGTTTTCCATTGAAGCCCAGGGCCTGGAAGAAGCTCTGGAGGCCATTTTGGAGCAGTGAGAGGGATTTTGTCCCCCATCCCTTAAGCCCTTTGGGGCATGTGGGAAAGACCATGGTGCCCTCTCCATCGGCAGCATAAGGTGCTGTTGCATTGTATGCTTCTTCTAATTTTGATGTTTCTTCTTTATCATGGGCTGCCATTTCGCAAGAATTTATTAAAGGCTTCCAGATCTATATGGGACGGGGCACAGGACAGTGTCCTGTCCCTGATCTTCTGTTACTTTCATCTCCTGCTGAGGCCAGGCAAGGAAGAGGCCCAGGGCAGAAGAGGACAGGAGCATGGAAGAGGATTTCTATCCTTTGGCAGATTCCCTAGGATGTTCATAATCTGCCTCTTAAGAATAGTGAGGAAGACCAGAAGGATGGGGAATGTCTTCCAGAGACTGTACAAGATACCTCAATGTACTGTCTTTTTCACAAAGAGGAACTAACATCCCTTATTTCCCATTTCCTGTATACTCTGGATATTGCAGAGGAAAAAAGGGAAGAGAAGTCCAGTATCACTGAGGACCTGATTATGGTCAGTATTGGGAAATCACCATCATTTTTCCACTCCATAAGGTGGCTCAGCATCTAATTGATCTGGAATGGGTGTCTCCCAAGGCAAAATTTAAGGGAGATTGTGCACTAACCAAGAGAACAAATATCCCGGTAGAGGGTGGCACTACCCTTAAAGATTCTCAGGACAAGAAGACAGTTTGTTTTTAAGCAAGCCTTTGAGGTGGTTAGCATGGCCCTATAGATTGTAGTCTGCAGATGTATTTTAGTCAGATCTTGGTTACATCTGGCACAGCATGTGCAGGATGGCTCTTTGGAACAGGATACTTAACCAATGCCTACTTTAATCTGGTAGGTTCTTTGGCTAGGGGGGTTGCTTCTGTTGTAGCTGCAAAAGATTTCTTTGGTTAAGGAACTGGTCAGCAGACTCTCTATCTCGAAGTTCAGCTTATTTATTTATTTATTTATTTATTTAAAAACTTTTCTATACCGTCGCTAAGTTATATACCATCGCAACGGTTTACAAATAGACAAATAGGCACATAGACTAAGGTTAGTAAATCTAGGATATCGTACATTCTAACAGGTGCCAATAAAGTTCGGTTACAATTTCATAAATAAAATCATTATTTGAGTAATGTTGGTCAAGTCCAGATATATAATTGAGTTACTATCTCTTTGAGATATTACTTCTTAAATGTAGGATTGAGTAAATTCATTCTCATCTGCATTACTCTGTACTTTCATTCTCTAACAAAGCTTAACAAAGTTTCCCTTTAAGGGGCATCTGTTGTTCAGGGAAATGGAAAAAGCTTGGGGGACTCCAAGATGCCACGACTCGCAGAAGATGGAGCCAAAGCATCTTCTCAGTCCTTTATGTCTCGCAGTAGATTTCAAGACTTGAAGCTTTACAAGAGCAAAGGTACATCCTGTCGCAAGTTGAGAACCTTTTCCAGATACCGATCCTTTTGTCAAGAAAAGAGGTAAGGAAGGATCCTCTTGTGAGGATCCTCCCGGGCTTCACAGTGAGTTCTTGGGGTCTCTATCTCCACTCCCGGATATAGGTGGCCGCTATCAGTTTTTTGGAGATCGGACCAAATTACTACAGATTAGTGGCTGTTAGAGATCATTTGTGACAATTACACCCTGGAATTCTTCCGACCTGTTACAGATGCTTTTATGATTTTCCATTTCAGCAAAAAGAAGGAAGTGGTGAAAGCAACTCTAGGAATGCTTTCTAGCTTGAAGGCAGGGATTCCAGTTGCAAAGGAACAGGAATGTCTGAGATGTTACTCCATCTATTTTATAGTTCCAGAGAAGGACTGGTCCTGCTACCCTGGATTTGAAGCGGGTCAACCAGCTCTTGAGAGTAACTCATTTCCAGAAATACTAAAATCAGTGATTCTGGCAGTAAGAAGAGAAGAATTCCTGACTGCACTGTATCTGATGGAGGCTTATCATCATATGCCAATCAGGATGGATCATCAGCGCTTTCTTCAGTTTAAGGTTTTGAATCAGCATTTCCAATTTCAAGCCCTGCCATTTGGATTGGTGACAGCTCCAAGGACCTTTTCAAAGGTAATGGTGGTGGTTGCAGCAGCTTTACACAAAGAAGGAATCTTGGTACATCCTTATCTGGATGACTGGCTAATCAGAGCAAAGGCACACTCAGCTTCCTAGCCACCCAGAGGGTGATTCAGTTCCTGCAGGAGCTGGGCTGGTTAATACATTTCTTCAAGAGCAATTTGCAACTGGCCCAGTCTCTTGCATTACAAAGTTGGGCCATGTTCACCTAACAGAGCAGAAGGACCAGAAAATAGTGTGTCAAATGTGAGCACTTTTGGCTGCAAAAAATCCGATGGCGTAGTCTTACCTTCAGCTTCTGGGTTCCATAGCAGTGGGTTTGGATTTGGTGCCATGGGAAGAGCACAGATGAGGCCTCTTCAGAAAGCATTACTTTTCAGATGGAATCCTCAGTCATAGTGCTATTCCATAAGATTACAGGTACTAGAAGCTGTGAGAATCCGTATACCATGGTGGCTAAGTTCCCAGAACCTTGAAGTTGACATGGATCTTTGAAACTCCGGAATGGGTGACAATAACAATGGATGCTAGTCTAAAAGGCTGGGAGGCACACAGTCTGAGTCACTTTTCTCAGGATCAGTGGAATCCCAAGGAAGCACAGTGGTCCATCAACCAGTTAGAAGCCAGGGCAATTTGCTTGGCCTTGCTGGCATTCACTCTTCTCCTGAGAGGTTGGCGATCAAAATAATGTACGACAATGCCACAGTACTGGCATACATAAACCATTAAGGAGGAATGAAGAGTCCTTAGATATGGTTGGACATAGTTTTGTTCATTGCTTGGGCGGAACTGAATCTGAAGGCTTTGTCATCTCACATTGCGGGCATGGACAGTTCTCAGGCAGATTATCTCAGTTGCAATGTAGTCAATACCAGAAAGTAGTCTCTGTCTTAGGTAGTCTTCAATCAGATTGTGACAAGATGGGGATTGCCTTAGTTGAATCTCATGGCACCCAGCAGAAGTGCAAAGTTTTCAGTAAATAGAAAGAAAATCTCTCGTCCAGAATCAATGAATTGGTCCAAGTCTGGACAATGGACAGCTTTGGTACGTGTTTCTTCCATGACCCATGATAGAAAGGTTTCTCCAGAGAACATCAGAGTATCCCAGTCTGGTGATTCTGCTTGTGCCGGATTGGCCAAGGTGTCCCTGGTATGCAGATCTCATGTGATTACTTTGAGAGAAGCCCTTGAGGTTTTCATTCAATTCGAGCTTGCTGGCACAGGGTCTGGTACTTTACAAGGATCCAGATTGATTTTGTGTTATGGCTTAGCCCTTGAGAAGGCTAGATTATTAAAGAAAGTCTACAGGCAGTTGTGGCTACCTCTTACAGGCTAGGAAGTTTTCTAATTCCTTGGCTTATTGTTACGTTCTCCTCCTCCAGAGGGGAGGAGTTAGCTATCTGTTATCGCTCACCCCGCCAGGAGGGCGGAGTTAGCAATCTTTTCTGCTTTTCTCATGAAAGGGGGAGGAGTTAGTAATATGACATGATCTGCTCCTCCAGAGGTGAGGAGTTAGCTATCTGTAGTGCTTACCTCGCCAGGAGGGCGGAGTTAGTAATTTCTTAGCGAACTGCTGTTAGATGCTCCTGTAAGGAATGAGGTAGTAATCTGTTATGGATCAACTCCCAAGGAAGAGGAGTTGGCAGTCTGTTCAATGATACTCTTCTAAGGAGAGGAGCTAACAATAGGTATATCATACTTTGCTACTGAGATTGCAATTTATGATGCTTCCGCTACGGAGTAGCAATCTGTTATGTATAGGCTGCTGGCAAGTCCCATAGAAAGAGAAGGTAGCTTTCTATATAATATTTCTGTAAGCGGTGTTAGTGGTTGGTAGTGGTTGGCTCCCACAGAGTGATTGTAGTGTAAGGAATGACCACTAGGAGAAAATGGTGAATCCCTGGGCTGATGGCAGGTGACAGCGCCCCCAGGAGGAAATCCTGAGAGGAACCACCGGCTAGGCTAGAATATGAGATAAACACAAATAGTTCTTTATTAGGTTGGAAGCTGGACCACCAGTGGTGGCAGTAGTGATGTGTTCGGCAGGGCTGAAGTCCTTCTGATACTGGAATATAATCTCTGGGTCACTCAGCTGTAGAGAGAAACTAGAAGTAGTGAGTAGACAGGGTATACTGGAAACAAGATGGTACACTCACAATAGTAGATGTCTGCAATGGTCTCTATGCCACAGAGAGTCTTCAGTATATTCAGGGACAGGAGCCGTAGGCGAGCACTGGTTCCTATAAACAGTCTGTAATAAGAACACAATAGCTGTATATGAAATGGCTTCTAGAGTAGAAGAGAGTCTGTAAAGGATTCTAGGAACATTGGGCCCTTGTGGAGCAAGTACCGGTTCCTATCTGCACTCTTGCCAATATAACTCTCGATCCAAGCTTACCCAGAATAGAAAGCTATCATTCCGTGCCAAAGTAGACCACTTTACCTCTACTCCTTTCCTCATATTGAGGAACTATGTTTTGTTATTCTCCCTCTCCCCATCTTGAGGAACCACGTTTTGTTATCCTGTCTTTTCTCAGCTACCTTTCATTACCCCCTCTCCCAGTTTGACATCCCTGTTAAAATGTAATTTCCAAGCTTAACCTGTTTATTGTAAACCGACATGATGTCCACAACTAATGCCGGTATATAAAAATGTTTAAATAAATAAATAAATAAATAAATCTCTGTACCTGCGATAATGTCTTGGATGGAAGGGAGTCTTCAGAGCTATAGGAATGTAGGCCCTCGTGGAGCGAGTACCGATTCCTATCTACAATAGAACTCACTGTGTTCACGTCTGCGATTTCTTCCAGGCAAATGAGGAGTCTTCTGAGTATACAGGGACGTAGGCCCTCAAGGAGCACGTACCGGATCCCGTCTTGGCAATCTGAAATCAAGAAGAGAGAGCGGAGCCCCCGTGGAGCGGATACTCCTGGTAAGTTTGAAAAGGCCGAGCAGTGGAGAAGGATTCCCCTTGCTCACTCGGATCGTTGTTGCAAGTATTGTGGACTGCCGAAACAAGTCCTGTTGGAGTTCCTTGCTAACTCGTTAGAGGTTAACAAACAAAGACCTTTTAAAGTGAAAATGGATGATGTCACTACTGGGGGACGCCCCCGAGGTTCTCGCCCTTGCTGGTACAAAGTCTGGAGCACACGCGCGCGCCCTTACGTCATCAGGAACATGGCGGATCCGTAGCGTCAAGCTAGCCCGGGGACACCAGGACCAAGAGGCAGGGAGAAGCCATGGCTGCATCTGTCCGTCAGAGCCGAAGGGAGTCACCACAAAGGTAGAGAGGGTGGAGTGAGGACGAGAATAGGCACGAATGCAACACTTATGTGAGAGTGTGGAGAGTTTTTGAGCATTGGTGTACTGAGAAGCAGTGTGTTCCTGGTAAGACTTCAGTGTCTCAGATCCTCGATTTTCTGCTGGAAGATCTGTCCAGAGGTTTAGCTCTCAATTCTTTGAAGGTGCATATGGCAGCTCTTTCATGTTACAGGGGTCATGTATTGAGTAGATCCTTGCCTTTGCATCCTAATGTATCATGTTTCATGAGAGGTGTAAAGTATAATAAGCCCCCCCCGCTTCGGTCTCTTGTACCTTCTTCAGATCTGAATTTAGCTTTGTCCTTTTTGATGGGTACTTAGTTTGAATCTTTTTGAAGCTACTTACTTTGAAAATTGTCTTTCTTGTTTCCATTTATTTATTTGCTCTGCTCATAGAGTTTTGGAGTTGTAGGCGCTTTCTTGTAGGAAGTTGTTTTTGATGATTACTAAGGAGATAGGATCCTTATAATCCCTTCTGTTTTGCCAAAGGTGGTTTCGGCCTTCCATGTGGATCATTGTTTGCCCACTTTCAGTAATTGTTCCAATGCAGTGGAATATAAGTTGCTTCATATGCCTTAGATATTTAATGAATTCTTTTGAGTTAACCTAGTAACATAGAAATAGCAGCAGATAAAGACCAATGGGCCATCCAGTATTCCCAGCAAGTTATTTATGGTTATATCTGCCGCTCCATGCATGTTACCCCCATGCCTTCCATTAAGGATAGTAACTGCTGTTCCGTGCACGTTACCCATCACCCTGTTCTTCATTTCCAACCTCTAATCTCTAGGGATCCACACTGTTTATCTTGTGCCCTTTTGAATTCATTTACTGTTTTCATCCTCACCATCTCTTCCAGAAAGGCATTCGAGACGTTCACCACGCTCTCCATGAAGAAATATTTCCTGATGTTGGTTCAGAATCGTCCCCTCCCTGGACTTTCATATCATGACACCTAGTTGTAAAATTTCCTTTCCAACGGAAAAGGTTTAAGTTCAGGTATCTGAAGATCTGTATCATATCTTCCCTGCACCTCCTCTCTTCCAGGGAATGCATATTTAGATCTTCAGCTTCTCATAAGACCCCACACCATTTTGGTCACCCTTCTCTGGACCACCTCCATCCTGTCTCTATTTTTTTGAGATTTGGTCTTCAGAACTGAACACAGTATCAGTTCATGAGCAATGACCACAATCATCTGAGTTATTTTAAGGTCATTAAGGCTTTCAGGAAGTCTGATCATCTGTTTGTCTTATGTTCTGGAGTGTGGAAAGGTAAAGCAGCTACTAAAGCCACAGTAGCTCACTGGATTAAGGAAGTCATCACAGCAGCTTTCATGGATTCTGAATTTTCTCTCCCTAGGTGGGTGAGGGCTCATTCCACTTCATGAGCGGAATGCGATTGGCATTTCTGTCAGATATTTATAAGGTGGCAACCTGGTCTTCTTTGCATTCCTTTTCCAAGCATTATTTATTTTATTTATTTATTTTTAATTTTTATATACCGAAATTCCTGTATAAGATACAAACCTGTCACCCATCTGATACCATACCCACAAAAAGCCTCCTTTCCATCCCAAACTCCATCGCCAAACCAATTGCCGACATCATTAATTCATCCATCTCATCAGGATGCGTCCCCGACTCACTCAAACAAGCAATTGTCAAACCCCTACTCAAGAAACCCTCTCTAGACCCCAAAAATCCTTCTAACTTCCGTCCAATCTCTAACCTTCCTCTCATCTCCAAAGTCATGGAAAAAATTGTCAACGTACAACTCACAGAGCACCTAGAAAACCACAAAATACTGCACCCCACCCAATTTGGTTTCCGCAAACATTTCAACACGGAAACCCTCCTCCTCACCCTCTCAGATCACATCCTCAGAGGCATGGACCAAGGTAGAAGCTACCTCCTTGCCCTACTAGACATCTCCGCGGCCTTCGACACCATTGATCACAACAAACTTCTCACCCGACTGTCCGAAATTGGCATCTCAGGCACCGCCCTCCTATGGTTCAAATCCTACCTATCCAACAGGAAATTCTCCGTCAAAATTGGATGCGCTGAATCAGCACCCTACCCCCTGTCCCAAGGCGTCCCGCAAGGTTCCTCCCTCTCCTCCACCTTATTCAACATCTACCTCACCCCCCTATGTCACCTACTCACTGACCTCGGCCTCAAATTCTACCTCTACGCCGATGATGTGCAAATCATCATCCCTATTCAGAATTCCCTATCCAACACCCTAGCACACTGGAAATCTTGCCTCTCCTCCATAAATGACTTCCTCACACATATCCACCTCGCCCTCAACACCTCTAAAACTGAACTACTCCTCATATCCCCACACCAACCCCCCAAACCCCTAATCTCCAACGACCCTGCCTTTAAAGTCACGTCATCGCAAACACACGTAAGAGACCTTGGGGTTACCCTGGACCAGCAACTAAACCTAAAAAACATATTAACTCCATCCTCAAAGAGGGATTTTTCAAGCTAAATATTCTAAAAAAGCTGAAACCCCTCCTCCACAACCAAGACTTCCGGACTGTCATTCAGGCCACCCTCTCTTCAAAACTTGACTACTGCAATGCCCTCCTCCTTGGACTCCCCTCCTCCTCCATCAAACCCCTACAAATGCTCCAGAATTCCATTGCTAGAGTCATCACTAACACCAAGAAATTTGAACATATCACCCCCATACTCAAAGACCTTCATTGGCTCCCCATCACATCCCGTACCCTCTTCAAAACCCTGTCCATTATCCACAAATCCCTTTACTCCCATAACTCTGACTGGCTTGATGACCCGCTCATCTTTACACGCTCTGACCGGCCCACCAGAACTGTCAATAAAGGTACCCTTACCATACCTTCCCTTAAAAAAGCCCACCTCTCTTCTACAAGGGATAGAGCAATCTCCATCGCAGGCCCCAGGCACTGGAACTCCCTTCCGACCCCCCTTAGACTCGAATCATGCTACGCAAAATTTAGAAAGAAACTAAAGACCTGGCTCTTCCGAATAGCCTACCTCGAATAGACCTCTCTTTCCCGCTCCACCCTGCCCCCTCTGTCCTCTTGACTAACACAATTGATCCACAGCCCTGTATATAATGTATTTATAATGTATTTATAGTTATACTCCATACTGTACATAGTTCATCACAGTTTACTGTCCGCTTCCTTGCCTTTATCTCCTCTGCAGCCTATGCTATGCCCCCTCCCAATACCCCTGTTCATTGTATTTCCTTTCCTCCTTTTTAGTTCCAATGTAAACCGGCATGATGTTTGCATACTAATGCCGGTATATAAAAACCTTAAATAAATAAATAAATAAATAAATAAATCCGGTTTACATAGAACTGCAAATTTCCCTGGTCTTACAAGTCTGACCAGGGTTTATTACATGGAACTGTAACAATGAGTCTCCTTAAACTATACAACTAACAGAAACAATGAGTCTTCGTGAACTATACAGATAACGTGTTATAACAGTGAGTCAGAATAAAACAACTTGGTAATAAATAAATATAAATTAATAATAAATAATAATTCAAAATAATAATTCAAAATTCAAAATAATCAGTGGCTTGCGAGAGTTGGCTTAACATGGAACAGATGGACAGGGTGGAAGAGGGGGAGCCGGCGAGGAAGGGGCCTGAAATGGTTAGAATGCTGGGTCACATTCTCAGGGGGGAGGGGAGAAGGGAGGAGTGGAAGGATGGTAAGGAGAGAAGGGGTAAGGAGACTTGATAATTAAGGGATCAGATCATGAAGACATGAAAATTAAGGGATCAGATCATGAAGACATACATTAAGTGAATGGGAAAGCTTGCCTAAAGAGCCATGTTTTTAGCTTTTTTTTAAACTCTGGTAGGCTGGGTTCGAGGCATAGGTCTGGGGGTAGAGCATTCCATTGGTGAGGTCCGGCAGTTGAAAGTGCTCTCTTCCTTAGCAATGTTTTTGCAGGAGGGGCAAATAGTGTGCCTTTGTAGGCGCTTCTGATGGGTCTTGATGAAGTATGCGGTCGAAATTGTGTCCTTAGTGTGATGGGAGCAGTGTTGTGTATCGCTTTATGAATGATAGTGAGAGCTTTGAATAAGATCCTATGTTTAATGGGTAGCCAGTGTAGGTTGCAGAGAATGGGGGAGATATGATCCCTTTTATTGGTGTTTGTGAGGATTCTGGCGGCGGCATTCTGTACCATCTGTAGAGGTTTGATACTATTGGTGGGGAGACCGAGTAGGATAGAGTTGCAGTAGTATTCAAGTAGTATTCAAGTAGTTGCAGTAGTATTCAAGTATTCAAGTTGTATTTATATTTAAGTTAAACTGTATTTATACTTATATTTAAGTTGTATTTATAGTTATATTTATATGTGATATGTTAAGAAAATATATGTTAAGAAACGCTGTTTAATGTAACGCCTTTATTGCGACAGTTAATGTTCTATGTAAACCGACCTGATTCGATACTTGTATTGAGAATGTCGGTATATAAAAATCCGAAATAAATAAATAGTAGAGTTTTGATAAGATGATAGATTGTAAAACTAGACGAAAGTCGTTGAAATGAAGGAGCGGTTTCAACTTTCTGAGGACTTGTAATTTGAAAAAGCAGTCTTTAGTGGTGGTGTTTATGAATTTTTTTAAGTTTAGTTGGTTATCCAGCCAAGTTCCTAGATCCCTGACGTCATTGGCGAAATCAGTGTTTAAGGTAGATGATTGTGAGGAGCTTGATGAGTTGATACGTGAGTCGTGTGAAATAAGTAGCATCTCCGTTTTGTTGGCATTTAGAACCAGGTTAAGGCTGGAAAGTAGTTGTTTAATTGGTTGTAAGCAGTCCTTCCAGAATGTGATGGTTTTTTTTTTTTTTTTTTTAATTCTTTATTTTCCAATTTTGAAAATTTTACCAAGAACATTACATTCTTATACAGAAAATTCAATGTCACAACCAATATCCTTTAATACAGGTATATAAATCATATATCATATTATAAGACATCTAAATTATAAGAAAAATGTTTAAAGCAATTAGGGGCAGATCTGAGCAAACAAATTAAGTAAACTACAATCACAAAAATATAGATAAACTCACTGAGTATAGCATCTATTACATTTGTTCACACCTAAACTGAAGAGACTCTGTGATTGGGATGAGAATCTGTATGTCATCCGCATAAAGGTAGTGGGTGAGATTAAGCTTTGAGAGAAGTTGGCAGAGGGGGAGGAGGTATATGTTGAAGAGGGTGGGTGAGAGTGAGGAGCCTTGAGGTACACCTTGGTCTGACAGGACAGGATGGGATTCTTTGTTGTTTATTCTGACTTTGTATGACCTGTTGCACAAGAAGGACTTAAACCAGTTGAGTGCCGTACCTTTGATGCCTATGTTTGCTAGTTGGTCTATGAGGAGTGTATGATTTACCGTATCAAAAGCTGAGGATAGATCTAGAAGCACCAGAAGGTATGATTGTTTTTCTCCAGGTTCAAGATGATGGTGTCCGTGAGGGAAAGCAGAAGGGATTCTGTGTTTAGAGATTTCCGAAATCCGTACTGAGCGGGGGAGAGAATGTTGTGTTCCTCTAGGTATTCTGACAATTGCTTGTTGACTGCTTTTTCCATCAGTTTGGCAATCAAGGGAAGGTTTGCGATGGGCCGGAAATTGGCTGGGTCGGTAGGTGAGGCGTTTGGTTTTTTCAGTAGCGGTTTGAGAATTGCTAGTTTTAGCTGATTTGGTACTGTGCCTTGAGCTAAAGAGGTATTGATGATATCCGCAATGGGTTGTGCGATGGTGTTTGGGATGGCGGTGAGCAGGTTTGTGGGTAGTGGATCCGACGGATGAGAGGATGGTTTGATTTTCTTGAGGGTGTTTTCGATCTCCTGGGCAGATGTAGGTTCGAAGGCCTCTAAGCTGAAATTCTGAAGGGGCTGGGATGTGTTGAGGTAGGTTGGTGGGGGATTTTGGTTTGTAAGGGAGCGGGTTAGGTTGGAAATTTTTGTCTTGAAGTAGTTGGCAAGTTCGTTGGCTTTGTTAAGAGCTTAGTGATCTGGAATGGATGAGGAAGCTGGTTTTGTGAGTGAGTGAAACGTAGGAGAAAAGCGCTTTGAGTCAAAGATGAAATTGTGGATTCTTCTTGCATAGAAATCTTTTTGGTTTTATGGATGGCGTTTCTGTAGGTATTGAGGGTGGCTTTGTAGGCAGCGTGGGATGCAGAAGAGGGTTTTTTTCTCCAGCTTTGTTCTTTATTTCGTAGTTTATGTTTTAGGGATTTAAGTTCAGGGGTGAACCAAGGTTTTCTGTTGTCCAGTGAAGGTTGTATTACTTTAGTGGTGGTTGGGCAGAGTTGATCCGCGATTTTGTTGGTGAGTTCAATCCATGAGGAGGTGGCTGTGTTGGCGTCAGTGAGGTCTAGTTGGTTGAGTTCTTTGGAGCACCGTTCGCTGAGTTGGTCCAGTGGGCATGGTTTCCTGAAATGAATGGTGAAATGAATTATCTCCTGGATGTGGTGAACAGGAAAAAGAGGTGTTAAGAGCTGGTTTGGCAGTGTCCCGCCCTAATATAGAGTAGCTTGGGTACATCCAATTCATCTGGACTAATGTGACTGGATGAAGACGAAGGTGAAATTTGTTCTTATCTAATAATTTCCTTTTGATTAGTCCAGTCAAACCAGTCCAGGACCCTCCCTGTTCTGCCAAATATTCACATTTTCTGCAATTTAATTTTCATTCTGCTATGATGCTGAAGAACTGTATGACTTGTGCTGTTTCTAAGCAGGTAAGTACTTCTCTTTTACGTTATTTGTGCATTACTGTGTCTTCAGCACCCTTATTCTTCTAGAAGTCCATTGTTTAAAAAAAAAAAAAAAAAAAAAAAGTATATGAGATTTTGCATTCTCAGTTTATGTAAATAGTTTAATTAAAATTGTCCACAGTTAGCTTGTTACAGACAATACTGGCAAGCTGGTGTCAGCCTATAAGGCCTATAGGCAGCAGAGAGAATTTTTTTCTCCGAGCGGCACTGGTAGCCTGACAAGTACCTGAAATCTTTAAAGGGACATTTCTCTTCACCACGGATGCCAACAAGTCATTTAGAGCACTGCGATTCTTACAAGCTATTGAACTCGCAATTTCCAGGAAGTTTAAGCACATGCCACATTTAAAGCTTCCCAGCGATAGCGGTTTGCATCGCTACAGAAACATTATATTCACTGGACATCCCATTTCAAGCTGGGTCCTTGATGAAGGGGTACCTTCACCCCGAAACCACGCGTTGTCGGACAGCAAGAATTTACCTTCCAAGTGGACTTTAAGATAAGTACTTTAAGTACTAAATTGAATCATCACTTTCCTGGACTGAAACTGCATATTATACAGCACAATATTTGGTCACCTAATGATTTATAAAGCTCTGAAAAACTAATAGAGCTTACCAGCACGACAACCCTTGCATGGTATTGTATGAAGGTTGACCAACTAATTAATAGAGAAATTCTAGTTAGCAAGTGTTATATATTCTAGATTGATTTTTTCTTGCTTCTATTTTTCTGGGTCTTAAGTTTTGAGCCTATAAGGAGTGACATCAGTAAGCCTGTCTCCATCTGCTGGTCGGAGGTTCATCTGGACAGGTCTGACTGAACTAAAGGAAAATAAATTATCAAATAAGAACTACTTGCACCTTTATGAATAATTTCTCAAACATTTAATATCCTTTTCTTGAAAACTTTTACTGTAGAATATAATGCCAAACATTTCATGCAAACAGTGAAAATCTGAAAAGTTTTTGTAAAAAGGCAAAACACAGATTAATGTCTAAGAGAAAGGGATAACTCAGAATTATGGCATTCTTGTGAATTCTCACATAAAATATTGCAAAATCAGTTGATCCTTTATAAAATGCCTTTTTGACATTGGGACAAAAGGCAGGATTCTTTTCAACTGGTTATGGGATAAACAGATGTCCAAAGATGGTGATATACATAAACTTTGAATGTTGTCAGTAGAGAAGTGTGCACTTTTGGAACCTCCTGTAAAATATCCTTGGATCATTCTTATGTTTGTGCCATAAAAGGTATTACAGCCTGTAAAAATTCAACTTTTTAAGACTAGTACAGCTACCATATTTCTTCTCTACAGCACAAAAAACAAAGGGGGCATTTCTTGAATCTAATTTACAAGAGCAAGCATTGCCATTTTCCATTTACACTGCTTTGGATTTTAGTTTTAGCCCACTGCCCCTATGGAAATCTAGCCCAGCTTTTCCTAGAAACATGAATTCAAGAGTCCACCTTGAGTATGATTGAATGGATGGTATAAACATTCAATAAATAAATAAATGGGGCAAAACTAGGACTAGTTGAACTTAACTAGATAGCATGTAATCAGTTGATAACTGAACTTGAGTTGTTGTGTATACTCATACACACTACTTTGTGTGCTTGCTTGGATAGTTTTGTATTAGCTTTAGCAGTGGACATTTTCTGCCCATAAATATCTATTTTTTGCAGCAGTCTCATAATTGGTATGGTGACTTCTCTGTTAGTAGTTTGCTGATGCATAGTATTTCAATAATAGTCAGTGTCATTGCTGACCTATTAGCCACTTATTCACTCCCTGCAGTTTGTTGATGTGCGGTATTGTGGCAGTCTTGATGGAGCGTTATTATGAAGCTGAAATCTTCTTTGAAAATGCCACCTGCATGGAGCCAACCAGCATCCTAGCATGGACTCTCCTAGGTACATTATTATTTTGTATGTATATGTTTACTCCCCTTTTCCATCTCAGGTCACTCCATTTCCTTCTCCCCTCCCTCTGTACCCAGGGGAGATTTAACTTTCTGGCCTTCTTTAGGCATTTGGACAGCTGGTTGACACCCCCCAAAGTTGTAATGAAGTGCCAGCCAGCTGGCCTCATGCAGAGACTCAGCTGCTGGAATTTACTTCTGATGGCAGGGCACATCATAGGCAGTTGCAGTGCTTACTCTGCCCATTGGGAAGTTTACCTCTGTCTGTACTGTGTGTTGGGAAGCTTGGCATGTAGAAACTTGTAAAGGTCCTTGAAATATTATTCCCTGTACATACCCGGATCAGTCCAGACTCCTGGGTTTTAACCCCCCCCAGCAGATGGAGACAGAGAAGTTTTCAAAACAAAACTCCGCCTTATGTAGGATGGTGCCACCTACAGTCCGGCAGTATTTCTCTGTCTCCAGCAGATGGTGGAGGTGCAAGGCCTACAGTCTGTGCTGATTGCTTAGTGGAGTTAGAGTAGTGAGTTCTGTAAGTTTTAGAGAGTTTTCGGTCGGTAAAACCTTTTTACTTTGATTTAAAAAAAAAAAAAAAAAGGAGCAGTTTCTGTCCTGAGCCTCCCAGGGGGTTTGTAAGGTCCTGAGGGGAACATCCCCCGCTGGTTGTTGAGGCAGCTGCATTACAAGGTCGAGGGCCCTCTTGTTCCAAGCTAGCAGCTCTGGGTGCGACACCGGGAAGCCCGGTTCACTTCACCCTGCTGGATCAGGATCGTGGACCACTGCCGGGCAAGTCTTTAAAAAAAAAAAAGTTTTGATTTTCTTTCATTTTCTGTCAGTGTTACCGGCGCTGCGGCTCTTTTCCCTCCCTGACTCAGAGCTTGGGTGGACCACACTTATTTTTCTATTTTTTTACAGAATTGAATTTTAGCTTTCTCAGGCCCGCTGCCCGATGCTGTGCTCGTCTGCAGTGCGTCTGGCCTGCGTGCGTCTTTCTCGGGAGGAGCTGTGCTCGGCACGTCTTCCCGGGGGGAGGGATCCTCCGGGGCCGCGAAAATGGTTAAAGGCAAGGCTGCCCGAGCTCCTTCATTGTCAGCTGCACCGAGATCAGCTGAGGCAGATCCGTTCTCGCAGAGGCTATTTTGGAGTCTTTTAGATCAGTGACTCGTGCAGCTATGGGGGAGAGATCTCCCGTCTCGTCTCTCTCCTCAGCCAGGGTTTCCTGGAGGGAGTGAACCTTTACAGCCTCTCTCACCTGCAACAGAGGATAGCCCCGAGGGGGCTTCTGACTCCTCCTCCTCTTCCTCCTTCTCCTTGAAGTTTATTTTATTTCTCCATAAGGCTTTTAAAGCCAGGAGGGAAGGGAAGCTGCAGGCTGGGGGTAAAAGTTCCTCTAGTGATCTTAAGTCTTTCTTGAAAGCGGTCTAAGTCTAAGGGAGTCTCTGGGTCCTCCAAAACTAAGCATCCTTTGCGTACAGGGGCTCATCAGATTGATACTGATTCCACGGGTTAGGATACGGACCCAGGGGACCAGGACCCGCAGGGCAAGCCTCTGATGGGGGTGGATACAGACCCTGATCAACATTCACAGGATCCAGCATGAGGCTCTCACATTGTGGAAAGAGACGACCTTAAGGTGGTCCGTCTGTTTAGGAGGGAGGAGTTGGCTCCACTTATCCCTGCCATACTCGGAGAGCTAGGCATGGATGGGCCGCCAGAGGAGTCCAGGCTAGGGGCCATTGACCCAGTGTTGTTGGGTCTGAGGGGCCCAGCTACTTCCTTTCCTTTTCATTTTTCTGCCATGGACTTGCTATATAGAGAATGGGATACCCCAGATCTGGGATTGAAAGTTAGCAAGGCTATGGATAAGCTATATCCTCTACCGGAGGAAGCAATTGACATACTGCGGGTGCCCAAGGTGGACGTGGCGGTGTCCGCAGTCACCAAAAAGACCACAATCCCGGTTACGGGTGCGACAGCCCTGAAGGACCTGCAGGATAGACAGTTGGAGCTGCAGCTCAAGAAAATGTTTGAAGTCTCGGCACTAGGAGTGTGGGCAGCTATGTGCAGCAATTTTGCCTTGCAAGCAGGCCTTCGCTGGGTTCAGCAGTTACAAGCTAATGCTGGTCTTTCCGATGCGGAAGCACAGCAAGCAGGGCGTCTGGAAGCTTCGATCACTTATAGTACGGATGCACTCTATGATCTGTTACTGACTTAGGCCAGATCCATGTTATCGGCAGTCTCGGCTTGACAGCACCTGTGGTTAAGAAACTGGTCTGCAGATATTTCTTCCAAGGCTCAGCTGGGGTCGTTGCCTTTCAAGGGTACATTGCTTTTTGGCAAGGAACTCGAGGATATGATTCAATCCCTGGGGGAGAACAAGGTTCACCAACTTCCAGAGGATAGGCTCCTTTTCTTCATGGTCTCTATTCAGAGGGAATCAGAGATTTCGTCCATCCAGAGCTCTAGCTTCTTCCTTTCGGCAAGCATCCAGTCGCCAACAATCCTGGTCTCAGCCCTTTCGTGACTGATGCTTTGGCAGAACCAGGGCTACCCAGTCCGCATCTGGGGCCAAGTCTTCCCAATGAAGAGATGGCCAACCCATTCCTCTGTTCCAGCTGTCGGGGCAGATTGTCCCTGTTTTTCGAGGAATGGGTCAAGGTGTCGTCGGACCAATGGCTCCTTACTGTGATAAATCAAGGCTACACTTTAGATTTTGCACACCGCCTTCCGGAGCAGTTTCTGGTCTCCCCATGCGGTTACGAAGAGAAACGACAGGCAGTAAAAGATACCTTGCAATGCCTTCTGCAACTCGGCACCATCACCCCAGATCCTGAGGCGGAGCAGTGAAAAGGGCGTTATTATATTTACTTCGTAGTCCCCAAAAAGATGGGTCCTTCCGACCCATTCTGGATTTGAAGCATGTAAACCGCTGCCTCAGGGTGCCACGTTTTCACATGGAGACGTTATAGTCAGTCATTGCCTTGGTAAGACAAGGAGAGTTTCTGGCGTCACTGGACCTAACGGAAGCGTATCTTCACATAGGCATTTGGGCCGACCACCAGAGGTTTCTGAGGTTCTTGGTGATGGGTCGCCATTTTCAGTTTCGAGCTTTGCCCTTTGGTCTTGCCACTGCACCCAGGACGTTTACCAAGGTAATGGTTGTGGTGGCGGCTCATCTGCGCAGAGAGGGGTTCCTGGTGCATCCATACCTGGATGACTGGCTAATTTGGGCAAAGTCGGAGTCGCTTGGCCATTTGGCAATTCGCAAAGTGCTTCAACTCCTGCGATCACTGGGTTGGGTGATCAACTTAGCCAAGAGCCGACTGGTGCCCACCCAGTCTTTGGAGTTTTTAGGAGCTCTATTCGACACTCAACAGGGGAGAGTGTTCCTTACCTCAGACCGAATTGTCAAACCACAAGGACAAGTGCGGGACTTATTGGCCAACCAACTCCCCAGTGTGCGGGATTATTTGCGGGTTCTTGGCTCCATGAATTCCACCCTGGAGCTGGTGCCCTGGGCCTTTGCTCATATGCGTCCTTTACAGTCAGTGTTGCTTTTGCGTTGGAATCCAGCCTCCGAATAGTTTCATTTACCTCTCCCTCTTACGGACATGGCGCGCTCCAGCCTTGATTGGTGGCTTATCTTGGACAACTTATCCCAAGGAGTTCCCCTGGAGGTGCCCGTATGGACAGTGGTGACCACGGACGGCAGCCTCTCCGGTTGGTGAGCGGTTTGCCTGAGGAAGTCGGTGCAGGGACAGTGGTTGATCAATTGTCTGGAAACCAGGGCAGTGTGGTTAGCGTTGCAAGCGTTCCACCCTCTCCTCCAGGGGAAGTCAGGCAGAATTCTTTCCGACAATGTGACCATGGTGGCTTATATCAATCACCAAGGGGGAACCAAGAGCTAGCCAGTGGCCAAGGAAGCCCGGCAGCTGATCAGCTGGGCGGAGAAGCATTTAGTAAGTATTGCAGCGTCTCCCATAAAAGAAGTTGACAACGTTTAGGCAAACTTTCTCAGTCTGCACCCCCTCGATCCCGGGGAATGGGAGCTCGCAGACGAAGCTTTCCAGCTCATATGCGACACTTGGGGCGTACCCCGCCTGGATCTCATGGCAAAGTTTCAGAAGGCCAAGGCTCCACGCTTCTTCGGTCGCCACAGAGAAACAGGAGCAGAAGGGGTAGATGCCCTGGTGCTGCCCTGGCTGACTGACGTGCTGCTGTACGTTTTCCTTCCTTGGCCGCGGATAGGCAAAGTGCTCAGGAGAGAGGAGATACCCCGAGCAGAAGTCATCCTTGTAGCTCCAGAGTGGCTGAGACGGCCTTGGTCCGTCTAGCAGTGGTGGGTCCCCTGCAGTTGCCACTGCTTCCGGACCTTCTCCATCAAGGGTCCATGCGTTTGGAAGAGGTCGATCGCTTTTGTCTAGCGGTATGGCTTTTGAGAGCAAAGGATATTAGAATACTGTGGTGGCAACACTTCTCCGGTCGCACAAGACATCCATCAACCTCATGTATGTGCGCGTGTGGAGAATCTTTGAATCTTGGTGCGTGGACCGGGCAATTGTTCCTACTCGGTCTTCGGTGTCGCATATTTTAGGTTTCTTACAATCCGGATTCGCCAAGGGCTTATCGTGTAGTTCCCAGAGGGTTCAGGTGGCAGCTCTTGGTTGTTTGCGCGGTTCCATTCAAGGCGTGGTGTTGGCTGCTCACCCCGATGTGGCTCGTTTCCTAACGGGGGCAAAGAATTTACGTCCCCCGATCAGGCACCCTTGTCCTTCTTGGAATCTGAACTTGGTTCTCTCAGCTCTGTGTATGGCGCCCTTTGAGCCTCTGAAAACGACTACAATAAAGGATCTCATGTTAAAGGTGATTTTCCTTATTGCTATCACATCTGCTCGCAGGGTATCAGAGCTCTATCCTGTAGGGAGCCGTTTCTGAGAATTTCGGATTCTGGTGGGTCCTTGCGGACGGTTCCTTCCTTTCTTCCGAAGGTGGTGTCTGCTTTTCACGTGAATCAGGCAGTGGAGCTTCCGTCGTTTTGGACCGGTCAGACCCTATGTCTAAAGGCTTATGGAAGCTGAATGTTCGTCGGGCGTTGTTGCGTTATCTGGAAGTTTCTAACACGTTTCGTGTGACGGACCATCTTTTTGTACTGTGGGATAGTCCGAAACGAATAAATATGGCATCTAAAGTTACGATTTTGCGCTGGTTGAAAGGCTCGGCATATTTGCTTCGTGGTAAGCCTGTACCATTTGGTCTTCAGGTTCATTTTAACCGTTCATAGGCAGCTTCTTGGGCGGAGTGTCAAATGGTCAGCGACTTGGAAGTCTTTGCATACCTTTGCCAGACACTACAGACTGGATGTTCAGGCACCGGGTGAAGGAGGTTTTAAAGAAGCAGTGCTTAGAGCGGGCCTCTCCAGATCCCATCCCCGGTAAGAAAGCTCTGGTACATCCCAGGAGTCTGGACTGATCTGGGTACGTACAAGGAAAGGAAAATTAGTTTCTTACCTGATGATTTTCGTTCCTGTAATACCACGGATCAGTCTAGAGTCCTGCCCGGGGAACGCATGGAAGTAAGGGAGAGTCCGCTCAGTTTTTGATTGATTTATTTTCAGATCTGCAGAAATTGGATTGACCGTCCTCAAGTGGCTCTACAGGTTCAGTTCTTAGGAGGGTTAAGTGAACCGGTTATTTCTTTTTCTTGTTAAAGGGTTATTGTACATAGTTATGGTGGTTTTTTGAGAGCTTTTCTGCTTTGACATTGAGTAATACTGCCGGACTGTAGGTGGCACCATCCTATATTGTTGCGTCCTCTATGCCTCACCTTTCTTCCTTCTCTCTCCTCAAGCCTTGGGAAGATGGCTGCTGCCGCATCTTCATGCTGCTCTCTTCGGCATCCCCAGAATGGCAACGGCGAGAGTGTTCGCCATGTTTCTCCTGAGGGCCTCCTAGGGTGCGTGCACGCATGCCACCCACATCTTTATCCATGTCATGGCGGGAACTCGGGGGCGTCCCCTCCGAGTGATGTCACGACATCCGGGTATTTAGCCTGCCCTTCATTTGCTAACAAACCGAGTTAGCAAGGATTGGAAAGGATTGGAATGCCTCCGGTCTAAGCTGCTCTGCCACTTCCTTGCTGCCGCAAGAAGCTCTCTCTCTGCCCTTCGGAGTAATTCATCGCTAACCTGGGTACCCGCTCCTCGGGGGCCCTTATGCTCTCTTACAGGTACCTATCTGGGATATTGGGTACTTGCTCTTCGAGGGCCTGCTCTTCCTACTCTGTTGCCTTACTGATCTACTTCTGCCTGCCAGGATCTTCATCAATACAGCTATCTACTTCAGTGAGTAACTAACATTCAGATCGATCCAGTAAAGTGTGGCCGCGTTTACCCCACTCCTAACTCGCGTTCTACTCACTTTCCGGCCGCGTTAGCCCTTCCTGCGATACACTATCCCCTTTAACCTACTCCTACCACGTCCTAAAATCCCCGGGCAACCCCTTCCGCACGCGGCATGTATATTGCATGCAAACGATCGAATTAGCTATTCCCTACCATCCAGTAATGCGCGCCCCGACTATCCCTTTTTTACCCTGCCGTTTTGCCGCGTGTTTAACCTGCTAACTTACCGCCTACCCCTACCCCTGCGTTAGAGGCAGGGGTAAGGGTAGGCGGCAAACTTTCCCCCAGCCCCCGCTCTCCTGCCCTGGCTGCGTCCATGGGTGCTGGTCTCCGGGGCAGCCCCAGTCCTCTCCCCTCCTCCCGAAGCAACAAAAGCAAAAAAAATCGAAAATAAAAGTTGCAAGAGAGAGAGGGGAGAGAGGACGGGCAATCCTATGCTCGGGATGGCCAGTCCCTCACCCCTCCTCCCGAGGCAAGGCGCGAAAAGCAGCCTTGCTCCGGGAGGAGGGGAGAGAGGACTGGCAGTGTGAAGCGACCAAGCGACTTACTTTTTTTTGCAGCCCTCCGGAGGAGACAGCCATCAGCAGAAACGGATCGCGGCTCCCCTCCCCTGCGTCCCGGCGAAGATGGACACCTGCACGGGGGAAAGCTGCCCCTGTGCATGCAATTGGCCGCTCAAGATGTGACGTCACATGCCATGACGCCAAACGTCGTGACGTCACGTCTTGAGCGGCCAATTGCACGCACAGGGGCCGCTTTCTCCCATGCAGGCGTCCATCTTTGCCGGGAGCAGCGATCCATTTCTGCTGATGGCCGTCTCCTCCGGAGGGCTGCAAAAAAAAGTAAGTCGCTTGGTCGCTTCACACTGCCAGTCCTCTCTCCCCTCCTCCTGGAGCAAGGCTGCTTTCGCGCCTTGCTTCGGGAGGAGGGGAGAGGGCTGACAATCACCCGCCCGCCGGCTCCCGCCTCGATGACAGCCCGCCGGATGAACGCGTGCCCGCCGGCTCCCACCGCCGCCGCCTGGATAAACGGGCGCCCGCCGGTTCCCACCGCCACCGCCTGGATAAACGCGCGCCCGCCGGCTCCCGCCGCGCCTGGATGAACGCACGCCCACCCGCCTCGATGACAGCCCGCCGGCTACCGCCTCGAACGCTCGCCCGCCGGCTCCCACCAGTAAGTTAACTTTTTTTACACTTTTGTTTTTTACACTTTTGTTTTAATTTTCGCCTGAGCCTTGCTTCGGGAGGGGGGGAACCATCCACTTCCTGGTACCTGTCATTTCAAATGTCAGTTGAAATGACATTTGAAATGACAGGTACCAGCGCACCCAGGATACTGTATAGGCGCTGTATTAAGCGCCTAAACAGTAAAATGGGTTGCGTGGGCCTAACCCTTCGCCTAACGCTTCGCAGACGCGGCTTGCATTTGCAAGCAATTTAAATAGAGTATCGAGCGGTATGTGAGCAGGACTGTGCGTGTGGGGAACGAGGGTGCGCCTGGCACTGCCGCACTCTTTCTAACGCGGCCTTGCTGTATCGACCTGACAGTCAGTCTGTCTCACCTTCAGCTTCAGTGCTTGGAGTCTGCATCCGGGACTTTCCTCTACTACCCTGCACTGCCTACCATCTACTCGAGTGTGGGACTGGTCTCCTCTGCTGAGGATCCCTGGACTACTTCTACTGGGTTACCTCACTGCTGCCGCCCTCTGGGCAGTACCACCAAGCTGTATAATAAATACAATTCTCTGTGTCTGCGTGTATAGAGTCTAGCCTAGTACTGCGGTTCCTCATGGGGCTTCTCCCCATGGGAGTGGCCATTACCGCAGTACCCAAGAATCCACTCCAACACATCAAAACCACAACATATATAAGGTGGAGTTTTGTTTTGAAAACTTCTCTGTCTCCATCTGCTAGGGGGCGGGGGGGGCCAAAACCCAGGAGTCTGGACTGATCCGTGGTACTGCAGGAACGAAAATTATCAGGTAAGAAACTAATTTTCCTTTGGTGTTAGAAAGTATGCAGAGAATATAATTTGGTAACAAGGTTATACAAATGTACAGCACCTATGCATGAAGCATTGCTGTAGAAAATGAGGACTAACTGAGACTCTGCCTCTCTGTGACCCCAAAAACCTAAGTATGACTTTTTGTGAATCCTGTTTAATTTGCTTCTTATCTGCCCCAGGATTGTTCTATGAAATTCAAGGCAATGACATCCAGATGGATATGGCCTTTCTGGAAGCTGGCAAACATCATCCGTCACGCATAGCCAAGGAGATGTATGAGGTACTAGTAACTGATATGGAAAGCCATAAAGAAGATGTAGACGATGAAGCAGAGGCTGTAGAGAAAGGTATGTAATTTGCCCCCAAAAGGGTGCTACTATTCCTAGGTGAGCTATGAAAGAAATGAAAGCTATTGGAAAGACAAGGCACTGATCTTAATTATGTGATTGTTCAATATCTGTTTGGGAAATATCTTCATTGTGCAAGAAGATCTCCCTGTACCTGCCAAAGCTGACTTATATTATAAGTACCTTCTGCAGAGTTTGGTTAAAAGGAATTTGAAGTAAAGCTGAGTATGAAATTTGATCTTCCTCATCATCTAGCCAGACCAATCCAGATGCATAAGTTATGCTCCCCAACTAGCAGATGGCGACAAAGAACAATAGGTTTGCTGACATCACCCCTTATAGGGTCCCAAACTGCACTCAGCATGCCAGTATTCTCTGTCTCCAGCAAATGGTAGGGGTCCAAAAAACAACAAGGTAGGCAATCTAGAAAAGCCGTAAGCAAACGTAAGAAAGTAGATGCCAAAGAATGTCTTTTTCAATATCTTTAATGGCTGGAGACGTATGAAAACAATAAAACTGCCCGACTCAGGCTGAGTTTCGCCACTTCCTAGTGGCTGCCTCAGGGGCTATAAACAAACATACATATATAAATGATCTAATTTGAAATCATAAATAAATAAAAACATGTATAAAAAAACATAAAACAATGGCATAAAATCAACAACACATAAAATAAATAAATGAATAAAAACAGGATCATAAACCTCACATAAAAAGTGAATGTAAAACAAGGAAGGAACAAAGGACATAACGTTAAAACATGCGAAATAAATGTGGGAGTCTATAGGCAACATCAATCTGAAACAGTGTAAAAAAGTGTGTGACAGACCTATGCATATTTTAAAAGAAACCAAAAAGTATGTGAGTGATCAGATTTGCAATAAAGGTAACAATGTATCAAGTTGTACCTCGAAAGTAACTTGTCAAATTTGAAACAAATTTGAATTCCCTGTACGTACCCGGATCAGTCCAGACTGTGGGTTGAGCCTCCTTTCCAGCAGGTGGGGACAGACTAAAACTGAAAGGATATCCTATATGAGGACAGAGCCTATCCTATAACCCTTCAGTATTTGTCTGTCTCCAGCAGGTGCAGCAGTTCACCCTTCGGTCTCCTGACCTAGGCTAGTCAGCCTTCTTTTCTTCATTTCTTCTGGGATCAAGCAAGTACTTATTCCTTAGGGATATTGTGTTTTTCTTCCTGTCAAATAAAAAGTAAAAGTTAGTCAGGAAGTTTGTAGATTTTGAATTCAGGAGACGGCTCCGTCTCCTGGCTCTTGCCGGACTTAGGGGAGGCTTTGCCCCTTTTGCAGTGCAAAGCCTGTGTCCGTTATCGCTTCCAGGTGTGGGGACCGAGTCTGGTAGTCCAGTTTTCGTCTCCCCCTCCTCTGACTGCCGAGGGGTCGTAGTTTTCCGCTGCTGTGCTCAGACTGTAAAAAAAAATAAATTCCCTGTACGTACCAGGATCAGTCCAGACAGTAGGATTATGTCTCCCTTCCAGCAGGTGGAGTCAGAGGTCAAAGTTCTAAGCACCTCCCATATCCTAGGGAGCCTCCTGCGATCCTCCAGTATTCCTCTGACTCCAGCGGTGAAGGAAGACATCCCCTGCGGTCCTGTTACTTTGGTCAGCTGAGTAAATTAACCTTTATTTGTAGTGAAGGGAGTTTTTTTGTCCCTGGCTGATCTTTGACTAGATCTTCGTATGTTTAAAAAAAAAAGAATTTAGAATTAATTTGATGCTGTGTCCATTGGCCTTGACACCTGGAAGACTTTAATTATTCCTGGGCAAAGAGGGGATTTACCGGTGGGCCGGTCCCTCCCCCTTTCAGTGCCAGAGAAGTTTATATGCCTCTGAAGGGAGCTTAGAGATTTTTTGTTGATTTCCAGGGAGGTTTCATTCCCCTGAAGAGAAAGCTCCATTAACTGTATAGCAGTTTAAACCCCCCCCCCCCCCCAAAAAAAAAACTGTTAAGTTCAAGGCAAATTTTAATATTGGGAAGGACACAAGACAAATCTATTTCAAGCCTTTCTTTTTTTTAGAGCTGCTTATTAATTTTTTTTTTGTGATGCCACGCAGTTGTCGCTGTTCTGCCTGTGGAGAGCCGGCAGCACGGCTCTCCAGAGACAGTCTGTGCTTGCGCTGCGTTTCTGGCGGTGAAGGGCCATCTGAGCTACCTCTTACTGGCAGAAAACGGCAGTTGCCACGTACGCGCAATTTAAATGCTTCACAGCTGATTTCCTTACCTATAACGGCCCCGTCTCCGAATCGTGGGGCAGCGGCGGCCATTTTGAATTTAAACGACGATCGCGTTGGCTCGCGGTCAGACGGAGGGGAGCATATTGAATGTTTATCACCTCCTATTTTAGCCCCAGAGCACTCTAGTTTGAACGAAAATGATAATGGTCAGCGACTTGGAAGTCTTTGCATACCTTTGCCAGACACTACAGACTGGATGTTCAGGCACCGGGTGAAGGAGGTTTTAAAGAAGCAGTGCTTAGAGCGGGCCTCTCCAGATCCCATCCCCGGTAAGAAAGCTCTGGTACATCCCAGGAGTGAGGTTTTAAAGAAGCAGTGCCTGTACCATTGCCAGACACTACAGACTGGATGTTCAGGCACCGGGTGAAGGAGGTTTTAAAGAAGCAGTGCTTAGAGCAGGCCTCTCCAGATCCCATCCCCGGTAAGAAAGCTCTGATACATCCCAGGAGTCTGGACTGATCTGGGTACGTACAAGGAAAGGAAAATTAGTTCTTACCTGATAATTTTCGTTCCTGTAGTACCAAGGATCAGTCCAGACGCCCGCCCAGTTTTTTTCCGGAGGGGGGGGGGGGGGGTGTTGGTCCTCCTCCCATAGCCCTGAGAGGCTGGTTGTTTGGTTTTTGCAGTTGTCTTATGGCTGCTGCAATACAGGGGTGTTTGTTCTCCATTTCTTGACCCTGAGAGACTGGTTTGAATCTCTCAGTCCCTCTTAGGCCACTGCAGCGGCAGCAACAGTAGTGCAGGATTCCTCTGTGAAGAATAATTCCTTCTGGCTCTACACTGTATTTCAGAGATTTCTTTTTTTTTTTTTTGCCATAGTTCTACAAGTATTTTATAAAGGGCGGGGTACAGTTGTAGGAACTCTCTGCAATTTCCCAGTATCATTGCCCTCAGTTGGAACCCAGGGTGGCAAAGGCCAAGAACATTGGTACAGGTATTTTCAGGGGATTCCCTTGAGGGCCTTAATAGACTGACCTTTTGCTCTCTTAGTCCCTGCATTATTTCAGTGTTGCAGAGGAATGCAAGGAAAAATCTCCAACATCATGGATGTCTTTGTCATGGCCACTCCAATTGCTGAAAGGATCAATAATCGTGGTCCCTTTTGACCTGTCTGCACAGAATACCACCCCATAATATGCAGTCCCTAGTCTGGGTCAGCTACATCCCTGGAAATTTTTCTCAGGCTTCTCTAGCTGGTTTCAGTAAATTCCCAGTGGGAAAGGTTCCCAGAAAGGGGCGGCTATTGATGCAATGGTCTCCTCTGTGGGAAAGGTTTAGTGTATTTAATTTTCAACCATTGCATGCTTGTTTAAGTCTGCTAGCAGGTGATGGAATCTCCCTTGTTCCCATTGGACTCCATTAAGTGTGTGAAGAACCTGCTTGGATCCACAGGAGAAAGAGGAGTTTTGTTTTCCTAGGGAGAACATCTTGGGGGCACTTTATGTCATGCAAAAAATAAACTCAAACCAATAGTTCTGTGTACTGTCCAACAATCTAATGCTCCACACAAGAAAAAGGACAGGATATCAAACAATTTTTAGGTGAAAAAAAACAAAACAAGAATAATGCGAGATAAGCACTAATCTTTTGGGAGTCAGCACGCCGGGAAAGTGTAAGACTTCTCTAAGCGGAGATACCCCGGTCCTCCCCATCATTCACCCTTGCTATTTTTCAAAAATAATTTTTTTCATTGCATTTAAAAACATATCTTATCCCAGGACAAGCAGGATGCTAGTCCTCACATATGGGTGACATCGGTAATGGAGCCCTATGTACGGAAAACTTCTGTAAAAGTTTCTATGAAACTTTTGACTGGCACCAGAGTGCCTACTGAGCATGCCCAGCATGTCATGATATTCCCTGCCACAGGGGTCTCCCTTTAGTCTTCTTTTTTCCGCGAAGCAATTAGCCTCGCGGTTATCAGGAGTCCTGTGGGATTCTCCACATATTTTCCTTACGGAAAGCTTTAAAAAACTTCAACCGCAGAGGGTCTCCCTTAGTTTGATCATCGCGGTGAGTTTTTCCCGTTCTCGCGGTTCCGTGCCGTTTTTTCGATTAAAAACAAAATTTACCTGAGCCTTAGGCCGTCGACGGCTGCCCGGCCACAAAATGGCTACAGGTTTTAAAAAATGTCCGAAATGCGCGAGAAATATGTCTATTACAGACCCTCACCAAGACTGTGTACTTTGCCTTGGTGAAGGTCATGATGTAAAAAATTGTCCCTTATGCGCTACGATGACCTCGAAAGGTCGACGTCTACGGATGGACAAGATGGAGCAATTATTCAAAATTCAACTGATTACTGCTCCGTCTACTTCCACACAATCGTCTCCGGCTGGGGCGATTAGGAAAGTGGTCTTGAAGAAACGTCACTCCGGTGACTCGGGAGACGCTCCTTTTTCCTCCCCCTCACCATCGTCCAGAGCGTCCACATCGAGTAGCGAAAAAGGGCGCGAAAAAGATAAACATCGCCATCGGCATCGCAGGCCGCAACCAGCAACCATCGCTCCGATACCCGGCGAGCCATCGGCGGAGGACGGGGCACCGAGTAAGAAAGCCCGGCTCCAAAGTAAGGCTTCCGAGCCACCGACAGGCCAACCCTCGCCGATTCCGGCGGAAGGAATCGTACCTCCTCAGGGCCCTGAGGTCGTACTACTGTCGCCGCCACCGCCTCCCCCCATGGGTGCTCTGTTCACATCATCCATGCGGGCGGAACTTGACAGTTACATACGTCAAGCGGTTAAGGATGCCTTTATCGAGGCGATGCCACGGCCTGCCACTCCGGTTCTGCCATCGACACCGGTCATAGGAGGATCTCCGGTTCCATCACCGATTCCTTCACTACCGATGCCAAGAAAATCACCGCTCTCCTCGATGGCGCCGATTCCATTACCGGTTCTACCTAGGCCGCAGCCACCGGATTCAGCATTGCCGATTCCCCGGGTACCATCGATTCCACCACGGCCATCGATCCCGATGGCACCCTCGATGCCTTTTCAAGAGTCCATTTTTCAACCATTAATGGACAAGCTGGACTCACTAATACATTGCTTCTCATCTCCACCACAACCTATAGATGTAGATGACAGTCAAGAGCCAATACCAGGTCCTTCGGGTGTCCCACCACCCCTCAGACCTCAGACTCCACTTTCTGAAATGCCAACTAAGCCTACTAGGCCGTTGGAGCTCCCTCTGGATGATAGTGACGAAGATTTCTCCTCGGATGAAGACCTCCTTTCTGAGCCTTCTCCCCCAGAAGATAGAAGAAAGTCACCACCGGAGGATCTCTCTTTCTCCAACTTTATTAAGGAGATGTCTCAAACAATTCCCTTTTCTCTCATCTCTGAAGTGGACAGCAGGCAAAAAACCTTGGAGGTGCTTCAATTCGTAGACCCTCCCAAGGAAATTCTTGCTATTCCTGTTCATGAAGTTTTACAAGAACTTATGTACAGGATATGGGAACACCCTGGGTCGGTGGCAGCTGTTAATAAGCGGGCGGATGCCACTTACCTAGTACAACCCATCCCGGGGTTCCAAAAAACTCAACTACCGCACCAGTCAGTGGTGGTCGAGTCGGCCCAAAAGAAGGCCAAAAGATTAAAGCAACACGCCTCCATACCTCCTGGAAAGGATAATAGGTTCTTGGACAATCTTGGTCGGAAAATCTTCCAAGCTGCGATGCTGGTAGCTAGAATAAATTCATACCAGCTTTTTATGAACCAGTACCAGCGTGACCTATGGAAGCAAGTGGAATCCCTGTCTCAGCAGTTACCTGACCATCTTCAGGAAGGTTTTCAAAACCTAGTACATAAGGGCCTAGAGGCAGGGAAACACGAGGTTCGGGCCACGTATGATTCATTCGAGACAACCTCCAGATTATCTGCAGCTGGAATAACAGCGAGAAGATGGGCCTGGCTTAAATCTTCAGAGCTGAGACCAGAGGTACAGGAGCGCTTGGCGGACCTGCCCTGCTTAGGGGAGAACCTCTTTGGCGATAAGGTCAAGGAGGCAGTAGCCACCATCAAGGACCATACAGAAACCCTCAAACAGCTTTCTCAGCTGCCACAAGAGGTACATCAACCTTCAAGGAGGCCTCCAAGAAGGGAACAAAGAAAGCCATATTACCGCCCTAGGCGGTATTATCCACCAGTAGCCAGGCCCAGACAACAAAGACCTGCTCAACGGTCTCAGCCTCGCCAAAGACCTGCTAGGCCTCAACAACCTCCGCCTGCGGCGTCCACTTCCGGATTTTGAAGTTCAACCAGAGGGCATGAGTCATTATCAAAATCCCTATCCACAAGTACCGGTTGGAGGCCGAGTTGCTCACCATCTTCAAACTTGGACCTCCATCACTACGGACCAATGGGTACTCTCAATCATATCTCAGGGGTACCACTTGGACTTCCTCACTGTACCAAAAGACAATCCCCCTATGCCGTCTTGGACAGTGTCTCATCATTACACAATCCTGCAAGCAGAATTATCTACCCTCCTGACTGCCAGGGCCATCGAAAGAGTTCCCAGGCCTCAGTGGGGCACAGGATTCTACTCCCGATATTTCCTCATTCCAAAGAAAACCGGGGGTCTACGTCCTATCCTGGACCTAAGAAATCTCAACAAATTTTTAAGGAAGGAAAAATTCAGGATGGTGTCCTTAGGCACCATGCTACCTCTTCTTCAAAAAGGAGATTGGCTCTGCTCTCTGGATCTTCAAGACGCTTACGCTCACATTCCCATATTTCCACCTCATCGACAGTTCCTCCGATTTCTGGTACAAGGTCAACACTTCCAATACAGGGTGCTACCTTTCGGCCTTGCCTCAGCACCTCGAGTGTTCACAAAGTGTCTAGCAGTAGCGGTGGCACATCTTCACAAGCAACAAGTACATGTGTTCCCCTACTTGGACGATTGGCTCATCAAGAGTCATACACAGAGCGGAGCTGTCACTTCTCTCCATCTCACAATAAGATTGCTTCACTCCTTGGGATTTCTCATCAATTACGACAAATCCCAGCTCACACCATCTCACCAGTTGCAGTTCATAGGTGCAGATCTCAACACCATCACAGCAAAGGCTTTTCTTCCGAAAGACCGGGCTCAATCGCTCGTTCTCCTAGTACATTCTATTCGCAATCAATATACAGTCACAGCTCATCAGTGCCTCATCCTACTCGGACACATGGCCTCAACAGTTCACGTCACTCCCATGGCCAGACTGACCATGCGACTAATGCAATGGACACTCAAATCTCAATGGATTCAAGCCATTCAACCACTGTCCACTCACATCCAGATAACACCAGAGCTGAAGTATTCCCTTCTCTGGTGGACATCACCAATCAACTTGCTCAAAGGCCTACCTTTCCAACAACCAGTTTCACAAGTGACTTTAACTACAGATGCGTCCACCTTGGGATGGGGAGCGCACATTGCTCATCTGAAAACACAGGGCAAGTGGACAAAGCAAGAAGCCTCCTTTCAGATAAATTTCCTGGAGCTTCGAGCTATACGCTATGCTCTATATGCATTCAAGGACTGCCTTTCACACAAGACTGTTCTGATCCAAACGGACAATACAGTAGCCATGTGGTACATCAACAAACAGGGTGGTACGGGCTCGTACCTCCTTTGCCAGGAAGCGGCTCAAATATGGGACTGGGCCCTAGCACACTCAATCCTACTACGGGCCACCTACCTAGCAGGCATCCACAACACAGTAGCGGATCGCCTCAGCCGTCACTTTCAACCACACGAGTGGTCCCTCGACCCAGCGTTAGCAATCAAGATATTTCAACGCTGGGGTCAACCAACAATAGATCTCTTTGCGTCACATCTGAACTACAAGGTGAACAATTACTGCTCTCTCCTCTTCCGGCAGAACAGCTTACCAAAGGACGCGTTTGCCCGCCATTGGAACTCAGGCCTGTTATACGCGTATCCACCAATACCGCTCATAACCAAAACATTAGTAAAGCTACAACAGGACAAGGGGTCCATGATACTCATAGCCCCATATTGGCCTCGACAAGTATGGTTCCCCACACTGCTAGATCTCTCAGTCAGGGATCCCATTCGCCTGGGAGTAGCTCCCAATCTCATAACTCAGGAACAGGGTCAGTTGCGCCATCCCAACCTTCAATCCCTGTCCCTGACAGCATGGATGTTGAAAGCCTGATCTTACAACCATTCAACCTTTCAACTAGTATATCTCAGGTACTAATAGCTGCACGTAAACCCTCCACTAGAAAGAATTACTCCTACAAATGGAAAAGGTTTACTTTATGGTGCACTCAGAAAGATTTAGATCCTTTCACTTGCCCCACTACCTCGCTACTAGATTACCTTTACCATCTCTCAGACTCTGGTCTTAAGACGTCATCGGTAAGGGTACACTTAAGTGCAATCTCAGCTTATCATAACAAGCTAGGAGATGCATCGATCTCCACGCAGCCTCTCGTCACTAAATTCATGAGAGGCCTAACTCACATTAAACCTCCAATTCATTCCCCAAGCATTCAATGGGACCTGAACGTAGTTTTAACCAAGCTTATGCGTTCTCCATTTGAACCCATAAATACCTGTGACCTTAAATTCCTTACTTGGAAAACGGTATTTCTTATAGCCATTACATCAGCTAGAAGGGTCAGTGAACTGCAGGCCCTAGTAACTTACGAACCCTTCACGAAGTTCCTTCATGACAGAGTAGTCCTCCGTACACATCCAAAATTCCTTCCTAAGGTTGTCACGGAATTTCATTTAAACCAAACCATAGTTTTACCTACATTTTTTCCTAGGCCTCACTCTCACCAGGGAGAGAGAGCCTTACACACTTTGGACTGTAAGCGTGCGTTATCTTTCTATTTAAACCGCACTGCAGCCCAAAGAAAATCAAATCAGCTGTTTGTGTCCTATGATCCAAACAAACCAGGTAAAGCAGTGGGTAAGCATACTCTGTCAACCTGGCTAGCAGATTGCATACAATTTTGTTATGAAACAGCAGGCCTTACTCTCCAAGGGCGAGTAAACGCACATGCAGTCAGAGCAATGTCAACCTCAGTAGCACACCTTCGCTCTGTACCTATTCTGGACATTTGTAAAGCAGCAACATGGAGTTCTCTTCACACCTTTGCAGCTCACTACTGTCTAGACAAAGAGGGAAGACAAGATTCAGCATATGGACAATCTGTCTTAAAGAACTTGTTTCCAGTTTAACCCCAACTCCTTCTTCATCCAACCTGCTGTGATTTCGACTGATTCATTCCAATAACAATACCTTACGGTCGTTTCAGCACCAAATGAATCAGCCTCTAGCTCGCTAATCACCCATATGTGAGGACTAGCATCCTGCTTGTCCTGGGATAAAGCAAAATTGCTTACCTTGTAATAGGTGTTATCCCAGGACAGCAGGATGTAGTCCTCACGAAACCCACCCGCCACCCCGCGGAGTTGGGTCCGATACGTTTTATTATTTTATTTTTGGCTAACGCTATTTGCTACAAACAAAGACTAAAGGGAGACCCCTGTGGCAGGGAATATCATGACATGCTGGGCATGCTCAGTAGGCACTCTGGTGCCAGTCAAAAGTTTCATAGAAACTTTTACAGAAGTTTTCCGTACATAGGGCTCCATTACCGATGTCACCCATATGTGAGGACTACATCCTGCTGTCCTGGGATAACACCTATTACAAGGTAAGCAATTTTGCTTTATCATAGTCATTGACACTTAGTAATATCACAATAGCAATGAAAAAATTACTTTTGAAAAATAGTGAGGGATTTCATCCAGACTGCCAGACTTTGCAGACTGCCACTCAATACTATTCAACTGGTCTTGCTGCTGTTGGATCTAGAGGGCCAGCCCTAAGATGACCTGAGCTGGGACAAATCCACCGAGCTCATGGCCTCAGCCAAATGTCACAGTTGTGAGCCCTTGGGCTCTAGCATGGTTGACGCAGCCTAGTAAGTGAACTTATCAGGCTCACACTGACAGCTGGTAAACACCCCTTTGCTGGGACTAAGCGGGAGCTTCACCTCTACCAGCCCTGTTCCCCACCGGGTTTTGGGTTCCAGGGGCTAGAAGGTTTAGGTGAATGTCCTTTAAGAGAGGTTGGAGAGAGAGAGAGCCCAGGTATGGGTTGAGGTTAGGGCTAGCAGGGAGCAGATGGTAACCAGGTCCAGGCTGAGAGTCAGGGTAGGTAGTAATCAGACAGTAACTAGGTCCAGGTCAAGAATCAGGGCAGGCAGCAATCAAAGAATGGTCAGGATCTGTTGCAGAGGCAGCAGGCAGAAGAGTGATCCAGGTTGGACAAGGAGGACCAAGACAAGGGCGAACCAGGACAAACAAAGGAAGGCAGAGAGAAAATGTGCAGGGCTGAAGGCACAAGACAGCATTGCAAGGGAAGACAAGACAAGGCAAGGTACAGCAAGAAGACGCACAAAACAAGCATAGGAACAATAGCAACATGCACTGCATTCAAAGCAGGAGACCTGTTGCTGAGGCGACATCTTGGTGTAGGGCTCATGCTTAAATAGCCTGGCAAGGCTGACATCATCAGGGAGTGCCAAGCACAATTTCCCACCATGGGGCCTAGATTAGTAGTGGAGACGCAGGTGCGTCTATAGAGGGCAGTGGCAGTGCTCCAATGGTGATGTGAGGGCCGAGAAGAAACTTGTCTGCATCATGGAGTGAGTGTAGTCAGTCGCGGGGTTGCCCTGCAACCAGTCAAAGTTACATCGTCTTTTTGACTCCGATCCTGCATTACCAAAACAAACTATTTCCAGACTTTAAAGTAGGGAGGAGACTTTAATTTGTCAAAAATATCTGAAATCAGATAACATCAGACGAATGGGTTTTGAAAATAGTAAACAGCCTATCTAAACTGAAAACTTGCTACCATCAAATCCCCCAATTTACCAACAGCATTCAAAGGATCAACTAGCCATACTACAGAGTTACAAGCTCTTCTACAAATCAAAGCAATGCATCTGTTTTCTCCATCTCAAAAGGGAACAGGTTTCTCTTCCAGGTTACTTTCTAATTCCAAATAAATCAGGTGATCTTTGGCTGTTTCTAGATCTCAGAGATCTAAACATATAGCTAAAAACAGAAAAGTTCAAGATGAATTCAATAGGAACAATATTACCACTTTTAACATCTCTAAACTTGGACACTTATGCGCACATTCATCTCATCGGAAGTGTCTAAGATTCATCCTAGAGGATCAACATTAGTTGATAAAGTGTTGCCCTTCGGGCTCACAGTGGTACCCAGAGTGTTTACCAAATGCCTAGCAATAGTCACAGCTCCCTTGAGAAAAGAAAATGTTATGGAGGTAATTTTCAAAGGAGTTACATGTGTTATATGTAACATACTATCATAGCAATTTTCAAAAGCCCATTTACATGTATAAAATGCACTTACGTGTGTAAAACTTATTCACAATTCAATGGCATATATTGTAGCAATTTTCAAAAAACCATTTACACATGTAAAACCCAGTTACACATGTAAAATTTTTGAAAATCATACACAAGTTATTTCCATACTTAGACTGGCTAATATGGAGCATATTTATTTATTTATTTATTTGTTTATTTATTTATTTTTATATACCGGTGTTCGATTTTACATATCACATCGGTTTACATTTAAACAAAATTTGCAGGAACTCATGCGTTACCTTTGTCAAATACATTAAACATTTATCCTATGAGGATTCCATTAAGGATTCATTCCTACTGATAAAAACAGTGCATTACTTAGGTTTCCTTGTAAAGTACGAAAAATCCACACTCAGACCAAAGCATCATCTGGAATTCATAGACATGAAGCTGAATATGATAAAAGTAAACATATATCTTCCAAGGAAGAGAGAGAACAAATTAATCAGCTTAGCACAAGAAGTGAAAGCAAGGAAATGGATTAACAGATAGGAAATACATGAGATTGTTGGGTCATATGGCATCAACAGTGCATGTAACGTCTATGGCACAACTAATGAAGCAAGCTCAATGGTGTTGGGGTTTTGAGGTGTTGGAGTGGATTCTTGGGTACTGTGGTGATGACCACTCCCACGGGGAGGAGCCCCGTAAGGAACCACGGGGCTAGACTCTAGACACACAAACACAGAGATTTGTCTTTTAATATACAGCAGAATGATACCACCAGAGGTGGCAGTAGTAAAGTGATCCAGAGGTAGCAGTCCAGGGGCCCTCAGCAGAGGAGACCCGTCTCGCATTGATAGTATAGGGAGTGCAGGATGCAGGTTCCCAGTACTGATCTATAGATGAGACAGACTGACAATGTTAGATTACTCACTAAGGGCCAGATTTTATAACATGCGCGTGGGCGTAGATTTTTTCGCGCAACCCGACGCGAACAAATCTACGCCTGATTTTATAACATGCGCACGCTGCCGCGCACATGTTATAAAATCCAGGGTTGGCACACGCAGGGGGGGTGCACAATTGAAATCGGAGCGGCCTTGGAAGGAACTTTCCTTCTGCCGCCCCGCACCTTTCCCTCCCTTCCCCTATCTAACCCGTCCCCCAGCTCTAACTAAACCCCCCCTCACCTTTGTTGGAGAAGTTACGCCTGCCTCCGGGCAGGCGTAACTAGCACACGCCGGCTCTCCATCCATTGGTCGGCCCCTGTGACATAGTAAGGGCAAAGGCTATCGGCGCAATTTTGAATACTGGCAGCCGACGGTCCGAGTGCAGGAGATCGCTCCAGGACCCCCGCTGGACCACCAGGGACTTTTGGCAAGTCTTGGGGAGGTCGGTCCAGCGGGGATCCTGGAACAATCTCCTGCACTCGAGCCGTCGGCTGCTGGTATTCAAAATGGTGCCGATAGCCTTTGCCCTTACTATATCACAGGGGCTACCGATGCCATTGGTCAGCCCCTGTCACATGGTAGGAGCATAAGATTGCGCCGGCCGTCCATTGCTCCTACCATGTGATAGGGGCCGACCAATGGCACCGGTAGCCCCTGTGACATGGTAATGGCAAAGGCTATCGGCGCCCTTTTGAATACCGGCAGCCGACAGCCCGAGTGCAGGAGATCGCTCCAGGACCCTCGCTGGACCACCAGGGACTTTTGGCAAGTCTTTGGGGCGGTCAGGAGGGTGGGGGGGTTGTAGTTAATTAAATTGAAAAGTTTGGGATGGGGCTTTTTTTGGGAAATGAATACATATGTAACTAATGAACGGATCAGGGTCCCCTGAGAATGGATGCAACGGATTTGGGTCCCGACGAATATAAATACCGAATGGTACTGGCTACTAATGAAGATGGGAAGCAGGGTTTGATGGGGCATTGATCTGACCCAGCTTGGCACTTCTTGGCATCTTTGGATACTGAAGAAGTTTTAAAAACTAATTTACATTTGGCAAAATAGTTCAATGGTACAGTAGCCCTTATTAGTTCAATAGTACAGTAGCCCTTATTCAAATTAATCTTTGTTTATCTTTTCATTTTGTAATTTTGTATACTTCATGACATTAGCTGTGGCACTAATTACTGTTTATAAAACCCTTCCAAACATTGATTATCAAGTGTATCAGAATCCATGTTAATTCTGTCTTGGGGGATTTTGTTTTTGAAAGGTGGGCCTGACATGTCTGATGGGATTCTGGATTCATCTTCCAAAATCCAGCTTGATTCTGCAGAACCTTCTATGAATAGCCATCAGATGGAAGAGGGAACCATACTAACGGTGACAAAGTCCCTCTCTCATATCAGCAAAAGCACGCCGAGACTCACTAAAGGTGAGATGATTACATCAGAGAGCTGATAAGTGGGTGGAGAACGCATGAAATAAAACCATTTCCAATAGTTTTCTGTGTTTAGATTAATTATAATTTTGTACCATTCAGGATTCCAAAGCATTTAACAATCATGTCATTTTATAAAGCAGGGCTGCAGCTAGCTCCAGGGTTGAGGGCCTAGTGGGCACTTGTTGTTGTGGACCCTGAACATCTTGTAATGGGAAAAAAGGAATAGGCACAACTGGTAGTCTCTTTAAATGGTAACTCAGAACAAAAATTAAGTCCAGAGAAAAACATACCTCTGAGGCAGTATTCACCAAAATGCCTAGCTGTAAAAGTATGTATGCACTTTTAGCCAATATGCATAGTGAGGCTTTCATCTTAGAGGATCTAGCCAGATAACTGTGTAGTTACTAAGCATATCCCTTTGAAAATTGTGTTCCTGAGACCAATTTTCCTTGGAGGCTAGGATCATTAATGCACAGTGACATTAGAATGACCAACTGCCTGATTTTCAACTAGACAGCCCGGTTTTACAGTTGGTGGTACAGTGACCAGTTAACAATGGCCAATCAGCAGTGTGGGTGCGGGCCACACCATATGGCTAAATAAACAAGAAGAGATAGAAGCCCAGCAGCTGCCAGTAGAATCATCCTTTGTACCTGAAGATTGGAAGATGGCCAATTTAATTCTGATATTTAAAAAGGGCTCCAGGGGTGATCTGGAAAACTATAGACCGGTGAGCCTGTCTTCAGTGCCAGGAAAAATCATGGAAACTGTTATAATCACAAAACATTTAGATAGACAAGATTTAATGGGACACAGCCAGCATGGATTTACCCAAGGAAAGTACTGCCTTACAAATCTTCTACATTGTTTTGAAGGGGTGAATAAACATGTGGACAAAGTGAACCGGCAGATGTGGTGTATTTGGATTTTCAGAAGGCATTCGACAAAGTCCCACATGAGAGGCTTCTAAGAAAACTAAAAAGTCATGGGATAGGAGGCGATGTCCTTTTGTGGATTGCAAGCTGGTTAAAATACAGGAAACAGAGAGTAGGATTAAATGGTCAGTTTTCACAGTGGAAAAATGTAAACAGTGAAGTGCCTCAGGGATCTGTACTTGGACTGGTGCTTTTTAATATATCAAAGACAGGTACAATTAAGGAAAGACATGACTGGGCAATAGAAGGGTCAAGGGTAGGGGAATTGGTTAGGACATATCTAGTTATCAGACTTATGACGAACTGGAGTTTCTGTCAGACAGTAGGCATTAGTGAATAGCCATGTTTTTAACTTGCTCTTAAATTTTTTAATGTCTGTTATTGTTCACAAGTCTTCTGGCATGGAGTTTCATAGTTTTGGGCCAGTGACTGAAATTGCACTGGAGAAAGTGCAGAAAAGGGCAACCAAAATGATAAAGGGTATAGAATGGCTGTCCTAAGAGGAAAGGCTAAGGAAATTAGGGCTGTTCAGTTTGGAGAAGAGATGACTGAGGGGAATATGATAGAGGTCTACAAAATCACAAAAGGTCTACAAAATCATTACATGAACTAGTTAATGTAAATCAGTTATTTACTCCCTTAGATAATAGAAGGACTAGAGGGCACTCCATGAAGTTAGCAAGTAGCTCATTTAAAACAAATTGAAGAAATTATTTTTCACTCAACGCATAGTTAAGCTCTGGAATTCATTGTCAGAGGATGTGGTTACAGCAGTTAGTGTAACTGGGTTTAAAAGAGGTTTGGATAAGTTCCTAGAGGAACAATCCATAAACTATTAATTAATAAGCAATAGTAGCTTGAGATTTATTTAATGTTTGGGTACTTGCCAGGTACTTGTGACTTGGCTTAGTCACTGTTGGAAATATGACATATCCATTCCATTCCACTGGTGGCTGAAGAAATAGAGAGGCCCTGTGGCCATTTGCAGACCCCATCCTGCTGACGGCTTAATAAATGAAAGGAGAGACATGCATCATAGCCACCAGTATACCTCATCCCACTGGAGGCTGAGGAAACAAAAGAAGAGACAGAGGCCCGTTGGCCGCCAGCAGACTCCTTCCCACTGGCGGCTGAAGAAATAGAGAGGCCCCACAACTGCCAGCAGACCCCATTCTGCTGGCAGCTAAAGAAACCAGAAAAGAGGCAATATAAGAGAGGAGGTCTGAGTGAGTACGTATGTCAGTGAGTGAGGGAGCATATGAGTGTGTGTGAGTGTGTGTGTGTGCGCTTGCATCAGTGAGTGAGAGAGGGAGCATATGTATTCATATGTGTATCAGTGAGAGCATATGTAAGCAAGAGAGGGGGAGGATATATATATGTATGTCAATGAGAGTATATATGAACGAGAGAAAGTGTGTTGTGTGTGTTAGTGAGAGCATATGTGAGTGAAAGAGGAAGGGGGGTTGTGTCAGCATATGTGAGGGAGAGGGAGTATGTGGGTCAATGAGAAAGGAAGTGTTGTGCGTATGTGTTCATGTGAAAGAATGAACATGTGTGTGTATATGAGAGAAAGAGAGGAGAAAGTTAATGAAGTGCCTCCCACCCCCATCCCATCCCCAATAATCCACAAATATATCAGGGTGATTGGAAATCACCCTGATATATTTGTGGATTGGAAATCACCCTGATTAGCATGTCAAAGGTGATTAGCTGTCAAAGGTGACATTTTGAGCCTGGCCTATATTGATGATATCAGGCTGGGGAGGCAGATCAGAGAGTTAGTCACATGGAAGCAGCAAATTTTCTGATGCACCACTAAGTTCAGCAGTCACCCTATGCCCCTGGGCAGTGGCATATGTAAACAAGCAAGGAGGCACTCTGAGCACAAAGGTGGTCCAAGAGATACATTTTATGTTCATCTGGGCAGAATGAAATTTTCTTCAGCTTTTGGCAACTCACATTGCAGAAGCAGAAAATGTTCAAGCTGATTTCCTCAGTAGGAACATGTTGCATCCTGGAGAGTGGGAGCTCAGCAGGGAGGCTTTTCACTTAATAGTAGTTCAGTGAAGTTTTTCTCACATGGACGTTCATGACAACACACAGAAACTCCTAGTCAATAAATTCTTCACCCATAGGAAGGAGCTGAGTTACAGCGGGATCAGTGCAGGATAGAGAGTCTTGGCCAAAAGACAGACTTGTGTATATTTCCATCTTGGTCTTTGATTGGCAGGACACTAAGGAAAATAGAGGGTCCCCTATACAGATCTAGTGAGCATGTTAGCTAGTGTTCCTCTTTGTTTTTCTAATGCTCATGACCTCTTGTCTCAGAGGCTGGTATTGATGGAGGATCCTGCTCCATTCTGTCTTATGGCTTGGCCCTTGAAAGGGATATCCAGCAGCAGTGATTTCTACTCTGCGGAAGGTACATAAGTCCTTGACATCTTTGGCATATGTTTGGGTCTGGCGTCTTTTTGAGGTTCGTTATAGGACTCTTTTGGTCTTTCCCTAGTGGACAGACATCCCAACCGGACAAGGAATAAGCCCTTAATTCTCTGAAGGTTCAAGTGGCAGTGATTTCCTGCTATAGGAAAGGATTCAGACAGCATCTGGATGTGGTCAGTTTCCTCGGAAGGGTCAAATGGATTCGTCATCCCTTCAGACCTCTGATTTCCCTATGGGATGTTGAGATCCCACAGGGGAATCAGTCAAATTTCCAAGATATCTACACTGAATATTTTTGAGATGTATTTACATGCACTGCCTCCATTGCATGCAAAAGCATCTTATTCATATTCATTGTGGATATCCTTGAAACCTGACTGGCTTCTGGCACTGAAGGATAGGAGTTGCCTCCCCATATTAGGTCAATTGCAAAATGTATAAAGGTGTGAGTAAACTGATGATATGTTACATTATATTAAAGGGTGAGTCTATGGCAGAATTGTAAGCGGTATGAGGATGTTATGTAACTTGTCTAAATCTGGGCACTTCTTTTCCCACTGATCCCATACCTTTCTTTATTGGCCCCCCCCCCCTCTTCTCTATCAGGGGCACCATGCAGCACTGATCTTGCTGCATGGTGCCCCCATACAGGGTATGGTCTCGGTCCTATCACCTTTTGGCCAGCACTGTTTTACCATGTAAGCGATTTTCTTCATTTCAGATCACTGACCCTTCTCTCCTATCAGGGGGGGTCATTGCTCCTATCTGATGAACTGTCCTTGGGCAGATTAAATTGTTTTCTGAGTTCACTTGGAGCCCCCTTCTTGGATTGGTTGTTTCTTGTTTCCAGGTAGACTTGAGTTGTTTGCGCATCTCCTGTGACTATCCTGGGGCCCTTTACTTCATTATTTGTGAAAAGAAGCTTATAGCCCTTAAATCAAAAAAACAGATCAGATAACCTGGGAGCATTGTTTTCCTGGTCAAAAGTTCCTCATCTTGTTTTTCTGTGCTGAGACATACATGTCAGCATCCATCTTTTAAAGTCTGTGTCCCTCTGAGATCAGTATTCATAGAAGTTAGAATTCATATTTTTACAGTGAAACCTCTGGTATTTCCCTACAGAATCAGCACTAGACTCATGCTCTAACAATGGATTATGTTTTACATGTTTTTTTTCTGCTCACTTCCCATGTTGGCCCCTTTCTTTTACTTAATTCCAGCAAAAGTGATGTCATAGAACCTGCTCTAATTAGATTTTGGAAGCTAGGCAGATTTTGGAAGCTAGGCTGTAGGACCACTTAGGAAGACCATGTGCTGTGGGCTGTAGAAGGCAATGGCAATGCCGAAGTCTACCAAGAAAAGATCACAGGCACCCTGATGAGGATTAAGCAATTATAGCCCTAACACCCAGAAATAGATTGAAATAGTATAGGGAAAAAAAACATGTTTAGGGATCCCTCTTTTTGTCTCTTTTATCTTTATTATTTAATGCTATTGCTGTGTTAGGGCCTGATTTATTAAGGCTTTTCTCTCATTCTGTCTGTTGGAAAAAATCTTAGTAAATCAGGCTTTTGGTCTTAGGAATCCATTCACCTTATTATGTCCCATTTGGATCTGACATGTGTTTGATTTTCCTGCAGTGATCACTTCAGGAGAAGGAACAGGTACAGAGGGAGCATTTGATTCGACTCGCATTATAACTCCTGCCCCTTCTCTTCAACCTTCAAAACATACCACTATATTCATGGAGACTGCCCAATTTCTGATCAAAGTCAATGCTGTACAGGTCAGTACAGAGAGCCTTGTATGTTTGCAGGTCAGTTCAGTAAGCCCTCGGTCAGTGTGTATAGACTAGTGTATATAGATCAGTAGAGTTAGAAATATCCACTCGTCTGGGACAAATAGATCATTTCTATAGTTGAGGTGCCATTTTCAACTCCATTTGGGGCCTTAGTGGGAGGAGGCCATGTTTTATTGGGATCCCGGCAGGAAGAGGCCCCAATGGATGGAGGCCATGTTATTATGTCTGTAGTACAAAGTGAGAACTGGAAGGAGAAATAGAGGGAGGAGAGTGAAAGGGCTTGGGCTGGGGAGAAGAAAGAGAGAGGAGAGGAAGAAAGAGGAAAAGAACCCAATAGACACAGCAGGGGTTCCACTTTGCCATCTGCATGACCCATAAATTGGAACCTGCTAAATAAATGTAAATAAATAAATAAAAATGCTTCCCCCCCCCCCCCAACCCACCCTGGTGAATCTTGCTCTCCTCCTTCACTCCCTACATCACCCACGTATAGTTCTTGATTTCTCTCTCCTTCAGTCTCCATCCAACCATTCTTTTCATCCCCTCTTCTCCTCTCTCTCCTTCTCCTTCTCCTCTCATTCTCTTCCTCTCCATCTGGACTAGTCAGGGAGAACATTCATCCTCCTCCCTCCATGAACCCTGGCCCTTAAAACTACCCTTAGTGCTGGCACCATTAAGGCAATAAGCAGAGCCACACACTTTTAGACAGACACAACTCTTAACTTTATTTCTAGTTTTAATCCAGCCACTATGTACAGGAATAGTATAGGGTAGACATTTTGATACTACATAAACAGAATTCATGGAATACAAACAGTCCAAGTAAGTCTTCACACAGTGCATAATAAGGTATCCCAGGAGAGAGAGGAGAAGAGGGGATGAAAAGTGGTTGAATGGAGACTGAAGGAAATAGAAAGCAAGAGCTGTACCTGGGTGAAGTAGGGAGTGCAGAAAAAAAGCAAAATACACTGGGGTGGGATGGGGGGGTGCATTGTTATTTATTTAAATTTATTTAGTAAACATCAGCTAGATTATAATGATATCTTGTAATAATGATGAATGACCACTGGATGGTATTTTTTGAAATCTGAGCAAAGTTAATGCTCTTGGGTTTAAGGGGTGGTCTTTGGGGCCTTTAAGATTGTGGGTTTATGTGATTGGTAGAAGATGGTTTTGCTGGAGGTAAAAGTTTGGGAGGATTTGGCGGGAGTTTGCCCTTTCCTAGGTTGGAGGTATATCAGAGGGCTTTCTGGGCTTTAGTAGACTGGCATAAACAAGCCTGCAGGTTGGTGTGCTCAGCGACTACCTCAGTAAAGAGTGAGGCCCTGCATGGGAAGAGGTCTGAGGCCACTCAAGGGAAGAGGTCTGATGTAATGGGGTAGAAAAAGGCTTTCCTCCTACTAAGGAAATGTCCAGGAGCTGAGGGTAGAGAAGAAAAACTTCCTTCCCTTGAGAAAAAGACTCAGAGGAAGGATTAAGGAGTTGTTCTGGATGAGGCGTGCCCTATGAAGGACCCAGGGCATGAAGGATACCAGGGAGACCTGCACATTGCTAGAGGGAAGATGTGGCGAGATTGGAGTGGAAGGCTGACTGAAGAGGGAATTTTAAGTAAATCCTAAGGGGGGTGGAGGAGTTAACCTCATTTCACACAAAGGTTGGAATCTAAATGAAGAGGAATCTGAGGGTATTATGGTTTGGGATGGGTTGAGATATGTCGACAAAAGGATACCAAATGGTGGAAATGGTGAACTCTACTTGGAGGAATGTAATTCTTATATTTCTATAAAAGGTTTGGAATGTGGAGATGTGAGATATGTTAGTTAAGAACATTGAATCATAAACTCCCCGGGTCTTCTCCACTCAAAATATCTTGTGCAACTAGAACGGAAAAGTGCACACAAATATGATGTTATGCTCAGGCTTGTGGACCCTTGGCCGACAAGAGGATGGTATGCCTTTCGGAGGGTCCGTAGGGTCTCTTGTCGGGTGGCGAGGCAGAACAGGAGGCGGGAGCAGCTGACCCTTGGCAGTGGAGGCTGAGACGAATACGGAGGCGGTGAAGAGACGAGATGAGGCACTGAGTCTTCACCACTGGTGGTCTGCGGTCCCCCCGGGAGGAGCCCGTAAGGCCCTGACCGCTGGGACTTAGGTGGACCTAGGGAGGTCAGAGCAATGGTGCAAAGGCCAACAGGAGCTTCGCCCTGGAAGCCCGCGGTCCCCCCAGGAGGAGCCCGTAGGGACCCGGGCCGCTGGGACTTAGGTGGGCCCTTGGAGACGGAGTCTTGAAGGAATCCTAGGTCAAGTGCCAGAGGGTCGTCGCTCACCAGTCCGAAGTCGTGCACCAGAGAATCACTGCTTGCCAATCCGAAGTCAGGAACCAGAGAATCACCATAAGCCAATCCGAAGTCAGGAACCAGAGAATCACCGTAAGCCAATCCGAAGTCAGGAACCAGAGAATCACCAAGACGTAACGGGAGCAAGCAGCAGGAACTCACCGAGGCAAGCAGACTCAAACAACACTCGCCAGAGACGTTGCCAAGTCAAGGAATGAGCAGAGGAAGCCTCCCTATATACTTCCTCTGCTCTGGATCATTGGACGCAGGTGAGTCTAGTTAAAGGGACCAGGTCCCTTTAAATGCAAATGAGTTGCCGGTGGCCATCTTGGATCCCATGGCGGCGGCCATCTTGAATCTCCCCGGTGCAAGAGAGACGCCGCTGGGGGAAGCAGGATGGCTTCCCCTGCAACGGGCAGCACGGGCCCGAGTCTGAGCCTTCCCCAGGGGCTCTCATGGCGCTGTGAGTCAGGTAGGGGGACGCGGTTGTGGGGCGCCACGGCCACGAAGCACAACAGTACCCCCCTCTTTAGGGCGTCTCCCTGGAGGCCTGGGTTTGGACGGGTGATCTCTGTGGAACTGGTCCAATAGACTCCGATCCAGGATGTTAGCCAGAGGCTCCCAGGAGTTCTCCTCGGGGCCGAAGCCTTCCCACGCTATCAGGTATTCCCATTTCTTCCTGTGTTTCCTTATATCTAGGACCTCTCGGACTTGATAAGTGAGGTCATCTTTAGAGGCAACAGGTTGCGGAGTCAGAGGCGTGCTGGAAGGCCATGATAATACCAGAGGCTTCAGTAGGGAGACGTGGAATGTATTGTGAATCTTGAGCAAAGGGGGGAGACGAAGTTGATACGAGACTGCTCCCACCTGCCTGATGATGGGAAACGGTCCAATAAATCGCGGGGCCAGTCGCAATGATGGCAGCTTCAAGCGGATGAACTGCGTGCTCAACCAAACCTTCTGGCCCGGCTTGAGAGGCAGGTACGGTCTTCTATGCCGGTCAGCATAACTCTTAGCTGCCTGGCCTGCCCTGACCAGGGCGCGTTGCGTGGATATCCACAGCCGATGCAGCTCATCGGCAGAGAGTTGAGCTGTCGGAGATGCGACCGTGATGGGAACAGGCAGTGACGGGCGTGGCTGTTTCTCATACACTATCTGAAAGGGGGAGGCCCCCATAGCAGCAGAGATATGAGAATTCAGTGCGAATTCGGCCCAGGGTAACATGCTAGCCCAGTCATCTTGTTTCTCGTTAACATATAACCGAAGGAATTGCTTCAAGGTCTGGTTGGTTCTCTCTGCGAGGCCGTTAGTTTGTGGATGGTAGCCGGATGTATAATCTAGCGTGACGTCGAACTTCTGGCAGAGAGCCCTCCAGAATTTGGCCGTAAATTGAGGCCCTCGATCAGACAAGATGCCTTTAGGTAGGCCGTGAATCCTGAAGATGTGCTGGACGAACAGCTGAGCCAGCTGGGGTGCTGATGGCAATCCTGGCAAAGGTACGAAGTGTGCCATTTTGCTAAAACGATCGACTACCACCCAAATTACCGTGTTGCCATTGGATAGCGGCAGGTCCACCACGAAGTCCGTCGCCACGTAGCTCCACGGTTCAGAAGGCGCGGGTAATGGTTGAAGTAAGCCTGGGGTGGACCCAAAGATTCTCTTGTGGCGGGCACAAGTCTGGCAGGACTCCACATAGGCCCGAACATCCTTATTTACCTTTGGCCACCAATAATATCGGCGCAGAGTCTGCAATGTGCGGGATTGCCCTGGGTGGCCGGAGCAGCGGGAATCATGAGCCCATGCCAGCACTTGTTTCCGTAAGCGTGGCGGAACCAGAGTTTTCCCAGGCGGAATGATGGAGGTAGCCGACAGGAGGATGCGGGATGGCTCAATAATGTACTGAGGTTCCTCAGAACCTTCTGTTGAATCAAATACTCGAGATAGGGCATCAGCCTTGATGTTTTTCCCAGCCGGTCTGTACCGGAGAACGAAATTAAAACAGGTGAAGAACAGGGCCCACCGGGCTTGTCGTGGGTTGAGCCGTTGCGCCCGATGCAAGTATTCTAAGTTTTTATGGTCTGTGAAGACCGTAAACTGGTGCGGTGCCCCTTCCAGCCATGGGCGCCATTCTTCCAAGGCCACCTTGATGGCCAAGAGCTCTTTGTCGCCGATGGCATAATTCCGCTCGGCAGGCGAGAACTGGCAGGAGAGGAAGGCACACGGTTGTAGCTTATGGCCCTCGGAGGCTTGGCTCAGGACGGCCCCTACTCCCTCTGAGGATGCGTCCACCTCTATAAAGAAGGGTCGTTGCGGATCCGGGTGCCGAAGGCATGGTTGCTGCGTGAATGCCTCCTTGAGACGTCGAAAGGCGGCCTCTGCTGCTGGAGGCCATTTTTTGGGATCTGCGCCTTTCCGGGTCAGAGCTGTCATCGGGGCAACAATTGACGCGTAGTGATGGATGAAGGAACGGTAATAATTGGCAAAGCCTAGAAATCTTTGGAGTGCCTTGAGCCCGGACGGCTGTGGCCATTCCCGAATGGCACTTAGCTTTTGTGGATCCATGCGGAATCCCTGACTGGATACTATATAACCCAGGAAGGGAAGAGACTCCTGCTCAAACTGGCACTTTTCGAGCTTTGCATACAGCTTATGTTCTCTGAGGCGTTGTAACACTTGAACGACGTGTCGCCGGTGAGCGGCCAAGGTATCGGAAAAAATCAGGATATCGTCCAAATAAACTACCACACATTGGTACAGGAGGTCACGGAGTATCTCGTTCATAGTATTCTGAAATACTGCGGGGGCATTACAGAGCCTGAACGGCATCACCAAGTACTCATAGTGACCGTCACGGGTATTGAAGGCCGTCTTCCATTCGTTGCCTTCCTTAATACGAATAAGGTTGTAGGCCCCTCGGAGATCCAGTTTGGAGAAGATCCTCGCACCTTGTAGCCGGTCGAATAGCTCAGAGATGAGAGGCAGGGGATAACGGTCCTTGATCGTTATGACATTCAGGCCCCTGTAGTCAATGCAGGGGCGGAGCGTTCCATCCTTCTTTCCGACGAAGAAGAATCCAGCCCCTGCAGGGGACTTTGACTTCCGAATGAAGCCCCTCCCTAGGTTCTCTCTAATATATTCATTCATAGCCTGCGTCTCTGCAGGAGAGAGGGCGTAGGTGCGTCCTCGAGGAGGCTCAGTACCAGGGAGGAGATTGATGGCACAATCGAACGGTCGATGAGGTGGAAGTACTTCAGCCTTCTGCTTAGAAAACACATCTGCGTATGAGGCATATGGAGCTGGCAGACCTGGGAGATTGATGACGGCGATCGGGCATGGCCCTGGAGCCACAGCTTGGAGGCAATTGCCGCGGCAATTCGGCCCCCACCGAGCCAGCTGCAAGGTCTTCCAATCGAACTGGGGCTCGTGCTCCTGGAGCCACGGGAGTCCTAGGACAATGGGATGGATAGAGTACTCCAGGACATAAAATGACATCTGTTCCTGATGCAGGACCCCGGCCCTCAGCTGGACAGGAATGGTGGCGTGCATCACCCGTTCCGGGAGAGGCTTCCCTTGGATGGAGGAGATGACCAAGGGACGAGACAGCGGAACTTGAGAAATCTTCAAATGTTCAACCAGGCCTTTCATGATGAAATTCCCGCCGGCACCGGAATCCACCAAGGCCAGCGTGTGGAACTCTCCATCCGCCGTAGTTAATGCTACTGGCAGGGTTAGTGGAGGTGCAGGAGTGGTACGGCCCAGGAAGAGACCTCCTTCAGGTCCTAGGCCCGAGAGTCCCGCACGCGTCGGGCAAGCAGCAATCCAATGTCCCGCTGCACCACAGTAGAAGCAGAGCCCCTTCCTCATTCGCCGTTGACGCTCTTGTGGAGAGATTTTCCCGCGCCCCAACTCCATGGGTTCGTCGGGTGGCAGCCGGGGTTTCTCTAACCTATCCTTGGGTGAAGGCGAATGTTGAGGACGTCTGGACGGAGTTGCAGCTTTAGATGTTGTCTGGGCCTCTTGGCGGCGCTCCTGGTGGCGTCGATCTATGCGACCAGCCAAATCGATCAAGGCATTCAAGGACCTCGGTATCTCACGTCCCGCGAGCTCGTCCTTAATTCGGGGGCTCAGCCCCTGGTAAAAAATGGTGCGGAGGCAGTCTGAGTCCCAGCCGAGCTCCGTGGAGAGGGCCCGGAAGTCGATGGCGTATTCCGCCAATGTCCTCGAGCCTTGACGTAACTGCAGTAACCTCGGCCCTGCTGAAACTTCTTGAGCAGGATCCCCGAAGTTTATTCGGAACAACTCCCAAAACTCCCTGAGGTTCCTTAGGAAGGGATCATCCCGTTCCCACAGGGGGGAAGCCCATTCTAGGGCCTTTCCTCCTAGAAGAGCCAGGATAAAAGGTCGTCTTGGTGGCGTCATCTGGGAAGAGAGCAGCCTGCAGAGGGAAGTGCATATTGCACTGGTTCATAAAACCCCTGCAGGCCCGAGGTTCCCCAGAGAACCGTGGCGGTGCCGGTATGCGAACCACCGGCCGACCCGCAGAAGCCATCGGTGGAGAAGGCAGCATAGGGTTCATAGGAGCCAATGCATCAAAACGCTGGTTCAGGCTCTGCACTGAGGAAACCAGGGCGTCCAGGGTTTTCTGCTGCTCCAGCAGGCGCTGGGCCATTCCCGGAATGGCCTGGCAGGCGAAAACCTCCGCCGGGTCCATGGACTTGGCAATCTGTTATGCTCAGGCTTGTGGCCCCTTGGCCGACAAGAGGATGGTATACCTTTCGGAGGGTCCGTAGGGTCTCTTGTCGGGTGGCGAGGCAGAACAGGAGGCGGGAGCAGCTGACCCTTGGCACTGGAGGCTGAGACGAATACGGAGGCGTTGAAGAGACGAGATGAGGCACTGAGTCTTCACCACTGGTGGTCTGCGGTCCCCCCGGGAGGAGCCCGTAAGGACCCGACCGCTGGGACTTAGGTGGACCTAGGGAGGTCAGAGCAATGGTGCAAAGGCCAACAGGAGTTTTGCCCTGGAAGCCCGCGGTCCCCCCAGGAGGAGCCCGTAGGGACCCGGGCCGCTGGGACTTAGGTGGGCCCTTGGAGACAGAGTCTTGAAGGAATCCTAGGTCGAGTGCCAGAGGGTCGTCGCTCACCAGTCCGAAGTCGTGCACCAGAGAATCACCGCTTGCCAATCCGAAGTCAGGAACCAGAGAATCACCATAAGCCAATCCGAAGTCAGGAACCAGAGAATCACCGTAAGCCAATCCGAAGTCAGGAACCAGAGAATCACCAAGACGTAACAGGAGCAAGCAGCAGGAACTCACCGAGGCAAGCAGACTCAAACAACACTCGCAAGAGACATTGCCAAGTCAAGGAATGAGCAGAGGAAGCCTCCCTATATACTTCCTCTGCTCTGGATCATTGGACGCAGGTGAGTCTAGTTAAAGGGACCAGGTCCCTTTAAATGAAAATGAGTTGCCGGCAGCCATCTTGGATCCCATGGCGGTGGCCATCTTGACTCTCCCCGGTGCAGGAGAGACGCCGCTGGGGGAAGCAGGACGGCTTCCCCTGCAACGGGCAGCACGGGCCCGAGTCTGAGCCTTCCCCAGGGGCTCTCATGGCGCTGTGAGTCAGGTAGGGGGACGCGGTTGTGGGGCGCCACGGCCGCGAAGCACAACATATGATGGTCTCCCCACATTCTCACCATCCCCTTTCCCAAATAATTTATTGAGGGGTGTGCACAGCAGTGGCAGGGATACATGAGCGCCTTTTGCCCCTAGCAAGCCAATCTTGGATATATTTTTCTCATCCTGCAAATCAGGAAAAGGAGCCCTGGACAAGTCTGTATAGGTTAGTACATGTTGTTTTGAGTCAGTGTGTGTATAGGACAGAGGATGTGTAAATTTGGCATAATGGTTTTTGGGTCATGGATAGAGCTGTGACCAATAAACTCATTACCCACAGATTTCAATATAGATTAGTAGCTTACAAGGAAAGCCAGAGGTTACATGTCCATTCTCAAAGCAGTGCAGGAAATTGACTAATGCTAGCCCCACCACTTCTTTGTTCTTCCCTTTTCCCCACTCCTGGTCCTTCTTTTCTATCCCCTAAATACCTTATATCTCACCATCTCTCCTCAGGCCCTTGCTCCCCAAACTTACCATTAGTCCTCACCATCTATTCTGTATTTTTCTATCTCAAGCTCTCCCTTTCTATCCCTTTTTTTCCATTGCTCCATTTCCCCCTGATCTTTATGTTCCTACATTGTTTTCTTCTTTTACATTGCTTCCTTTCATCACTTTCTCCCAACTCCCTCCTTTCCTCCAATTTTAGACAGCTCAAATTCGATCAGTTGAAAATGTCACAGCAGAACCCTTTCCTCCCCAAAAATATGCTAAAAGTAACATCAGCTAAATAGATCAGAAAGTAGAAATAACACGGGTAGAACAGGGTTTTTTTCATAACTTTGTTTATTGGAATCACACGTGACAATACATATCCAACCAAAACAATATAACATCCATATCAGCCGAAACATCGCACAATCTTAATAGAGCAACTTCCAATAGTCACATATATCCAACATGACCTTTCCAATAATTTTCCCCCTCCACTCCCCCTCACTACCATTCCAACATAAGAACATGCCATACTGGGTCAGACCAAGGATCCATCAAGCCCAGCATCCTATTTCCAACAGTGGCCAATCCAGGCCATAAGAACCTGGCAAGTACCCAAAAACTAAGTCTATTCCATGTTACCGTTGCTAGTAATAGCAGTGGCTATTTTCTAAGTCAATTAATAGCAGGTAATGGACTTCTCCTCCAAGAACTTATCCAATCCTTTTTTAAACACAGCTATACTAACTGCACTAACCACATCCTCTGGCAACAAATTCCAGAGTTTAATTGTGCATTGAGTAAAAAAGAACTTTCTCTGATTAGTTTTAAATGTGCCACATGCTAACTTCATGGAGTGCCCCCTAGTCTTTCTATTATCTGAAAGAGTAAATAACCGATTCACATCTACCTGTTCTAGACCTCTCATGATTTTAAACACCTCTATCATATCCCCCCTCAGCCGTCTCTTCTCCAAGCTGAAAAGTCCTAACCTCTTTAGTCTTTCCTCATAGGGGAGCTGTTCCATTCCCTTTATCATTTGGTAGCCCTTCTCTGTACCTTCTCCATCACAATTATATCTTTTTTGAGATGCGGCGACCAGAATTGTACACAGTATTCAAGGTGTGGTCTCACCATGGAGCGATACAGAGGCATTATGACATTTTCCATTTTATTCACCATTCCCTTTCTAATAATTCCCAACATTCTGTTTGCTTTTTTGACTGCCGCAGCACACTGAACCGACGATTTCAATGTGTTATCCACTATGATGCCTAGATCTCTTTCTTGGGTTGTAGCACCTAATATGGAACTTAACATTGTGTAACTATAGCATGGGTTATTTTTTCCCTATATGCATCACCTTGCACTTATCCACATTAAATTTCATCTGCCATTTTGATGCCCAATTTTCCAGTCTCACAAGGTCTTCCTGCAATTTATCACAATCTGTTTGTGATTTAACTACTTTGAACAATTTTGTATCATCTTCAAATTTGATTATCTCACTCGTCGTATTTCTTTCCAGATCATTTATAAATATATTGAAAAGTAAGGGTCCCAATACAGATCCCTGAGGCACTCCACTGCCCACTCCCTTCCACCGAGAAAATTGTCCATTTAATCCTACTCTGTTTCCTGTCTTTTAGACAGTTTGCAATCCATGAAAGGACATCGCCACCTATCCCATGACTTTTTACTTTTCCTAGAAGCCTCTCATGAGGAACTTTGTCAAACGCCTTCTGAAAATCCAAGTATACTACATTTACCGGTTCACCTTTATCCACATGTTTATTAAATCCTTCAAAAAAGTGAAGCAGATTTGTGAGGCAAGAGTTGCCTTGGGTAAGGCCATGCTGACTTTGTTCCATTAAACCATGTCTTTCTATATGTTCTGTGATTTTGATGTTTAGAACACTTTCCACTATTTTTCCTGGCACTGAAGTCAGGCTAACCGGTCTGTAGTTTCCCGGATCGCCCCTGGAGCCCTTTTTAAATATTGGGGTTACATTAGCTATCCTCCAATCTTCAGGTACAATGGATGATTTTAATGATAGTTACAAATTTTTATTAATAGGTCTGAAATTTCATTTTTTAGTTCCTTCAGAACTCTGGGGTGTATACACATTCATACCACCACACACCCAACCATCATTTCTCATCATTTGATAAGCACTTTCATCTTATTGCCTAAGTATCAAGAGTCTTGTACATTGTTTTCCATAGTTTAGGATAATTTTTAAATTTCACGCCTGTCGTGGATTCAAGATCTCAGACATTTTCTTGATTTCATACATTGCAGTTTGTATCAAATCAGGAACATCCTTCCCTTGCCATGATAACCTTTCTTGCCAGCTTAATTTATCTTCCAGGGCTTGTTTTTTTTTTCTGTAGTTGGGCCACCAAGGCGTTCATCATGACCACTCAGTTTTTGGTTCCCTGCATCTATTGCATTAGACCGGTTACACATTTTGACACTCAGCTCATCCAGCGAGGCTTCTACCTTAGACATTTGTTCCTTTACTGCAATTGACACCATTTTGGTCAACTTGCATATTGTTATCTCCATCATTCCCTCAAGTTTTGTAGTTGGCTCAGACGCCATTTTGTCCTCCAAAGCCACGATGTTTTCAGCGCCCATTCTCTTGGGTCTAGTCGACATTTTGTTTTTTGTTTTTGTACACAAAATTGTCCATTAATTCCTCACCACACTCAGGGCTTCAGTATCAAAAAAATTTGCAGATTACCCTCAGCAGCAGGATTATACTGGATCCCTAAGGAGCTCAGACACCTGATTCCCTCTCATGATTACATCATCACTGGAAGTCTTTTGCAGGGTTACATATCAGTTATTACATACAATTTTAAAAACAATAAAAATTTACATATATATAATTTACAAATGTAAAAGGTCATATAATCCAGTATTAAATTTGAAAATATAGATTTTTTTTCTACCTCTGTTTTCTCTTTCTCTCCCCCTCTGTTTTTAATCTGCTCTCAGAGGTCGATATTCCAAGTGTTTATCTGGCTAACTTGGACTTAGGACAAAATGAAACACTGAAAAATTCCCTGTACGTTAATGACTTAACCAGCTAAAATTTAGCCAGATAAAAAAATATGACATGAGGAGCATTCTGAGGGTATGGCTAACTCTGGTCAGAAAAACTGCTGTCCTAAAGTTAGCCAGATAACTAAAAAAAAAAATAAATGTATGGACCAAGAATCTGATGCCCCGTACTTTCACCCTTAAGATAAAATAAAACGTAGCTGCTGTGCTTGATGCCTCTCATACCCAAAAAAAATAAAATTATGCATCAAATCCTCACCTGCAAAACCTCAAAAGTGCTCCTGAAGTCCAGTAGGAAAAAAAGAAGCTAACATCCTTTTGCTTGGTTGATTTCTAAGTGCTCTGTCAGCTACTGGCAGTATTCATTTATTCACTTCACTCTGGGGTGAAGCAGCTAATCTCCTCCATTTAAAAGTCAGAGTTGGATTAGAATGCTGACTCACCAGGAAATTTCCAAGTGTCCCTATCTAGAAGTCCAATCTAAAAATGCCCCCTTAACAATAAGGTCCAAATGCCAAGACTGCATCCACTCTGTTCATTTTTCTTTGTGTCTTTGTCTTTCCAAAGGAATGTTGCTAGGAAGTTTGTGACTTGTTTTCAGTTGAATGGCTGTGGGTTTTTTTTTCACTCAGTTTGTGCAGCGGGCACTGGCGCACGAATTGGTAACCCCTGACGGAGGGCTTAGCTGTGAGTACCATATAATATCAGCACAGATGCATCTGCTGAAGAAAGAGTTCTCTGAAGCCGAGAAGAGTCTCTTGGAGGCCATCCAGATCGACTATCAGGTAACTTCCGTATTTTCAGCACTGTGTCTCAACAGGTAGAATATAGTAAGGGAGATACAACCTGAGTATGTCAGCATCAGGCCATCTTCTTTCCAGTGTTATTATTACAATATAGGCCAAATAGCTCCTTCCCAGTATTGTATCCCAGAGAATGGAGGGGCCAAATCATTACAGTAAAGGGCAAGATAGTTCCTTTCTAGTGCTGTGCTCCAGAGAAAGGAGTGGACACACTGTTACAATATAGTCCAGGATAGCTCTTTCCTAGTTTTGTGATTCTGGGATGAGGAAGGGTGCTGCACATTGTTACAAGGTGTTCCTCCAAGGCAATCTCTTCCAAGAAATATGATGAAGCCTTTAAAATTAGCATCCTCAAAGGAAATTATGCTAGAAGGTACCTGCAAGATGAGCTTTTCTTTTTTGTCTCCTTCTCTATACAATTCTATGCCTTTAGCCTTATGCACTGAAAAATAGTATTTGAAGTTCAGGAAAAATCTTAAAGCATGACTTTTTTCTCAAGTTTTTTTATAGCTTGACTTTTCTTATCCTTGTTTTAGAGTGTAATGTGTTAGAATTTTTACTAAATTCTTTTAATTGACCTTGTTTTTAGTTTTAGTTTGTTTATTATATGGTACTGTTTTAATCCCTCTTTTATGTTGTTTTTTAAATATTTATATTGCTATTTTCTTTCCTTTGTTTGCTTGTGCTGTTTGTTATGCTATAATGTTGAATAATATTGTTATCATATTTTTATTATACATTGCTTTGAATTTTATTTTAAGAAAGGTGATTAAGAAAGTAATAAACTATGCTAAACTAAAATCCCCTCCCCAGCCTTTTCCTCCCACTAGATGACTGTTTGTAATAATTGACCTCCCTCTCTTTGCTTCTATATTTTTACCTTATATTTGCTGTTACATTTTTCCTTTCTTGCTTTCTTTTTATCATTTTTCTTTTTTAACTTCAATTTCCTTTTTTTATATTCCCTTATCAATCTGATCCTGCATCTGATTCCATGCTAACTACTGAAAATATGCTGAGTAACCTCTTCCAACACTAATATGCCAGAAGAAAAATGATTCAGAAATCCAAATAATTTATAATAAAAAATGAAATTAATAGTATAGGGTGCCTCTTAACTAGTAGAGGAGAGTAAAAAAAATCCACTTATCATAGGACAAATAGTCAGGAACACCAAAAGTAGAAAAATTAATAAATACAAATATTCCCACAACCTTGTTTTATTTTAAACACTTTGAACCTTCAGCAGAGTATTTTTGGCTTAGTCAATTGAGGAATACTTTGAGCAGAAGTCCTCCCCTTAGCATTAATGCAAGTCCTTCCATTTGATTAGTTCTTTTGTAATGAGATCATGTGGCCTAAGTCTAATAAACTGGTTTAGGATGCATTCAGAAGGTAGGCCTCATTGGCCACTGACCCCTGCTTCACATGGCTGTGCAACAAGTATACGAAAAGAAGAAGTAAACAACAGATGTACAGACTATTGCGAGGGAGTTAGTTCTTTCCTTTGACCATTTTTGGGGAAATTGCATGTGTTTCTCAAAACATGCTTTCAGATGTGCAGACAAAAAGAGTAAAATGAACAGAGATATGTGAGAGAAGGAGGGATAGAGAGAGATAGAATCCTGAACCTTCATCCATCATCCTAATAATTATAAGAAAAGTAAAACTGCCAACTCAGGGTGTGAATGTGGCATAAAGTGCTTTGTGTAGCAGGTATTGTCAGGAAGGGAGCTTGCAAGACATTGTTTCAGGGCAGCAGATCCTGTCAGGGAGAGGGACCCACAGGACACTGGCCTTGTTTGTGTTTCAGGGCAGTGAATATGTGTTTTACCACACCCACAAAGAAAGTGAACCTGCAACATCTGTGTGCAGCTGTCTATCCTACTGCTCATTTCATTGGTTCAGTTCACCCGGGACACGAGGGTAGGGAAGGGGAAAGACTCCCTGGATGCAGAAAAATAACTGAGATGCAAGTATAGACAAGTAGTGGATGAAAAGCCAGGAAGAATGCCACTTACCTTCTGTCATCTGGGTTGGGGAGGGAGGGAAAGAGAACTGGGGATCAGAGTGAAAGAGGTGGCGGAAGATACAAGTAGAGATCAGGGATGGGGTAAGTGAGGGGTGGGGTGCAAATATGCTTGCTTGGCCCGGGTGCTATAATTACTACTTACAGCTCTGAATTCACCTCTCACGTTTCCTGCTTTTTCCTATTGTACAGGTCATTCACCTTCATTTCTCTTCCCCTGAACTCCATTCTCCATCCTTAGGTAGTTGTCACCACTCAGCTCACCTGCTCCCCATACTATGCAGTACTACATTCACAGTTACTAATCCAAGGACCTTTTATGCAGAATCCTGATGCCTGGGCTCTGACTGGGCACCTGCACTATCTGAATGACCACAAGGCAGAGGCAAAAGCATGCTATGAACGCACTGTCAGTTTTGTAACTGATGCTTCTGAGATGCATCCTGTCTATCTGCGCTTGGGTTCCCTGTACCTGGAGGACAAAGAGGTGAGAAACCCAAAGGAGAAAGAGGGCTCAGTGCAGCATTAGATGCTATACATGAAGGGAAATGCTTTAGTTGATCTTTGCCACATACTGCAAGAGAATCAGAGAGCATGAAGCTGAATGCTCAGTAACTCCATCTACCAGATTGAAATATGTCAGTATTAGTCTAGTATAAATATTTTATTGATTTTTCCTATGAATATGTTTTTATTCCATTTGATGTAATAGATTTCTTGGTGTTCTCCTTTATGCCTTAAGGCATGCTGTAGTGATCAGGCAAATCATCCCTGCTTTTTCTTTATTCTTTATCCTAATATTCAAAGACCTTGTAATTGCCTTGGAACCTAGCAAATATCCATAATTCACAGGTGACATCATATTCCTTAGCTTTCGGGGAGGGCAATCCCAACAAGTGGTTTATGCACCTCTGCCAGCAAATGGAGATGGAGCAAAAGCTAACATCACAATCATATAGTCCCGCCTCAACATCAGCCTGCCAGTATTCTCTGTCTCCAGCAGATATTGGACATGCATTTCCCTTCGGGGGATTGCCTGTGAGTAAAAAGAAGAAAAGAAAAAAGAAATGAAAGGAGATAATGGACAGGCAAGATGTCTATATATCACCACTTGCCTCCTGAGGTGATACCATGCGGTCCCTCACTCAGAGTGCCCTCAGTCCAGTAGCCTTGACTGGCGTGGACCTAAAAAAAAAATTTCAATAGCGATTGCAGGCCGGGAGAGGCTCGGGGTGAAGGCTTTAGCCCTCTCCCGCTGTAGCTAGGACCCGTTCTTGCTCTCAGCCAGGGAGGACTGAACTCAGGTAAGAGTTTTTGTTTTGCCTTAAAAAAAAAAGAAAGAAAGACAACAGAGGAAAGCTGGAGAAAAGGTCTGTTATCTCGGCGTTTGGTTGTCTCGCTCACATCTCTGGGGAGTTCTGTGAGATTAGGTGATAGTGTAGGCGGGGCGGGTTGAGCAGCCATTTGGTTAGGCCCCACTTCCAGGCTTCTCTCCCTTTTTGACATATAGTGGGCAGAGAGAGGGTTTCACGCCTTTTCTTGCAGCGGGCTGTCGGCGAACTCATGCGCTCAGTTGTGCGATCAATTTCGACGGTTTTTGGTGGCAGTGCTGGGCGCCCAGTTGAGTGCCTAGATGCACACCTAGGTGCGTATTCTTGTGTGCACACTTTTTTTGTGTGTCCATTTTGGGTGCAGGTATTATGCATTCAATCTAGGCGCCTACAATCATGGCGCCTGCAGCAAAGAAGCCTAAGCGCTTATCCATTTGTACGCATGTCACATCAGAGTCATTCAGCCAGAGCTGTCTTTAAGCCTGTATCAGCACTGCCTGGATGCTCAGAGAGATTTACCTCCTTCTGATTTTGCAGATGATAGCCCAACTCCTTGGTTGGTGGAGAGTGAGACCGAGAGTGGCACGACAAGGGTGTCCCCTCCCTCGGTCAATCCACGGACCAAGTTGTTGGGAGACACTTGCTCTTGGAATGTCAGCTTTGGGCTGGGAATGGACCCGTCCTCCTTTTCCTGGGTAGAATTTTTCCAGGATTGCAGACATTTCTTCAGGAACGATCTTCTGAGTCAGCACTGCCTGCTAAGGTCGATTCATGTGTGCAGAGTGCTTCTCCATCTGTTCCCACATTCAAGCTTCATGGCACAGCGCAGTCTGATAAAGCTCGAATGCAGGATGATCAAGATGAGACTGATGATAATGATGGTGGCTCTTCCACTGAGGAAAGGGAGATTTGGAGCCTTATAGAACTCTTCTCCATTTCCTTCTTAGAGATGAGTTGCTGAACTTGATCTCTCAGAACCTGAAGACCCTCGGAGTGGCTGGGCCTGACTCCTTGAGGATGCAGAAGAAGGATCCCATTTTGGTCACCCTGCGCAAGGCTTCTTCTTTCTTTCCCCTCCTGGATGTAATCCAGGAGTAGATTGATCTGGAATGTAGTGCGCCAGAGGCTTCTTTTAAAGGAGATTGTCTTTTGATGAGTTTGTCCTTTGGATCCGCAAGCCAGAGAGCAGTTGTGTTTTCCTAAGGCGGATGCCTTGATGTGTTCAGTCACGAAACATACCACCATCCGGTAGAGAGAGATGCGGCATTGAAGGATACTCAGGATAGAAGGATTGAGGCTATCCTGAAGCAAGCATTTGAGGTAGCGACAATGAACTTACAAATTGCTTCTTGTTGTGCTTTGGTAGCTCGAGCTACATTGCTTCTTTGTCAAGATTCTACCACTGCCTTATCCAATCTTGGACCTATGATAGAACCGGGGACTGCCTTTTTAGCTGATGTGAGCTGTGACTTCGTTCACATGGCCACCAGAGGGGCATCATAGTGGATAATACTTTAAAATCGTTGGCTCAGTGTGCTGCAGAGGTCAAAATAGCAAACAGAATATTAGGAATTATTAGGAAGGGAATGGTTAATAAAACTGAAAATGTCATAATGCCTCTATATCACTCCATGGTGAGACCGCACCTTGAATACTGTGTACAATTCTGGTTGCCGCATCTCAAAAAAGAAATAGTTGCGATGGAGAAGGTACAGAGAAGGGCAACCAAAATGATGAAGGGGATGGAACAGCTGCCCTATGAGGAAAGGCGGAAGAGGTTAGGGCTGTTCAGCTTGGAGAAGAGATGGCTGAGGGGGGGGATATGATAGAGGTCTTTAAGATCATGAGAGGTCTTGAATGAGTAGATGTGAATCAGTTATTTACACTTTCGAATAATAGAAGGACTAGGGGGCATTCCATGAAGTTAGCAAGTAGCACATTTAAGACTAATCGGAGAAAATTCTTTTTCACTCAACGCACAATAAAGCTCTGGAATTTGTTGCCAGAGGATGTGGTTAGTGCAGTTAGTGTAGCTGGGTTCAAAAAAGGTTTGCATAAGTTCTTGGAGGAGAAGTCCATTAAAGGTTATTAATCAAGTTTACTTAGGGAATAGCCACTGCTATTAATTGCATCAGTAGCATGGGATCTTCTTAGTGTTTGGGTAATTGCCAGGTTCTTGTGGCCTGGTTTGGCCTCTGTTGGAAACAGGATGCTGGGCTTGATGGACCCTTGGTCTGACCCAGCATGGCAATTTCTTATGTTCTTATGTTCTTATTGAGGCCAGGTGGCAGCTGTGGCTGCATAATTGGTCAGCAGATACTATCTCAAAGGCCAATCTGATCAAGTTGTCTTTTCAAAGGCTCACTTTGCTTGGCAGTGAGTTAGAAAAACTGGGGAGTAAATGGGAAGAGACTCAGGTCCCTCAATTGCCAGAGGACAAGAAACTCATGGCTCTGTCTTTTCGGGCGATTGGCCGCTCTTTAGACTACCGTGTTTTCAGCCTTATAGGGGAGGTTCTCCCCAGAGATCCCATCCCTTCCGCAGGTCTCAGTCCTTTCACCTCTGAGGTCATTGAAAGGATGTGGGCTCCAGAGGTGGAGCTCCCCAGTCTTCCCAGTGAAAGTTTGTGGGCTCACCTGATGGTGCAGGAGATATATCCTGGTTTTATCGCAGGTGGGTCCAGATTACTTATGATCAATGGATTCTCAAAGTGAATTAGAATGGGTATTCTTAATTTCTTTGCATTCCTCCAGATCCCTTCATGCTCTCTCCATGCAGCTCCCTCAGAAGAGGGTAGAAGTGGAAGTGATGTTACAACGGCTGATGAATCTGAAAGTGGTGATTCCTGTTCCCAAATTGCAGCAAAATACAGACCAATATGCCTTTTTTGGTCGTGTCCAAGAAGGAAGGGTCATTTCGTTCCATACTGGATCTCAAGGGCATCAACTGTCATCTAAGAGTCACACACTTCAGGATGGAAACAGTGCACTCTGTCATAATGGCTGACCAAGCAGGGAGTAACTCACATCTCTGGATCTCATGGAGGCATATCTGCATATTCCCATCTGACAGGAACATCAGCGGTTCCTCCGATTTTCTATCTTTGATTGTCATTACCAGTTTTAGACCTTGCCTTTTAGTCTAGCCATGGCGCCCAGGACCTTTTCCAAGAACATGGTGGTAGTAGCAGCAGCCATAAGGAGTCCTATCTGGACGACTGGCTAATTTGAGCCAAGACCTCGGAGGAGAGTCTTTAAACTTCCTGCAAGGTGGTTTCCTTGCTGCAGGAACTAAGTTGGATGGTGAATCTGGCCAAGAGCAATTTGCAGCCATCTCAGATCATGGAGTATCTCAGGGTGTGATTCGATACAAGGCAGGGCAGAGTGTTTCTGCTGGAGTCTTATATCCACACGTTGATGCTACAAGTTTTATCCCTGAGAAATTCTGTTTGTCCGACTGTGTGGTTTTATCTACAGGTTCTGGGGTTGATGGCTGCTACATTAGAAGTGGTTCCCTGGGCGAGGGCACATGTGTGCCCTCTTCATTGCACCTTCCTCTCCTGATGGAGTCTGCAGTTACAGAATTATGCAGTGAGTCTGCTCCTCTCATTAGAGGTTAGATCTCAGTTGGACTGGTGCTTACACGTGGATCATCTCAGGAAGGACATTTCCCTGACTACAACGGATTGGTTGGTACTCACAACAGATGTGAGCCTTTGAGACTGGGGGGTTCACTGTCAGGAGTTGGTGGTAGAAAGGTGCTGGAATTCAGCAGAGCGCCAATGGAAAATCAACAGCCTGGAGGCACAAGCAATTTGCAGTTCACTGAGCCACTAGAGGCTCGGGATGTCCGGATAATGTCTGACAGTGCAACAGCAGTGGATTACATCAATCATCAAGGTGGAACCAAGAGTCTACAGGTGTCGGAGGCGATAGATGTGCTCATGGAGTAGGCAGAGCAGCATCTCCTAAGCATTTCCGCCTCTCACATTGCTGGAAAGGACAATATCAGAGCCGATTTCCTCAGCAGAAGAACCTTGGACCCAGGAGAATGGGAGCTGGCGTATGAGGCCTAGACCTAGACCTAGACCTGTTAGTGACCTTCAACAATGCAAAGGTTCCACGTTTTTTCAGTCGCAGATGGACCCGAAAGCAATGGGCATCGACGTTCTTGTTCAGGAGTGGCCACGCGGCACCCTTTTCTATGCGTTTCTGGGCAAGCTGGTTCAGAAGATTGCAAGTCAAACCAACACTGCCCTTTTTTGGCTCGAAGGCCATCGTACACCAAGCTCCAGAGACTTCTGATGGGCAGGCCCTTCAGGCTATCATCTTAGATGGATCTTTATGTCAGGGGCCCATTCTGCATGAGGATCGAGGTCAATTGAAATGACTTGGCTGTTGAAGCATGGTTTTTCACCTGCAGTAATTTTCACTGTTCTTCAGGCCTGGAAATTTTCTACTTCTCTAGCCTATGTTACAGTTTGGAGGTCTTTGAGGCTTGGTGTTCTGAGTGAAGTACTCAACCATTCAAGGAGGGTATTCCATTGATTTTGGAATTTTTACAAGATGGCTTGCTTAAGAGTTTGGGGCTTAACACACCTTGAAGGTCCAAGTTGCAGCCCTGGTTTGTTATAGAGGAAGAGTCAGTGGAGGGCCTTTGTCTTCCCATCCGGATGTGTCCCATTTTCTGCCGGGAGTTAAGCATCTTTGCCCCCTGTTGCAGCTTCAGTTGCCTCTGTGGGACCTTAACTTGGTGCTCTAGTTTTTGGCAGATCCGACCTTTTGACCACTGCGTACTCTTTCCTTGCGGCTGTTTACCTTTAAGACAGTTTTTCTGGTAGCAATCTGTTTAGAATGTCAGGTCTCGGAGCTGCAGGCTCTTTTCTACCGTGAGCCTTTTCTCCATTTGACTCCAGGTGCGGTTCAACTTTGGATTCTGCCCTTCTTTTTGATCAAAGTGATTTTGGACTTTTATTTGAATCAGTTCATTTCTCTGCCTGTCTTGGACAGGGACAGGGATGAAGCTGAATGCCACTTTTTGCATTCTTTGAACATCAAGCATCATCTGCTGCGGTACTTGGACATGACTAAGACTGTTCGGAAGTCTGATCACCTGTTTGTGCTCCATGGTGGAGGTAAGCAGGGAGCACTGGTGATGTGGTCAGATTTCCCGCTGGGTTAAGGAAGTCATTATGGCAGCCTATATGGCTGCTGAAGTTGCCTTACTGAAACAGATCAGACCGCATTCCACAAGGGCTCAGGCGGTATCGTGGGTGGAACTTTGTTTTTTGTCGCCTGCTGAAATTTGCCAAGCGGCAACATGATCATCTTTGCATACTTTCTCTAAGCATTATTGCTTGGATGTTAGCTCTAGGGAGGACACCACGTTTATGCGGGCAGTATTAACTGGACCACTGGCAGCCTCCTGCCCTTTTCGAGATTAGTTTTGCTACATCCCACTTGTTGGGCTTGACCCCCCTGAATGCTAAGAAAGGAGAAATGAATACTTACCTGATAATTTCCTTTCCTTTAGTGATGAGTAGGTCAGTCTCAGACCTGCCCTCAGCTGCCGATGTTTGAGTTTGTGGTTAGCCTCTCTTGGGGTGACCTATGCAGAATACGATCCTGCTGTTCATTCACTACTGGTAAGTAGCTTCTCTTGCCCTTAGTTTTCTAGATATGTCCTTCTTTTGGCTGAGCTCAGTGTTCCTGTTGGTTGAGAAACATGAATGTTTGCTTGTTGCTAATAATGTTCAAGTATAATAATCAGTTTTGTCCACTGTTAGGCTTTTCCAGAGGATACTGGTGGGCTGATGTCGAGGCAGGACTATACGGCTGTGATGTCAGCTTTTGCTCCATCTGCCGGCAGAGGTGCATAACCCACTCATTGGGATTGACCTACTCATCACTAAAGGAAAGGAAATTATCAGGTAAGTATTAATTTCTCCTTATACATGAGTGTGATATCACTTCTGTGAATTACAGTGGATCAGGGCATTCTTCAGCTAATGGGTTTTGTGGTTGGAACACCATTGTACATTTAGTTTTTCCTGTTATCAATGTAAGGATCCATTGCTGGTTTCTCTTCTAGCTTATAGGTGGCGCTGGGTGCTGTTTTGGACTATCTATTCAATCCTCCCAACCCAGTGCCCCTTGCTTCCCCCGGTGGCCATCTTCTTTCCTGTATAGATTTGTATTTTTACTGAAGCAGTTTCATCAGTCAGTTGCCAGAGCTTGGTCCTACCTTCCAGTCTTCGTACTCTGGTTCCGTTCCTGTGTTTGGAAGACTTTGCTGATTCTACTGTCAACGTTCCTGCCTGTTATCATTCTTGGATTCCTGTTTTGTTCCAGCTCTCCACTCCATTCCAGGCCTCTCACTCTTTGTTCATATCAGGGGTTTCCGCCATTTCTCATGCCTTGCCTGCCACCAGCACCAGAGAGATTAAACCAAAGGGAAGGTGACTACATAGGTGGCAGACCTTCTCCTATCAGTGACCTGGATTTGATTCTCCTGACACTAGTCTGCTCATTTCTGGAACAACCAATGGACGACAATTGCCACAGTCAGACAGGCAGGAATTTCATTTGCAAACATTTGATATTCCACTTTTTTCCAAGAATGATCTCAAAGCCAATTACATTTAGCATAATTTAGACTTAACAAATACATTAGCAATAACATATATTATAGTACCATGAACAGTCGACCTTGCATAAATGTCCTGGCCTAGTGGATTAACAATTAATTAATTGGTTTTGGCGGAACTATTTTTTTCCGGTAAGTGAGGAAGCATGATTCAAGGTGAAGGGGTAGTGGTACCTTGTTCCAGATTTTAGGTGCATAACAGCTGGAAGTTCTCAGCCTTAAGCAGTTCAGTTTTGTGGATGACAGAAGTGGGGTGGATAGAGGAGATTTTTTAAAAGATCGGAGATCTCTGGTGTTTAAGAAATCAGAAGCAGGGAGAGATACTCTGGAGTCTATTTACACATTTGAAGACAAAGCAGAGCGTTTTGAATTTTATCCTGCATTCTGCTGGTAGCCAGTGCAATTTGTGCAATATGGGCCTTATGTGGTTGATTGTTTAGCCCCCTACCAGAATTCTGGCCGCAGTGTTTGTAGGAATTGGAGGCATTTCAGAGAGATGCCATTCAGTAGTAAGTTACAATAGTCAGTTTGATTGTCATTAATGCGTGATTAATGGTAGCCAGATAGTTGCATAGTTGGTGAATATTTATTTATTTATTTGTTGAGTTTTATATACCGTTATTCGGTTGAGCCATCAATATGATATAGATATGAAGGAGATTTTAGAAATGTGAAGTTCTGTTGAGAGATTTCAGTTGAGCTGAACCCCAAGGCTTCATACTGAATCTTTGGACCGAAGATGGGTTCCAGACAAAGAAGGTAGAGATAGCAGAGAATGACCTCTGTGGCTCAGCCAGAAGAATTCAGATTTGGAGAGATTTAGTTTGTTTGTCACTACTAAGCTATTGAGCTACCGCAGGAAGACAGTTATTGAAATTGGCAATAGAAGAGACTTGATCAAATCCTATTTTGATGCAAAGTTAGAACATAAGAAGTTGCCATACTGGGTCAGACCAAGGATCCATCAAGCCCAGCATCCTGTTTCCAACAGTGGCCAATCCAGGCTACTAGTATCTGGCAAGTACCCAAACACTAAGTAGATCCCATGCTATTGTTGCCAGTAATAGCAGTGGCTATTCCCTAAGTCAACTTGACTAATAGCAGTTAATGGACTTCTCTAAGAACTTATCCAAATCTTTTTTAAACCCAGCTACACTAACTGCACTAACCACATCCTCTGGCAACAAATTCCAGAGCTTAATTGTGTGTTGAATGAAAAAACATTTTCTCCGGTTAGTTTTAAATGTGTGCTACTTGTTAACTTCATTGAGTGCCCCCTAGTCCTTCTATTATCCGAAAGAGTAAATCCAAAATAGGTGGCATTTGATGTTGAAAGATTGTATGAGGTTGAAGATTAGATGAATATAAATATTGAAGAGAATCAGGGAGAGAACAAAGCCCTGTGGTACTTCACAAGTGAGGATTTTTGGAGATGAAGATGTGTTGGTTCATAAAATGTATTGTGTTTTGTTCTGTTTCAATAGGAAGTGATCCTGTGAAATAGCATAAGGCAGTCTTGGTTTCAGGGAGGACTACCGGAGAACAGAAAATCCAGCTTGTCTACAACTTTCAACAGAAAAACTCTGAATATTTCAGTGGTCTAGGTTAGATAACTGGTCCTGGTCATTAAGGTGTTCCAGGGTTTTAGTCTATACATGTTGGATTCATGGACCCTTGAGCCGGCAGGAACAGATGAAGACTCACTGTGGGAAGGCCCACAGTGGATGTCGAAGTCAGGAGGTGGCACTGAACAGGAGTCCGGAGGAATCTTCACCACTGGAAGGCCGAGGTCCCGAGCCGCTTGGACTTACGTGCAGTCTCCTGTGGGCCGGTGACAGAAGAGGAGTTCCAGAGGATCCAGAAGAGTAGAGCTGAAGCCAGGAGGCCAACTGGAACTTCACCATTGGAAGCCCGCGGTCCCCCCGAGCGGAGCTCGTGAGGACCCGAGCCTCTTGGACTTAGGAGAGGCCTCCTGGAATAAAGCCGTAGTCAGAAGTCAGTAGTCGGAAGTCAGAAGACGAAACAACAACTAGTAGCTATCACCAGAGAGTGAACCTTGTTGCAAGGTGATGTCTAGGCCAAGCTGTAGGGTTTAAATACCCCTGCAGCATCTGACGTCATCTGAAGGCTCTCCTCCTTCTTCCCGCGCTGGCCCCTTTAAACTTCGAGCCCCCACGCGTGTGCCTAGGGGGAAGGGCCAAGCGCGTCGGATCGGCGGCGTCTCCCTCGCGGAGGGAGAGCCGTGGCAGAGGCCAGGTTTGGTCCTAGATGAGCGGGGAAGGCTTTTCAGCGGCCCGGGCCAGCCCGAGGTGAGTGGAGGTACTGGGGCACTGCCCGGGACCGTAACAGTACCCCCTCTCCTGCGCCCCCTTTCCGGGGGCCTGGGCTTTGCAGGATGATCCAAATGGAACTGGTGGAGAAGACCCTTGTCTAGGATGTTAGAGGATGGTTCCCATGTATTCTCCTCAGGGCCATAACCTCCCAGGAAAGGAGGTACTCCCATCTATGATGGTGGAACCGTACATCCAAAACCTCTTTCACTTGGTAGACAGTGTCCTCCTGGGCCTCAGGAGTGGCAGGTTCAGGGATCTTGTTATGGAAGACGGACAAAACCAACGGCTTGAGCAATGAAACGTGGAAAACGTTATGAACCCTGAGCGTAGAGGGAAGGCAGAGGCGGTAGGAGACAGCACCCACTCGTTCTGTGACTGGAAACGGGCCAATTTACTTCAGAGCCAGGCGTATAGAAGGAACCCAAAGATGAAGGTGTTTAGTACATAACCATACCTTGTCCCTGGGACGGAACGTTGGCGCTGGACGTCTCAGATGGTCCGCGTACCTCTTTGCTGTGACTGCCGTGCATTGAAGTTTCTCCCGGGTAGAGCCCCAGAGGCTGCGTAGCTGTTGAGCTGTGAGTTGCATGGCTGGTGACGGAACAGCCAATGGCAAAGGCGAGGGAGATTGGAGACGTCGCCCATAGACTACTTGGAAGGGAGGCCCACCGGTGGCCTACCGGTGGCCGAATTCTCCTACAACCACCATGTTGTAGGAAAATTCTGCCCATGGGAGTAAGGCCACCCAATCATCTTGTAGGTTTCCCACGAAGGCTCAGAGGAAGGCTTTCAAGGTCTGGTTTGTGCGCTTCGCTTGGCCATTGCCTTGGGGATGAAAGGCGGTCGTGAAGTCTAATTGGACCCCAAACATTTTACAGAGTGCGCTCCAATATTTCGCCATGAACTGTAAGCCCCGGTTGGAGGCAATATGGAGAGGAAGTCAGTGTAGGCGAAAGATGTGCTGGGCGAAAAGGCTAGCGAGCTCAGGAACCATTGGTAAATTAGTGAGAGGGACGAAGTGGGCCATTTTTGAAAACCTGTCTATCGTGACCCATATTACTGTTTTCCCTTCTGAAGCTGGCAGGTCCACGATGAAGTCGGTGGACAAATGGGTCCAAGGCTCGGTGGGAATAGGTAATGGTTGAAGGAGCCCCCACGGGCGACCAGTCGGTGTCTTTTTTCGAGCGCAGATTGGGCAGGAGCTGACGTAGAGATGAACATCTCTCCTTACTTGAGGCCACCAGTAATATTCGGTCAGCAGATCCAAAGTCTGAGCGACCCCCCCGAATGCCCTGTGGTCAAGGATCATGAGCCCAAGACAACACCTTCTTGTGCAGGTGCACGGGTAAGACCGTTTTACCCATAGGAACCACCTCTGAAGCTGCAAGAAGGACCATGGCTGGATCGAGGATATAACGCGGTGGATCCAAGTTATCCTCTGTTTCAGCCATGCGTGAGAGGGCTTCCGCCCTAATGTTCTTGGAGGCTGGCCTGTACTGGAACAGGAAATTGAACCGGCTAAAGAAGAGCGACCATCAGGCTTGCCGAGAATTGAGGTGTTGGGCTTGGCACAAGGATTCCAGATTCTTGTGATCCGTATAGACGATCACGGGGTATTGGGCCCCTCTAGCCATTGTCGCCACTCCTCCAGCACAAGTTTAATGGCCAGGAGCTCCTTATCGCCGAAACTATAATTTCTCTCCACCGGAGAGAATTTTCATGAATAATAGGAACATGGAAGTTTTTGCCTTTCGTGGATAACTGGCTCAGAACAGCCCCTACCGCCACATCAGAGACGTCTACTTCCACAATGAACTGACGCTGCGGATTAGGATGGTGGAGACAGACGTCAAGGAGAAAGGCTTCCTTCAGCTTCTGGAAACATCTATTGCCGTGTGGGACCAATTCTTCGCGTCGGCACCCTTCCTGGTAAGGGCTGTAAGTGGTGCTACCATCCGGGAGTAATGGGGTATGAACTGGCGATAGAAATTGGCAAAGCCCAGGAAGCGTTGTAGGGTTTTGAACCCTACCGGCTGTGGCCAATCCCAAATGGCCGCCACTTTATCAGGGTCCATATGGAAGCCCGTGGATGAAACTATATATCTGAGGAATGGCAAGGACTCCTGCTCAAACTGGCACTTCTCTAGCTTGGCAAAGACACGATTGTCCCCAAGTTTCTGTAGTACTTGCCGCACTTGTACTCTGTGCGTGGGCAAATCCTTAGAGTATATCAACACGTCATCGAGGTACACTATAACCGAGGTATATAACATATCCCTCAAGACCTCATTCATGAGGTTTTGAAAGACCGCAGGGGCGTTGCACAAGCCAAAGGGCATGACTAAATATTCATAGTGCCTATCTCTAGTATTGAAGGCGGTCTTCCATTCATTGCCGGGTCGTATCCATACCAAATTGTAGGCACCTCGGAGGTCTAACTTGGTAAAGACCTTTGCTCCTTGCAGCCGGTCTAGTAACTCTGGGATCAGAGGTAAAGGGTACCTGTCCCGTCGTGTGATGGCGTTGAGGCCACGGTAATCGATGCAGGGTCGGAGGATCCCATCCTTCTTGGCCACAAAGAAGAACCCGGCCCTGGCAGGGGAGTTAGAGGGCCAAATGAAACCTCTGTCCAAATTCTCTTGAATATATGATGACATGACCCGAGTTTTCGGAAGCGACAAGGGGTAAACTCACCCCCTGGGAGGCGTAGTGCCTGGGACCATGTTGATGGCACAGTCAAAGGGCCGGTGTTCCGGGAGAAGTTCAGCCTTCTCCTTAAAGAAGACATCTTCAAAGTCTTGGTACTGTGTTGGGAGTGCCATGGGCTTGGTCAAGAGAGGCACACGGATGAGGAATATTCGTCAGGCAGGAGTCAAAACAAGACTGGCCCCAAGCTGAGATCTGAAGGGTATCCCATTGTATGACTGGGGAATGTTTCTGTAGCCAGGGTAAACCCAAGATGATGGGGGTGCATGGATTTCTCCAGTATAAGGAAGGAGACCTCTTCCACATGCAGGAGACCGGTACAAAGGACTAAGGGCTTGGTGCAGGTAGTAATGCTCCCTGGCAGGAGAGTACCATGAATTGAAGATACCCGGATCGGAGGAATTCGTGGTTGAACCCCAATCTGCAGCTGCTGGACGAGGTCTGCGAGAATGAAATTCCCTCCTGCTCCGGAGTCGACCAAAGCCAGCATATCAAAGGTACCCCCAGGGTAGACGAGGGTAACCGGTACAGTACATGAGGAGGCAGAACATGTATTACCTAGGGTCAGCTCCCCATTGATCCCTAGGTTCCGGCGTTTTCCCGGGTGCTCTCCACATCGGGCTATGAAGTGCCCCTTGCCACCGCAATATAGGCACATACCTTTTGCGGCGTCGCCTCCTCTCCTCCCGTGAGATGAAGCCTCGGCCTAACTGCATAAGCTCTACGTCTTGGTTTCCCGGGAGAGGCAGAGGAGGAGGGTACCGGTCAGGGAAAAGTATGCCCAGAGTTACTGGGCTTACGACCGGTCTTCCCTTCCAGAAAACGGCGTTGGATACGGCGGTCCACCCGTCCAGTCAGATTAATCAGACTGTTCAGGTCATCCAGGGGGGTCTCTCACCGCCAGCTCGTCTTGCAGTCTTGAACAGATACCGTCCAAGAATATACCGTGGAGGCTGTCGTCTCCCCAATCTAGCTCGGCTGCAAGGGTGCGGAATTCCACCGCATACTTGGCAATGGACCGGTTGCCTTGGCGTAGCTGAAGTAACTCAGAGGCAGGAGTAGGCCTGCGAGAGGGCTCATCGAAGATATGTCAGAAGGCAGAGACAAACTGTTCCATATTCCCTAGCAGGGGATCTTTACGCTCCCATAGCGGAGAAGCCCAGGCCAGGGGCTTCCCATCCAACAAAGAAATAATGTAACTGGTCTTAATCTGTTCCAGCGAAAACTGGGAAGGCAGTAAATTGAATCGGATGAAACACTGATTGAGGAATCCGCGGCAGTACTTTGCTTCCCCTGAGTACCGCAAGGGGGCCAGCAGCTGTGTAGGCATTACTGGTCCGAGGTCGGCCGGGGCAACTGGTACTGGAGGTATGATTGCAGGGACTCCATTTAAGCGAGTGGCCAGTTTCTGTACGGTCTCCATCAGGGAATCAATGCAGATTTGCTGCTGTTGCAATCGCTGAGTAATTCCGGGAATGGCCTTTAAGCCCGTCACGTCCACCGGGTCCATGGCCTTGCAAACTGTTGGATTCGTGGACCCTTGAGCCGGCAGGGACAGATGAAGACTCACCGTGGGAAGGCCAGCAATGGATGTCGAAGCCGGGAGGCGGCACTGAACAGGAGACTGGAGGCATCTTCACCACTGGAAGCCCGAGGTCCCCCTAGGAGGAGCCCGTGAGGACCCGAGCCGCTTGGACTTACATGCGGTCTCCTGTGGGCCGGTGACAGAAGAGGAGTTCCAGAGGATCCAGAAGAGTAGAGCTGAAGCCAGGAGGCCAACTGGAACTTTACCACTGGAAGCCCGCAGTCCCCCCGAAAGGAGCTCGTGAGGACCCGAGCCTCTTGGACTTAGGAGAGGCCTCCTGGAAGAAAGCCGTAGTTGGAAGCCAGTAGTCAGAAGCCAGAAGACAAAACAGCAACTAGTAGATCTCACCAGAGAGTGAACCTTGTTGCAAGGCGACGTCTAGGCCAAGCTGCAGGGTTTAAATACCCCTGCAGCATCTGACGACATCCGAGGGCTCTCCTCCTTCTTCCCGCGCTGGCCCCTTTAAACCTCGAGCCCCCGCGCACACCTAGGGGGCGGGGCCAAGCGCGTCAGATTGGCGGCATCTCCCTCGCGGAGGGAGATACGTGGCAGAGGCCAGGATAGAGCCTAGACGAGCAGGGAGGCATTTCAGCGGCCCGGGCCGGCCCGAGGTGAGTGGAGGTACCGGGGCACAGCCCGGGACAGTAACAATACACATCTTCACTTACCCTCCTCTTATTGGGTTGTGCACATATTTCTGTCAGAGATACTGCCTGTGAAAGGAAGTCAGTGTTCCTATTTCCTTTCCTGACCTACACTGGAACTGAAAAGTGATGGATTGGAGAGCTAAGAACTACCACAGTACTTGCTGTTTGTCTCCTTGTTTCTGGCAGTGCAAGTCACCAATGTGAACTTGCATACCAACAAATAACATTGGAATGCTTTTAAGGTCCACATTACTGCTAATGCTTCCTTCTTGACTACTGAATAGCATTTTTTCCTGGACAATAGCTTCGTACTGAAACAGGCGATCGTTTGTTCCTGGTCCTCCATTTCTTGGGCAATGACTGCTCCCAAACTCACCTCTGAAGCATCTGTTTGGAAGATGAAAGATCTATTGAAGTTTGGACTCAGTAAGTCCAGTTCATAACACAGGGTTGTCTTTAATCCCTAGAAAGCCTTTATTTTTCCAGGTCTGTGGGTGGACTTGTCACTTTCTTCTTGTAAGAAAAGATAGAGTTGGGGTGCAGACCTCTAAACCAGAGACTGACTTCCCCTTTATTATCTGTACATGTTGGCAAGCTTAAGGAAACTATCTTCTGTTTGGGTCTGTCTACAATTTCCAGAGTTTCCCTCTCCCGCCCAATCTAGGGTATCAATTTACGGGTTCCTGGGGTACATGCAGATCCTGATTTGTCCTGGTAGCCCCATCTATGTTGGACTCTAGTTGACTGGAATACTATGCCTTCTCCTGGATTTGGGTGTCTTGGTATCTCTCACATATAAGCCTGGGCGCCCCCCCAAAGGAAGATCTCCAGAAATGACTTTTCTTCATGTACAGAGTTGGTTGATCCAGCCTTACCCTGTACCCAAAGAGTCCCAAAGACTTGGAAATCATGTCCCAGGCTAACAGGGTATGAGAGCCATGAAAGTACTCCCACTTAAAGACTGACCTGTTCAGCGGGTATCTACAGCAAAACCTGTGTAGTAGGATACTTCCATTGAACTCCGTGAATACAAGTCACTTGGAGTCAATCTGGACTCGCTTAACTAGCTCCCTCTGAATGAGGATTTTTACACTTCCAGAATCAATCAGGGCTTGAGTAGGGACCCCATCCAGCTCAACTCTTACCATGAAAGTACATAGTCCAGGGCGAAGAGTATAAACAAAGTTACAAACTTTAGATGTCATTAAGTTGACATTTTCATAACGTATTCCTAGTCCAAGGACATTTACTTGTGAAGTGGCCTCTGTCCACACCTGAAGCAATAGATCTAAGTCCTGTGGTCGGTATATGGTCCCAGTCTGAGGTCTGCGTCAGATGCCTTTCTCCCCAACTGCAGACTCAAGGATATGATGATAACCATCTCTCTTGCATCCTGGTGCATTTCAGCAGTGAATGGGGCTTGGTAGAAGACATCAGTAACTTCTATGGCTGCTTCAAGTGTCAGCTTTGAATGTCGATGTACCCGCTGTTACATAAATGGGTGCAAGCCGTCTAAAATCTGCTCCAGTAGAATTAGATTGGCCACCTTCATTCCTGTCTTCCCTTCAGGCTGTAGCCACTTCCATCATACGTCCTTAAATCGATAGAAGAGATTCTGTAACTTCCTTCTGGCCGGAGGGCTTCCTTTTGGGGATTAACCCACATTTTCAAGGTAGGTGGTCCCTCTATCCAGATTTGTGATCTGGAATGCAGCTTGACTGCTACCTTATCAACAAGTTACCCAAGTGGGTGGTCCATGTTGACTCTGGCCGCTCTGCTAAGCAGGCTGTCCATTCAAAATTTACTAGAAAACTGTCTGGGTCATCTCCTGGAGCCAGCTTAAATATCATGGGAGCCAGAGGGATAGGTATACTAGAATAGTTTGCAAGGTGTGCACTACCTGCATCAAGGAAGTCTGTCCAGTTGCTTTTGCAAGATTTGCTGCTGGGCCCACTGGTCTTACATGATACCTTGTAGCTATACCTGCCCTATGAGGGTCTGGAATAAGCACTCAATGCTAACTTGAAATGTTTGGGCCATAGCTGGAACCTCTCTGTACTTAGAGGGACACAGAAACTTCAATGAAGGCATGAGGAAAAAATGTCTCTTTTTCTATTCAAAAAAAGAACACTTAGCTTGTTTGACTCTGACTAACTTAGTGTTCCCTCTCCTACTAGGCAAGGCTAGACCCTATAGGTGCAAAGATTCCAGCTATTGGTGTTGCCACTGCATTGGGCACAGAAGCCAAAAGTAGTCAAGTGGGTCTTTTCATCATTGGTGGGCAAACAAAAATCCCATGGCTGCCACCATACATGATAGCATGAGGCAGTCTTGATTTCAGGGAAGGTTGCCAGAGGATAGCAAAGCCAGCTGTACTCTGGTCTTCAACAGAAAACGCTTATTTCCATAAATAGAAAGACAACAAAAGCCTGCTCACCTAAGCAGTGCTGCATCAGAGGTCTGGTATTCAAACATAAAGGGTTCTGGCATAGTCTCTGGATTTCCTCCTCATGTTCTGGGCCTCCTTGTTCCTTCCTTAGCCTGGGCGTTTATTCTTCTCCCTTAGGAAAAGCCCTGTGGCCTGGATTCCCACTCTAAGTATTCGAGGTGGATTGGGCTAGATAGCTGGTCCTGGTCCTTTAAGGTGCCCTGGGGTTCTAGTCTGTACACCCTTTCACACCCTGCTACAATTTAAAGATAACACTTTACCTCCATTAGCAGGGCCCAGTCCCAGTATCAGGTCAGGTGCTCTATAAAATAACAGGAGACTGAGCTGCCAGCTAACTCCCAAATCATCAGGGACAGTTTCAGTCAGTCCTGCTTCTTTTTTCATTTCGACTCTCTAAACTTTCGGAGATTCCTCCCATGTTCATAAATACACAATGCAGGATTATAAATCCCTGAATACTGAGTAAGCGATGGCTTAGAATTAGCAGGCAACTCGGTTCAACTTTGAAATAAGGTGGGAGTTGCGTCTTGTAACTTACTGACAGGCTGATTCAGTAAAAGAGCGCTTCCTCTCCTGAGCGCGCGATTCAGGGGGGAAGAATATGCTAATGAGGGCCCACGGTAAAAAGAGGCGCTAGGGACACTAGCGCATCCCTAGCGCCTCCTTTTTGACAGGAGCGGCGGCTGTCAGCGGGTTTGACAGCCGACGCTCAATTTTGCTGGTGTCTGTTCTCGAGCCTGCTGACAGCTACGGGTTCGGAAAACGGATGCTGGCATAATTGAGCATCCGTCTTCCGACCCGCGGGCTGCCGGCCGATTTAACTTTTTTTTTTTAACTTTGGATTTTTTTTTTTTATTTTGGGGCCTCCGACTTAATATCGCTATGATATTAAGTCGGAGGGTGTACAGAAAAGCAGTTTATTCTGCTTTTCTGTACACTTCCCTGGCACCGGCAGAGATTAACGCCAGCCTTTGGGCAGGCGTTAACTTCCGAAAGTAAAATGTGCGGCTTGGCTGCACATTTTACTTTCTGTATCACGTGGGAATAACTAATAGGGCCATCAACATGCATTTGCATGTTGCGGGCGCTATTAGTTTTGAGGGGGTTGGACGTGCGTCAAAAATGCGCGTCCAAACACGGGCTAACAGTGCGCTCCACCGGAGCGCACTGAACTGTATTGGCCCATATGATGTTATCTAAACCCTTGCATGTAATTTCGAACTTGCGAGTCCATGAAAATGGATTAGAAATCCAAAATTAAATTAACTTTTATTTATTTATGTATTTGGATATTTATTATATCCTTAGAAACAAACATTACAGCAAATACACAATGAACAAAACATACAATAAAATAATAAAAGCAATAGCAGCAATGCAATGCATAGTAAAGTCATACATTTTATCAGTTATTCTCCATGTAGTCTGTTCTCAGAAGTGAGCTAAAATATTATATCACACAACTACTAAATCAAACTGCAGAATCTCCTAGGTTCATTTTATAATCTAATACATTTTTATTTGCATATTTAGGCATTCTACAGTCTTAAAATGGGTTTGATATTGTTTAATGCCATAAGAAAGATCTGTGCTGCATTCAAACTGCAGTGGCTAAGCATACGAGTACAGTCGAAACTGGGGCACAAAGATTGCTTTAAATGCTAAAGTTGGGAAAACTCTCCAAAGCACCCTTTCTATGAAATCTTTACAAAAAATAAGTTACTAGCAGTGATTTTAATGATCCAGTTAGCCAGGGCAGTTTGTAACGCTCTTGCTTTTGATTGACAGTATGAAAAGTCAAAGTACACCTACCTGCTCGCTTGTAAGAACTCACCATCCTGCCTTTCCTGGCTGGGCGTAGGAATCGCTTGCTACAGGGTAAGAGAGCCAGGATCTGATATCAGGGGGATCCATGGTGAAGGATGAGGGATACAGGGCTTGTTAATCAAGGGAAGCTTTGGTAGATGGTAAGACACATGGGGAAAGCTCCCCAAGACCAGCTTCAGTGAGAGTGAGATCCTTATAGGGTCAGCTATAATTAAGATTAATAGACTTGAGGTAGGATGCTTAGAGTCAGTTATGATGAAGGGCTTGTGAACAATTTATCTACAGAAAGTTTTTTGCTCACCTTAGACAGTGTTCTTTTCTTTTCTCCTTGGAAGCTGGAAGAACTGACGGAAGCAGAAGATGCACTTACAGAGGCTAATACCCTTAATAACAAGAATGCAGAAGTATGGGGATACCTGGCTCTTGTCTGCTTGAAGGTAAGTTCCTAGCCACACATCATCAATGGGATGTTTCTTCGGGGACAAGCAGGACAAATGCAGCCACACAAATGGCATTGTCATCACATAGCACTGATATGGAACTAAGAGCTTCAACTCTCCCTCCTTCCTCTTTTTTTTACTGGGTTCCGCATCCTCTGTATCTAGCAAAGATTCAAATATTTCTTTGCAGGCCTTAGCTTGGGAGTCACCATTTATGTGATTGCATTTGTCCTACTTGTCCACGGAGAAAGCAGAGTTGCTTACCTGTAATGGGTATTATCCATGGACTGTAGGGCAAATCAGCCATACAATCCCACACTCCTCCTCTTAGTTGAAGCTTAGCTAATGAAGGGATTGAGAAAACTCACTCAGCAGTAGAGATGTGAATCGTGTCCTCGATCGTCTTAACGATCGATTTCGGCTGGGAGGGGGAGGGAATCGTATTGTTGCCGTTTGGGGGGGTAAAATATCGTGAAAAATCGTGAAAAATCGAAAAAACGTAAAATCGCAAAACCGGCACATTAAAACCCCCTAAAACCCACCCCTGACCCTTTAAATTAAATCCCCCACCCTCCCGAACCCCCCCCAAATGACTTAAATAACCTGCGGGTCCAGCGGCGGTCCGGAACGGCAGCGGTCCGGAACGGGCTCCTGCTACTGAATCTTGTTGTCTTCAGCCGGCGCCATTTTCCAAAATGGCGCCGAAAAATGCGGCGGCCATAGACGAACACGATTGGACGGCAGGAGGTCCTTCCGGACCCCCGCTGGACTTTTGGCAAGTCTTGTGGGGGTCAGGAGGCCCCCCCCAAGCTGGCCAAAAGTTCCTGGAGGTCCAGCGGGGGTCAGGGAGCGATTTCCCGCCGCGAATCGTTTTCGTACAGAAAATGGCGCCGGCAGGAGATCGACTGCAGGAGGTCGTTCAGCGAGGGTTCCGGCGCCTCACTGAACGACCTCCTGCAGTCGATCTCCTGCCGGCGCCATTTTCCGTACGAAAATGATTCGCGGCGGGAAAATCGCTCCCTGACCCCCGCTGGACCTCCAGGAACTTTTGGCCAGCTTGGGGGGGGCCTCCTGACCCCCACAAGACTTGCCAAAAGTCCAGCGGGGGTCCGGAAGGACCTCCTGCCGTCCAATCGTGTTCGTCTATGGCCGCCGCCATTTTTCGGCGCCATTTTGGAAAATGGCGCCGGCTGAAGACAACAAGATTCAGTAGCAGGAGCCGTTCTGGACCGCTGCCGTTCCGGACCGCCGCTGGACCCGCAGGTTATTTAAGTCATTTGGGGGGGGGTTCGGGAGGGTGGGGGATTTAATTTAAAGGGTCGGGGGTGGGTTTTAGGGGGTTTTAGTGTGCCGGCTCACGATTCTAACGATTTATAACGATAAATCGTTAGAATCTCTATTGTATTGTGTTCCATAACGGTTTAAGACGATATTAAAATTATCGGACGATAATTTTAATCGTCCTAAAACGATTCACATCCCTACTCAGCAGCAGCTGTGCAGGAACACCCATGCATGCTCAGAAAGACTTCTGGGTCTTTCTAAGCTCTGAGAGAGCACATTCTTTGTTGGCACTATGCAATGACGTCATCCACTTGTGTGGCTGATTTGTCCTCTCCACAGAGAACACCCATTACAGGTAAGCAATTTTGCTTTCTTCTGCTGCATCTGTTGTTTTACAGTACACGTGACTTGGTCATGAACAAGGTAGTACTGTACGAGCTTTTATAGCTGAGTGTAGACAGGACAAGATAGGGACATTAGACATATTGCTCCACAGAATTCTGTAGATTTGTAATTGCTAGAAAGGAGTTAAATATTAGGTGCAACTCTGAACAGTACTATATATGATTCAATACATTCCAGGAAATGGATTAAGGTACAATCCATTGGAACTTTGTATCCTGTGCTAAATAAAAGTTCTAGAGATCTGTGTTTAATGGTGTTTACAGTAGTCACAGAATAGAGCTCTTACCTCTCTATAATGAAAACTTGTGCATTAGAATGCGTTTTGAGGGCTGGGGGTACATTAGTAGAATAGTGTGTGGAAAGAAGTTAAAAAATGACTGAATGTATTTCCTGTACATCCAGGGTATGCCTAGAGTTTGTAGGTGCAACATTGGTTAAGGGAAATTCATGACTCATTTGAGATATCCAGAATTGGGGATCTTTGATGGAGAAATACAGGACTAAATGACCATGAATGTTGAATTCTCCCTCACTCCAAAAAAAAATTATCTATGATTAACAGTTATTCTTCCATTAGTTGTCATTGGCTACTTCCTTTATTTTCAGACTGGGAGGCAGCTGGAAGCGGAGCAGTCATACAAGTACTTAATAAAGGTTTGAAATTTTTATCATTTATAGTTAATTTATATCTATAATATTTGATACATTTTTTCAGAATAGTTGGTATTATCTGCATCGTCAAAAGTGTTAGAAGTCACACTTAAAATTGGCAAGAAGGCCAGAATCTGAGCTATGATGGACAAGAATTCAAAAAAGTATGGGATAATTGCAGAGGATACTTAGTTGTGAAGAAATGAAGAGAAAGTCAGAGATCAACTAAAGTATATAATAGAGATGTGAATCGTGTGATCGATCGTCTTAACGATCGATTTTGGCTGGGGGGGGGGAGGGAATCGGATCGTCGCGGTTTTGTTTTTTTTTTAAATCGTGTAAATCGGGGGAGGGCGGGAAAACCGGCACACTATATAGCAGGGTCACAACTCCAAATTGCGATCCAATGCACATATCAATCCCAGGAAGTTAGCTTCCGGTACTATTTCTCTAGAGTTAGTATTCCTAGGCACATTAGGGATGCTTTGCTCACCTGAATGGGAAATTAGCTTGCGTTAAGGCCAGAGAATATTTACCTAAATTAATGTTTAAGGCAGCTGTTTTGTCATAATTTACTTGAAATCCAGACACTCTAGCGCTTCCATTAGGAAAACAATGAGGTATGTTAGAGCGCCAAAACCCACCGCGACCCTTTAAAATAAATCCCCCACCCTCCTGAACCCCCCCCCAATGTCTTAAATTACCTGGGGTCCAGTGGGGGGGTCCCGCTGTGATCTTCCACTCTCGGGCCACGGGTGTATTAATAGAAATGGCGCCGGTGCTATTTGGTTCCTGTCCCCCGACGTCACGAGCGCAGGAGATCGCTCCCGGACCCCTGCTGGACCCCCAGGGAATTTTGGCCAGCTTGGGGGGGCCTCCTGACCCCCACAAGACTTGCCAAAAGTCCAGCGGGGGTCCGGAAGCGACCTCCTGCACTCGAATCGTATTTGCCGTATTGCAAAATGGCGCCGGCCATACGGCCAGCGCCATTTTGCAATACGGCAATATGGCCATACGGCAATATGGCCATACGGCCGGCGCCATTTTGTATTGCAAAATGCAAAATGGCGCCGGCCGTATGGCCATATGGCCGTATTGCAAAATGGCGCTGGCCGTATGGCCGTATGGCCGGCGCCATTTTGCAATACGGCAAATACGATTCGAGTGCAGGAGGTCGCTTCCGGACCCCCGCTGGACTTTTGGCAAGTCTTGTGGGGGTCAGGAGGACCCCCAAGCTGGCCAAAAGTCCCTGGGGGTCCAGCGGGGGTCCGGGAGCGATCTCCTGCGCTCGTGACGTCGGGGGACAGGAACCAAAATGGCGCCAGCGCTACCTTGCCCTGTCAAATGACAGGGCAAAGGTAGCACCGGCGCCATTTCTATTAACGCACCCGTAGCCCGAGAGTGGAAGATCACAGCGGGACCCCCCCACTGGACCCCAGGTAATATAAGACATTTGGGGGGGGTTCGGGAGGGTGGGGGATTTATTTTAAAGGGTCGGGGTGGGTTTTAGGGTTGTTTTAGTGTGCCGGTTTTCCCGCCCTCCCCCTTCCCCCGATTTACGATTTTTGACGATAAATCGGGGGAATTCCTAGTGTATATCGCCTCTAACAATTTTTGACGATTTAAAATATATCGGACGATATTTTAAATCGTCAAAAAACGATTCACATCCCTAGTATATAGCATTGTAACAGGAAGTACATTGGGTGTACTAGATGGACTTTACAATCCTCATGTACTGTCATATTCTCTGTTTTGCTTTCTGGACTGTTGGAGGCTGGTGATGCACTTACAACCCTTAGTGCTGTCTTTTATGATTTTCCTTTTGATACTTGCTGAAGTAGCCTGCACCCATGTGAGATCAGGTGCCAAGCACAAGACAACAGAATCTGAATTTATGTATAAAGAAATCCATGCTAAAAGAAAGGCTGATTTGTGTTTGGCACTGGTATATTTCACAGGTTAATGCCTCTATGATATTCTTGATGACATATGTTCTAAAATGCAGAGCCAAGCCTGGCATGGGTACATTTCAGATTAATTCCTGTGATGTTCCTATTGACACATCTTGTAACCAGAGGAAGTTTGGAGCTTGTATCCTGAATTAAGCCACTAAAATGATGTCTGTTCACCCTATCCATGGTAGAATGGTTTGTTTTCTACAAAGTTGTTTTGTGGGAGCCTCGTAATTTAAATGTTTAAGCTTGAATATTCTCTGAGGTCAAGCAGGATGCCAGTCCTCATACATGGGTGACATCATCCGATGTCACCCATGTCCAGCACAGAAAATTATGTCCCTCTCTGCAGGCCTGAGCATGCATTATACCACATGTCCATGCAGGGTCCCTTCAGTCTTACTTTTTCCACAGAGCCCGGTGGTTTGCAGTTTTTATTCAGCTTTTCAACTTTTTTGGGGCTTTTTTCTCGTTTGGAAGAAGTTGCACTGATGGGATTCATGCCTTGTCAATGCAGGGTACTGTGGTTCCCCTAGGTAGGTTTTTTAGACATTTCAGACATTTATCTTAAGTTTTCTTTTATAGTCGAAACCCCAGGGAGGCGGTGTGCTCGGTGCCCACTGGCCATCACCATCGATTTTGATATTGCATCTGTTTTGTTTCGTGACATCATGTCATCAGGGTTCCAGTTATGCCCTCAATGTACGAGGAACATGTCTATCACAAATCCCCATAATAAATGTTTCCTCTGCCTGGGAGGCATTGCATTATGTCCAGAGTTACCACAAATGCAGCCAAATGACCCCAGAAGGATGCCGGGCCGTGTAGAGAATATGGAATAACTCTTTGGGCACCGGAAGACCTATCCATCGGAATTGGCATTGGAGGTATCAATATCAAGGGACCTCGGATCTGCACTGATGGTCATCAAGCCATTGACATCGGCAGGGTCATAAGTTTAATTGGCATCAATGGTTGTTAATTTCTCTGGAAACAGGCCATTGCCTGGCTCTTCCCAGTCAAAAGTGGGATTGGGTTCCTTGTTTTCAACCTTGGCATCGGGGAAGGACTGAACCAAGCATCAAAAAAGCCAAAGAAGCACCAGCATCAGTCCCATTCCCATGCTGGGCATGGGAATGCTCCAGCTTTTGTCGAGAAGCACTCGAAACACGGTTCCTAGGGGTTTGCCATGGCCTCCAGTTGTCCAGATGTCTGCCACTGATCCTCCCCTCAGTTCCAGAGAGGATCTGGTTATACCTCGTGGTGCCCAGTGGCATTGTCAATCTTTGAGAAGGAGTTGGAAAAATGAGCCCAACTCACAGTGGGGAAGGCGATGCAGAGCTCAGTGTTGGAGCACCTACGGCACTGCTTGGTTCCTTGCAGATGCTCATTGATGCCATGCTGACACATTCACCAGTGTTGTGGTTGCTGTGGCATCGATGCCTGGCAGGACATTAGAGCTGCTGCCTACCGGTCTGATGTCATCCATGGAGGAAGCTTCCCGGAGGATGGGGGAGGTCTCGGGTTCCCAGCCTACCTGGCCAGTCATTCCAGTTTCCATACCACTGGCTGAGATACAAGTGCCATGAGATCCATCCCCTGTCTGTTATGGTGAGGAGAACCCTCTTGATCCCTGTGGGGAGGTTCCTCAAAGGCTTCAGAAGATGAGGCATCGAATGGCCTCTTCTCTGACCTGTCTCTTCCTGACAGCAGAAGAAAGTCTCCTCTCAAAGACCTCTCCTTCTAAGGATTTGTTCAGTTAATGGCTTATGCCATTCCCTTTATAATGCAGACGGAGGAGGTTACCCACCACAAGATGCTGGATATCTTCCAGTAGGTGGCGCTTCCAAAGGAGATCGTGGCAGTCCTAGTTCATGAGATGCTTATGAGAATGTGGGAGAACTCCTTTCGGTAGCTCCTGTTAATAAGAAGGCAGACAAGATGTACCTTGTCCAGAAGGCTCCCGGATTCAATAAACGCCAGCTGCCACATCATTCAGTTGTGGTCGAATCTGCTCTCAAAAAGGCCAAGCACCTTCAGACCCACTCCTCAGCGTAAGAACATAAGAACATGCCATACTGGGTCAGACCGAGGGTCCCTCAAGCCCAGCATCCTGTTTCCAACAGTGGCCAATCCAGGCCATAAGAACCTGACAAGTACCCAAAAACTAAGTCTATTCCATGTTACTGTTGCTAGTAAAAGCGGTGGTTATTATCTAAGTCAACTTAATTAATAGCAGGTAATGGACTTCTCCTCCAAGAACTTATCCAACCCTTTTTTAAACACAGCTATACTAACTGCACTAACCACATCTTCTGGCAACAAATTCCAGAGTTTAATTGTGCGTTGAGTGAAAAAGAACTTATGTTCTTATTCTCTGCCCTCTTGGTCCCATCAGCAACAGGCGTCTCGTAACTGTCCCTAGTAACAGAAGGCCCCAAAGCCCAACCTGCGCTTCAGTCAGTTCCTGGGGCAGGATTTTGACTAGATCAGAGAGAATGTAGCCTCTGTCCCAGTACCCATGTTGGGAGACTTCAAGGTCGGGGGGGGGGGGGGGGGCGCGCAGACTGCACTTCTTTGTGAACCAGTGGCCCAGTGTAATCTCAGACCAGTAGGTCCTCCCCATTATCTACAGAGGGTACAAATGAAATCTATTGGGTATTCCTCCAAATCACTCCGAGCCTATATTGGGGGCTCGTAGATCATCAGGAGGTGCTCTTGGCAGAGGTCTCCATTCTCTTAATGGCCAGAGCAGTCAAACCCATTCCACCAGGGCAAAGAGGACAGGATTCTACTCCTGGTACTTCCTGATTCCAAAGAAAATAGGGGAACTCTGTCCCATCCTGGGTCTGAAAATCTTGACAAGTTTTTCAAAAGAGAAAAGTTGAAGAAGCTTTCCCTGGGCATTTGATCCTTTTTCTGCAAAAAGGGGTCTGCCTATACTCACACTGAGATCTTCCATAGTCACTGGAATTCTGGGCAATACGGTATGTCCTATGAGCTTTCAGAGATCAGCTGTCCAACAAAATTGTATTGATCCAGAAGGTCAACCATGTACTACATCAACAAGCAGGGAGGTACTGACTCTTACCTCCTGTGTCACAAGACAATCCAGATTTGGTCATGGACCCTGTCTCAAGAGAGAGACTCAAGGCTACATATCTGGCCAGTCTGGAGAATGGGGTTGCAGCCAGACTGAGTTGTTCCTTCAGACCCCCACAAATGATCTCTGGATCAAGAAGTAGCAAATCAGATCTTCTGCCTCTGGGGAACCCTGAAGGTGAATCTGTTTACAGCCCCTTGGAACAGTAAGGTCCCTGTCTTTTGCTCCACATGCAGGTCACACAGTAAGCTAGTCTCACATGCTTTTGCCCTCCATTGGGGCCAGGGTCTTCTGTATACGAATCCTCCACTTCCAATGTAGCAAAGACTTTATTGAAGCTCAGGGAGGAGAAAGGGACTATGATCCTCGTAGCCTCTCATTGGCTGAGACAGATTTAGTTTACACTCATCCGGGAATTGTCTATTTGGAAACCAGCTCTCATCACTCAGGATCAGGGCAGGTTGTGGGACCCCAACCTCCAGGCCCCATCTCTCACAGCTTGGATGTTGAGAAGCTAATTCTCCAGCCTCTCAACCTCTCTGAGGTTGTGTCTCATGTCCTCCTAGCTTCCAGAAAGCCTTCAACTAGAATAACTAATAGATTAAAGTGGAGGAAGTTTTCCATGTGATGTGAACAGAGGGCCCTAGACCCTTTCTCCTGCTCCACACATAAACTGCCTGCCTTCTATATCTCTTCAATGCTGATCTCAAGACCAACTTGGTTAGAGTTCACCTTAGTGCAATTGGCGCATATCACCATGGTGTAGAAGGTAAGCCCATCTTTGTACAGTCTATAGTTGTACACTTCATGTGGGGTCTGTTTCATTTGAAGCCTCCCTTAAGGCATCCTGCTGTGTCTTGGGACCTCAACGTGGTGTTAGCTCGGCTAACGAAAGCTCCTTTCAAGCTACTGAGCTCCTATGACCTAAAGTACTTGACCTGGAAGGTCGTATTTTTAGTGGCAGCCACTTTAGTGCACAGGGTCAGTGAGCTCCAGGCCTTACACTGTTTTTTCATGCTAGGGTGGTCTTGCATATGCATCCTGCTTAAGTTGGTGTCGGACTTCCATCTTAATCAGGTAATCGCCCTGCCAACATTTTTTCCCAGGCCTCATTCGCACCAAGGTTGAACAAGCCCTGCACAGTTTGGACTGCAAGTGAGACTTAGCCTTCTATCTAGAGTGAACAGAAGCCCATAGACAGTCCACCCAAATTTTTGTTTCCTTTGATCAGAGTAAGCTGGGGATTGCTGTTGCCAAACAGACTCTATCCAGTTGGTTAGCAGATTGCATCTCATTCTATTATGCCCACGCGGGATTGCATCTTGCAAGCCATGTCAAGGGTCATTCTGTCTGAGCCATGGCAGTATTGGAGACCCATTTGTGATCAGTCCCCATGAAGGAGATCTGCAAGGCTGTGATGTGGAATTCCATCCACTCTTTCACATTGCACTACCATTTTGGACAGGGATGGCTGATGTGTCAGCAGGTTTGGCCAGTCTGGAAACGGAGGTGTAGAACCCAACTCTGCTCCCACTTAGCGCCCATTGTGTCTGTGGTTTAGGTGGGCCCCTCTTCTGTTACAAAAAAGACCTTTGCCAACAAAATGTGGTTGTTGGTACCCTTTGGCACCGGTTGTTGTCCCCTTTTTTTGTTGAAGGGCCACCTGTAGCTAGGGATTCACTCATGTGTGAGAACTACCATCCTGCTTGTCCGCAGAGAAAGCAGAGTTGCCTACTTGTAACAGGTATTCTCTAAGGATAGCAGGATGTAAGTCCTCATGAGACCCGCCCACCTCCCTGTGGAGGTAGGTCTCCACTTCATGGGTTTTTTCTTTGAATTCTGTGTTATAAGACTGAAGGGACTCTGCTTGGACGCATGGTATAATGCATGCTTGGACATGCTCAGAGAAGCTCAAAGTTCTAGAAACTTTGACATACGTTTTCTGTGCTGGACTCCATTGGATGATGTCATCCATGTGCTGTGTTCTCCTGCTGTCCTCGAAGAACACCTGTTACAGGTAAGCAACTCTGCTTAATGGAATCCACTGAAGAAGGGAGTGAAGTTAAAGTATGTTTTTGTATAAGAAAACATCTTAGAGTTGAGAGACAGAGGAATCCATAACAAAGAACTTTCTTGATAGAATTAGATATAACACTATCAGAGCAGTGGTGATACAACTTTCACCATATTAGTAATTTCTCTTTGTTGTATGTAATATTTGGGTGAGTCTCAATGAGTGGGCTTGGATATTCAGGTTCCTGCAATACATACTCACAACGGTATCCACTTAGGGCGGAAAAATTCTAGAGGCAGGGGGCAGCAAAGTTTCAATGATTGTGAAATATTATGGTGGATCCCAGCCACAGCACCTCATCACCTATCCTGTTAGAAAGTACAGTTGTGCATGCCATTGAAGGAAGCAGATTTTCCTAGTTCCACTTCTCTACCTGTAGCTGGGGAGATTCTTGGAAGTATCCGCCTGTCTTCCACTTCTGTAGCTTTTATTACCTAGTAGAGATGTGAATCGGAATCGGTTCGGATTCCGGTTCCGATTCACATGTGGGGTTTTTTTCATCGGGCCCGATCGCGGTTTTGTTTATCGGCTGAGCCCGAGGGAGGGAGCACTGGATTGCCGGCGCCATCTTTAAAAATGGCGCAGGCCATCCAGTGCTCCTACCATGTGACAAGGGCTGGCCAATGGCACGGATACCCTGTCACATGGTAAGGGCAAAGGTCATCGGTGCCATTTTGATTAGTGGCAGCCGACGGCCCGGGAGCGGGAGATTGCTCCCGGGACCCCCACTGGACCACCAGGTACCTGTAAAATATTTTTGGGGGGTCGGGAGGGTGGGGGAAGCAAAGGGATTAGTTTTAAAGGGTCGGGGTGGGTTTAGGGGTTATTTTTGTGTGCCGTTTTTCCCGCCCTCCCCCAAAACGATAAGAGAACCCCCACAAGCAATATCGTGGGGTTTTCCTATCGTTTCGGGGGAGCCCCCAATTTCTGACGATTTTGAAAATATCGACGATATTTTCAATCGTCCGAAGCCCGATTCACATTCCTATTACCTAGTGAAGGCTGAGACAGAAGGTCCAGACCGCTACAAAGTTACTCTTCCTGGGGTGAGTGATAGGGGAGGAGTGGCACCTATTCTGCTTAGAGACAGCTTGACTAGCATATGCTGGAGAAGGTTTCTGAAATATAATCACAGTGAATAAAATTGATTAATCTGATTCTGATGGTATGGTTGTGTTGATCTGAATAGACTGGGCTGGCACACGTGGTACAGTCTTACTGAATGGGACAAACTGGTTAGATTTCTTGCATACAATTATATTAATTAGGATGGACCAATTTGCTTTGTGTGGTACAGTCACTAAATAGAATAGCTTGGTCAACTTTCTGCAATACAGTCTTGTTCATTGGATCTAGCTAATCTAATTCTTATGGTATGGTCTTGCTGAACTGGGCAGTCTGGTCTGAACTGCTGTGTACCACTTGTTTCATTTAGAAAATGTCAAAGCTCCTAATTAGTTACATGTCTAGGACTGATATTGATCTCTTTTTCTTCCCTGTGAAGTTAAAGCTCCAGAATGAAGACTTACTTCAGGAAATCCATATTATGCAACAGCAGGTTGGCTTTGGCAATCCATCATTCTGAACCACTACTCGCCAGTGACTGAGCAGAAAGGCAGGATTCACTTATCAATGAAATACGAATAACCCTCAAGCTCCTGCTAAGATGCTGTATAAGCAGGAGATCTGAAGAACTATAGCACATAAATTTCAATTCAGGGGGAAAGTAAGAGGGAGAAACAGTTCATGAGAATGTGAAATGATATGACACAGAGGTAGGAAAGAGGAATATAATTTACAAAAAGAGAGGGATATGTAGGTCCCCCTCCCCTTTCTGTTTGTGGAGATATGTTTTGAATGTTCCACGTGCTTTTCTTTGATCTGATACTATTCTATTGGCTCTTGTACTCCCTCAATCACTTCATGATGTCTCACTGTTATTTATCTATACAATACTCCCAATTTTTTCCAGTGTACAAGACAAATTATCTAAAAAACACACCAATGCTCACTGAATGACTTTTATCACTGTTTGAAATATTTTTATTTTTATTGCTTACACTTTTCTATAATAGAAAAGAGGTTGTACTCAAGTGCGTTTTTTGAACATTGTTTCCAATATATGCCCTGAAGCAGCTCGAAGGAGAGCGAAACATGGCCATGTCGGTGTAGTTGAGATAAGTACTATAACTTTTTCAACATAGTGAATCATAATGAATGAGTAGAACTGCAACGGACTGCACGGCTGTGAAAGTTGTTTTGTTTTGTTTTTTACCAGTAATGGCAGTATAATAGAGACTTGTTAAGCACTAAGAAAATAAAAAAAGATCCTGGTGTTGTGCTGTCTGAGGTTTTCCCTTTGTAAAGCAGTAGCAGTCTAAGTAGTTGTGGTTAAAGTTTTTTACATACAGAAATGCAGTTTTTGGAAGTGTAAGCAATGGTACAATAAAAAATAAAATAAAAATATTTCAAACCGTGATGAGTCATCCAATGAGCACTGGTATGTTTTTGAGATAATCCACCGCTATTTAGACCATGATGTGCTGCACATCAAAGTAAAATAAATCAAAAGATCCACACAAGAACAGCCCAGTAGAGACTTGGTGACTACTTTTAGGTATGTCCAAAAATACTATGTAGTGCAGTACAATAATTGAACAGTTGCAGCGGATGATAGTTTCAAGAATATTAAATTTCCAAGGCTGTCATGCTCAAAACCATTAGGCTATCAGGATGGTGCACTTGTTTAGGAAATACCTTTATGCATTTATTTATGGTTTTTTTTTTTTTTTGCTGTCAAAGTTGAATGGCCCGATACTGCTAAATAGAAACATGGAAAAAGTTATTCTATTCTTATTGTGTTCATAATATTCTAATAAACTGCATTTTCTGTATTAAGCTGTTTATTCTATGTATTCTTAAACTCTTTGCATTTCAAGCAATCTGTATATCATGAGGAAAACTCCTCTACCCACAGAAATAACAACAGTTTTGTTACAGCAGCAATAAGGAAGGTGTTGACATCTTTCCTGTTTTATGAAATAGATGATGGTAGCTAAAGACCCATTGGTATATATTTAGCCTGCCCAGGCTTTCTGGTCTACACTGCTGCCAGCTGTAGAAGCTTGACCACTTGTAGGATACCACTCCTTATCTAAGTTGGTTTTTGTTGCTTTCCTCTTTGGTTCTTTATCAAACTCAGTAGATGTGTATACAAGTTCCCATTCCCAGGCTTTCCCATTCCCTTTATCCTATTAACAAGCTTTATAATAATCTAAAACAGCTAGCACTAGCAAGGAGTTTGCTCTGAACATCTGGACACCACCCCACAACCACCAACTTGCTGGCATCGATCTGGATGATTTCTAGGAATGCTGCTTCCCACCTAGCTAACCCAGGGCCTGCAGTGTCACTAGGTTATGCTGTCTTTATCCATGCCTTGGTTTCTTTTTATCACCTCTTCCATTGCCTCTGCTCTAGAAGGAATGAAGATTGTCATTTGAATTTTGTAACCACTTAACCTTATACTTACCATTGTCTTTTCATCTGTCCCAGGAGTATTTGAATTCCCTCACATTTATGTTTGCTACCATCTTTGCTGGCATTAGACTGCATGATTTATTCGCCCTGATAAACATTGATTTCTCTGCAGTCAATCTGAGACAAGATCTCTAGAAGGTTCCTTTTTTTTTTTTCTTTACTGAAAAGTTAATGTAGCCTTGGTTTTCTCCATGGACAAGCAGAGATAAACAGCCATGCAAGTGGGTGACGACATTCTATGTTGGAATAGAAACGCTCTCTCTCATAGCTCAGAATAAAAAAAAAAAATTCTAAGCACATGTGGTGGTTTCCTGTGTTGCCATCGCCATGTGAGTCTCAGTTTTATTTTATCCGCTTGATGAATGGTTGGGATTCTTTCTCTTTCCTAAGCTATTGCTGCAAATTTTTGCAAGTATAACTAAATTCTTCAGTTTTTCTTGTTTCCTCAGTTCTTTCATTTTGGGATCCTTTTCCATAAACAAAAAAAAATTATACTTTTTATTTTAACTGGAATCATAGTAGAAAAGTTGCCAAGAGCGGTTAAGAAACTTTTAAATTATGCATTAAATGCCACCATAAGATTGCAAGACAAGATCGATACAATTTATGTCTCAGATGCCTGTGATTTTCACATGATTCATCTGATTATGGGCCTTGTAGGAGAATGTCTCCCAGAGCACAAGCTTTATCGAGTCATGAAATTAAAATACCAAATGTCTTCTCCTTCATAAAAGGAAGATCATCTCTAAGAGACCAATACTTTGAGGGAGTCGCGAAAAAGCCTTTCCTTCACATCATGCCGAGGAAAAGAGAGGGAGGGAACACTCCTACTTGATGCTGAGAAGAAGCCCTGCGCCAATAAACAGCACCAAAAGAAAAGACTGTGCTGTCTCTTATTGGCTCCAAGGATTTGGCACTGTCCACACCAGCACCATCAGCTACTGTTTCTTTGGCACAAAACTATACTGCACCGAGTTCTGTCAGTGCTGAAAGGTCACCATGGCATAGACATTCAAGCTTTACCTCTGCTCATAGAGCTTCGCCATCCATGTTAATTCCGGAATCAGACTCATCATCAGTAAAAGCACTTTCAATGCTACCTCTTCCTTATAATATAGTAACATAGTACTGATGGCAAAAAAAAACAAAAGGTCCATCCAGTCTGCCCAGCAAGTTTCTTATGGAAGTAACTGCCACTCTGTGCAGAATACCCCCAAGTTTCTGTTAAGGGTAATAACTGCCGCTCCATACAGGTTACTTCCAAGCCTTATGTTAAAGGTAGTAATATTAGCAATCAAAACTAACCATTGTCAAACCATTATAAAAATTGGTGCAATCAATATTTTTACAGGGTGAACAGCCATCTTGATAATTAAGACCATGCTGGTTGAACGTGCTGTGCTTTTGGACTTGGCCATAGAAGTAGTCCTGCACTTTTTCTCTAATGCCTGCATATCAGTATCCTTGACCATAAAAGCCTGGGCCCTGACTTTTTCCCCCACCATCGAAGCAGAGAGCAATGTTGCAGTTGCATCAAAATCATGAAAGCTAATTGGTTAAGGGTAGTGCCTTCTGTTAGAGGTAGTAGCTGTCGCTCCTTGCAGGTTAATCCCATGCACCCTTTTCTTCATTTCCACCTCTAGCTTTTAGGGCTCCACAGTGTTTATCCCAGGCCTTTTTGAATTAATTTACTGTTTTTGTTTTCATCACCTCTTCTGTCTTGGGTTCATGCTATATCAGGTAGTACTGGATGAGAAAATCATTAACAAGGAGTACCCCTATACGTCACTCACTCTCTACAGGGCCCGATGTCAAAGAAATGACACACATCATTGCGCCTAAGAGTTAATGTATTATTGAGAGCAATAATTATTTATAAAGATAGAGCAACTTAATAATCAGAAAAAAAGAATATTCAGTAAAAGAATTTTCCTAGCATGTAGACAGATGGACTCAAGACCAGTGGGTTTATGCTCCCCTGCCAGCAGATGGAAATGGAGCAAGCTGAAGTCACAGTATATATAGCCTTGCAGTGACCCCAGCCTTCCAGTATGCTCCATCTCCAGCAGATGGTGAATGTGCATCTCCCTATGGGGATTGCTTCGAGTTTTTTGGAAGGAGAAATGTGAAATCTAAATTAAGGAAAAGAAAGCCCTGCTCTCCTGCGGTGATACCAAAAGGTTCCTCCCCCAGTTGAGAATTCCTGAGGTGATTTCCATGGTCCTTCAGAGGTGTGCCTTGGTCCATTAGCTAAGTTTCCCAGCGTGGACTTAGCTGCTAGCTCAGCTGAAAGGCAACGGGTGCAGGTGGCCAAGTGCTGTACTCAGCTGGTAAGCACTGAGCTCAGGTAAGGTTTAAAAAAAAATAAAATAGAGCAGTTTTACCTTTGAAACAGAGATAGTTAGAGGGGTTTCAGGACTTCCTCCAGTCTCCGTGCTTGGCACGCTGTCCTGATGTTTGTTCCTGCTCCCGTTAGGGTTGGGGAACTGGGCAGCCTGGTGGGTTGAGCGGCCCCCAGTGGGCTAGGCTTCACAGTTAAGCTTTTTTCTTGCATGCCATGTGGTAGGCTGTAGCAGCGTTTTTCACGCACTCCTATGCGCGTTTTGCTACCCTGTATAGGCCGTCAGTGTATGCAGTCGGCTCTGCACACATGTGCGCTCGGTTTGGGGCGTGCCTTTTCTGCACACAAGTTTCAAACTGTTCATTCGCTTAGCTTGGCACATGAGTTGTGCATTGCCTTGCTTCTCTTCTGTGGAACTTATTTTTTGTGTACATAACCTTTTTAAGTGCGAGCCGTTCAGATGCATGTTTACCGCCACAATGGCACCAGTAAACAAGAAGCCTAAGCGTCTTCCTATTTGTGTTGCCTGTCATATTACGGCTTCTCCTCTGTGTCAGCACTGCTTAGACTCTCAGAGAGAGTTGTCTTCTTCAGATTTTGCTAAGCCTGGCTCCTCCCATTCTGATGATGGATCATGGCCTTGACTGTAGGGACACCAGACCTTGGTTCTCCCTGCATGTGAGAGTGAGAGCCTGTGTGTTTTGTTTGTGGGAATGGGAGCATGTGTGTAAGAGCATGTGAGAGTGAGAGCCTATGTATTTGTAGGAGTGGGAGCCTGTGTGAAAGTGAGCATGTCAGAGTGAGAATCTGTGTGTGCGTGTGTAGGAATGGGAACTGTGTGTATGTGAGAGATAGCATGGAAGAGTGGGATCCTGTGTGAGAGAAAGTGTGTGTGTGTGAGAGAACATGTAAGAAGGTGTCTGTGTGTGTGTGTATGAAGAAGGAGAGAAGGCAGAATAAAAGAGACCCTGGAAAAGACAGACAAGGGGGAAAAAGAGACTGGGACCAACTGATTAGAAAAATAAAATCAGATCAGACAACAAAGGTAAACAAAATTATTTTGCCTTTCAGCAAATTTCATCTCCTCAAACGAAAACAATTTTCTGCCACCATCACCACACAATTCCCACATTACTTGCAAACATGTTAGAGACCTTGGGGCAATACTAGACAATCGATTAAACTTAAAAAAAATGGTCAACACAACCTCCAAAGACTGCTTCTACAGACTACAGGTCCTAAAACGACTTAAACCACTTCTATTTTTCCATGATTTCAGGACAGTCCTCCAAGCGCTACTGTTCGCCAAAATAGATACTGCAGTGCACTCTACCTAGGCCTCCCCAAATCTACTACCAAACCACTGCAGATGATACAAAATGCGGCAGCGAGACTGCTGACCAGCACCAGCCGCGGTGAACACATCTCACCCATCCTCAGAAACCTACATTGGTTACCAGTAAATTTTAGAATCCTATACAAATCAATCACCCTAATACACAAAACCATCCATCATCAACTTCAACTCGACCTGGAAATCCCATTCAAACTCCTCTCCTCTAACAGACCAACGAGAGATGTTCACAAAGGCACTCTACAATTTCCTCCTACTAAAGCCACACCCCTCTCTACGACCAAAGACAGAGCTTTTTCGATAGCAGGCCCATCAATTTGGAATAACATCCCTTCAAACCTCAGATTGGAACCCTGCCTCTTAACTTTCAGAAAAAGACTCAAGACGTGGCTCTTCCACCAAGCCTTCTCCGATCCACCAGACAATCACTAATGGCCTTCCACTTTCACCCGGCCTTTAGACACTTATCTCCATGAACTATGGACTCTGGCTCCTCCAGGTTAAAGCACCTTCAAGCTTTAACCCGTTCTCACTATTGTATTCATTTATTATTATTACTTACCTTCATCTTCCTTCCAGCTTATTATAAGCTTCCAAGTTCTTGATTCCTGTTGATTGTAACTTTGACTTATTCATATCTATTGTTATCTATTGTTTTACCTGAATTGTTTCCTTCAGTTATACCCCCTGTTAAATGTAAACCGATCCGATATGTTATTTACTATGAAGGTCGGTATAAAAAAAACCTGTTAAATAAAAGAAATAAATATAATATTTTTGGGAATTTACATTTTTTATATATTTGTTTTTTGCTTTTTCTTCAGTATTCCAGTGCTCATAGAGTCTGGTTTATCAGGCTTTTCATTTGTTTGCATGTTTCTAATTTGTAGTCCCTTATTCTGTCTTAGATAAGGGTCTGTCTGTTTTGTGCATGTGTGACAGAGATGCAGTATTTGGCTAGCATCTAATTTCTCTGTAGGGATTTGCAGCAGTCTGGTTTGTTCTGTTTGCCCATTAGGTACGGTAGTGTATTAGTGTTCTAGGGTCTGGTGTAATTTTTCCCTTGCTGCCTTTTCATAGATAAGGTTGCTGCTATTTGAGTCCTGAGAGTTACTGCTGTTATGCTATGGTAAAGATTGATTGATTTATGTATGTATGTGCAGGATTTGTGTTACTTCACAAAGGGGCGGATTTTAAGAGCCCTGCTCGCCTAAATCCGCCCAAATCCGGGGCAGTCCGGGGGCGTGGCTGCACCCTCCGTACCCGCCCCCAGGTCGCGTCCCGGCGCGCTAGCGGCCCGCTGGCGCGCAGGGATTTACGCCTCCCTCTGGGAGGCGTAAATCCCCTGACAAAGGTAAGGATGGGGTTTAGACAGGGCCGGGCGGGTGGGTTAGGTAGGGGACGGGAGGGGAAGGTGAGGGGAGGGCAAAAGAAAGTTCCCTCCGAGGCCACTCCGATTTCGGAGTGGCCTCGGAGGGAACGGAGGTAGGCTGCGCGGCTCAGCGCGCGCCAGCTATACAGAATCCATAGCCTTGCGCGCGCCGATCCCGGATTTTAGCGGATACGCGCGGCTCCGCGCGTATCTACTAAAATCCAGCGTACTTTTGCTTGCGCCTGATGCGCCAGCAAAAGTAGGCCAAATCGCGCGGTTTGAAAATCTACCCCCAAGTGTTTGGCAGTGAAGGGAATGTGTTTTGCTGTCACTAAGGTAACACCCAAATTTGAATTTTTTTTTGCATGTCCTAGTTCTGTTCTGCACCTGTTGCAAATCTTTTTATGATGATTATTATGATTATTGCTGTTTTATTGTAGTTTTATGCATTTTTGGAAAGAGGATTCATAAATGAATATTGATATTTGTTTTATCACATGATTAGATTGGATGTTTCTGAAGTGTTCTTTATTTTTTACATGATATTGTGTATTTATAAACTGCAATAAATATAAAATAAGTTAATATAAATAAGGCAATTTTAATATTGGTAAGTGCTTGAAGAAATAGAATTAAAATATTTTAAAATGTCACTCATGCATGATGGCTGTTGCAAACTACTCAGAAATCCATTGTAGGGTGCACGCTAAGACATTATTTATCGATGAGTACAATTAGTAGGGCCTAGATCTGAATGTCTGCTGCCTACCCATATTAACCTTGGGCCCGTCCAAAAATTCAGTTCTGGCTACATCTCTGGCCTGAAGAACAGAGAGAGGCTGAGGCCGGTGGCAGCTGAAGAATAGAGAGGGGCCCCCACATGAGAGAGAGGCAGCTTGCTTGTGTGTCTTGGGTGAGAGGCAGCTTGTGTATGTGTGAGTTTGAGGCAGCTTGCTTGTGGGTGTGTGACTGCAGCATGGGGTGTGTGTGTGAGAGAGCATATGTGAGGGTGCTTGGAGGGGATGTGAGAGAGAACGCGTGAGGGTGCTTGGGGGGCTGTGAGAGAAGGTATGTGTGAGCATGGTTTCGTATGGGTACCAGAGAGGGGGGTGCCATCTCATCCTTCGCCTCAGGCAGCAGATTGCTTTGAGCCACCCCTGTTGGTGACAGCAGCTTCAGAGGTGTGGGCAGACAGCCTAGGCTATGCAAGCAGGTTGTTTTCTTGCAATTGGGCAGATTCAGATAACTTTATTTGCATAACAATTGTCCATGTGTTGCCAAAGTAATGCACGATTAAAATAAGAGGGGAAGAAAAGGAAAACAATTACAAAATAAAAGTGAAGTAAAATTACAAGTTACAAAAGGACACATACACTCTTTACCGGAAGGTCCCATTGCACAGCTCCTACTCAAGTCCCTTCGTTCTGTGGGGGCTTTTTTTTTTTATAACTTTGACTCCTAAATCCTAAAATTAAATGCTCATTTTTTTTGAAACCCACATTTTTGGAAAAAATAAAAGCCAGAGATCAGACCATTGGGCTGTATTCAGAGTGGGTGAGCCTTGTACAAAGCTTCAAAACGATTTCTATTCCAGGTCTGAGTTTGACTTCAAATGTGAAGAGAACAAAACGCTTGGTTCACCATATGGTGGAATAGCTCCCGTATATGTCGACAGATGCACCTCTGCTCTTCCGCTGCTCTGCTATTCCTGCCGCCTCTGATTGGCTGCTGCCTAAGATTTATCATCACTCCGCGACTGCTGACGTGTGTAATTCGGTAGAAAAAAAAGTGTCGGCAACAAAGAGAGTTTCTAGCACTCAACTGCCGAGTCGTCTAACCCAACGCTAGCCCAACCCTTACACACACAAACACAAAATTCGCACAACAGGCAGCTCAGTCTGACAACACTGCTCGCCGCGGTGGATGCACCCTGCTTGCCTCCACGACCTTTCCTGTACGTGATGACGCAGTACGTGGCGTGTCGGTTGGTGGCGGCGCAGGCGGCGGGAGGGTTGGTTTGTGGATTCGTGCCTCCTGGATTGTGCAGACTGGGAGTCCCAGCGGTAACAGCTTGGAGCCATGGCCAAAGGTACTGAAAGAGCGAAGCAGACTAGGGCTTCCTTAGAGTGACTCAGGATCCCCTAGCACCGTCCGGAACAGTGGTGCAGACACAGAGTAACCCGGGTTTCCTTAGCATTGCTTTAGCATAGCGTTTTTGTGTTCCCTGGTTCAGATACAGAAGGAATTGCGATCTGCAGGCTCTACAACCGCACAGAGTAATCCCAAATTTCATGGTACTGCCCAGGTGCAGAAATGACCTGGGATTGCTTGGTACTGCCCAGCACAGAGTGACCCTAATTCTCCACCATTGGGTAAGAGTGTTTTGAGATCCCCCGGCAAAGATTGAGCTGTGATCCCATGGCGTGACACATAGTGACCTGGAATCCTCAGCACTGCCCAGATGAAGACCGATCTGTGACTACCAGACTGACTGGTATTAAATATGTATAGACGAGTCTGCAATCCTTAGCACTGCACCACCACAGACTGACATGATCCCTAGTGTTATTTGGGTATTTATTATTATTATTATTATTATTATTATTGTTGTTGTTATTGTTATTTTTTTTAGATTTAGCTTACACCTTTTCCATTGGTAGCTCAAGGTGAATTACATTCAGGCACAAAAGGTACCTGATTCCTTAGCAGTGCTTGAGCATAGACTATGTGATGGGCACAGAACAAGCATCTGATTCATTCCCTACATTTTCACTAGATACAGGCTAATCCTTTCATGTCCCCTCTGACGTGTCTAGGTGGGTGGGTACAGATCCATCCATTACTCACTGCACAGATGGCATAGAATCTGATGTCTGGGTACTGTTGTCCCTGTTGTCACTTTTTATACCACATGGTATATGCCCATATTATTTCCTCTTTGTCCGGCCAGATCAGTCCAGACATTTGTATTATGCCCACCAACCAGCAAATGAAGACAGAGATAAACAGGTTTACTTAATAGGCTCTCATGCTGACCTTAGCCTGCCAGTATTTTCTGTCTTCAGCAGATGGTAGGTAGGCATTGCATGTTCTTTATGCTGAGGCTAGGTTAGGCTGTGTGAAGAAGAACCAAATTAAGGGGCACTTCTGAGGTGAAAAGCTAGTACTCTGTCCATCAGTTGAGCTTTGCCCTAGGTCAGGGGGCTTCCAGCTTTTCTTCTGGAGAGGAGTGAGAAAAAAGATTTATTGGATTTTGTCAAGATAGAGGGAACAGAAGTCTCTTGGGCTGGTACTCTGCCTTCAGCCGTTGATTATTTTGTTTTTATAAAGTTTAAAAAAAAAAAAAGTTCTTCAAAGGCAAACCCGGCTCTTGCAGTAGAGGCCCGGGTGCAGCAAAGGTTTCTTGGCTGTGATTTGGGGCAGTCTTCATTTGATGATTTCAGTTTTGGTTGCAACTGAGAGTTTTCTCATCATGGGCTTCGGTTGGGGAACATAGCTATGTTGGGCGAGCAGGGGACGAAGACCATGCTTTGCAGCAGGTGCAGGATGCCCCAGCTTCAGGCAGGGGAAACGGCTAAATGTTTCTGCCATTGTTTGGAGGAGAGGGGATCAGTTAAAAGCACTGTGGATGCTGCTTTGGGGGCACTACATTGGTGGGTCTTGCTGTGGTTTAATTTCCTGCCGGGAGTTTACTTTCAGAGGCAGGAAAGAGATAAGGAGCTAGAGCCTCTCTGTCCCGTGAAGCACAGGTCAGAATGGCCTTCGCTTGAACAAATGGGGACTGCTACTTTTACTAGAGCAGCTCCTTTCTCTTCCGTTCTAGCAGCCTGGGCTTCCGTGTCACAGGAGGTTTAAAAATGTACCCACTAGGCATTCGGTATGTGGCAGAGTTTGGTCCCAGGATCCACTCCTCTACCTTGGGGAACTGCTGGAGAGTCAGGGAGGAAAAGGAACAGGAGCGTAGAAGATGTGGACCTGGATAATGATGTCTCATCCAAGTCAGAGGATTCCCTTGAAACCATAAAATCTCTGAGGGCAGCTGTTGGGGAAGAGGAGTTAGAGGAAGGGGAGCCTTCTGCAGAAGGAGAAGATGGTTCTTCCATAGTATGCCTCTTCAACAAGAAATAACTTCATTGTGTGATTTCCCAGTATCCAGAGTGTTGAACATTGCTGAGGATAAAAATGATGAGGGTCCTAGCTCTGCGGAAGATTCCATTATGAGTATCTGTAAGCCTTCTAAATCTCCCTCTGCATAAGGCGGTTAAAGATCTTATTGATCTTGGCTTGATGTCTCCTGAGGCTAATTTTAAAGGAGGTCACTTTTCAGATAAGCTAAACCCTTTGGTTTCTCAGGAGAGAAATAAACTGAAATTTCCTAGGGTATGTTCAGTGACCAAACAAAATTCACATAGAGGGTGGCGGTGCACTTAATGCGCAAGACAGGAAGATAGTCAGTCTTAAAATAAGCCTTTGAAGCTTCAAGTATGGAACTTCAGGTAGCTTGCAGTAGTATTATTTACAGTCCACTCACTTATTGCATTCTTAACAGAGGGGCCTTCTTGAAATACCTTTGATTCTGTTGCTGGCCCTGTCACGTGGAATTCTTTGCCAGTTGAATTTCGCTTAACTGATTAATAACTTTTTAAAAGATTTTGTACAAAGACTTTCCTATTTCAACAAGCTTTTAATTGATGCATTTTAACTACTTTTTATTTTTTTTTTAATTTGCAGCATCTTCATGTTTTGTTTTAGTAGTTAATTGTTTTAACCGATTATGGATGTTCCTTGTTGTAAGCTGCTAAGAGCTGTGGATTTGCAGGATATAAGTATCTAAATAAATATTGTGGCAAGGTCTTCCTTGTGTTTGTTGCAGTGCAATCAAGAGCATACCATAGAGGGTGATAACTCATCTATGGCGGAGGAGTCTCCAATGGAACCTGGAGCAGCCTTCTTAACTGATTCTTCCCTTGATTTGGCTTCCATTTTGGTGGCTAGAAGGCTTCTGTGGCAGCGGAATTGGTCAGCATATTCTGTTTCTAAGATGAATTTGACAAAGTTTCCCTTTAAGGGGAATCTGTTATTTGATGAAGACTTGGAGAAAATGGCAAACGTTGAGGGACATTTTAAAGTGCCTAGATTTCTGGAAGATAGACTTAGGAGTTAATTTCTAGATTCCAAAAGATACAAAGGAGAACATCAGGCACTCGGAGGATGAGTCTCTTTTGCTCTTCCAAAAGAGGTGGTAAGAATGGAGCCCCTATGTTGTCTGGCACTTCTTATGGTTTTTAATGAAGTTTGGGGGACCCAGTCTCCGATACAGAAGATAGGAGGACACCTGTCAAGTTTGTATTGGAATTGGATCCAAATTACCTCAGATTAGTGAGTCTTAGAAATAATATGGGTCAAATACACTGTAGAGTTTTCCTGCCCTATTTTAGATGTTTTTATGATTTCCCTTTGTCACTGTGTTCAAAAGAGGAAGATAGTAAAGTCAATATTCCATAATCTTCTCTTGGGCAATGGTACTATTTCTGAGGAGCCAGTGATATTTTGGATCTGAAACAGATCAATAAATCCTTAAAAATATCAAATTTCTGGATGAAAACCTTGAGATCTGTCATGCTGGTGATAAGACGAGAATTCGTGACATCCTTGATTTAGCAAAAGCTCATCTTCACAACCCAATAAAGCAATGTCATCAGAAGTATCTTTGTTTTGTGGTACTTGGTGGTTATTTTCAGTTTCAGGCTCTACCTTTCAGTTTGGCCACAGCTCCAAGATCCTTTTCGAAGATTAAAATGATAGTGGTGGTGGCGCTATAAGAAGGAATTTTGGTTCATCCTTATCAGAACAATTGATTGATATTTATTTATTTATTTATTTATTTTGTATACCGACATTCGATCGAGATATCACATCGGTTTCCAGATAACAGGTTGAATAGAGCCGGAACTGCCCTATTTTACATTGTAACAAGATAACAGTTGATTAAACAATTAATATAAGGAACATTGTAACATATGAATAAAATTAAATATTAAATGTGGGTATATAGAAATGGCATATAGCCTATATACAATATGTACAATATGACTTGGTTACGAGTAGGGTGGGGGACAGGGAAATAGGGAGGATAGAGAGGGAGAGGAGGGGTTATGCGTTCGTGCAGAGTAGAAGTTATGCGGTAAGGCTTTCAAGAGCGTTTATTTTAGGATGTTGGGGTTCAGGAGGGAATGCTTTCAAGAACAGCCATGTTTTGAGCTGTTTTTTAAAGACTTGCGGTGAGGGTTCATTTCTGAGCTGTGGGGGGAGGGAGTTCCAGAGGGTAGGGCCAGCTATTGTAATGGCTCGTTTGCGTGTTGTATTGAGGTGAGCATTTTTAAGAGTTGGGATGGAGAGGAGACCTGAGTTGGAGGATCTGAGATTTCTTTGTGTGATATATGGTTGGATGGTGTTGTTTAGCCAGACCATTCTGTTGTTGTTTATTTTTTTGTGAAGAAGGGTGAGGGTTTTATACTGGATTCTTTGTGTGATGGGCAGCCAGTGGAGGTCTTTGAGAGTGGGTGTGATGTGGGAGGATTTTCTGTGATTGGTGATAATTCTGGCGGCGGCGTTTTGTAGTATTTGTAGTATTTTGTAGTATTTGATACTAGCAAAGTCAGTTTAAGAGAGTATATCAGCGATAAAGAGGGTAATTCAGTAGTTGCAGGAGTTGGGATGGGTGGTGAATGTTTCCAAAAGCAGTTTAGTTCCTCCTTAGCTCCTGGACTATCTGGAAGCTCTGTTCGACATGAGGATTGGTCATGTCAGTTTGACGCAAAGATTTCAGAAGCTTTGACAGTAGGTATGTTAGATGTTGAAGTGCAGGAATCTGAGAGTGTGGAATTATCTTCAGCTTTTGAGTTCCATAGCAGTGGTGTTGGATGTAGTTCCATTGTGGAGGGCTCACATGAGGCCTCTGCAGAAAGCATTATTATCTAGGTGGGACTTCAGTTGCAGATTTATTCAGTAAGGCTTCTGGTCCCAGATTGGGTGAGAGAGTCTGCACTAGTGGCTGAATGTACAGAATTTAGAGAAGGGAGTAGACCTTGAGATGCCAACTTGGGTGATGGCGACAAGTGATGCCAGCCTGACAGGATGGGGTGTACATTGTCTAGGGCACGTAGCTCAGGGAGTTTGGTTGAAAAAAGGAGTTCAATTGGTCTATCATTTTTGTTTGGAGTCTAGAGCTATCCGATTGGTTCTCCTACATTTTGCAACTCTTCTCAAGGGTCAAACAGTCATAATCTTGTCAGGCCAATGCTACAGCAGTGGCATATGTGAATCATCAGGGAGGCACCAAAGGTTCTCAGGTGTTGAAAGAGGTGAATATGTTGGTAAGTTAGATGTAATGAATGTAAGAGTGATCTTGGTGTTGCACATTGCTGGAGTGGAGAATGTTTAAGCAGACTTTCTCAAACTCAATCCTATAGACTCCAGAGAATGGACTCTGTTCAAGGAGGCATTCAATCAGATTGTACACAGATGGGGGCACCCGTGCAGATCTCATGGCAACCAGGCAGAATGTACAAGTGTGTCAGTTTTTCAATTGGAGGTTAGAAGAGGGTTCATCCAGACTGGATGCTCCAATTCAAGACTAGCTGTCGAGAGGAGTGCTGTATGCCTTTCCTTCATGGCCTTTAGTAGGCACAGTGCTACGAAGAATTTCAGGTTATCTGGGTCTGGTGGTTCTCGTGGCTCCATGGTTTGGCCAAGGCATCCATGGTATGCACATCTCATCAGACTGTTGAGTGAGGAGCCATTGCAGTTTCCCCAACACAAGCAACTTCTGTCCCAGGGGCCACTGTTTCATGAAGATCTGGATCGATTTTGTCTTAGGGCTTGGCCCTTGAGAGGTCTAGCTTGACAAAAAAAAGGGTATTTTCAGGAAGTGGTGAGTAATCTCTTAAGTGCTAGGAAGGCTTCTACTTTCTTGGCTTATGTGAGGATTTGATTTTTGAACATTGGTGTTTGGATAGGCATACTGTTCCTGAGATAGCTCCTTACATTCTGAAATTTTTTCAGGATGGTTTATCTAAGGTGCTAACTCTTAACCACTACCTGAATCTTCAGCAAATTATCTCGTGCAGTAGAGTTAAAATGTTGGGCAGGCCCTTATCCTCTCTTCCAGATGTTTCTTGTTTCCTTAGAGGAGTCAAAATATTAGGCTTCTGGAGCAGGATACTGTTCCTTCCTGGGATTTGAATTTGGTTCTTCCCTTTTTTGACAATATCTCGATTTGAGCCTATCAGACAAACGTTTCTGAAACTTCTCACTCTAAAAGTAGTATTTTTGGTGGCCATCTGCACAGTTAGGATTTCAGAATTGCAGGCCCTTTCTTTTTGGTGTTTAAAGTATGTGGTGAAGATTCATATGTGCCTTCCTTTATTTCAAAAGTGGTGTCAGTTTTTCATCTTAACCAAGAGTTGTGTTTGCACTCCTTTAGTAGAGAGTCTGTTTAGATGTAAGGATAATTCTGTTACAGTATCTGAAGGTAACAAATGTTTTCAGGAAATCAGATCATCTTTTTGTTTTGTACAGTTGGTCGAAGAAGGGGGAAGCAGTAACCAAAGCTTCACTGGCCTGCAGATCAAGGAAATAATTTCTATGGCTTTACCCAAGAAAGTCAGGGCACATTCAACTAGAGCTCAAGCTGCCTCATGGGTAGAATTCTGTTTAGTCTCTCCTTCCGAGATTTGTAGAACAGCAACATGGTCATCTTTCCATTCTTTTGCAAAGCATCACCATTTGGATGCAAGAGCCAAAGAAGTGCCATCCTTTTTGCCTTTGAGGTGCTGAGAGCAGGTTTGGCAGTCCTGCCTGATTCAGCTGTAGCTTGGGTACATCTCATTTATCTGGAATCCAGCCAGATCAGTCCAGGAACCTCCCTGGACTGCCATACGTTGCAGCGTGATAACTGTCATAGAAGAGAAGGTATGATGTGATTGTGATAGGGCAAACTTTAATGTTATTAAGTTTCTCCCCCTGTTCTGTTCTTTGAAAGCCCCCTAGTTTGTTGGGGGAATTAAGTTGCATTAGATAGCTTGTTACAGATAATACTGGCATGTTGAGATCAGCATGGGAGCCTATAAGGGGTAAATGTCAACGAAGCTGTTTATCTGTCTCCATCTGCTGGTTGCTGGGCATACCCATCCATCTGGACTGATCTGGCTGGATTCAAGGAAAGGAAATTGTTAGGTGAGAAATTTCTCCTTATTTTTGATTGGTTATAGTATTTGGCTGCTGATCCTGGGACTTTCTTCTACTCTTGGCAGTGTGGCAACACCCATTTGTGAACATTCTGAAGCATGTGAAAGTAGAGGAGTGGAAGAGGTCAACAAAGGAAGGGGATGTGACCACTGTCATGGTAAGATACGCCACGCTACGTCAGCATTGCCAGGAAATCCAGCAAAAGTATTGTGTTGTCTCTGTGTAGAGGTGAAGTGCTGTATCATCCAGCGTCTAGTGGACAAGTCTTGGATTTTCTACCAGTTTGGTAGGTTAACCCTCCACAGGTACCCAAACTATGTCTGGGTTTTGACTTTCGCCATCTAGAGCAGGTCATGCAACCTAATTGTTATCGTTATATGGGTTTAACATATCCCTTCTTTTCTCCATACATTCCCACCTATGGAAATATTTACAGAACTGAAAAGGTTCTGTTCTTCAGAGCTTGCAGTTTTCCGGTCCAGGCTCTGGCACGCCCCAGTTTTGACCACGCTAACTTCGTATCGTAATCACATCAAAGCACATCTGGACAAGTTCTTAGAGGAAAGATTTGTGCGTGACCTTGTAATTAAATTGTAAAGAGAGACAGTTCTAGGGCTTTGTGCAGATTGCTGTATGGGGGTTCAGGTAAGATGTTCTTTCAGAGGCCAGCTTTCAAAATCATTTTTGTGGATAAAAAGCGTTTTCCTTATCTTCCTGTGCAATTGTTCCAGCGGGAGTTTGACCAATGAGGTGTTAAACCCTTTTTAGCAGATTGATACAGACCCCCCTCTTTTGAAATGGCAGGCTAGACTATGGAGTTGCTATCGCTATATTATTGCAGAGCTAATACCTGTATGTTGTTATGTCTACTCGTGTTTTTATGTTTTAATTATCTAGTTTTATTTTATTACTTTTATGGATGTTTTAATTGTAGACTGCTTAGTAAAGTTGATAAGCAGTATAGAAATGTTTAAAATAAAATAAATTACTTGTGGGCGTTTCTTCCACAGCTGCTGGAGACAAAGGGCACACCTTTCTTTTCTCCCTTGTGATGTCATGTCAGCTTATAAGGAAGCTATGGTTTGAGGCAGTTGCCGTATGCCCATTACAGTGGCCCAGCTTGTCCCAGTGGTCCTCGGAGTCAGGGGACTACAAGGTTCATCTTCCTTCACCAATGGTGAACCTTCTGCATGGATCACCATAGCCACCGATGTCAGCAGACTTGGCTGGGGAGCCTGCTGCTAGGGGCATATAACCCAAGTGCAATGTCCAAGGGCAGAAGTGGAGTACTTAGTAGATTGGAGATAGCCATCAGGCAAGTGCTGTTCATGTTTCTTCCTTGGTCAGAGGGCATGCTGTCAGATCCTGTCGGACAAGTCCACAGCAGTGGTGCAGGTGAACAAGCAGGGAGGCACCAGAGTCGGACATTAACATCCGGGGCAGCTGACCTGTGTTAAGTGGGCAGAAGTCACTCTGAATCTCATAGCACAGGAGTCGAATATTCAAGCTGACTTTCTCAGGAGGCTAGCCCCCCAGGGAATGGGAACTCAGCCATCAGGCATTCCAAATGATAGTGAGCTAATGGGGACAGCCGGCTACAGATCTGATAACTTGCTAGAATGGCAAGTCACACAATTTCTGTAGCTAGCGGAGGGAGCCAGTCTCCAGTGGGATGCATGTCCTCATAAGACCCTGGCCATCGGATGTCCTCTTATATGTGTTTCTTCCCTGGCCTCTCACTGAAGAGGATAGATGGCCATCCATCCCTGACAATCTTGGTAACTCTGGACTGGCCAAGGAGACCGTGGTATGCAGACTTGGTAAGTCTCTTGGCAGGAGACCCAGTATGCCTTCCCAGGTCCACAGTCTATTATGACAGGGGAAGATTCCAATGGAGGATCCATCTCCATTTTGTCTTACAGCCTAGCCCTGGAAAAGAGTACTTTCCTGTACATACTCAGATCAATCCAGACTCCTGGGTTTTGCATTTCAACCAGCAGATGGAGACAGAGAAAGTTTTACTGACACTGTTCATAACCCGGTGTGCCACCTGCAGTCCCTCAGTATTTCTCTGTCTCCAGTAAGATGGTAGAGGTGCAAAACCTGCAGTTCCCTGTACGTACCCGAATCAGCCCAGACTGCTGGGTTTTGCCTCCCTTCCAGCAGATGGAGACAGAAAAACTTGAAGGGCACCCCTGTAAGTAGGATGCGCCACCTGCAGCCCCTTCAGTATTTCTCTGTCTCCAGCAGATGAAGGTGGCAGAACCTGCAGTCCTGGCTAATTGATTCAATACAAAAAAAAAAAATAGGAATCTTTTAAATTTGTCTGGCTGAAACAAAGTTCCAAAAAAAAAAAAAAAAGCCAGGCCTCCCGAGGAGCCAAGTCATTTCTCCTCGGTGGTAGGCCTGCCGGGTAGTTTTCCCTTCATGCCAGTGTACCAGGAGCAGCAGCCGGTGAGTGACTGGGGGGATTTACTGGTGGGCTGGTTCCTCCCCCCCTGGCCCAGAGACAACCGCGGGTTGTGCTCTGGTGAAGCCAATGTTGTTTGAAAAAAACCCAAAAACTGGAATGATCTGCGTTGTTTTTTAGAGCTGCGCTGCTCTTCTTCGGCCTCCTGGGCTCCGGGGTATACTTTGGTGGCCTCCCCTTTACAGCGCTTCGGCCTGCAAAGCCTGTGGGGAGCCGGCAGCACGGCTCTCCTGAGATAGCCTCTGCTCCTGGTGTCTTCCCGAGGGCAAGGGCCCGTCAGCGGCAGCAGCTGGCGGAAGTGGGAGGCAGTCGTATCGGTCTTGTGGTGCGGGTGCCCCAATGCTGCCTCATAGTGCTCAGCCTGCCCCGCTCCCGCGGAATGCAGGAACAGCAGCCATTTTAGGGGCTGCAGATGCAGATAACTCTGTAGGGGTAGGGGATCTCCCTCCTCAGTTATTTCCACAAGATGTTTGCCCCGGGTCTCTCCACGATTTGTTTCCCGCCTTACCTGCTCCCTTAGGTACCCCCCCCCCCCCCCCCTTGGGAATATTTAAAGGACCAGCATCCTTTTTTGGCTGATTTTATTTTGCTGTTACATAAGGCATATTTAGCTAGCCTTATGCCCATGGAGGATCCTGAGTCCCCTCCGGGGCAGCCTGGGGCTGGGCCCTCTCCTCCCAAACAGGTTTCAAAGCCGGATCCTCCTGAGGTCTCCCAGATTCGGGTGGTCCGGGAAGAGTCCGGTTCCAGGAGCCAGGGTGCATTGCTGCTGGCGGATCCGCTTCAGGTGGACATGGATGAGGATTCCGAGCGTGTGGCCCCGGTGGAATGGGATGATCCTCTGGTCCTTAGGCTCTTTCGTAGAGATGAGTTGGAGCCGATGATTCCACATGTCCTAGCGGAGTTGGGCATACCGACTGGGCAGATGCCGACGACTCAGGATCAGGGCACGGTGGATCCAGTGCTGTCTGGTCTTCGTCCCTTGCTAGGACTTTTCCTTTTCATCCTGTGTTACTCCAGCTGATGTTTCGGGAGTGGGATACTCCGGAAGCTAGCCTTCGCGTAGGCAGAGCATTTGAAAAATTGTACCCGCTGCCGGATGACTCTCTCGAACTCCTTAAGGTTCCCAAGGTGGATGTGGCCGTATCTGCAGTCACCATGTGTACGACTATTCCGGTTGTTGGGGCGGCTGCCCTTAAGGACCCTCAGGGATCGTAAGCTTGAGGTGCTTCTCAAGCATATCTTCAAAGTGTTGGCTCTGGGGGTTCGAGCGGCCGTTTGCAGTAGTTTAATGCAGCGTGCACGTCTCCGGTGGGTACAACAACTCCTGAGTGCCAGAGAGCTCTCCCTGGAGGAGTCTGAACAGGCTGATCATTTGGAGGCGGCAGTAGCGTATGGGGCAGATGCCTTGTAATACGTCTTCACGTACTATGGCTTCTGTGGTGTGATCCTGCAGGCTTTTATGGCTCTGTAATTGGTCAGCCGATATTTCCTCCAAGTCGCAGCTGGGTGCTTTTCCGTTTCGGGGGAAATTACTTTTTGGAGATGATTTGGAGCAGATCATTAAGTCCATGGGGGACAATAAGGTGTACAAGCTCCCAGAGGATAGGCCAAAGGCTTCCAGAGGTTTTGGCCCTTCCCGGTTGCGTTTTCGGGGGCAGCGCCATTTTCGCCAGTCTAAGCCGGCTCCGTTTGGCCAAAGACAGTTGTCCAGCAGATCACAGACATGGTCTCATTCCTTTTGTGGCTGTAGACCCGCCCGAGACAGCGGTACCACAGGGGCGATGGGAGTTAAGTCCTCCCAATGAAATAGCGCCGGCCCACGCCCCTGTTCCAGTTGTTGGGGGGGCCGCTGTCCTTGTTTTACGAGGAGTGGGTCAAAATAACATCAGACCATTGGGTTCTAAACATTATAGAACACGGCTACGCCTTAGATTTTGCTCATCCCTTATGTGATCTATTTCTGGTATCGCCCTACAGATCCCTGGAGAAAAGGTGTCAGGTGTCTGTCACGCTTCGCCGGTTGTTAGACCTTGGGGCGGTCGTTCCGGTTCCTTCGGACGAACTTTGAACCAGCAGATATTTGATTTATTTTCTGGTTCCGAAGAAGGAAGGGTCCTTCCGTCTGATTTTAGATCTGAAGAAGGAAACAGAGCTCTGAGTGCCCCGTTTTCACATGGAGTTGCTACTTTCCATAATCGCCTCCGTCAGAGCTGGGGAGTTTTTAGCGTCCCTCGATTTGACGGAAGCGTACATACACATTGCAATTTGGAAGGACCATCAGCGGTATCTCCGGTTTATGGTCCTCGGCAAGCGTTACCAGTTTCAGGCACTTCTCTTTGGGCTGGCTACCGCTCCGCGCACGTTTACCAAGATGATGGTGGTTGTGGCGGCGGTTCTCTGTCGCCAGGGGATCCTGGTCCATCCCTATTTGGATGATTGGCTCATTCGAGCGAAGTCAAAGGAACTATGCGAGGCGGCAGTTGCCAAGGTGGTGCAGACACTTCGCGCTCTGGGTTAGATCATCAATGCGGACAAGAGCCAGTTGTCCCCTGCCCAGGTCCTGGACGTTTTGGGGGCGAGATTTGATACTCTGATTAGGAAGGTCGTCCTGACGCAGGAACGGATAGACAAACTCATGTTGCAAGTTCGGCGTCTCTTGCCCCTGCCAGTTCCCAGGGTTGGGACTATTTACAGGTTCTTGGTTCTATGGCGTCTACTCTGGAGTTGGTCCCATGGGCTTTCGCTCATATGAGGCCATTGCAAAGGGCTTTGCTCTCACTTTGGGACCCCAAGTCGGAGGCTTTTCAAGTCCCCTTACCCCTCCAGGAACTGGCCAGGTCGAGCCTAGCTTGGTGGCTGAGCCCCGAACACTTGTCCCGGGGGTTGGATCTGAAGGTCCCTCAGTGGACTATTGTGACAGATGCCAGTCTTTCCGGCTGGGGGGCAGTTTGCCAATCTCAGACAGCGCAAGGCCAATGGACACAGCAGGAAGCAAATTGTCCATCAATCGTCTCGAAACCAGGGCAGTACGGTTGGCCTTGCAGCAGTTCTTGCCTCTAGTTCATCGGTCGGTGAGAATGCTCTCCGACAATGCAACGACGATAGCATACATCAACCGGCAGGGAAGCACAAAGAGTTGTCTCGTAGCAGCGGATACGGACGAGCTCATGGCCTGGGCAGAAGTTCATCTGCTCAGGATAGCGCATTCGCACATTCCCGGAGTAGACAATGTTCAGGCGGATTTTCTGAGCCATCAGAGATTGGATCCCGGAGAATGGGAGCTGTCAGACAAGGCGTTTGTGTTGATATCTCATTGGTGGGGGATTCCCCGTTTGGATCTACTGGCGACTCGGGGGAATGCCAAGGTGCCGCGTTTCTTCAGTTGCAGAAGAGAGCACGGAGTGGAAGGGGTGGATGCTCTTCTCCTCCCTTGGCCTCGCGACATTCTGCTCTACGCATTTCCTGTTTGGCCTCTGGTAGGCAAGGTCTTGAGAAGGATAGAAACTCATCTGGGAGAGGTGGTGCTGGTGGCTCCGGAATGGCCACGGAGGCCGTGATTTGCAGATCTCCTCAACCTGGCAGTGGACGGACCGCTCCGTCTAGGTCATCTTCCGAATCTCCCGCAGCAGGTTCCAGTATTTTCGACCAGGTAGATCGCTTTTGTCTAGCGGCTTGGCTTATGAGAGGCAGCAGTTGAGAAAGAAGGGGTTTCCGGATTCGGTAATTTCCACTCTTTTGCAGGCTCGCAAAACTTCCACCTCTTACGTATGTCAGAGTCTGGAAGGTTTTTGACTTTTGGTGTAGTAGGTCGAATGTTTCCCCTAGGCGGGCCTCGATAGTCCACATTCTAGTCTTCTTTCATTTCAGTTCTCTACGGGTTCAAGTGGCGGCGTTAGGCTGTTTATGTGGGAAGGTGGACGGTGCGTCCATAGCGGCTCATCTGGATGTGGTTCGTTTCCTTCGAGATGCTAAGCATTTGAATCCACCAAGTCAAGCGGTTTGTCCATCCTGGTGTTTGAACTTGGTCCTTAGGATGTTGTGTGAACCTCCTTTTGAACCGCTGAGGTGCATCACTTTGAAGGACCTTACCCTCAAAACGATGTTTTTGGTAGCTATCTGCTCAGCTCGGAGGGTTTCGGAAATTCAGGCTCTATCTTGTCGCAAGCCTTTTCTTAAGTTTTCCGATTGTGGCGTTTCTCTTAGAACCGTGCCATCTTTCCTGCCTAAGGTTGTATCAGCTTTTCACGTGAACCAGTCTGTTGAGTTGCCTGCGTTCCCGGATTTGGATCAGAATTCTCCACGTGCTCGTGAATTGAAGCGTTTGGATGTTAGGGGGGCGCTGATCCGTTACTTGGAGGTCACTAATGATTTTCGCCTGTCTAATCACCTTTTTGTCTTGTGGAGCGGTCCCAGGAAAGGGCATAAAGCTTCCAAGGCTACTATTGCCCGATGGTTGAAGGATGCTATTGCTTCAGCGAACATATGTCACGGGCGAGCCGTTCCAGAGGGCCTTAAGGCTCATTCGCTCCATTCTCAGGTGGCGTCCTGGGCAGAAAGTCAGTTAATTTCCCCTCAGGAGATCTGTAGGGCGGCGACTTGGAAATCTTTACATACCTTTGCTCTGCATTACCATTTGGATGTTCGGGCTCCCGACTCCGAGAGCTTTGGCAGCGGTGTGCTTCGAGCAGGGCTTTCTAGGTCCCACCCCATGTAAGGCATCTTGGGTGCATCCCAGCAGTATGGGCTGATCCGGGTACGTACAGGGAAAGAAAAATTGGTTCTTACCTGCTAATTTTTGTTCCTGTAGTACCACAGATCAGCCCAGACGCCAGCCCAACTTTTTGATTCCGCTGGAGAGTTTATCAATTTTTTCCTGTCATCCTATATAGCAGGATGAAGATTTCACAAATGCGCTTATTTTGTACATAGTTGAGTCTCATAAGTTTGGTTTGACCATTTACATTTTGGATTCCTGTTACCTCTTTAATTCTGCGTTGATATTGTTTATACTGAAGGGGCTGCAGGTGGCGCATCCTACTTACAGGGGTGCCCTTCAAGTTTTTCTCTGTCTCCATCTGCTGGAAGGGAGGCATAACCCAGCAGTCTGGGCTGATCTGTGGTACTACAGGAATGAAAATTAGCAGGTAAGAACCAATTTTCCTTTCTGCAGTCAGGGGTCTATCTCAGCTTTACAAGCTTTCCTCCCAGGGGTTTTTAGGTCTTATGCATTGGAAAGGGTACTTGTCTGTAGTTATTTCAGCTATGCTGAAGGAGCAAAAATCTTCCACTTTATTGGTCTATATCCTCATCTGGCATCTATCTGAGAATTTTTGGAGAATCGGGGGGGGGGGGGGGGGGGCAGAAGTCACATTCCTCCTCAACGTCCTCTAAGTGGGACTATTTATTTATTTATTTTTATTTTTTTATTTTACTTAAAAAAAACAAAAAACCCCAAAACATTTATATTCTGCTTATATCAACCAATGCATGCTAGGCAGATTACAATGGCAAAACAAGCAGGTGTAAGTGACCACACATACATTGTGCCCATGGTGGTTTTCAAAGAGAACATATGTGTGCATTTTTGCTTTCAGAGTTGGTGCAGAGCCTGCTGGTACAAAGTGCATGCAGTCTTTTTCCTAGTGCAGACAGTGTGAAAAGTGCATCTTCTAGGTACAGCTGAATCATGCAGAGGGGGAGAGAATGTTTCATGGTTTTCTGGATTATCACATAAGGAAATCGGATCTGCTCAGTGGGCTTTATTCAGTACATTATTTTCCATAGGCACAAAAGTGGGAAAAGCCATTTTTTTAATGAGCCCAGTGGATCCCTCTGATCTTCCTTCAGTTTGACTCTGCGGCCAGGTCTTTCGTGTCCAAGCTCTAAATCCTTCAGCGTTGAGCAGTTCGCCTCCTGTTTCATTCGTCACATTTCACTCCGTTCTCATTTCTGCTTGGAGGGGACTCTGTGGCTGTCCATTATACAGCACAACAGGTTCTTGGTAAGGCGCCCGTTGGCTGGTCAGAAGGTCATTCCCTTTCATCCCCTCTGTTGCAGAATAAAATTATCCCATACAACAATCTTTGAGAATCCTATCCGCTAAATACCAGCAGCCTTTATGGCTTTGTGAGAGGGGGAAAAGGCTGGCACTGATGCCTGGCACCTGCTACTGCTGCATGCTGTATAGAGAGGGTGTCTTGGACAGCCTCTTTCCATTGAGCCATGAAGAGAAGAAGCTGCTGCTGCAACTCAGACAGCCTCCTGTAGCTGGGCCGCATGGAGAGTTAGCCATCTGGACAGCCTGATTTAGGGTTTCTTAAAAACATAATATTTTAGAGTTCTTTTGCTCAACCTTTGGATCTTGGTTTTTTTTCCCTATGTGTGTTAGTTCATGGGGTAATATTTCCAGTAAATGCAGGCATCCTGGGTGCTGTATCTTAATTCCCATTCCCTGTACGTACCAGGATCAGTCCAGGACACCTGGGTGCTGTATCTTAATTCCCATTATACCTAGTGATTTAACATGGATTTCCTTTTCAGAGGAGGCACTATAAAGTCTCATTGTCATGGTATCTCTGATCCTGCACAACACTATATTTTTTTTTCTTGATTGTATTTGGGAATGGAAAGACATGTGGGCTGACCTGGGACCTTTCCCTCTGGGCTTAGCTGATTGTGGGAAGAGGAGATGGAATTGCTTTTGGATGTCTGTCACAGCTCATGGTGGGGCTAAAGGGAAATCATTGCCCGTGGCGCTGTATTAGATGGGATTGCCTTAAAACTTTCATCTTGAGTGTGTTTTTGCTTTCTACAGGACAAGAGGCTGAAGTGTACAGTATATCGTATCCGGGGATCTATCCCTGCCAGCAACTACATTCAGCTGCCCAAGACCAGCTCCCAATCCCTGGGGCTGACCGGTCGCTATCTGTACCTGCTCTTCAGGCCCATCCCAGGCAAGCACTTCGTTGTCCACCTGGATGTGACCACTGAGGTGTGTGAGAGTAGTATGGCATTCTGCGGAGTGAGGGCCTGGCTGGGTTTGAATCAGGACCAGGGCTGCGGCATCTTGATTAGATGTGCTTGACCTCGTGTAGGATATTGACTTTTGAAAATCATCTTGCAGCTCTTGCTTACTGGTTCCTTGGAGCGTTATAGAGATGAGGTATACAGGGGTAACTGTGCCCTCAGCATTGTGGGATCTAGGCAGAATCTCACTTCCAAGGCGAGGGGCTCGCAGGAGAAAGGTGGAGCTGAACATTAGGTCCATTACATGGAATTGGTGCTGCTAGTGCTAGCACTGAGTGACCTATTGTTTGCCTCTGCTCATGATTTTTACAGTTTAGTAGCCTCCATCTCACACTTTCATCGCACTGATAGCACAACTAACATTCCTGGAAAATACCCGAAAAGAGATGTTAATGGACTGCTACTCGAGACTGCCCTTTTGCTAGTGTATGGGACTTTCGGGACTACTCGTGTCTCTTTATACACATCTCCAGAGCAGTCCCTGTCTTTCCTGCTCCTTTCTTGCCTTTTGAGACAATGATTTAACATCAGAGAGTCTTAGATCTCAGATGAGAAACTTTACCTGGTCCTAGCTCTGAGATCCCTATGTTCCCAGCCGTGTAATCGTTCTCTGCCTTCATTTCTCCAGGATGGCCAGGTCATCCGCATCTCCTTCTCCAACCTCTTCAAGGAGTTCAAGTCTACAGCCACCTGGCTTCAGTTCCCATTTATCTGTGGAGCAGTGAAGGGATCGGTGTACGAGAGCACAGCCCAGACTGCCAGGCAAGGTGAGATAGCAGGGGTGCATGAGTGGAGCCGAGAGGGTTCAGCAAACAAAGGCGGCCTTTCCACTGCAAACTCCTTAAACTGCCCATCCCTTCCCTCAGTTTTGCCTGTGACTGGCAAAATAGAATTGCCTTCCATTTTTAACTTTCCATCTGAAACTAACTTTGTATCCCTTTCCTTTGGCTGTTAACCTGATTTAATCTTTGGTATCCTCTGTGTTATATTTTTTTTGTATTTTTCTTGAAAAATGTTTGGGGCAATGTATTGAATAATTGGTTAATGGAGGCTGTGGCTTACCAACATACTGTGAGCAACCATTTATCTGCCCCAAGCAGCTTTGGCTGTAGCCACATGAGAGCTAATTTCTTCAGTCTTGGTTGAAGTGTCCAGATGTTGCAGGGGCAGTGCGGGTCCTGGGTTTCGCCCTTGGCATGCTGCCTTCGGGGTTCAGTGATACTGAGGTTAACTCTTTTTCTCTTCTCTGGGATTGTCTCTTAGATCTGGTGGGTCCAGCACCAGTGGGTGCTCGTTGGACCTGCCTCCTGCTTGACCTGCATTACATCCTCTCCATGTATCTGAATCGCCGCTATAGCCATCTGAAGAGCGTCAAACTCTGCTCCAACCTACTGGTGAAAAACTTGTTCACCAGTGACCTGCTGTTTGAACCAGGTAAGAGGACAGAGGATAAACAGGGAAGTAATGTTCAAAGGAAGAGAGCTGATTGATATATTCGTGTATATGAGCCTTCACTGACTACTGTGATCTGGGCTCATACAAACCTCTGTTTATCCACCAAGCTTTATTCTATAAGACGGGGTTTATCCATACAGACCTCCGCTGACTGCTATGTAAGCTGAGGTTTATCAATGCAGATTTCTGCTGGCTGCTGTATAATCTGGCATTTACCTGCTGTACCCTTTCCAATATGACCTAGGCCATACTGTGCAGGTCTCTCTAGTGCATTCGTGGTTCATTTTATAACAGCCTGCATAAGTTACACTAAGCTTTCAAGGTAAACTAATGCACATTAGGTTGCCTTTCAAAATTACCCCTGCTATTTGGTGCGGATCGTTTTGTATTCTTTTTAAAATAAAGTATGTGCACAGATGAAAATTGTGCCCCCCGAACATTTCTTCCAAACGTCAGTAAAAGTGTGCACATACACATCTTATTAAGCAAGCAGTTTTATTAAAAGACATTTCCATGGGTAAAACCTTGCTTTACTCGCTGATATTTTAATAGAACTCTGTCCTATCCACATAGAAGCTTAAGTGGTACAAATTGTCTTGCTCCCCATGATATAATCTTGTTGGTTCATACCAAAACCCCTGAAATCCTTCTTTCTTCTTTCTACATGTGGGATCCCTGTAGTTCTGTCCCCGTGTGTACTTTTAGCTGCTCCGATGGGGAGACATTTCAACCAAGGAAATCAAATGGGATAACTACATAGTTACCCACCCAAATTCCTTTCAAAATTGTCCTTATAACCACGGAACAGGGATCACTGCTCTGTTTGACTACTGATAGTGTATTTTGCCTCTGGGACCACAAATAAATTCCCTTGATGTCTATATGTGGTCACAGCGTGTCTGGCTAAGTGGATAACTCATATTGTACATTCAGCTGCACAAGTGCACTATTGAATATACTCTGCTTTCTTTATAGTCCCCCACATCAGTCCAGGTACATGGGTTTTTCTCCCCTACCAGCAGATGGAGACAGAGAAGAAAAGCTTTACTGAAAGTGTTACTTAAGCCAGTGTGCCATCTGCAGTCCCTTATGTTTACCTCTGTCTGCAGCAGATGTAGAGGTGCTGAAAACCTGCAGTCAGAGTTTTTATGGCAGAAATTTCTCCCAGGGGTGTTAGGTTCTGGTTTGGGGTCATCCCCCTAGTAGAATAGGGGTGAACAAGGGGTCGGTGGTCCTTAGTGGTCTTTGCCCTGTGCTGAGGGAAGAATTTGATAGCCGGTGGTCTGGTTTCCTCTGTTCATACCCCTGCTTCGTCTCTCCATCTGGCACCCAGATTGGCAGTATCTTCAGTGGTCCAGGAAATTATTTATTTTCGATGCCTTTCTTTTTTTCTGGGAATTTTAACATCTATTTTAGGAATTTTAAGGTAACTTCTTCATTTAAAATATAATAGTATTATGATGTCTTTTTAACAGCTAATTTATTTTCTTTGTGCTTCATCTTTTTAGTATTTTTAGCTGTTATTCTCTTTTATCAATTTATTGTATTTCCACGTTGATATAATTGTATACTGTTGTGAAGGCTCCGGCTGATGTGACAGTTTAGAAAAACAATAAACTATAAACTATAATTGGTTGTTTTATTTTATTTATTTCATTTATATATGGTCGTTCTGTTATTTTCAATCACAAAGTTTACTGCAACCAGTTAAATAAAATAACTTTCAAATGGCATATATTAAAAACATAAAATAGAAAATAAAATAGAAATAAAATAAAAATAAAACAAATTAATAAAAAAACAAAATACATATCAAAGAATAGCAAACATTTTTTTTTACAAATTCTTTCTCCTGGAATTACTTAGTTGGTTCAATCTCGAGTGCTTGAAGGAAAAGCCATGTTTTTAAATCTTTTTAAAACATTTTAAATTCCTTTTGTATCCTTAGTTATAGTGGCATAGTGTTCCACAGCTTTGGACTTCTTATTGACATTGCTCTCTCTCTTACCTCGCTTAAGTGAGTGCTCTGGAGTGAAGATATACTCAGTAATCCTTTATTCACAGATCTCAAATTGTGCTGTGGGGTATGAAAGTGCATTGTAGCATTCAGCCAATCTGTGTCATCTTGGTTTATCTTTTTGTGTGTTAAACATAATACTTTATAGTGGATACAAAATTTTATGGGCAACCAGTGTAAGGATTTTAAAACCAGATTAATGTGATCACATTTCTTGCTTCCTGTAAGCTCCCTTGTGCTTAGTCATTGCATCTGTCAGAAAAGAGGAGTTTTTGGCATGTTTTGCTCTCACAGAGGCTTATCTACATATACCGATTCATGAGGCACATTACAAGTTCCACAGGTTTGCAGTTTTGGAGGAGCATTTTCAGTTCTGGGCCCTTCCCTTTGGTCTCACTTCAGCACCTTGCACGTTCACAAAGGCAATGGTCGTCATAGCAGCAGCCCTCCACAGGGAAGGAATTCTGGTTTGTCCTTATCTGGATGACTGGCTTAACTGGGCAAAGATGTGGGACTTTTGCCAACAGTCGGTCCAGAGAATGGTGCAAAGAGCCGCTTGACTCCTTCACTGGAATACCTGGGGGTGAGTTTTGAAACCAAAGTGAGCAAAGTTTCTTATGATGGAAGGGTTGTTGAAGTTGCAGGATCAGGTTCCCAAGGTCTGAGATTACTTACAGGTTCTTGGCTCCATTGTGTCTACTCTAGATTTAGTCCCATGGGTGTTCGTGCATATGCGTCTGCTTCAAAAAGCATTGCTGTTGCACTGGAGCCCTCAGACGGAGGATTTCGAGCTCAGTTTGCACCTTCTGGTCTCTCCTGGTGGCTGTCGTGGGCCAGTTTGGAAAAGGGCGTGGATCTGGAGATCCTGAATTGGGTTGTATTGACTATGGAGGTCAGTTTGACAGGATGGGGGGAGCCATCTGTCAGGGTCAGACGGCACATTGTCATCCAAGGAGGCATTATGGTCCATCGACTGGAAATCAGTGTGATTTGGAAAGTGTTGCTCTTATTCTCCTTCCTTAGTAATGCAATCAGTCATATCACTCCATGGTGAGACCGCACCTTGAATACTGTGTACGATTCTGGATGCCGCATCTTAAAAAAGATATAGTTGCGATGGAGAAGGTACAGAGAAGGGCAACCAAAATGATAAAGGGGATGGAACAGCTCCCCTATGAGGAAAGGCTGAAGAGATTAGGGCTGTTTAGCTTGGAGAAGAGACGGCTGAGGGGGGATATGATAGAGGCCTTTAAGATCATGAGAGATCTTGAACAAGTAGATGTGAATCGGTTATTTACACTTTCGAATAATAGAAGGACTAGGGGGCATTCCATGAAGTTAGCAAGTAGCACATTTAAGACTAATCAGAGAAAATTCTTTTTCACTCAACGCACAATAAAGCTCTGGAATTTGTTGCCAGAGGATGTGGTTAGTGCATTTAGTATAGCTGGGTTCAAAAAAGGTTTGGATAAGTTCTTGGAGGAGAAGTCCATTAACGGCTATTAATCAAGTTTTCTTAGGGAATAGCCACTGCTATTAATTGCATCAGTAGCATGGGATCTTCTTAGTATTTGGGTAATTGCCAGGTTCTTGTGGCCTGGTTTGGCCTCTGTTGGAAACAGGATGCTGGGCTTGATAGACCCGTGGTCTGACCCAGCATGGCAATTTCTTATGTTCTTATACTGATATGTGTTCCTGAGCCTGAAAACCACCATGGAGAAGGCAGCTGACCTAAAATTCTGTGCTGTCTTAGCCTATGTGAACTCCAAATGACTTACTGAGCCTGACCTGCAGAAATTCCCAGGACACCTGGACAGGCAGTTGAAGCTGGTGCCACATTGTGATGCCTAATTATAGGATCACAAAAAGCAGAAGGCAATGTTTGGAGCTTTAGGCTATACTGACACTATAGAGGCACTCTTTCTCAGAGGCATCTGTAAATACAGCCTAAGATGTGTTAATTGCCCTGACCAACAAGATTCTAACAGAACAAAATACTATCTAAAGAGTGATGGTAAATGGGCCCCACCTTGGAGAAATACTCAGGATAGCTTAGGGATAATCTTATCATGCTGTTGACATGACAACCTATGTAAATTATTATCTGGGTAGTCACACACTTCTAGAATTTTCTAACCTAGTACTTTATTGTATAAAAGAAGGATCAGTTCATGTATAGAATGAGATGCTGGTAGACAGTTTGTCAGAGAAATGGCATCCAGCATCTCCCAAGAATACTTATATTGATCAATAAAAAATTAAATTATATTTTCTACAAAATCTAAGTGTTCTTGTATCCCTGGGTATAAGCATCATAATGGCCCGGCGCATAACAATACTAACGGAAGAAAATCGGAAATTCTGTCTGACAGTGCAACAGCGGTAGCTTACATCAATCGGCAAGGGGGCATCAGGAGTCAGGTGGTGCCTTGGAGGCACTGGAGCTCTTTCACTTGGTAGAGCAGCATCTCCTGGTTCTGTCTGTCTTTTGTATGGCTAGGGTGGAGAATGTTCAGGCAGATTTTCTCAGCAGGCATGCCCCGAACCCTGGAGAGTGGGAGTTGTCGAGCAAAGCAATGCCTTTAGCTCATTCAAGGTGAAGGGTTCCCCAGCTGGATTTGATGATATTGAGGAAAACCGCCAAGATACCACAATTCTTCAATCACAGACAAGAGTTGGGAGCAGAAGGTCTCGATGCTGTCTTGCAGCTGTGGCTGAGGCGGTATTCTGCTGTATGTGTTTCAACTTTGGCAGAGGCAGAGTCCTAAGGCAGAATAGGGGCTCATCACGGAAGGGTGATCCTGGTAGTTCCAGAATGGCCACGATAGCTGTGGTTTGTAAATCTGTAAATCTAACAGTTGGCGGACCTCTGAAGCTCAAGCATCTTCCCGGGTTGCTTCATTAGGATCTAATTTTCTTGGAACAGGTGGATCCCTTTTGTTTCACGGCCTGGCTTTTGAGTGGCATCTGTTGAGATTAAAAGGGTATTCAAAAGAAGTTCCCTGTACGTACCCGGATCAGTCCAGACACCTGGGTTGTGACTCCGCACCAGCAGATGGAGACAGAGTAAGACCTCTTGGGCTCCCCTACATATAGTAAGGCGCCACCCACAGTTCCTCAGTCTTTCTCTGTCTCCAGCAGATGGGGCAGGTTCACCCACAGTCTCTGGGATCCTGGGTAGCTGGTTAGTTAGTCAGGAATCCTTTGTTTTTGTCAACCTTAATTCAGTCAACGAGGCCTTCCACCTCCTTGGCTTATGTCTAGGTGTAGGTGGTGTTTGAGGCCTGGTGTCTGAAGGTCTCTCCGCATCGTGGGTCTCCGCATCGTGGGTCTCCGCATCGTGGGTCTCTCCGCATCGTGCCTCAGTTTCTTGGATCCTTTCCTTTTTGCAGTTGGGTCTGCAGAAATGTCTAGTCTTGAATTCTCCGAGGGTGCAGGTCTTGGCTTTGACCTATTTTTGGGGGAGGGTTCATGAATCTTCCCTGGCATCATATCTGCACATAGCGTGATTCCTTAAGAGCATGAAGCACTTATATCCCCCTGTCAATCAGATTATTCACCTGTGGAGCCTTAATTTGGTTTTGCGGGCATTTGAGCCATTGAGGAGGGCATTGTTGAAAGATTTTAAGTTGAAGACTATCTTTTTTGGTGGCAGTCTTTTCTGCAAGGCGTGTTTTGGAGCTACAGGCGTTATTGTGTAGGGATCCTTTCCTTCATTTTTTGGAGGCTGGGGTATCCCTGAAAACGGTTTCTTCTTTTAGGTAGTATCACCATTTCACCTAAGTTAGACAGTGGAGTCACCTGCCTTCTCCACATGCTCGAGAGTTTTTTTTGCTGGGGGTGCATTGTATTCTTTTGTGCTACTTAAGTCAACAATAGTTTTTGCAGATCAACTATTTGTACTTTTCAATGAATGTAGTAAGGGAGATAAGGCAGAAAAAGCAACCATTTCACAGTAGTTAAAGTAGGCTATTGCTTCAGCTTGCATATGTAAATGAATTTCTGTGCCAGAGGGTCTTTGGGCTTAATGCACTAGAGTGCAGGCTGTGTCCTGGGCGGAGTGTTAGTTTATCAGGTGGCGACTTGGTCTTCTCTACACACTTTTGCTAAGCATTATCAGCTAGATTTGGTGTGTGTGTTTTGAGCAGGACTTTCAGGCTCCTGCCAGTTTAGGAGTGCTTGGGTACATCCCATGCATCTGGACTGACCTGGAGGACAATAAGGAAAGGAAAATTAGTTCTTACCTCCTGATTTTCATTCCTTGAATTCCACAGATCAGTCCAGAAGTCCGCCCTGGTTTATTGAAGACTGCTATATTCTGTGTGTATATAGGTCAGAGGTTGTGGTGTTCAAATTCCTTTATGTGAGGTCTTCCAGTTTTGGGAGTTCCTTTCCCTCTGTTCAATCAGGAGTGGGGTTAAGTATAGCTATTCTACTTCTTTGCTTGGATACAGTGCATATTGAGCGACTGCAGGTGGCACACTGTCTTAAGTACCATGAGTACAGGAAAGCTTTTCTTCTCTGTCTCCATCTGCTGGTAGGAGAGAAAACCCCAATGCGACTGGATTGATCTGTGGGACTCGGGGAAGGAAAATTAGCAGGTAAGAACAATTCTTCTGTTTTAAAAATATTTGGCTAACTTTAGAATTGCATCATGGCAGTCCTAACAGTAGCCAGATAATGCTGAACAGTTATTATTTATTTATTTATCTATTTATTAAGCATTTGTTTTATCTTGCTAAATCCAATTATGTCATTCATTGAGGGTTACAAATAAAAACATACACAATCTAACACATACAAATTAAAACTTCCATATATAAAAGAATCCTTAAAACAAACTTTTTACTAATTTCCCGAATTTTTTAATGTTCTTTTCCTGCCTGATCTCAATTGGAAGGCCATTCCAAATGCTAGACACTGCAAAAGAGAAAGCTCTCACTCTAATCTGATGTCTGTAATCTCGGTTTACGGGGACATCTAGCTGGCATGAACCTGCAGATTGTAATGCTTGCTATGGAATATCCCTCTTCAGGAGACGCAGTCACACAAGGATGTTTCCCGTAAAACAATTTATCAACATATGGCTGTTAGCTGGATATCTTTGCTTCACTCCCAAATGCCTATGGCCCATCCTTGTCTTAATAGTGCTAAATATTTAGCTGGCTAATAGCTTAACTGAATCAGCCCAGAAGCAGTCAAATGGTCAGGAATTATAGGGTTTTTCTGACTAAGTCCCAACTTAATTGGACAAAACCCTTTGAATATGGACTTCCTTGTATCTGTGATATGTTGTGTTCAAGGCATAGGCTTGATGTGGCTGTCCCAGTGCAGTATATCCTAGGAAGATTAGTGTAATTCTTTGCTCATTACTTGAGTACTCATTGCTCGATTCTATCCCCCATCTCAATCATAGGTGTTACATTTTCTGAGGCCAAGCAGGCCAAGCTTCTCTTTGACCGTGCTACTCCCATGCCACGAGAAATGGCTTTTCCTGTGCTGAAGGGAGAGAACTGGCATGACAGCTATGACTACATAAGGTACATGTCATTTTAAAAGAGCTAAAGATGGAGGAACACATAGCAAAAATGGTGTAGGAGGAAGGGGAAGATGTGTAGCAAGCAGAGAATGGGGGCTGGGAGGAAGGGGAGGGCTTCTTAGATGATGAAGGTTTATGTCGGAGCTGGGTAAAATTCTGTGCCTTTGTCCTATCTTGCGTCCACAATCTGCTCCTGCTGCCCTACAGCATCCCAAGGACAAGGCGCAGGTGGATTTTGGTGGCTAAAGGGTCAGGTAAGAGGATGAATGAGTGTCATCCCCAAAATGATGCTATTGCATGATTCCTTAGCAAACCTGGTAATGACTGGCATTTCTTGAAGTTTCACCATGGAGGAAAATCTCTAAAACCAGGAAAGCGCAATTGCATACCTGTAGCCGGTGTTCTCTATGGACAGCAAAACAAACTGCCACACAAGATGAGTGACATAATCCGGTGCCAAGTTTTACTCTGAAAGTCCAGAAAGTTCAGCTTGCTTTCTGAGCATGTGTGGGTCTTCCCGCAAGTTTCCTCGGTCTTTTTCCAAGCTATGTAAACTTCCTGGGAAGAAGGGAGCGATTGTGTGGCTGTTTGTTTTTCTGGAGGACACCTGTTACAGGTAAGCAGCTTTGTTTTCTCTGTGAACAAGCACAACAAACTGCAACAGAAAATGGGACATCCCAGCTGAGAGTTGTTCAGAACTCGTTTTGACTTTCAGTGGTTCCTTTGCAACTCATCTTGTATCTTGCGGGAAGTTTAGATTGCGTATTTAAAGTTTTTTTTCTTCTGCATCCAGTCAGACCAGTCCAAAAAAGCGAGTTATTTATTTATTTATATTTTTTTATATTCCGCTTTTTGCACTTTTTTTTTCAGCACTTCAAAGTGGATTATATTCAGGTACTGTAGGTATTTCCCTATCCCCAGAGGGCTTACAATTAAGTTTGTACCTGAGGCAATGGAGGGTAAAGTGACTTGCCCAAGTTATGCTCACTCACCAGCAGATGGAGACATTAATAAGCTCACTGATGTTACTCCTTATATGCATCTGTGCTGACATCAGCCTACCAGTATTCTCTGTCTCCAGCAGATGGTAGGTGAGCATCTTTGTGCTGTGGACTGCACCCCGGTAGGCAGAAAAGGAATAAAAATTGTTTTTCTCCTGAGGTGAAAGACTAGCTCTCCATCTCTCGGTTGAGTGGCGTCCTGAGGTTTCGAGTGAGGAAAAAAAAAAAGCAGAAAACCTTGTACAGGTTGCTGTAGTAGAATTTCTAGATGTATAATTTTTGTTGACTCTGTTTTGGGGCTCCACTGTAGGAGGTGAAGACACATTGCTTGGTGTTTCAGTATGTTTTGTCATTCTTGCATGTTTTCTTCTTATCTCAATAGATTTAGAGTAAGAGCTCAATAATAAAGATGGTGTACAACTGCATCGGCGCTGAAGTTTCGGCTCCGAATTGGAACATTTTTCCAGTGCTGGCGATTCTCTGCATTGATGCTTTGGTGCCAGTGGTTCAGTGCTGTGTTCGCTTAGTGCCGATGTTTCAGCTCGGCTGGTTCTCTGCTCTGATTTGGGTCTGCACTGTGCCTCTTAGACATAGGCGTGCCTCTGCCTTTCGGCACGGATGACTTATTTTGCCTGGACTGGAATTATTTTTCAACTGGTTTTTGATTTACTTCTTTTTCAGTGAGCTTGAGTGCTCATATTTGAGTTGGAGTTCTTGGTAAATTAGCGCCCTCAGGGCCACAGGTTGTGAAGAGTCATGATCCAGTCAAAAATAAACTGAGGAGACTTGCGCATGGGGATGCTAGTGTAGGAAAGCCTGTGCATGCTCATAAAGCAAAGTTGAACTTTCTGGGCTTTGAGAGAAAAACGACCTGTCGGATGACGTTACCCATCTTGCGTGGCAGTTTGTTGTGCTTCTCTATGGAGAGCATCTCTTACTTTAGGCTTCTATTAACAGATAAATAGATTTAGAGACAGAAATGGAACAAGACAAGATGGTTAGGTGCCTACCGGGATCCATATCTGAGACAGGATTTGTTGTCCATGAAGGGAAACATGAAGCTCTTGGAGCTGAAGGGTTTCGTTCTCTTCAACTGCTGTAATGATTGCAAATGCAATCTCTTTATTTTAAAATATCTTAGCATCCTGTGAACATCTAACATGCAGAGCCCACTATACTCAAGTCATATTCCTGGAAGGGTTCCATTAAGAGGATCTTCCTTGTCCAGCTTGGTGCTACTGTCTATATGGTTTTTTGTTTTTGCCTTTGGTTGTAGATTTCCTTCTGATGGCTCCAAGCTGCCATATGACTCCATTCAGAAAGGATGTTCCAGTTCCGCTGTACATGGTAAGGAATTGGCAGGAGCTCTGCTGTGCAATCTGTCGGCTTCTCTCTGTCCCTAGTATGTGACAGCTCTGGTTGGAACATGACTGGCCCTTCCTGTCACCTCCTTTCGCCTTCTGTACATATATCTTTAACTTAAGATACAATGACCACCCATTGGTCCTGAGTCCATCTGTCTACACTAAGGAAAACTGAAATTATCAGGTGAGTAATTTCTCCAGTCTTGTCATTCAGGGATAAGAGGGAGAGGCAGGTGAACGTGGAGCAGACAGAGCAAACGGGAATCATTTGAGGCAGTTGGGGAAGGGTGAGGAGAGGAGCTGGGGGGTGAAAGGGGATCAGCCGGAGAGGGTTTCTGTGTGTGAGAGAGAGGGGAATAGAGGGCAGTGTTTGTCTTTGTAAGAGAGAAGGGTTTGCTGGGTGTATGTGTGGAAATGCTTCAGTCCTGCAGGGTAGAAGGTCAGAAAGGGTATGCAGATGCCAGGGGGAGCAAGACTGGAGCATGATACGGATGCCCCCTTCGCCTCCTCCACTACAATTTGGATTTCTCTTTTTAGATTCTATCCCACAGATTCTGGAACCTTCCTTTCTTCCCTTCTTTCCAGATCCTAGAACTTTACCTGCCCTCCCTCCCCCCCCCCCCCCCATCTCTTATCCCAGATCCTGTCTCTTGTGATCCCCTTCCTCAGTCCAGAAACCATCCTCCCTCTGTTTCCTCCTACCTCATAGTAACATAGTAATTTTTCTGCAGACATTCACTATGTTACTATAGGGGAAGAGGAAGGTGGTTCTGGATTGAGGAAGGAGGTTTCTGATCATCCCTCTTCCTCATCTCCCACCCCATCCCTGCTTCTCCCCCCCAACTCCACTTCTTTCATCCTCTCCTTATTCTTGGTCCTCTCCTACATATCCCCAGGATCTCCTCTTCCTGTACTGAGCTCCCTTTTCCTCACCCAATAAGCATAAACTAAATCGCTGGTCCCCAAACCTGTCCGGGAGGACTCCCAGCCAGTCGGGTTTTCAGGATATCCACAATGAATATGGATGAGATAAATTTGCGTGCAGTGGGTGCATGCAAATCTCTGTCGTTCGTGTTCCTTGTGAATATCCTGAAAACCCGACTGGCTGGGAGTCCTCCCGGACAGGTTTGGGGACCATTGAACTAAATTGTACAGACACAAGCAAGGTTGTAAAACTGCTTTATTTTTACAGTATAATATAAAAGGTAGAAATGTTTGCCAGTGTGCTTCAGAATTTTCTTCTGCAGGAAACTGTGGCTTCGAACTTTTGCTTCCTTTTGTCTGAACTTGTAAAGGGGAGGGGGGGTGGGGGGCGATAGCACCAACAGTGGCTAGGGGGTGGTAAAAATTTAAATCCATCACTGGAAGGTAGCCTTGGCCTGCAGTTCTTGAGGACAGCTTTAGGCGGGCATTTGAAAGGATTTGTTTTAGAGATGAGAATTGTGGAAAGGAAAAGCAAGAAGCTAAAGCAGGCGAAGGTAGAACTATAGAAGGAAAGTAAAGGAGAGATGAATGGGAAATGAACGGAGGAGGCATTGCTAGTGTTCATTTCTTTGTTCCTCTCTAATCCAGATGTTCCTGCTCCAGAGACCCCAACTCGACAACAGCCTCGCTCAGTGACCATCAGCAAACCCATCCAGGACCGCGTTTCCCTTATCCAACAGATCACCACACCCAAGACAGTGAGTGTATATAGTGCGAGAGACAGGGACTGCATCTATTCCCCTTCCTTTTTCCAGCTGCTGGTCCAGTTCTGCACAGTGCCTAGAGACGTGTACAGTAAAAGCCTCTTTCCATTTCATCTTGCTATACCAGTCCAGTCCAGTCTGAGTAGGTGGGTTATGTCCCTCTACCAGCAGATCGATGCAGAGCACACAGGTGTTCACCGTGACACCATTGCTACTATGTATAGGTGGTGTAGCACAGAGAAACTCCAATATTCTCTACCTCCAGCAGATGGTAGGGACTCCCTGGTGGTGTAGCAGGATTCTCTGGACAACTTTGACCTAGCGCAGAGCCAGGCCACTGGTATGCTCAGCAGTGCGAGCCCACTTGATCAGCTCCCAGTGGGATCTGGGTAGAAGCTGGCGTGGGGAGGTTTCTCTTTGACTTAAAACAAAATAAAAAAAGGGAAAAATCAATATTTTTTAAGTTCTGGTCTGCTTGCTGGTGCTGCAGAGAGGCTTCTCCAGCCTTGCCCACCCCTCCCGTGTCTGTGCCTTCTCTTGCCTGTCTCTTTAAGAGATGAAAAAAATGGAAAAGGAAATAACAGGAGTTGCAGCAAGCCATTTCTGGGAGGTGGTGTTGCGTAGGCCAGCTCATAGGAACCTTGGGAGAGAGCCGATCCCCATGTTTGCTTCTGTGGGGTTAGTTTTATTTCCTCCGGGGGCCTTTGGGAAGCAGTGCCTCCGCACGACTGTGGTTTGTCTGTAGGGAATGGAGAAGGGAGGGACAGGAGCTGCCATGTGGGAGCAGGCAGTCTGCCGCCTCCTCAGGGCCGTTGTGCTTGGCTTGTATGTGGGCTGGGGAGGTCATGGAGGAGTGCTCTGAGGCTCCTGTGGTCGTTAATATGCCTTCCCTGCAGCCAGAAAGGGTCTCTTCAGCAGTTTCTAGGTTGGATCCTCAAGGTGTGAAGGCCGTTACTACGCCGGTTTCGGTGGGAACGTTGGCCATTTTGGCTTGGCTTATAGCATCCCCATGACAGCCGCATGGAGATTTGGTGGTTGAGTTTGGGCATCCTCTCATCCTTAACCTTAGGAGACAAGGCTGCTGGCAAGCCTGATTTTAGGTCAGTCTGAGGCATGGAAAGAGGTGTTTTTTTTTTTTTGCTTTTTGCATCAGGCTTTCTGTGCTATTCTGAAGACTGATGCAAAGTGACAGCCTCTTTGGGGGTCCTTCTATTCAGGTTGGCGAGTTGATTTTCCACGAAAGGGCCAAGGAGAGAACTGAACCACTAACCCTGGGAGACCCTGATGAAGGAATAGAATTAACAAGAGAAAGTAACCATGGTCACATTAGATTTACAATCTTTATACACCATCATTCCCCAAAATCAGGCTTTATATATTATATCCATTAGGGAAGCAAGTTCAGCCACATACAGTTCTTCTTCCTTCATTAGAAATCTTGTGTTGATAGCACTCAAAGAACATTTTTTTCTTTTTATTTATTTATTTATTTATAACTTTTCTATACCGAAGTTCAAATAACAGAGTTAATTATCACTCCGGTTTACATTGCAACCATAAAAAACAGTGACAAAGTTGTCTTACATAGAACAGGGGGAGAGAAAAACTTGGATACAGCTTAAGCATGGGGAGTAACGTGTCAAAACTGGTAAGAACTGATAAGAGTTGGCTTTTTGGGGTAACAAGGTATTCCGAGGGAGGGGGTAGGAATGAGGGATTGCAAGGGGGTTGGAAGGTGGGGGGGGGGGGGGGGGGGTAGCGGAGGGTTGCCATAGATTTAATGAAACTAATATACATATATTAAATAGCTTAGGCAGCGGAAGAAAAAGTGCTTAGGCATCTGAGCTTAGGAAGAGAAGGTCCGTGGAGGATGAGGCAAGGACGAGTGTTATGGGAAGGCTTGTCTGAATAGTAGCGTCTTAAGCCTCTTCTTGAATGTAACTGGGCATTGTTCCAGCCTAAGGTCGGTGGGAGCAGGTTCCACTGTTTGGGGCCTGCGGTGGAAAAGGCTCTTTTACTAAAGGAGGTTTTGAATGTAGGTGTTCTAAGAGTCCCTCTTTGCGCTAATCTCAGAGGACGGGTTGAAGTATGAAGTTGCAGGGGGGTCGATAGGTCCAGCGGAGAGATGTTAAGAATGGCTTTGTGGGTGATTACTAAAAGCTTGTAGAGGATTCTGAATTTGACTGGGAGCCAATGGAGCTTCTTAAGGATCGGTGTTATGTGGTCACTTTTGAGCACCAACTGTATTTACAGGTCAGTGGGACAGTTATGGGTGCATGATTGCGCCATCTTTAGCAAACTTGTTTATGTACGAGTTTGAGAAGGAGTGGATTGAGCAGTCTCCGTTTCAAGAAAATATCGTCATTTGGAAGACAGAGATATATAGATGACCTGTTCATGTTAGGGAGGGGGTCCGCAATTGAACTTCAGATGTTCTATAGTTGGTTGAGCACTTGTGAAAATTGTGTAAAGTTTTCCATTGAATACAATCATAGAAGGATTTCTTTTTTGGATGTATTAGTTTCTTTAGATTAATCTTTCAGTTCTCTACTAGTGTTTGTAGAAAGAAAACAAATTGGAACAAATAATGTTCAGCAGCAACTGGATTCAAAGAACAATCAAAGGCAATGTCAAAAGATTTTTTGGAGAGAGGTTATCCTTTGTCCACTGTACGAAGAGCATATAAAAAGAGCCTTTTATTATCCACGCGAAGCATGATTGATAGATGTGCAAAATAAAAAAGATCCTGACAATACCTTTATATGTGTCCTATGTCATTCAACTGGTACTTTCCATTTATGTAATATTTTCTGAAAGAATTGGAAGTTTTTGCAGTTTAATCTTGGAAGAGAAGAAGCTTCAATTTCTGTTCATACCCCAAATCAGTTGAATGAGGATCAAGAAGAAAGTAGGACATTTTAAGTATGAATCCTGTCGTGCATGCAGAGTGACACTTTTTCTATTAAAGAATTTACACACCTAATCACAAAAAAACCTACGTTCTGTGTCAGTTTACGGATTGCTCATTGACAGATAATGTTTATCTCTGTGTGACGAGATCTATGTTGGGAAAGCAGTCAAATGCTTAAAGACCAAAATTTCTGAACACAGTAGTTTTAAATATCAACAGACTGATGCGCCCCTTGTGGCACATAGCATTAAAGAGTTACCATACCTTTACACAGTTTAGACTCTCTGCAATAGATGCTATTCCTGTTCGTACCCCAGATCAGTCCAGACAAGTGGGTTTATGCATCCCTATCTGCAGATGGAAGCAGAGAACAACACTTTGAGGCACTTTTACATAACCAAGTGTGCCACCTGCAGTCCCCCAGTATTTCTCTGTCTCCAGCAGATGGTAGAGGTGCAAACCTGCAGTCTGGAGTTTCCAAAAAAAAAAAAAAAAAAAAGAAATTAGGAGATTTCGGCTCCCTGAGGTGTTCCTTCGTGGGCCATCCCTTGGGTAGAGCAGGGCAAGCGGGGGATTGGAGATCCCTATTCTGGCTCAGCCCTTGTCGTCAGAGGGTGTGAAAGCCAGGGGTCCTGGTTCCCTCACCCACTCTGGATCCCTGGCACAATCGGCACTTGGCCTTCGGAAGCAGGGAACTATTTGAATTTGTTTCCCTTTCCCGGCCTTGTTTTTGAGTGGCTGTATATTCTAAGTTGTTTGAAAGAAAAAAAAAAAGCTGTTTCCAGGCAGAAGAGGAGCAGGGCTGAGGCAGTTGAGTGGCCTAGGGGCTGTTTTCAGCACCGGACAGTGCCATTTTCTACTCACAACGTAAGGGGCTACTTTTAGGCCCAATCGCATCTGCATGCAGCCTCCTGTGCAGCGCAGCAAAGTATGTCACAGCTGCGGTTTGAAACAGCCTCTCCTCAATTCGATCGCATTTTGCAGGGAAAATGTTTTGGGGGGGGCAGCACGAACACAAGGTTGGCTGGGCCGGCTCTGAAGACCCTGGGGGGGGGGGGGATCAGAGGAGCCAGTGGCCATTTTGTCAGCATGTGCTGGGAGTCAAGCTGCTGTGGCAGAGCCTCGGAACTCCCCTCCCACGCTGTTTCCTGTGGATCAGGACCCTGCTGGTAGCAGGGGAAGGGAAAAAGGGCAGGGGGACGTGGATCCAGACCCTTCTTCATCTGATCCAGAAGCTTTTTCTTCAGATTTTGTGCTTCTGCTCCATAAGGCCTATTTAGCCAGAAAGGGAGCAAATACCAAGAGGCCTTTGCCCAGGAAGTCCTGGACGGCTAAGAAGCCTAGGGATCGGGGGCATGCAGAGTCCGGAGGGATCCTGTGAACCTTGGGTTTCACTTGGACCACAGTACAAGAAGACTGTTCAGAGGAGATGGATGATCCGGATCAGATACAGGAAGGGCTGGTGGATCCTGACAAGGACCCTGTTAGTACCTTAGTGGATTCGATGCAGGATCCGGTTAGTGTGTCAGGGGTTCCAATGTAGGATCCGAACAAGGTTCTGATCGCGGATGTAATGACCCTCGGGTAGTTCGGCTGTTCTGTAGGGATGAGCTGAGTCGAGTCTGCTAATTAGGGATGAGCTGGATCCGCTAATTATAATTCCCCAGGTGCTGGAGGAGCTGGGACTTAAGGTCACTCAGGAACATTTGAATAATGAAGGGTTAAACTCAGTCCTACAGGGCTTACAGGGACTCCCTAAGGCTTTTTCATGGCTGAAGAAGGTGAAGAAGTTGGCTGATCGGGGGTGGGAATCTCCCGAAGTAGGCTTGAAGTTGGCCAGGGCTATGGCTAAGTTATAGCCCTTGCTGGAACAGACGTTGGAGTCGTGGAAAATTCCCAAGGTGGATGCAGTGATGTCCGTAGTTACCAAGAAGGTGACCATCTCGGTGACAGGCTTAGCCGCACTGAAGGATGTCCAGGATCGTAAACTGGAAATTTTGCTTAAAAGGCTGTTTGAAGTCTGCATGTGTGTGAGGTAGCTTAATGCAGAGAGCCTGCTGCTTGTGGGTGCAGAAGGTGCACGATAAGCGGTCGAAATTGGTGTCTAAGGCAACTCAAGCTACCTGCTTGGAAGCGGGAGTGGCCTATGTAGCAGATGCCCTGAATGACATGATCCAGACCTCCTCCAGGAGCATGGTCTCTGCGGTGGTGGTGAGGAGACTTCTATGGCTGTGAAATTGGTCGGCAGATGTGTGGTCTAAAGCCCAGCTGTTTAACCTCCCCTTTGGGGTAAGCTGCTGTTTGGGGAGGATCTGGAGCAGCTCATGAATCAGTTGGGAGAGTTGAAGGGTAATAAGTTGCCTGAGGACAGGAAGACCCCCAAGAACAAGCTCGCGGAGGAAAGGACTTCTTGGGGGGTCTTCCTGTCCTCAGGCAACTCAAATCCTCCCCAAACAGCAGCTTGCCCCTGAAGGGGGGAGGTTAGACAGATGGGCTTTAGACCACACATCTGCCCACCAATTTTGCAGCCATAGGAGCCAGTGCTGTAGGAGTCCTGGGCCGATGGCGCAAAAACACAATTCAGGCAGGCAGCAGTCTTTTGAGCCCTATGCAGACCTCCAAGGGACGATGGGTCCCAGGGAAGGGGCGGAAATAAGATTGACCAATGAAGGTATGCTGGTCCGCTCCTCTCCAGTAACTGTCGGAGGGAGGCTGTCCCTCTTTTACGAGGAGTGGACCCAGGATGACCTTGGACCAGTGAGTCCTGGAAGTGGTAAGAGATGGCTACGCCTTAGAATTTTCTTGTATGTTGCAGAGGGCGCTGTTATCCTATTGGAATCCACTTTCAGAGGATTTTCAACTTCCTTTTCTGTTGCCAGAGGATGCCAGGTCCAGTCTCTTGGGGCTGTCTCGGCACAATCTTGAGAAGGGGATGGATCTGGAAGTACCCAACTGGATGGTGGTGACGACGGATGCCAGCCTCTCTGGTTGGGGGGGCAGTGTGTCAAGGAAAATTGACCCAGGAGCAGTGGTCATCAGAGGAGGCTACCTGGTCATCAATCGGCTGGAAACCAGGGCAGTGTGCAAAGCCTTACTGGTATTTCTCCCACTCATTCAAGACGAGCCAATGTGAGTGTTCTCAGACAATGCGATGACAGTGGTGTATATCGATTGGTAGGGCAAAACAAAGAGTTGTCTAGTAGTGCTGGAGGCGCAAGAACTAATTTTTTGGGCAGAGAAATATCTGGCAAGAATAGCTGCTTCCCATGTAGCCGGAGTGGACAGCATGCAGGTGGACTTCCTCAGCGTACAGCATCTGGATCCGGGGGAGTGGGAGTTGTCGGTGGAGGCCTTCTTGATTCAGGCCAGGTTGGGCAGACCAGTGATAGACTTCATGGCGACTTCAGGAAATGCCAAGACAGATCGGTTTTTCAGTCGCAGAAGGAAGGTTGGATCAGAGGGCATTGATGCTCTCATTCAGCCGTGGCCGACACATCTGCTGCTGTACGTGTTTTCACCGTGGCCCCTTGTAGGTCGAGTGCTGCGGCGCATCAAACTTCATCTGGGCAGGGTGATTCTGGTGGCACCTGAGTGGCCGTGCTGGCCATGGTTTGCAGACCACCTTCATCTAGCAGTGGATGGTCCTGTTCACTTGGCCCATCTGTCAGGGCTGTTGCTGTAGGGGCCCGTGTTTTCAAACTGGGCGGATTGCTTCTGTTTAGTAGCTTGGCTTTTGAGAGGCGGCAGCTCCACTTGAAAAGTTATTTTGAGCCTGTGATTGCAACTTTGCTTCAGGCAATGGCTTATGTCTAAGTGATGAAGGTGTTGGAATTGTAGTGTTTTTAAAACAGGGTGCAACCTTTGAAGGTGGACTTCCGCAGATCCTGGCCTTTTTGCAAAGCAGCTTGGCTAAGGCTTTCAGGAGGCAGCTTTAGAATCAGTTCGAGGTAGGATTCAAGGAAGACCGTTGGCAACTCATCCGGATGTGGTTTGTTTCCTCAAGCGGGAAAAACATCTTCGTCCTCCAGTCCGGAAGATTTGTCCAGCATGGGATCTGAAATTGTTTCTTCGAGTGCTGTGTGGTCCTCCCTTTGAACTGGTTAGAAGGCTTCTTTAAAGGATTTGACCCTGAAGGCTGTTTTCCTGGTGGCTATCTGTTCAGCTAGAAGGATTTCTGAACTGCAAGTGTTGTCGTGTAGGGACCCTTTCCTGCATTTTTTGGAGGTTGGGGTTTCTTTACGTACAGTTCCTTCCTTTTTGCCTAAGGTGGTGTTCTCCTTTCACCTTAACTAGGTTGTCGAGCTTCCGGCTTTTCTGAATTTGGCAGCTGATACTCTGATGGAAAGGGAGCTTCATTTATTGGATGTGTATCGGATTCTTTTGCGATATCTTAAGGTGAGAAATGCCTTCCGGAGATCTTAAGTAGTGCAAGGAAGGGTAATAAGGCTTCCAAGGGCACTATTGCACAGTGGTTGAAGGAGACAATAGCTTCGGCTTACATCTGTAACTGCTGGTCAGTGCCGGAGAGGTTGAGAGCGCCTTCCATTAGGGTGCAGGCAGCCTTGTGGGTGGAGTGTCAGTTACTTTCTCTGCAGGAGATTTGTCAAGTGGCAACGTGGGTCTTCTCTTCACACTTTTACAAGACATTACCGCTTGGATGTGCAAGCATCAGAAGAGACGATGTTTGGGGAAAGTGTGTTGCATGCGGATTTTTCAAGTTCCTGCCCAGAATCGAGGAGCTTGGGTACATCCCACTTGTCTGGACCCATCCGGGGTATGAATAGGAAAGGAAAATTGGATCTTACCTGTTAATTTTCATTCCTGAAGTACTATGGATCATTCCAGAGACCCGTCCCCATTTTTTTCAAAAGACTTCCTTGCTTCTGGAGTTGCTGAGCTGGTATGTGATATACTCAGATTAATGAAAAGTTTACATAGTTTAGTATACCTATAGTACCTAAATGTAATCCACTTTGAAGTGCTTAAAAGAAGTGCAAAAAGTGGAATATAAAAAAAAATAAATTATATATATATATATATATAAAAATAATCTTTGTTTTCAGGGGGCTCCAACTTTTAAGTCTCTGTTCACCCAAGGTTTATTGGGTTTGTTAAGGTACACATCTTGGCTTGTGTACAGGTCAATACTGAGGGATTGCAGGTGGCACACTCAGTTATGTAGCAGTGTCTCATAGTTTTGTTCTCTGCCTCCATCTGCTGGTAGGGATGCATAAACCCACTTGTCTGAACTGATCTATGGTACTTCAGGAATGAAAATTAGCAGTGAAAACCAATTTTCCTTTATTAAACATCCACGTGGCGAAGACTGCAATAAAATTTTAGTTCAAAGAGAACAGCAATGGATTTATGAATTAGGAAGTTTAGACATCTGAAATCTTTTTCTTCTGTACAAAAGGGGGGAAAAAAGAATAAAGAATTTCTTATTCTCACTGTTGTCTTTATAATTCTTACTGGGTATTTTTTGGGATGACTCTTCATTATACCCAGTGGGCTCTGTTTTTGTAAACCAGTTTATTGCTTTGCTGGCTTTTTCTAAGGAAGAGTGAGTGCCAGGATGGTCTTAGGTCTTTAAGATACCTGGATGTTTGATGGGTTCTTCTGAGATATCTAGAGGTCACTAATTCTTTCCTTAAGTCGGACCACCTGTTTGTGGTGTTTGGAGTTCTGTACAAAATTGAGGCGACCTCCAAGGCGATACTGGCACTTTGAGTAAGAGAGATGATTTCTTTGGTCTACAAGCTGAGGGGCTGGTGGACCCCGGATCTCATTTGTGCTCAATCTACCAGGGCAGAAGCCGTAGCTGTGGCACCAGTGGATGTTTGCAGGGCGGCTACTTAAGTCTTCTCTGCATTCCTTTTTTTTAAGCAGCATCAGCTGGATATGTTGGCGAAAGAGGTTTTACAGGCTGATGCTCTCAAAGAGGCATATGACAAATTGGCTTAGAAAATGTCTGACTGCACTGTTTTATAAGATGAAACAAGAAAAATAAATTACAAAAATATGGCAAAATATCTCATCTAGGTGCCCTGGTACTGCGGGGGAAGGGGCATTTTTTTCTTATGGGCTGATTGTGTCCAACCATTCAGAATTTTTGGGAAGAGGTGATAGTGTGGATTTATAATGCAGGTAAAATGATGTCCAATGGACCCCTTGGGTATTTTATTGGCGTGCCCAGTACCTAAGATTTTTGCAGTGAGCAATCTCTCGCTTATTTATAGGAACAAGGTATGTGTTGCCTCTTTGAGGCAACTTTCCATGGAGTTTTGGTTTGATGGCATTACAAGGTATGCCATCGGTATGGAAAAAACGATCCAGGTGTAGAAATACCCTGTCTACCTGCCAGGACATTTTGCAAGACAACCCACAACTGGTATAAAGGAAGGGAGTTGCCTTTCATCAGCAGAACTATGGGGCACAGAGAGCAAAAGACTTGTGAAAACTCCAAGACCCAGCGAGTTCAGTTCATTGGCTTATGTTACTTCTGTATAAAAGAAGCTGTTCACAATATTGGGCGCAATTTTCAAAAGCATTTACCTGTGTAAACGGGCTTTTTGAAACTTGCTCCAGGGGCTGTAGGCGTGATAAGTACGCACGGAAGCGAGTTTGCACGCACTTTTGTATGTAGAAAGGGGCGTTCCCTGGGGACGGGGAAACCGTTGGTGGGCATGCTTTTGATTTTGGAAAGCATGTGCATAAATATGTCAGGTCCCATTTATCCCTGGGGGGAGGGGCTGGAGCACGTGGAAGTACATGCAAAAGCAATTTCACGCAACTTTTTTACACTCACTGCAAAGAGGCATTCGGGGGGGGGGGGGGGGCAGGGTTGGGTCAGGTGGGCATGTGATTCGTGCAGAAACTTTCAATTTTCAAAAGTCTGCACATAAATGCACATGCACAAAATTATGCCGCCTTGGGAAGCTAGCCTGAGCCTGTGCATGTACAACGGCACTGGTTTCATGCTCATCTGCAAGTTTTCCAAATGGGTTTGTGCACATAAGCCGTCTTTGAAAATTTGGGCTACAGTCTGTGGATGAAAAGTAGCCGCAGGCTTTAGCCTACACAGGCTGTTTTGAAAATGACCCTCCCTATGGGCTGAGCATCAGTCAGTAACTTCCAGTTAATTGCCCTGCACAGGGCAGTGATACAGGTTCTCATGTAATGTCTGTTCAGAGACCTTAACCTCACCTCTGAGTCTGCTTTATTTGTGCAAAACTTTAAAGGTACACTTTAAATTTAGAGATGTGGCTAGGCTGATGACTTGGCGAAAGTGTTGCAAACTGCCAGGCACAAAATCTACTCTTTAGACCGGCTGGGGCTGCTGCAGAGGCAGAGCACTCAGGGAGTCGCGTTCATTGCATGACAACATCATCTACTGATCCAATGCTGGGTGCAGGCACACTCTGTCTGAGGACTGAAAGGGTTAAAAATAGAGGAAAACCTCAAGCTACTTGTGAGTGTGAGGCTTATGGTGCTGTGTCCAGGTAGGGGCTGGTTCCAACAGAGGTCGAAACCCCAAAGTGCAGGAGGAAACTGCCTGTAAAAGCCTTGAAATGTTATTTTATTAATTACAAATGCATGTTAAACACCACGAGTGTGCATGTTTTCAAGGTTCATGGATGTGTTTCTTGTGTATGGTCTACCAGTAGCATCTTTTGTCTCCAGAAGCACTTTACACAGACTGCTGCATGAACTAAATAAATAAATAAATAAATAGACTTGTCACAGAAATTGTTCTGAAGCCCTTTACAAGACTTTCTCACAAACTCCCTCTGGGATGTCTGTAAAACCATTTGGGGATAGTTTGGGGCTCATCCCACGCTTGTGCTCTTTGCTGTGATGTCTCTGACCAGCACACAGTCGTTAGGTGACTAAAGTTTGTCCGTTGTGATGTCTTCTGGTGTGATGGGGCCCTTTTCACAAATTTTATTTTTAATTTCATGCAGAGACCTCATCGGACTCCATTGCTCGCAAAGAGCATCCCTGAAGTTCGCTTACGGACTTCCCAAACCCCGGAGCAGATGCGGGCTCAGGAGACGGACGAGTTTGACGAAGAAGCTGCCAAAGAGGCACCCAAAGCCGCTCACAAAGCCACGAGTGAGGTGTGGAGAGCAGAAGATGGTGGGATCCATGTGTATGTCCAAAAGGAAAATGGGGTCAGCATCCACAGACACAGCAGCAGCTCCGAAGAGATAAGCCAGGTCTGTGCACGCCCCACTGCACAGACGACGTGGAAAGGTCCATGTTTTAAATGGGTGAAAAGCATTTCATCGCGCTAATCATCTCTCTGATAATTTCTCCCCACCACGATGTGGTTATGAGTCCACTCCGCAACGCTTGGACTTTTAGCCACATTAAGAGGAGGCATTCCCAGGGATGGGTTTGTCAGGAGAGGAAATGTTCACCCGTAGATTGTATTTTCAAATCTTTTTGCGCATACTTCTCCAGAAAATGTGACCATCACAAAATGCAGGTGCAAGCAGCTGCCCATGCTTTGTACGCACAGCAAGTTTCAAAGAAAAAGTAAACGCCTACTTGTGCTTTTTTTTTTTTTTTTTTTTGGAGAATTAGTGCAAAGCCCAAGGGTGAAAAGTATTGTGTGGTCGCTTTCCCACTGTGGACAGTGCAGGAATTGCCCCCTGCAAGAGCAGCGTCGGTGCGTTTTTTTTGTTAAAAATGTTACTGTAAGCCAGCGTGATGACTCAATAGCAGTGCCGCCCATGGAGGACCTGGGTTCGCTTCCTCGGCTCTGTTTCTGTTCCCCCAAGCTGGGCATGGGGATGCTGCGGAAGGTGTGTTCACAGCCCCTGGGTGGCAAGAGGTCCCAGCCATCTCTTCTTGGCGACACCTAGTGGCCAGACTTAAGGGTCCGCATTGCCACAGCTTGAGATATAGCCACAGTCTGTGTCTCCTCACCAAGAATCATCGCTGCAATGAGTGGGCTAGGTTGGGAGTGGTGTTAAAATAAGGAACCTCCCCCCTCCACCCACCCTGTGCAGTTGTGAATGAAGTATGATAGAACTGTAGCCCAAAAAAGGAGGCTGGAAGCACACAGGAAGAGGAGGAAATGATGTCTGTTTTAAATATCTCCCATTTATATTTTTGGGTGATACATGTAGTTGATTCCAGTAGTGCTGTGATAGTAGGCACTTGGCTTCCAATGTCACTGTAGGAACCGTGTTCATACAATAACACCAGAAACCAAGGACCCTCTCAGCACCAAGTTAAAATATGAAAACATTCAGTCTCCAACAGTAAGTAATTAGTGTTCATTTACAGTCAACTTGGAAAAATCTGCAGTACTGGCAATTTTCCACTGGCCTCGGGCAAGAAAACGCTAAATTATATTGCCCACAGCACTGGAGCAGCTTCTTCCACAGATAGGAGGGAAGTGTTCATTTAGGGGCCATTTTTCAAGCTGTCCACTTTGGGGAAGACGTCTGTGGGTACTTTTTGCCTGCAGACGTTGCCCTAAGTTTCAAAGCTAGAGTACACATATCCAGTGCTGCCCAACACACAAGCCCAGGCGCACCTCGCCTAACTGCATGTTACGGAGCAACACACAGACTTTTTAGTCATCTGGAGGGAGAGCAAGCTTCGGACAGCCAGCTTACTCCCGTAAATTGCTATTTGCCCACGCTAATGGCTTTGAATGTTGTCCTCTTGTTATAGCAAATGTCCACCTCAGCTGTCTTCAGAACATGAGCAGAGCAGGAACAGAGATGGGGGGGAAGAAGCGAATAGTGCTGGTTTAAGTACGGGAAATTTTATGTTCCCTGTACGTACCCGGATCAGTCCAGACAGTGGGTTATGTCCCCCTTCCAGCAGATGGAGTCAGAGCAAAACTCGAAGGGCTCCCCTATATAAGCAGGAGCACCCTCTGCGTCCCTTCAGTATTCCTCTGACTCCAGCAGATTGAGAGTGGTTTTCACCTGCGGTTTTCCCTTTTCTCTTTTTATGCTTAGAGCATTAGCTTTCTTTCCTTTACTGGCTCTTGTTCTTGTCTATGGATGGATCAAGTTTAATTTAAAAAAAAAAAAAAAAAAGAAAAGAGTAAAAAGTAAATTCCTCAGACTGTTGGCAGTTAGAGTGCTCAGTGCAGGGGCACTGAGGAAACTTGCAGGCAGGACTGTCTCCATTTCTTTGCCTTGTTCTTGCATGTGGGGTGAGTTCTGTCTTATTTCTTCTCAGGTCTGAGTGTTTTTTGTTATCTCAGGGGTGATAGTTGGTGGTCCATCCACTCCCCCTCCGTCCAACGATACGCTGCCCTGAGAAGCCGTTTGCCTCGGGGCAGCACTAGCAGAGAAGCGACATTCCTCTGTTCAAAAAAAAAAAAAAAAGTTTCTCAATGGAGCTTTTCTAAGAGGGATTTGTAGTTGTTGGCTTCTGGAACGGAGGTTCATTCCCACTCTAATCTCAGTTCGGGGGTGATCTGTTGATCGGGCTGCTGCCTCCCTCCCCCCTTGCCGCAATTCTCGCAATGCGGAGCCTGTGGAGAGCCTGGGTCCCGGCTCTCCAGGGAAGGCCTGTGCTCCAGGTGCCTCCCCAGCAGGGAGGGTCCCTTGAGCCCAGCTACCCGTTCTGCAGCGCGTTCACAGGCTCGCCGGATTTCGGGAGGGCCGACCCCGTTCCCGTCTAGCACAGGAACGGCGGCCATTTTGTTTCCTGAGCCAGCTGTCCCAGTGCAGCCCACTAGCGTTCCTGACATCAGATTCTCGCCGTTGCCACCTCTCCTGACCCCCGTGGACCCTCTGGACCTCACTATAACTTCGGGGAACTCGGAGGGAGGCCCCTCCCGACCCCCCACCCGCGGGTCTAACCCCTTCCCCCCGGAACGTTCTCTACAGATTTTGTTCTCCTGCTCCACAGTGCTTACTTAGCAAGGCTGGGCCAGCAGCAGGAGTCGGTCTCCGGCCCACCCCCTGCAAAACAGAGCAGACTGGAGCTACCCAGTGATAGAGCGGGGGTAGGGGCCACCCCGGGGTCCTCCAGGATCCAGATGGTTTCAGCCCCGACGCCTCAGGCCCCTTTGCTGACTACACTAACGGACCCTGACTTGGATGATCAGACAGTTCATATGCAGGTTGAAGGAGATGACCTTAGAGTCCCGCGTCTTTTTCAAAGTGAAGAACTGGACCCTCTAATTCCTCATGTTCTGAGAGAATTAGATATTGATGCCCCGGTGGCCACTCCAGGGGCTAGCACGACGACTAAGAAGGGGGATCCTGTCCTGGCAGGGCTGTGTCCCCCTGCACAGACTTTTCCTTTCCATGAGATGCTCCTCCAATTGTTGTCCAGGGAGTGGGATACCCCTGATGCCACCCTCAGGGTGGGCAGAGCCATGGACAAGCTCTATCCCCTCCCTGAGCTCCTCAAGGTGACCAAAGTGGACGCGTCGGTAACGGCGGTCACTAAATGCACGGCAATCCCGGTCACGGGTGGCGCTGCTCTCCAGGATCTTCAGGACCGCAAGCTCGATGTCTTATCTCAAGAGGATTTTTGAGATCTCGGCTCTAGGGCTTAGAGCCGCCGTCTGTAATTGTCTTATGCAACGGGCAGGTCTCAGATGGTTTCAGAAACTGTTCAGTGCTCAGGACTTGCCTCCGGAGGAAGCTCAGCAAGTGGAGAGTTTGGAATCTGTCATAGTTTATGGAGCAGATGCGTTGTATGATCTTCTCCACGTCCTTGCCAGATCAATGGTCTCTGCGGTCTCTGCAAGACGGCTCCTCTGGCTTCGCAATTGGTTGGCGGATTCTTCTAAGCAGCAGCTGGGATCTTTGCCTTTCAAGGGGAAGTTGTTGTTCGGAGAGGACCTGGAACAGATCATTAAATCCCTTGGGGAGAATAAAGTGTATAAGTTGCCTGAGGATCAGCCACGGACCTCCAGAATGTTCAGCTCCTCCAGGAGTTGCTTCAGGGGTCAGCGACGTTTTCGCCAGTCCAGACCAGGCTCGCAGAGGCAGCCTTCGGCTTGGTCCCAGTCCTGGTCTCACTCCTTTCGAGGTCGCAGACCAGCCCGAGAACGCCTCCCAGGGGAGTTCCTCCAAGTCCTCCCAATGAAGCAGTCCCGACCCACTCCTCGACGCCCAGGATAGGGGGACGGCTTCGTCTCTTCTACGAGGAGTGGGTCAAGATTACTTCGGATCGCTGGGTCCTAGATATTCTATAGCACGGTTACGCTTTGAATGTTCTCGGCCACTAAGAGACAGGTTCCTCTTCTCCCCGTGCGGTCCAGTGAAGAAGCGCCTCATTGTTCGTCAGACGCTAGACTGGCTCCTAGCTCTGGGAGCCATTCTTCCAGTTCCTCTAGTGGAACAAGGGTCCGGCCACTATTCTATTTACTTCGTGGTACCCAAAAAGGAGGGCTCCTTTCGTCCAATCCTCAATCTCAAGATGGTCATCAGAGCCCTCAGAGTTCCTCGCTTCCGGATGGAAACATTGAGATCCGTCATTGCGGCAGTTCACTGCGGGGAGTTTCTGGCTTCCTTGGACTTGACGGAAGCTTATCTCCACATCCCGATTCTCAAGGAGCATTGACGTTTTCTGCGCTTCAAGATCTTGGGGCAACACTTCCAGTTTCAGGTGCTACCCTTCGGCCTCGCAACTGCGCCCCGCACTTTCACCAAGATCATGGCGGTAGTGGCGGCAGCCCTACGAAGGGAGGGAATTCTTGTTCATCCTTACCTGGATGACTGGCTCATTCAGGCAAAGACCAGGGAACTATGTCAGTGGGCCGTCAACAAGTTATTACACCTCCTCCACTCCTTGGGCTGGATTGTCAATTTTCCCAAGATCACCAGTGTGGGCAAGGTGTTTCTTCGCTTGGATCGAGCATGATCCCTCATCGCTCAGGTACAGAGCTTCAGGCGTCTTCCGCTCCCTTCAGCTTGGGACTATCTCCAAGTTCTGGGCTCCATGGCTCAACTATCTATTTGGTTCCTTGGGCCTTTGCGCATATGCGTCCTCTGCAGAGAGCCTTACTCTCCTGCTGGAAGCCGGTGTCACGAGAGTTCCAGGCCATTCTTCCCCTACCGGATCTTGTCACGGACAGCCTGGATTGGTAGCTCAGTCTGGATTACTTGCTGAAGGGAGTGGATTTGGAGGTCCCTCAGTGGGTGATCCTCACCACGGATGCGAGCCTCTCGGGCTGGGGAACGGTATGCCAAACACAGCGCAGGGACAGTGGACATCGGTTCAAGCGTCATGGCCAATAAATTGGTTTGAAACCAGACCAGTCTGTCTTGCGCTGAAGCAATTCCTCCCACTAGTCCAGCATCGGGCTGTGAGGGTGCTTTCCGACAACACGACCACAGTGGCGTATATCAATCGTCAAGGAGGGACACGGAGCTGGCATGTCTCCCTGGAGGCGGACAAGCTGATGGCCTGGGCAGAGAGTCACCTCTCTCGCCTGGCGGCTGTCTCACATAGCCAGGGTGGACAATGTGCAAGCGGATTTCTTAAGCAGGCAGCACATAGACCCCGGAGAGTGAGAACTCTCCGCGGACGCAGTGGCTCTTCTCTTCTGGCGGTGGGGAACCCCCCACATGGACCTCATGGCCACCCAAAGGAATGCGAAGGCTCCACGCTTCTTCTCCCTGTGTGGATTGCTATACTTTTTGGAAGGAGAAATTCTACATTTTAAATTTGAGGAAAAATCGAGTCCTGCTCTCCTACAGTGATACCTAAATGTCCCTCCCCAGATGAGAATTCCTGAGGCGATTTCGAAATCCCTTAGAGGTGTGCCTTGTTCCGGTAGCTGCAGACTGGCATGGACTTTGTTGCTCAAACAGCTGAAAGGCAGCGGGTGCAGGAAGCTGAGCGCAGCACTGATGGCCAAAGCCCTCTCCCCCTGCAGCCGGAGACCGTCTTTGTACTCAGCCGGTAAGTGCTGAACCCAGGAAAGTTTAAAAAAACAACAAAATTTACCTTGATAGACAATTAGAGATGTTTTGGTAAGACTTCCTCTGGTCTCTTTGTTTGACGTGCCAAACCAATGTCGTTCCTGATCCCGTTGGGGTAAGGGGAAGTTGGCTTCCGAGCGGGTTGAGCGGCCTCCTGGTGGGTTAGGCCCCGCTTTAGCTTTGGTTGGCACACCACATGGTAGGACTCATGATGCCATCTTGTGCACATCTTTGTGCGTGTCATAGTGCTTGCCATAGGAAGTCGGTATGCGCAGTATGTCGGCTCTGCAGACATGCCGCGTGCATAATATCAAGTGTGTACTTACACGCACAATTTAGTAAGTGTAGGATACAGGAAAAGCCAGGCGCATGGGCTGTGTGTGCGCCGCGACTGCCTAGGCGCTCGAAATTTGTGCACATAAACTTTTTAAGTGTGAGCTGATTGAATGCACAGTTTCCACTGCCAATGGCGCCAGCAGCCAGTAAACATAAGCACCTTGCTCTCTGTGCTACTTGTCATATTAGGGCTTCACAGCCTGACCTGGATTCCAAATTGTGTCAGGACCATGAGGAAACCCAAGGGAAGTTGGCTTCCCCGGACTTTGCTAAGCCCAGTTTCTCCCATTCAGATGATGAGTTGGACACAGCTGTAACTGGAAGTAGTCCGGATTTGAGTACCTCTTGCCTGGGTCATCCGTGGGAGAGGGAAACTCAGCTGGACCCACCCCAGTTTCCCCTGGGCTAGGCATGGACTCTGAGGCCTTTTCATGGGTGGTATTTTTCCAGGGGGTACAAACCTTTGTACAGGTGCAGTCTACTACCTTGCTTGCCCCGTCTGGACGGAATACCAGCTGGTAACCCCCCCCCCCCCCCCCCAAAATCCCAATCCTATCGGCAAACCTTGAAGCATGCCTTGCCTGACCAAAGGTATCCCTAATAGGGATCCTGATGGCACAGACAAAGAGGAGGAGCCAAATCCCTTGGAAGAATGGGAAATTGCCCCCGGGTTGGAACCGTATCAAACCATGTTATGGTTCTTTCATAGAGATGAATTGCCGGCCCTGGTTTCCCAGACCCTGAAGATGCTAGGAGTTCCTGGAGTGGACTATATGATGGAACCAAAGAAGAATCCTATTCAGATTTCCCTGCAGAAAGCCTCTTGCTACTTTCCAGTACTGGAAGCCATCCTGGAGTTGATTGACCTGGAATGGGATGCCCCAGAAGCAAGTTTTAAAGGGGGCCGAGCATTAGAAGCTCTGTACCCACTGGACCCAGCAGTGAGAGAGCATTTGTGTTTCCTTAAAGTGAATGCACTGGTCTGTGCCATCTCTAAGTGAGCAACTATCCCAGTGGGAGGAGGAGCAGCCTTAAAGGAAGCGCATGATAGATGGAGTCCATCCTTAAGCAAGCCTTTGACACAGTAATAATGACCTTACAGATTGCTTCTTGTTATTCCCTGATAGCTTGTTCATGCCTACTTTTCTCTCAGGAGGTGGATGACTTGGGAGTGAATTCCAGAGCGGCTATGGAACCCGCCCCATGCCTTTTTAGCAGACTCAGGCTCTGATTTAGTCCATACTTCAGCCAGAGGAATGACCTCAGTGGTAGCGGCCAGAAGACAGCTATGGCCAATAATGGGCAAGACTTTGCGGCGTGTGGAGGTTCACCTGGGAGACATAATTCTGGTGGCTCTGGAGTGGCCTCGGAGGCCTTGGTTTGCAGATCTGATCAATCGAGTGGTAGATGGCCTGTTGAGGCTTGCTTATCTGCTAAAGCTTCTGCATCAAGGTCCCATATTTTCAGATCAGATGGCTCGCTTCTGTCTCACGACTTGACTTTTGAGAGGAAACGCTTAAGGGAGAAAGTTTACTCTGAGGATATTATTTCTACTCTTTTGCAGGCTAGAAAGTCTTCCACTTCCTTGGTGTATGTGAGGGTCTGGAAAGGTTTTGAGGATTGGTGCATGGAGAAAGGGGGTTGACCCTATGTGTGCTTCCGTAGCACATATTCTTACCTTCTTGCAAAGAGGATTGGTGAAGGACTTGTCCTTTAACTCCCTCAGAGTTCAGGTGTCAGTTTTATGTTGTCTTCGAGGCAAGGTGCATGGAGCGACTCTGGCTGCACATCCGGATGTGGTGTGTTTTCTCTGAGGGGCGGAGCATTTGCGTCCTCCATTTCAGAAGTCCTGTTTCTCTTGGAGCCTTAACTTAGTTGTTAAGAGCATGTGTGTGGCTCCGTTCAAGCCTCTTAAAAGGGCTACTATGAAAGATCTCACTTTAAAGGTGGTTTTCTTGGTGTCGATTTGTTCCGCTGGAAGGATCTCGGAACTTCAAGCCTTGACATATAGGGATCCTTTTTTGAGGATTATGGACTCTGTAGTCTCCTTGAAGACTGTTCCTTCCTTTCTGCCTCTGTGGTATCATCATTCCACTTAAGTCAGTCGGTAGAGCTTCTGGCCTTTCCAACTTTGGATGCAACTTCACCTCATGCAAGAAAATTGTGACTCTTGAATGTCCAGCATGTATTGTTGCACTATCTTAAAGTCACTAACAGCTTCCGGTTGTCGGATCACCTTTTTGTGTTATGGAATGGTGCAAAGAAAGGTCATAAGGTGTCAAAAGCCACAATTGCATGGTGGTTGAAGGAAGCCATAAGCTCCGCATACATCTGTCAGGGTCATCCCATCCCAGAGGGGTTAAGGGCTCATTCTACCCGTTCCCAGACAGCCTCCAAGTAGCCACAAGAGATTTGTAGGGTGGCTACTTAGAAGTCTTTGCACATGTTTGCCAGGCATTATCGTTTGGATGTCCAGGCCCCTGAGGCCATGGGTTTTGGTGAGAGTGTACTTCAAGCGGGACTCTCGCAGTTGCAACCCATTTAGTGAAGATTTAGTACATCCCAGGAGTCTGGACTGATCTGGATACGTACCGGGAAAGGAAAATTGGTTCTTACCTGCTAATTTTTGTTCCTGTAGTACCACAGTCCTGCCCAGTTGGGGTGAAAGGGTTTGGAGAGTCTGCTCGATCTGTTATGTTATTTGTTCTGAAGAATGGCACAGGTTTTGTTAGTCCTGCATGTTTTTGATGTGGGCAAGTTTATCTGCTCTGTTATCTACTTCCCACTGCTTGTTCAGGAGAATATTATGTTGTTGTTGGTATTGGCATTGTTGCTATCTTGGCTTGGGTACAAGTTGACACACCAGGTTATATGGCAGTGTAAGTAAAACTTTCTCTGTCTTCATCTGCTGGAAGGGAGGCAAATCCAGGAGTCTGGATTGATCTGTGGTACTACAGGAATGAAAATTAGCAGGTAAGAACCAATTTTTCTATCTCGTACTATTCTTGTCCCAGTTACCTTATATATTAGATGTAGTATAGAGACCCAGTAGGATACCCCCTTTGAGCATTCCCACCATATATGTCAGATCGTACCTATATCCCTACATTGCCTCCAACATTGTTCATCTACTACAGGATACAACTTGTGTAGTTTATCAGGTGTTGGATACCAACAATATAATATGTCAAACTTTTTGATTCATGTAAACAGCTTATTCATTCTCATATACACATAATAGTAAGAGATTGATGATTTCCACTGGTATATACCACTAAAGACAGCAGAATACATACTTAGGCAGCGAGAAATTGTATTCAGCTAATAATTCCTACTATCCATCTACATAGATTGATCTGTTGCATTAGAATTAAAAATAGTGACCGGATTGGCCACTGTCCAAGGCAGAATACTGGGCTTGATGGACTTTTTTTTTTTATGACCTAGTATGGCATTTCTTAGTTTTGGTTTTTATTCTGTTAACTGAGAGAACTTTTATTGAGCAATTCTTATATTTTTCTTGGAGTGTAGGGGGGTTATGTGTTTCCAGTGTGCCACTGATTTTCTCTCTACATTGCACTTGGCATGCAGGGGGGGGTATGCTTGGTCATTCTGTTAGCTTTATAATGTATATTTATTTCTCTCTCTCTCTCTCTCTCTCTCTCTTTAGGCCATTTATACCAAGGTGGACCAACCGGAGACCTTCTCTGGCAGAAAACTATCATCTAGCAGAGTAAGAAAAATATGCAAACAAACCAAACCAGGAATGTTTGTAATGATGTGGAGATGTAAATTTATTTTACAGTACATGGACAGGGCTCTGCAGGCCCTTGGACAAGCAGAAACAACTGCCAAAGATAAGTCTGGGGAATAGAGGGATGGAATCAGCCCCATCTCCATTTGGGACAAAGGGAGAATTGGAGGGCTGAGGTTTAGAGACGGCTGGGAAAATTACAGGTCCCAAAGTAGAGATCTGAAGTTTGAGATTACAAGAATTGGTTGCACAGCTTCCTGGAGGAAGATGAAATGTATAGAATGGAGAAAAACAAATGGTGGTTCTAATCCTACTGCTCAGCTGGAGCTATGAGAAGGGATTGTTTGTGTGTGTACAAAGAGGCAGCCCTGTAAGAGGGGGTTCATTCTAAGAATGGCCCAGCCTGGCATGTGACAAAGGGAAAACGAATGGAAGAATACCTAATTGCAAGTTAGCCATGTTTGGAGGAATAATGGCTCAGTGAAACAGAAAGGAGGAGTTAGCTGAATAACCATGGCGACAAGAAAATGATGTACCAACATTTCAACAAATGTCAAGAAGTATTTAAGTGGACTGTGTCTTGGGAAAATAATTAAAATTGTATCTGCTCTCTGTATGGGAGAGACAGCGGGAGCTCTGGGGTTAGAGTTGGTGAAAGACCGAGATATGGCGACAGTTCCCCTAATTCTTTGTAGAATGAGCCCTCTGAGTTAGAGGTGTGTGCATAATTCATTCCCACCATGGGATGGGATATGCTAGGTGTTAAGATTTATGGGGAGAGCCCCATACAGAGAAAGTGGAAAGGGCTGGATGGTGAGGGCTGGATAAATTCATAGAAGATAGATTTAGATGGGTCTGTCTAGCAATTGCTCTGTCTGTACATTAACAGTATTCTTTTTTTTTTTTTTTTCAAAAGCTTCTGCCAGATCCCATCTTGAATCTAAAGAGAATCATTGGCTTTGGAGGCTGCACTTTCCGATGGGTCTGTATGTGCTGGAAAGGATTTCACTGTCTGTAGAAAAGGGATATAGTACATGACTTACAGTTTTCTGTCCATGCATTGTCCCTCTCTCTTACTGTGGGGCATGGGTAAATGCTCTTATGAATTTTAACACACACTGCCTTATTGTCTATGCCAGACCAGTCCAGACAAGTGGATTATGCACACCTGCTGGCCAATGGAGACGGAGGAAAAAAAAGGTCAAAACTGGCTTCACTCCCCTTACAGGAGTCTGGTGCAGTCTACAGTATTTCAGTATTTTTGGTGGCCTTTTGTAATTTTTAAAGGAAAGGGTATCTCAGCACGCAATATGCTCCCTCTTCTGAGGATAATGATTCACTTTTGTTGGATCGCTAAAGAATAACCTTCCAAAGATTAAGTGTTAAACCATCTATGTGGCCATCATAATAGGCACTTCGGTACAATTTACCTTCTTTTGCCTTATATATAATCAGCAGCCATGAATATACAAATATTTAACTTTTTTTTTATTTTTTACTTTTGCATATAAAAAACTTCTCAGTCCAAAGTGCAACATAGACTCCCCGACATGGGTCTATGTTTTGTAGCAGTACATCAGGGGGATCTCATTATATCATGACCACCATTGTCGTCTATTCAGCAGTCAAATCACTTATCAGATTGTAATCTTCTCTGCCATAGGGTCACTCTCTGCGCCAAAATCACAAGACCAGAAACTGCAAGGTTATAAGGCAAAAGAAGGTAAATTGTACCGAAGTGCCTACTATGATGGCCACTTATATGATGCAAGCATCATCAAAATGATCAGAGGTACAAATATGTTAAAATAACATTTCCCTGTACGTACCAGGATCAGTCCAGGACACCTGGGTTGTGACTCCGCACCAGTAGATGGAGACAGACTAAAACTTGTGGGCGGAGCCATATATGCCCCTGTGCCAGTCACAGCCCCTCAGTCTTACTCTGTCTCCAGTAGATGGTGCAGGTCCGGTCACAGCTCCTCCCTGCCCTGATTCTGGTACTCCGTCAGGGTTGGTTTTTCTTTCCTTTGGGTTAGGCCAGGTTAGGCTTTTGGTTTTGTAATTGGAATTTTTGCCAAATTGTCACTGACGTCCGTCTGCCCTGCCTCCCAGGGGGGTTGAGAGGTCCTGAGGGGACTACCCCCCCCCGGTTGAGGCCACTGCTAGGGTCGAGGACCCAGTTTTGCTATTTAGCAGTGTCAGGGGTGACACCGGGGAGCCCGGTTCACTCACCTCTGCTGGACTAGGGCTCCAGGACCGCGGACAGCGACAGGCCTTGTTTTTTTGTAAAAAAAAAAAAAAAAAAGTTTTGTCTGTTTTTTGTTCCGGCTCTCTGTTCCTTGCGTCGCCGCTCTCGGGGGGGGGCGCCGCTGACAGGGGGGAGGCTGCTCCTTGCGTCGCCGCTCTCGGGGGGGGCGCCGCTGACAGGGGGGAGGCCGTTCGCGCGACTTTTATTTTCTTTTCTTCATTTTGATTTCTGTTGCGGCCCTCTTCGCGCCGTTTCACCGGCATGCCTCGTGGCTCCGCTTGCCGAGCCTGTGGCTCGGCGCGCGCGCGTCTCTCTCGCGTCGGTCTTTGCGCTTCCTGCATCCCGGGCGATGAAGGGTCGTCCGGGACGTCTCGGGGGGCTCGTGTGCGGCGCGCGCGACCACCGCCGAGCGGGGGGGGAGCGTTGGAGAAGCCCCAGGATTTGTTCCCGCTCAGCGCGGGAGTGGCGGCCATTTTAGCCACGGGCCGCGAAATGGCGCGGGAAGCGGCAGGGCCTGCGGCCTTGCCTCCGGCGCTGTCTCCTCAGCGGGACCCGGCGGGGGGGGGTCCCTCGGGGGACCCGGGGTCCCCGGGGAGCCCAGCGGAGGCTGATTCGGGTTCCAGCTCTTTTTCAGAGGACTTTGCGCTTTTGTTGCGCAAAGTCCTGAAATGTAGGAAAAGTAAGGGCAAGCGCGGCCGGAGGGAGTCCCGCAGGGCTCCGCCGCTGAAGAAGTCCAACAGTGGGGCCCCGAGTGATTCCAGGGGGAAACGTCCTCCGCGTGGCGTCCCACAGGAGGCGGACCCGGATTCCTCCACGGGGGCGGACACTGATGCCTCTGAAGAGCCACAACAAGGGACCGATGACGTGGCAGGGGACGGATCCGCTCCAGCTGCAGCAGGAAAGGCGTCACAGGCAGCGGAGGGCGACGATCCCAAGGTGGTCCGGCTATTCCGTAGGGAAGAATTGCCACCTCTAATTCCAGCCATTCTCCAGGAACTGGGAATAGACCCCCCTCCTCCGGCGGTGGTTCGTCAAGAAGCGAACATGGATCCGGTCCTGTTGGGCCTCACGGGTCCGGCAGTGGCTTTTCCGTTCCATTTTTCTTCAACGGACATCATGTTCCGGGAATGGGACACTCCGGAGTTAGGTTTGAAGGTCAGCAAGGCCATGGACAAGCTTTACCCTCTCCCGGAGGATGCGCTGGACCTTCTCAAGTTCCCCAAGGTGGATTCAGCGGTTTCGGCGGTAACGAAGAGATCTACTATTCCAGTTACGGGAGCGACAGCCCTTCGGGACCTTCAGGACAGGAAGCTGGAAGTACAGCTCAAGAAGATTTTTGAGGTTTCAGCGCTAGGAATTCGGGCCGCCATGTGTACGAATTTCGCTTTGAGAGCTAGCTTGCGCTGGGCTCAGGTCCTCCAAGCCAATGCGGATCTTTCGGCGGAGGAGGCAGCACAAGCGGATAAGTTGGAAGCGGCAATAGCATATGGTGCAGATGCACTCCACGATCTACTGCGCACTTCGTCTAGATCCCTGGTGGCGGCTGTCTCGGCGCGCCGCCTCCTGTGGCTCCGCAACTGGGCGGCGGATGGCTCTTCTAAGGCTCACCTCGGGGCGCTGCCTTTCAAGGGTAAGTTACTGTTTGGCAAGGAATTAGATGATTTAATGGCTTCCCTGGGGGAAAATAGGGCTTTCAGGTTGCCTGAAGATAGATCTAGGTCGCGGTCTTCCTTTGCATCCAGGTCCCGTTTTCGTGGGCCCAGGAAGGCGCGCCCTCAAAGGTCGTCGGGGCAATCCTACAGGGCTTCCTCCTCCCGTACCCCACAGTGGCGGCAGCAGCAGCAGTCTCTTCACCAGCAGTCCTTTCGTGGGAGGCGCTATGGTAGACCAGGGGGTGCCCTGGCCATCATGGCGCCCAAATCTTCACAATGAAAGGGGGTCGTCCCTTCTCCCGCCGCAGCCTCAGCACGCCGTTCCCAACGTCGGGGCGCGGTTGCTGTCGTTCTACGAGAGATGGGCCGGAATAACGTCGGACCAGTGGGTCCTCACCGTGATAAGACACGGCTACGCGTTAGATTTTGCTCGCACTCCAGTGGACAAGTTCCTTGTGTCACCCTGCAAGGCTCCCGAGAAGAAGGCGGCGGTGCTAGACACCATCCGCCGCCTAGAGGACTTGGGAGCCATCTCCCCCGTTCCGGCCGGCCAGCACGGCAAAGGCCGGTACTCCATTTACTTCATCGTACCAAAGAAGGACGGCACGTTCCGACCAATTCTGGATCTCAAAGGGGTGAACCGATGCCTTCGCGTTCCTCGCTTCAAAATGGAGACGATCCGGTCAGTCATCGCCGCGGTCCGGCCAGGCGAGTTCCTGGCCTCCCTGGACCTCACGGAGGCGTATCTTCACATAGGCATTCAGCCGTCGTTCCAACGCTTCCTCAGATTCTGCATTCTGGGCCGGCATTACCAGTTTCGGGCACTCCCGTTTGGGCTCGCAACGGCCCCTCGTACATTCACGAAGGTGATGGTCGTGGTGGCGGCGCAACTGCGCCGAGAAGGTCTCCTGGTCCATCCTTACCTGGACGATTGGTTGATTCGGGCGAAGTCCGAGGATCAGTGTCGGATGGCGGTGGCCAGGGTCCTCCATCTGTTGCAGTCCCTGGGATGGGTGGTCAACTTCAGCAAGAGTCATCTGACACCCACGCAGTCCTTGGAATATCTAGGAGCTCTTTTCGACACGAAGCAGGGCAAGGTGTTTCTGTCGCTCGAAAGGAGGGGCAAACTGCAAGCTCAGGTGCACCGCTTGTTGTCTCTTCGCCAGCCGCGGGTCTGCGACTACCTTACGGTCCTGGGGTCTATGGCTTCCACGCTGGCGCTGGTTCCCTGGGCGTTCGCTCATCTGCGACCCTTACAGTCATCCTTGCTTTCCCGCTGGAAGCCGGTCTCGGAGGACTTCCATTTACCGCTTCCTCTAGTGGGACACGCGAGGTCCAGCCTGCGGTGGTGGCTGGATCCCAGTCATCTTTCCGCCGGAGTCTCTCTCCTGGTGCCCAGTTGGACAGTGGTGACCACGGATGCCAGCCTCTCCGGTTGGGGAGCGGTCTGCCTAGGGAGCTCAGTTCAAGGCCTATGGTCAGTGTCGCAAGCCCAGTGGTCTATCAATCGCCTAGAGACCAGGGCGGTCCGTCTGGCTCTGCAGGCGTTTCTACCATTGCTGCGGGGAAAGGCAGTCCGAGTGTTGTCGGACAATGCGACCACCATGGCATACATCAACCGGCAGGGGGGGACACGGAGCCCCCAGGTGGCAGAAGAAGCTCAGCGCTTGATGGCCTGGTCGGAGCTACATCTCAGCAACCTCGCAGCGTCTCACATAGCGGGAGTCGACAACGTGCAGGCGGACTATCTCAGCCGGCATCGTCTGGATCCCGGAGAGTGGGAGCTGGGGGACGAAGCATTTCTTCTCATTTGCGAAACGTGGGGGGTGCCCCACATGGATCTGATGGCCACGTGGCACAACGCGAAGGCCCCGCGATTTTACAGTCGACGTCGAGAGCGGGGGGCAGAAGGCGTCGATGCGTTGGTGCTTCCCTGGCCTACGGATGTGCTGCTCTACGTGTTTCCCCCGTGGCCGATGATCGGCAAGATTCTACGGCGCATAGAGTTGCATCCGGCCAACGTGATCTTGGTGGCACCGGAGTGGCCTCGCCGGCCGTGGTTCGCAGACCTCGTACAACTGGCAGTAGCGGCACCCCTTCGGTTCCAGGGAATGGCGGCCCTACTCCATCAGGGCCCCGTCTGTTTGGAGGATGCGGATCACTTCTGTCTCGCGGCATGGCTTTTGAGAGGAATCGACTGAAGAGAAAAGGTTATTCAGATGCGGTGGTGGCCACGCTGCTGCGTTCCAGGAAGCAGTCGACGTCTTTGGCTTACGTCCGTGTCTGGGTAGTCTTTGAGGACTGGTGTGTGCAGCGCGGGGTGGTCCCCACTTCGGCTTCCGTCTCTGATGTTCTGGCGTTCCTCCAGGCGGGTCTGGCCAAAGGTCTGGCGTGCAGTTCCCTACGGGTCCAAGTGGCGGCGCTTGGGTGTTTGCGAGGTAAGTCTCTGGCGCTTCACCCGGATATTGCTCGTTTCCTTCGGGGTGCTAAGCACCTTCGCCCCCCGTTACGTCTTCCTTGTCCGGCTTGGAACCTCAATTGGGTTCTTTCCGCTCTATGCACGGCGCCGTTTGAGCCCTTGAAACGCGCAACTCTTAAGGATCTCACTTTAAAGACGGCATTCTTGGTGGCGATTGCCTCGGCACGGCGGGTTTCCGAGTTACAGGCCCTGTCTTGTAGGGAACCTTTCTTGCGTATCTCCGATTCGGGGGTTTCCTTACGGACGGTTCCTTCCTTTCTTCCGAAAGTGGTCTCGTCGTTTCATGTGAATCAATCGGTGGAGTTGCCCGCTTTTGCGTGCGGAGGCTCCTCTGTTACAGAAGAGAGGGAGTTACGGAAACTTGACGTACGGAGATCCCTTCTCCGATATCTGGAGGTCACTAATCCGTTTCGGGTCACAGATCATCTGTTTGTCCTGTTCTCTGGACCAAAGAAAGGAGCTGCAGCGTCCCGCACAACGATCGCTCGTTGGCTCAAGGAGGCCATTGGTTCGGCGTACTTGGTGAGGGGAAAACCTCTTCCTGTGGGGCTGCGGGCTCACTCGACTCGATCTCAAGCAGCGTCTTGGGCGGAAGCTTCTCAGGTGTCGCCTCAAGAGATTTGTAGGGCGGCCACCTGGAAGTCGTTGCATACTTTTATCCGGCATTACCGGCTGGATGTCCGGGCTACCGACTCCGGGGGTTTTGGAGAGAGGGTTCTCCGAGCGGGACTCTCTGCTTCCCACCCTCAGTAGGTTGCTCTGGTACATCCCAGGTGTCCTGGACTGATCCTGGTACGTACAGGGAAAGGAAAATTAGTTTCTTACCTGATAATTTTCGTTCCTGTAGTGATAATTTTGATAATTTTCGTTCCTGTAGTACCAAGGATCAGTCCAGGATCCCGCCCGCAGTGCTGCGCTGAAGTAATGGAGAGTCCGCTCTGTGTTTTTGATTTGCTCTGTTTCGCTTGTTCGCTCTCTCGGTTGGAGAGCCCGGTTCCAGAAGGGGTGTTTCTTCCCCGTTAGTTAGCGGTATCTAGTTTTGTTCACTTCTCTGGTTGTGTTCTACTTTGACATTCCGTAAGACTGAGGGGCTGTGACTGGCACAGGGGCATATATGGCTCCGCCCACAAGTTTTAGTCTGTCTCCATCTACTGGTGCGGAGTCACAACCCAGGTGTCCTGGACTGATCCTTGGTACTACAGGAACGAAAATTATCAGGTAAGAAACTAATTTTCCTTTATTTCCACAATCCCCTAATAATTTTTTATTAACATTCTTATTCAAACTGTCTTTTTAAAGATCTTCTTCATACCTCCCAACATGTGGTGTTTTCAACAAGCTATCCCACAATCTTAATAATTAAAGCATAATCATACCCCCAGTTGACGCTCACACATTCCCAACCACTCATACCATAATTCTCATTAATACATGTTTCATTATCCCAAATAAAATTACATGTAGTAAGAGAACAAACCCCCACTATAATAAATTGTGCCACATAATACAATATGTAAGTTACCCAAAATCCACAATAAAATTTAACAATAACACAGTATCAATAGATTGAATTCCCAACTTCGATTGGTATAACTCATACGGCTCCTGACGAGGACCCTCGTTTTACCCTCAATGGGCTTCTTCAGGGGACGTTCATCAAAGAGAATTTCGGACAAAATCCCTCCAGAACTCCCAATATTGTCTTCTAAATGAAAGCACCACTGTTTTCACCAATCTTCCCACAACACTTCTTCACGTCACTCACAGTACCCTGGGAAAGACAGGGAAGAGAAGGCTCCTGGATCAAGAGTCCAGCGATACAGAGGACTTTTCCATGGATTTCGTCCTGCTCCTTCACAAAGCCTATTTAGCTAAGAAGGAAGCAGGGGCTAAGCACTCTGCCCCTCAGAAGCCCCAGCATTTTACTAAGAGACTGAAAGCATCTGGACAGTCGGGATCAGGGGGGATTCTTCGACTTCTCGGCCTAGACCGTCCCTCTGGTGATGACGATGGCCCTTCAGACGATGCAGAGGATGTGGGAGGTCCAGCGGGTGATCCGGATAAGGATCCTGTGGACATTTTGGCAGCTCTCATGCATTATGCTGAGGACATCCCGGTACGGAAGGGAACGATCCTAGAGTAGTGAGATTATGTAAGGAGGAACTCAGATCACTAATCCCTCAGGTTTTGGATGAGTTGGGGATTAAGATCACACAGGAAGATTATGACAATGAGGGCGTGAACCCTGTCTTGGATGGACTTTGGGAACCACCTAAGGCTTTTCCTTTACCAAAGAAGGTGAAGAAGCGGGTCAAGGCTTAAGGTAGCCAGAGCTATGGCTGTTATATCCCTTGCTGGAGCAGACTTTGGAGTGTTGGAAGCTGCCCAAGGTGGATGCGCCAGTATCATCAGTGACCAAGAAAACGACCACCCCAGTGGCAGGTTGGCAGCTCTGAAGGATATCTAGGATCAGAAGCTGGCGATTCTGTTGAATAGACTGTATGAGGTCTTCGCCTTTGTGCGGCGATCTGCAGGAGTTTGATGCAGAGAGCCTGCTTGTGCTGGGTGAAGAAGGTACAAGAGAAGGTGTCAGGGATGACGAGGCCACGTTGGCTGCCCCCTTGAAGGTGGGAATGGCCTATGTGGCGGATGCCCTATATGACAGGGTCCGGACCTCCGCCAGAAATATGGTTTCCGCAGTGACAGTGCAAAGAATCCTGTGGTTACGAAATTGTTCAGCGGATGTTTGATATAGAGCAGAACTCTGTAACCTCCCCTTTAAAGGAAAGCTGCTATTTGGTGAGGATCTGGAACAGCTGATGAAGCAGCTGGGGGAGTTGAAGGGAAATAAATTACCCAAAGATAGGAAGACCGGCAAGAAAACTTTTCCACTGCATGCTCATTTTCGAGATGCAAGGAGGTTTCACTCCAACAGGAGTTCTTTGCCTACAGTTCAGAAGCAAGGCTTGGGAAGGCATCAGTCCTTTCGGGGGCAGTGTAGGCCTCGCCATGAAGTGACCGGCCAGGGGGGCTAGAGGAGATTAGGTCAGCCAATGAAGGCAGGTTGGTTTGCTTCTCCTTGGAAGCTGTCGGAGGGAGACTATTCCTGTTTTACGAGGAGTGGACCAAGATCATCTCAGACCAATGGGTTCTGGAGGTGATAAGAGATGGCCCTTAGAATTTTCTCCCCGATAAGAAAAGCCCATGTGGTCTTCCGTTGAGCCTTCCTCGCCAAGCGAGAGTGCAGTGTTTGCAGTGCCTGAACGCCATTGTGCCGGTTCCCCCTCAGAAGCGGGGACTAGGAAGATATTCCATGTATTTTGTGGTTCCCAAGAAGGAGGGAACTTTTTGACCCATTCTGGACTTACAGAGAATCAATGCGGCACTGTGAGTGCTGCATTTTCAGATGGAAACACTGCAAATAGTAATAGCGGTGGTTCGCAAGGGAGATTTTCTGGCATCACTGGATTTGACGGAGGCATATCTGCACATTCCCATTATATCCGACCATCAAAGATTCCTGAGATTTATGGTACTAAGGGATCATTTCCAATTTCAGCCCTTCCCTTCGGGTTGGCAACAGCGCCACAGACTTTCACGGAAATTATGGTGGTATAGCGGCAGTACTCAGGAAGGAAGGGTTCCTGTTGCACCTGTACCTGGACAATTGGCTCAAAGTCTAAATTGCAGTGTCATTATTCGATTCAATGTGTCATGCAACTGCTGCACTCCTTAGGCTGGGTGGTGAACCTGGCAAAGAGTCACTTGGAGCTGTCCCAGTCATTGGAGTATCTGGGAGCTCAATTTGATATTTGTGTCGGGAAAATGTTTCTGACCATGGAGAGGGTGATGAAGTTGCAGGCTCAGATGCTTCGGCTTCTGCGACTTTTGGTTCCCAGAGTCTGGGACTATTTGCAGGTTTTGTGTTCTATAGTGTCTACGCTGGAGTTAGTTCCTTGGGCATTTGCTCACATGTGACCTCTTCACAAGTTACTATTGTCCCATTGGAATCCGCTCTCAAACGAATTTCAGCTTCCTTTGCCCCTTCTGGGGGACACCAGGGTCCAGTCTCTTGTGGTAGCTGACTCGTCCCAATTTGGAGAAAGGGGATTCTGGTCTGGAGTGGATGGTGGTGACAATGGATGCTAGCCTCATAGGTTGCAGTTGGGGGGGGGGGGGGCCTTTTATTTTCAGGGATGAACAGCCCAGGGTCAGAGATCACCAAAGGAGGCATCCTGGTAAACCAACTGGTTGGAAATGAGGGCAGTTCACAAAGCCTTCTATGCCTTTCTTCCACTCATTCAGGGACGAACAGTAAGAATGTTCTTGGACAACGCGACGACAGTCTGGTGGCTCAGGAGACTTAGGAGTTGTTTTTTTGGGCGGAGAAACATCGAGCGGCATATCACATGACCGGAGTGGACAATGTACAGGCTGACTATCTCAACAGACAGCAGTTAGATTCGAGGGAATGGGAGTTGTTGGTGGAGGCCTTTACCCTTATACAGGCTTGATGGGGCAGGCCAGAGTTGGACCTCATGGTGGTTCGAGAAAACGCAAAAGCAGATCGGTTTTACAGCCGCCGAAGGGAAGTCTGCTCTGAAGGCATCGATACTGTTTGTCAACCGTGGCGAACAGAGCTCTTGCTCTACATGTTTCTCCCGTGGCCTCTCATAGGTCGAGTATTGCATTGCATTAAACATCATCTGGGCAGCGTGATCCTCGTGGTGCCAGCCATGATTTTCAGATCTGGTTCAGCTCGTGGTAGACAGTCCCATTCGTTTGGCTCATCTGCATGGGCTGTTCCTGTTCATACCCCAGATCGAAGCTTGAAAGGATACTTGGAGCCGGTGATTGCGACTTTGCTTCAGGCGAGGAGACCTTCCATGTCTTTGGTTTATATCTGGGTTGGGAGAGTGTTTTAGTCTTGATGTTTGCAGAATGGGCTGGAGTCAGTGCACGTAGATATTTCTCAGGTCTTATCATTTTTGCAAAGTGGTTTAGCTAAGGGATTGGCCTATAATTCCTTCCGAGTACAAGTTGCTGCCTTATGTTATCTGCGAGGTAAGCTGCAGGGAAGACCTTTGGCATCTATTTGGGATGCCTTGCGTAAAGGGGGCAAAGCATTTGCATCCATCAATCTGGAGGATGTGTCCAGCGAGGAACGTGAATCTGGTTCTTCAAGTTCTTTGTGGTCCTCCCTTTGAACCGATTAGATGGGCTTCTATGAAGGATCTCACCCTGAAGACCGCTTTTGGCACACTCTACTAGAACACAGGCAACCTGGGCAGTGTCAACTGGTTTCTCCGCAGGAGATTTGTCGGACAGCGACACTTCACACTTTTACCAAACATTATCGTCTGGATGTGTGTGACAGAGGAGTCTGCGTTTGGGGTTCCTGCCCAAAATAGAGGGCCTTGGGTATATCCCACTTGTCTGGACTGATCTGGAAAATCGGTTCTTACCTGCTAATTTTCATTCCTGCAATACTACAGATCAGTCCAGAAGCTGGAAGGATCCCAAGGGTGGATAGATTCCATGCTGCTTATCCCAGGAATAAGAAGTGGATTTCCCCAAAGCCACCTTATAATGGTTTATGGACTTTTCCTCCAGGAACTTGTCCAAACCTTTTTTAAAAGCAGCTACATTAATAGCTTTCACCACATCCTCTGACAACAAAGTCCAGAGCTTAATTATGTGTTGAGTAAAAAAAACCAAAACAACCTGTCTCCTTTTGCTGGAAATTGGATATAACCACTCATCTGAACTGGTCTGGCGGGACTAAAGGAAAAGAAATTAACAGGGAAGTTTAAATTTCACTATCCTCTGATACTTTCTCTTTGGTGGTGTCTGCAATCTTCAGTTCTCTTTCTGTGGCAGTGGATGGCTGATCTTACTCTCCTATTTGTGGAGTTGAAATTAGGCTTAAATCTAGCTAATGACATAGCTGCAAGTGGAGTTGTGTTAGAACACTTTATTCAATATATAAACTTGCTGCGAGCTGGTAGAATATATTTATGAGTTTCATTATTTCACTGTTGCTTACTGTGGTAGTCTCTCTCTCTCTCTCTCTTATATTTGAATAATTCATGCTATCAGGCGCTATGGACAAAAACAGGCTCTGCAGTGGTCTACCCATGTCATGCTGTCATTGTAGTCATGCAGATTCAAACCAGAGAGCAGAGATTCTTCCTGGGACACACTGACAAGGTAAAGACAGATATGGTGATGGCTCAATTTGCAGACAAGTGCTACCAGGATGACAGAGGACAGCAAAATTGTTCACTTCAAATAGGTAACGAGAGCCAAAAAACTAGATAAGTTCTGCAAAGTTTTTTTGCTCTCGTTACCTATTTGAAGTGAAAATCTGTGCCGTTTACCCATGTTGGGACCTTCATATTGATGGGACTTTTTAAATAAAATGAAAATAAGAAAATAAAAGTCTAAGAAGAATAAAATAAAAATAAAGTAAATGGACCAAAGGTTTACACAGCTTGTTGACATTTGCAAGTTGTATTCAGGAAGGTCCTACACATATTAGTTTAAACTAATTGAAAAATTTAAAAAAATATACTGGGGAACATTGTGGTGTTTTTTGGGATCTGATGCTAAACATTATAAGCTGGAGCTGTATATTTATCTACTGATAGGAAAAACAACTTTGTTACACAAACAGTTGATTTTTCCTGCAGGTGTCTGCATTGGCGTTCAATGGAAATTGCACATTGCTGGCTTCAGCACAAACAGGGAACCTCAGCATGGTGCGACTCTGGCATTTCATAGAAGGAAGCTGCCTCTCCATGTTTAAAACCAATGTTCACTCTGTCTCCTCCCTCAGGTATGTGCCAGTCCCCTGAAGGAGTACAACTTGGAGGAAAAGTGTCACTCATGAGAAGAGATCATTCCTGGAGTGGTATTATGGACTGGCCCAATGGTACAGTGTAGCATCTCCTCTGCCACCATAGAGGAGTGGCAGTGCTATGTGCTGCCATGCAGGAAACCTGGGTTTGATTCCCGGGCCTAGCTTCTGTTCCTAGGGCTGGCTGGGGATGCTGCAGAGGCAGCATGCACTACCACAGTGGAACAAGAGTATCAGCCATTGCATAACAGTGGCACCTACCAATCAGATTCAGGGTGCACGTGTACAGGCTTCTGTGGGAGCTAAGGTTATGATCTCTGGCCTAGGACTCGCAATGGCTGTCTATAGCGCAAGTGGCAGAAGGTTAAGAATAGGGAAAAACTTGTGACGACATAGCCCTAGTAGAGGCCTGTTCTGGTCGAGCTGGAAGCCCAAAGGAGAAAAAGGGAACCATTGAGCCAAAAAAAGCAAAATAGAGTTTTGGTAGGAGTAAGGTTAGATGAGAGATTGCTTGTACTGAAGTAGGTTGGGGAAGGGAGTCATGGTTCAAACCAGTTTTGCTTGTGTCTTCTGGGCCCTGATGTAGACCTCAGCAGTCACCAGCTCCACATCTGATAAGCTTTGAATGAAGATCTCTGGCTGCCTTGCTTGTTCTCACTCTCTTTCCCTGCAGCTTCTCAAACAGTGGGGCCATCCTCTGTGGTATTGGCAAGGACAAGCATGGGAAAACGGTATGTAGACCTTCTTACATAGCAGGTTTATATTCTGAGTTCACCTCAAGCCCCAGGCCCATTCTCCCTCATGCCCCTTTATGTTCTCCTCATGGAATGTGCATGAGGAGTGTAGGGAGATCTTGACATAAAATTCTTGGAGATTGTGGAATGAAGCAGACTCTGTTGCCGAAAAAAATATTAGTATCTGCCAATGATATAAGCCTACATCCTATAAAGAAAGACTGAAGACACTTATTTGCTGGAGGAATGCAGGGAAGGGGGGATATGATGGAAAAATTCAAATATTTGACAAGCTTCAATAAATTACAAAAAGATAACATTTTCCATAGAAAAGGATTTTTAAAATAAGGGGGTCATGATATGAGGATGGAGGGAGAAGATTCAGAGTAAACTTGAGAAAACTCTTTCTTCATGGGCAAGCAAGAAAGTCAGTCACACACCTGGAGGACATCATCCAAGTACTAACCAGGCCCAACCCTGTTTTATTTTTCTTTTTGTAGTTCTGTATGGCAGTTTGCCTTCTACATTAAAAAAAAAAATGTTTAATTAAAAACTAGAGAAAATTGCCACTGTCCGTCTGACTGAAATTTTATCTTTTCGACGTTGGAGAAAATCTCCTTTGGGCAGAATGCGACATGAAAATGTCTCTGATGGACGTAAGGTTTGCCTTCTCTATTTAGGGCTGGAGCACCAAATAAAAAAGTGTTCCATCTGTCCCCAAAGGTCTGCCAAAAACCTTGAAACTCAGAAGGCTCAGCGGGCTGGAAAGGGGGAAAACTATCCAGCTAACTTTCCCTGGATATTCAGCCACACGTATCCGGATAAGTCTGCTGGTGAATATAAAAAGAGCCACATGGGGATAGGTAGTTTTCCAACCAGGCTTTCCCCGACTAACTTTAGCCAGGTAGCACTCACTGGCTTAAACTTTAACCACGCTTCCGAAACACATCCATCACTGCCTCTTGGTTTGAGGCGGACGAGCAAGGGGGTTGGTGACCCTTCTGATAGCTCGGTCCAGAGGTCTGTGGGGGCTGGACATCTTGTAGTCCAGATCCCTCATCCCCCAACCCCCATGAGACAGCAGTGGAAATCTGGTGGTTCTGCACTGCAAGCCCAGTGGAGCAGGGAAGTGTCCCTTTTATAATGGTTTTGTCCTGGGCTGGGTCGCTAAAGTTTGGCGAAAGGAGACGCATATAGCCAGTGATCTGGCTCTTTTCTGATCTGCCATGCAGCCTGCACTCCTGGAACCTGAACCTCTGCACCAAAGGAAAGTAATGGTTTCTATGTATCTTTATTTGTTCTCAGATAGTTTAAAAAAAAAAAAGAGAGAGAGAGAACAAGGAACTAGTTGGAGGAATCTGTGCAACAGCGAGGTTCCAGGGTGAAGCTACGTAGCAGTTCAGGGAGCTCAGTGATGGGGTTTTTCAGCAGCTTCTCTGCCTGCGGAGGAGACCGGGTGTTGGCTCCTTGGTGCTGAGGAACTATTCCCCTGCTTGCCGTTGAGGCGCTGGTGGTGTCACGGGTGCAGGGAGGAACAGTGTGTGCGTGTGGCAAAAGCAGCATGGCATTCAAGGGTCTGCGTCGAGCATGACCACACGGTAGAACAAGCCTTGCGGGTGACGCAGTCTAGCGTTGAGGCTGTCCCGTCAGCGCGGAAACGGCAGCTATTTTCGATTCCCTAGCAACGGCGGGAGAGGCAGGGGAATCCCCTCCTCAGCTATCGCCAGCAGTTCCCTGTCCCACAGAGGTGTAGAGAGGCACTTGCACTGAGTTGGAGTCTCTGGTTCTGGTAGAGGTCTTCTGCGAGTTTTAATTTGCTTATGCGCAAAGCATGTTTAGCGGGAAGCTGGCTCTTGGCACGAGTCTCCATGTATTCTCGGCCAGTCAAGAGGCATGAGCTGTTGAGAAGCTCTTCAGGACGATAATTTTTGGTGCCGGATGTTAAACAGATCCGGGCCTAAATGCGCTGAAGGTTTAGGCAGGCTTTGCTTAGTTGTATGGTAGGCCACAGCAGCGGTTCTTTTCCCACGCCATGTGGTGGTTGCATGTGTAGGAAATTGTGCACATAAGGCTGTGGCCTAGATTTGAGCTTAAAAAGCCAAATCTGGTCACTCAAATGAAGCAGCTTTTTTAGACTTTCTTGCAGAGAATGCAGCCAGTCCCCCATTCATGGTTCGACCCATTGGCCCTGCTGATTGTCGCCTTATCCTCTTTGCCACATGCTGGTCCTTGCAAAACTGGGCATGCAAATTAAATTTAATGTGAACAAGTGCAAAGTGATGCACTTAGGGAAGAATAACCCAAATTGTAGCTACACAATGCAAAGTTCCACATTAGGAGTCAACATGCAGGAAAAGGATTTAGGTGCCATCGTTGATAATACATTGAAATCTTCTGCTCAGTGTAGAGCAGCAGCCAAGAGGGCAAATAGTATGCTAGGGATTATTAGGAAAGGAATAAAGAATAAAACAAAAGAATATCATAATGTCTATCACTCCATGGTGTGAACTCATCTTGAGTATTGTGTGCAGTTCTGGTCACCACAACTCAAGAAAGATATAGCAGAATTAGAAAAGGTACAGAGAAGGGCAACCAAAATGATAAAGGGGATGTATGATTCCCCCATGAGGAAAGGCTTGCAGGGCTGAGGGGAGATATGATAGAGGTCTGTAACATAATGAGTGGCGTGGAACGAGTAAATGTTGTTCGGTTGTTTACACTTTCAAAAAGTGCAAAGACTAGGGGATACACATTGAACTTACAGGCTGATACAGTAAAGCGCGGCCGCAGTTACCACGTTTCTAACCCGCTGTGTACTCACAATTTGGCCGCGTAAGTCTAACCCGCGATTCACTATCTGTTTTTACCGATCCTTACCGCTTCTTTAACTCGACGCATTTCCCTTTCCGCCCGCGACATGTATATGTATGTAAACAATCCGATTAGCTATTCCCTCCCATACAGTAAAGTGCACCTTTTTAACCTGCTATCTTGCCGCGTCTTGAACCTACTAATTTACCGCCTACCCTGACACTGGCGTTAGTGTGGTGAACTTAGCCGCCCAGTCCCAAACCAATCCAATCCACTGAAAAAAAATGCTTCTCGCACTTAGCCGCCCAGTCCCAAACCAACCCAATCCACAGAAAAAAATGCTTCTCGCACTTAGCCGCCCAGTCCCAAACCAAACCAATCCAATCCAAGCCGAAGCAGAGAGAGACGAAATTTCACAGTCCCAAACTTTCCCCCAGCCCCCGCTTACCTGCCCTGGCCGCGGCCACGCAAGCCCCCCCCCCCCCCCCCGATCTCAGACAGGAACCCTGCCTGTTGACATTCAGGAAAAAACTCAAGACCTGGCTGTTTCAACAAGCCTTCCCCTAACTCAGTCCTGCCTCAGCTATGCCACAGTTCATATACTAAGGCTTTCTATTCAGTGCACGCCATCTCGGACATTGTAATTGATTTGTTATAGTTTCCGAGTTACCTTTCTACTGCTGGCTTTTCATCTCCCTAGCTCCATTACCCTTGTTTTATTGTAACATTTGCCTCTTCCTCTTTGTTAAGGTTAATGTTATAACCCCCTGTTCCTTGTAAACCAATATGATATGATCTGTATCATGAATGTCGGTATAAAAAAGTACTAAATAAATAAATAAAATAAATTTCATAAGGGCACAGGCAGCGTCCTGGGATTAGTGTCAGCTTTTGCTCCAGGAGGATTTGTAGGGCTGCAGTGTGGTCCTCGATTCCTGCTTTCACAAGACATTACCGCTTGGATGTGAGGGTGCAAGACAAGGCGTCCTTTGGTGAGATGTTCTGCGTGCGGGTCTTTCGGGTTCCTGCCCAGATTAGGGGTGCCTGGGCACATCCCACTTGTCTGGACTGATCAGGGTATGTTCAGGAAAGGAAAATTGGTTCTTACCTGTTAATTTTCATTCTTGTAATACCACAAATCAGTCCAGAGACCCAAAGACTGAACTTCCTGCCAAGTTGATGCTCACGTTTTTGCCTTAAATAAAAATAAATAAATAAATAAACAATTCTTTTTGGGCAGGATCTACAGTGTTCCAGATCCGGTGGGGTTTTTTTTCTGTTTGTTTGTGGACAATTAAAATCTGCAGTTTTGGGGAGTTTCCAGCCTTTTGTATCTATTCGCCCATGAGAGGGGTTTTAAGATTAATCTTGGCTTGCGTACCAGTCCGTACTGAGGGGACTGCAGGTGGCTCTCTTGGTTATGTAGCAGTGCCTCAAAGTTTTGGTCTGACTCCATCTGCTGGTAGGGAGGCAAAACCCACTTGTCTGGACTGATCTGTGGTATTACAGGAATGAAAATTAGCAGGTAAGAACCAGTTTTCCTTTGCTGGCTAATAAATGGGATTTCAGAGTTCAAAAGCTTTACCACATACTAAAAGGTTTGTTGAACATTACTAGGTCTCAACACAAATGAAAAATATAATCCAAACCATACTTGCTTTTCACTGAAAACCATGCAAAAATCTGCTTGCTGTTTATTATACAAAGCAAACAGGAAGGGTTTGTTTTGTTCATGGCTAAGGAAGGAGCTATTGCTTCTTGTGTTCATGAACTGCTGACACATGACTTGCATTTCACGCTTTTGTTTGCTGCATATATCGTGGAGGTTTGAGGGAGGAGGTTCTGGGCTAGGGCACCTCAGGCCCTCTCCTGCAGCATGGAGTTTAGGAAGGTTTTCAGCTACTTGTTTCCGACCTTTGCAGTGTTTGCTTTTGCCTTCTTCTTGCAGATGGTGGTAGTGTGGAACACAGCTCAAGCAAGCCAGCGTGGAGAGGTGGTCATGCTAGCAAAGGCACACACCGATGTGGATATCCAGGCCATGAAAATTGCATTCTTTGATGACACCAGGTAGCAGAGATAAGCATGGTGCTCTGTGCTATTAATATTGCTAGACTGATAAGTCACCACTGTGGGGACGCTTGTGGTGGGGGCCTCAGTTGGCACTACCAAAGCTCTCTTGTGAGGAAACTTGTTTTGTCAGGGTCCTGGCTGGCATTGTCAGGACACTGCTTTGAGGCAGCTCACACTGCTTGAGCGCCACTTGGCATTTATAGGCCACTGCTGTGCAGAAGCTCAGAACAGCTCAAGTCCTGGCAGGTACTGTCAGGACACTGCTGTGAGGGAGCTTACATTCCTGGATGCCATTTCCTGGCTGGAATTAATAGGGCACTACTGTGGACAAGTTGACATTGCTGGGGTCCTAAGTGGCACTGACAAAGCACTATGTAGAGGAAGCTCAACATTCTGTGGGATCCTGTCTGGCATACTCCTAAATCCTGCCCATATCGTTCTTTTTAGCACCAGCTTTGCCTTTTATTTTGTGGCACAATATGGTATTATGCCGTCCTGTGCTCCTAAGGCATGTTTTAGTTCTTTATGGAAGCGTATTACCCCAGTGTATGACATGTGGATTCCTTCGCACAAACTCTGGCTTACTGGGATACATGCCTTCAAAAAATTAAACTCCTCCTCACCAGCCTGAACCTGGTATTAAATTCCGGCAAAACTGAACTCCTGCTCATCGCCTCAGAAAACAGCACCATCACCTCTGCACAACAAGCCACGCCAACAATCACACAAGTGAGAGACCTAGGAGTCTTAATTGATAATCGCCTGAATTTCAAAGCCACTATTAACAAAACCACCAAAGACTGTTTCTACCAACTACAAGTGCTGAAAAGAATTAGACCACTTTTCCATGCCCAAGATTTCAGAACCATTCTACAAGCAATCATTTTTTCAAAATTAGACTATTGTAACACCATCCTACTTGGCCTTCCCGCTTCATACACCAAACCGCTTCAGATGGTGCAAAATGCAGCTGCACGAATTCTGACAAATACCAGGAGAAGGGACCACATAACCCCCATTCTAAAGAGCCTCCATTGGCTACCTATACACTTTAGAATAATATACAAGGCCATTCTTACCACATACAAAAACATCAACCAACTGGCTCCCATTGACCTACAGATCCCTCTCCAACTACACAATTCGTCAAGACCGACAAGAGATGCATACAGGGGATCGCTACAGGTACCACCGTCCAAATCCACCAGACACTGCACACTAAGAGACCGGGCTTTCTCTACAGCCATTCCACCGTTATGGAACTCCATCCCCTCAAATCTCAGAACAGAACCATGCATCTCAACTTTCAAAAAAAGACTAAAGACCTGGATATTCACACAAGCTTTCCCGGACGCCAATTGATAGAACACCTCCAAGCCACCCCTAATCTCCAACTATACCATGGTTAACTAATCTCCAACATGATTAACTAATCTCCAACTCGGTTAACTAATCTCCAAATACACCATGGTCATCCTTATCTTCTATCGTTTACCTGTGTGAATTTAATAACCTTTCCTTTCTCTTCCTTCTCAGCCAAGTACTTATCACCCTGTTATATGTAACTGCCTTTTTCAACACCATTGTTATAGTTATGTTTACTATGCACCCCTGTTTTATGTGAACCAGCACGATGTGACTGCTGTCTCGAATGCCGGTATATAAAAATCTGAAATAAATAAATAAATAAATAAATGTGCTGTGCTCTTGTCACAGGATGGTGTCGTGCGGCAGAGATAACATCAGGCTTTGGCGAGTGCGCAGCGGGGTACTGCGTTCCTGTCCTGTCAAGCTGGGGGAGTATCATGCTCAGGAGTTTACCGACCTGGCATTTGAAGAAGGTTACGCTCCTGATCGGGAGCCTGATGACCGCACGCTGTAAGTCCCCTTTAGCTCTCCCTGAGTCTCTGCACCCCTTGAAGCAAAGTATGTTGGTCTGTATTTGGGTCACACCACCTTACTATCTGGTACTCTTTATTAATTCATGCTTCTTTCCATCCAGCCAGACCAGTCCAAATGCATGGGTTATATGTCCACTGACCAGCAGATGGAGGCAGAGATTCCCTGTATGTACCTGGATCAGTACAGACTCCTGGGTTTATTCATCCCTGCCAGCACATGGAGACAGAGAAAGTTCCACTGACACTGCTTGATAAGCCCTGGTGCCACCTGCAGTTCCTCAGTATTTCTCTCTTTCCTGCAGATGCTGACTGGTGCATTCACCTGCAGTTCTACAATCTTGTTCTTTTGCTTTTTTTCCTTTTTTCGGGGGAGCCTTTCTCCCAGGGGTTTGGATCCTGAGGGGACCCTTTCCCTATGTGGTCGAGGTGGACGAGCTGGAGGTCGGTGACCTTTTTGTATGCTTGATCCTTGCTGATCCGTGAGGTGCAGATCTGGTGGTCCAGATCCCTCCCCTCCACAAGGCCGCCTAGGCGGTTTGAGCTCAGGGCTCTGGGGATTTTTTTTTTTTTGCTCCCCTCTGCTCCTTTCTTTTAAGGCCTCCCCCTCTCCTTGGTTGCTTTGGCTGAAATGAGCTGTTCTTGCTTGCTCCTCTCCAGAGACGGAACCATGCCTGTTGAGACAATGGAACCTGCGGTATCATTCCTCACGGACGCGACCTCAGACCTAGTGCTCACCTAGTGCGTCGCTGTGCGAACAAGTCTGCCATGCGCACGGCTCAGTTGAGCGGGCAATACGGCAATCAAGGGGGGAAAATGGCGCCGACCACCATGCGGACAAGATGGCGACCCCCCCCGTAGGGTCTCCACATGTGTGACCCTCACACCGGATCGGGGTCTAGCCCAGACGGGGCTGCTCAAACCAATTTAACAGTCGCCGCAAGGGACGATCTGTGCAGCTATTCGAGCCTCAGAGACTGGAGACTTAAGAGAGGTTTCTACCTCTTGTGTCTGGCTGCCACTGCCTCGGCAAGATTCGACCATTGAGATGGTTCAGAGGTTTTAAAAGCAGGTTTGGCAGTGTCCTACCCACTCGAGTTATAGCTTGGGTACATCCATGCATTTGGACTGGTTTGACTGGATGAAGAAGAAAAAGGAATTCATTCTTACCTGATAATTTCCTTTCCTTGCATCCAGCTAGACTTTAATAGGACCTCCCTTATCTGCCAAACATATGATATTCTGATATTCTACAGTTATTTATTTTCAGAAAGTGTATATATAATTTTAATCAAATCTTCAGTGGATAAGGGAAGGGGATATTAATCTATTTGGTTTATATCAATTGTGTTGTTTTACTGGTATGTTCATTTGTTGTTCTTCCTTGGAAATCCTCTGGTTTTGGGGGAGAAGGGAAGCTTGTTTTTAGTATAATGTTCTTAGTTGGGGTTTTTTTGTTTTTGGTTTTTTTTTAACATTATTGGGAGCCTATGTAAGGTGACATCAGCAAGTCTGTTAAATCTCTGCCTCCATTTGCTGGTTGGTGGACATAACCCATACGTTTGGACTATTCTGGCTGGATTCAAGGAAAAGAAATTTAAGAACTAATTTCTCTGTCCCTTGTTTGCCAAAGTGAGAGAGGAAACAGATGAGTGAATAAAATAGTACTAAGGCCTGTTTTCTCTTCTTCCCTTTGTCAGTTATGTCTGCAGTAGGAATGGTCATATCCTAGAAATTGACTATAAGAAGATGTCAATCCGGAATGTTCGGCGTCTCCTACCTTCCCAACATCAGCATGCACAGAGGCGAGAGAAGCAGACCTTCAACTCTGGTAGGGTCAGAGGTGGGGAAAAACAGACACACAGTTCTGCTAAGTTCAGAAGCAGGAGAAACATACCCCTCAGCCTTGGTAGAGTCAGAGGCAGGAAAAGAAGACCACCAGCTCTGGGTAGGGTAAAAAGCGGGGAAGCAGACCTTCAGCTTTTACAGAGATGTGAGAGGCAATGCTGGAGCAATTCCACCTAAACAGGTCAGCTTGAGCCACAGGTGAACCAGGGTGAACTGACTGGTTCTGTATAACATTTTTTTGATTTTTCCCACTCTAATTCCTCTTCATGAGAGCGAGCAATGTACTGAGACACCTGAGGTTATGGAAGATCCAAAATTCCATATTTAGTTTTTACCTGTACAAACCCAGATCAATCCAGACTTCTGGGTTTTGCCTCCCTGCCAGCAGATGGAGACAAAGTTTTATTAACACTGCATATAACCCAGTGTGCCACCTACAGCCCCTCAGTATTTCTCTGTCTCCAGCAGATGTTAGATGACGTAAAATCTGCAGTCTGAGAAAACAAATAAAAGGAAAGAACAGGGAAGAACATTTTCCAAGTCCTCCCAGGGGGTTTATTTATTTATTTAAAAGTGTTTATAATACCGCTTTATAAAAAATAAATTTTTGTCAAAACGGTTTACATTAACTAAAATAAAAATTTTAAAAAATAACAATCAAAGTCAAATTAAATTAAAAGATACATAAAATTAACTAATAGCTAGAAGAAGTTCTGGCTTAAAAATAAATCAAATTAATTACTCAAAATAAATGAAACGAAGGATTTGTTGCCATGGGACTTACTATTGCCGGGGAAGGGGAGGGAGGGGCATAAGAAGAAAATTGATGACATAACTAACCGAAAAGGAATAAAAAGTGGTGGAGGGAATGGAAGGGGGAGAGTGGAATAAGTAAGGTGGATGAGTCGAAAGAGTGTGATGAGTATTATGTTTGATTTTGAGTAAGTGTTTGAAATGCGAGTTGGAACAAATGGGTTTTGAGTGATTTTTTGAAATGAGAAGGATTTGATATTGACCGGAGAGGATTTGGAAGTGAATTCCATAGGATAGGACCGGCTACCGAGAAAGCTTTCTTTCTGGTAACATCTAGTCTGGCTTGTTTGGATGAGGGAATATCTAGGAGATTTTGAGTAAGTGATCTTAAATGTCATGCAGGTTTGTAGATCCGTAATAATGAACAGAGCCAAGTGGAAGTTGGATTGTGAATTAAACCATGGATAGTGGAAAGAATTTTGTATTTTATCCTAAACTTTATGGGGAGCCAGTGTAATGATTGCAGAATCGGAGTGATGTGGTAGTGTAAAGGAGTCCTAGTTAGTATTCGGGCTGCACTATTTTGGATCAGTTGAAGGGGGTATAGTGAGGAATCTGGTAGTCCTAGATAGAGTGCATTGCAATAATCGAGTCCGGAAAAGACTAGGGATTGAAGAATAGTTCTGTAATCACGGTAGAAAAGTAATGGTCGAAGATGTTTTAAAAGCCGTAGTTTGTAAAAAGATTTTTTAGTGAGTGAGGAGATATGTTGTTTCATGGAGAGATCTGAGTTTATGATTATTCCTAGGTTTGTGGCATGACGTGTTATGGGAATAGTGGTGGTGTTTATTGACAGTTGTGGTGGTGGACCTATTGAAGAGTCTGAGATAGAGGATAAATGTATAATTTCAGTTTTTGAAGAGTTTAATTTTAGCCGGTTATGGGAGAGCCAGGAGTTTATGGTAGATAAGTAGAGAGAGACCATGGATAGTGTTGCTGACCAAGATGTTTTATATGGGACGAAAAACTGGATATCGTCTGCGTAGATTTTGAATTGTAAATTGAGAGAAGATAGAATGTTACATAACGGAAGGAGGTATATATTAAACAGAATGGGGGATAATGATGAGCCTTGAGGGACGCCGGAATTAATGGTATAAGGGGTGGAAGAGTACTGATTGTAATTAACTTGTTGGGGACGGTCTGAGAGGAATGATGAGAACCAATTCAAAACTGTTCCTGTAATGCCTATAGATTTTAGACCTGAAATGAGAATTTGATGATCCACTGTATCGAAAGCAGAAGAAATATCTAAAAAAAACTATAATGTAATCTGTATATGAGTCGAAAGCGCGGAAGAAAGTGTCAAAAGATAGTAAAAGTGTTTCTGTAGAATGTCCCTTTCTAAATCCATGTTGATTAATATGAAGAATATTGTGCTCTGAGAGAAAATCAGTTAACTGATGTAGTACTGCAGATTCTATTAGTTTTGCCAGGGAAGTGAGAGAAGCAATTGGTCTGTAATTGTTAAGGTCTGTTGTATCTTTAGCTTTTGATTTTAAAATAGGTAATATAGAGGTCTTTTTCAAGGTGTGGGGGAATGCTCCGGTTTCTAAGGATTGGTTAACCAGAAGGCAGAGAAAAAAGCAAGCCTCTTGTTTGAGAGCTTTGAAGAAGGTTCCAGAGCATGGATTGTAAGGCGAGTTAGAAGGTTTGTGCTTACTTACGATATTGAGAATGGAGCTTTCTAGAACAGGGGAAAATTGTGACCAAGTGTGGTTGAGGTCTACCTTTCCCTGTGTAGGGTAGGGCAGATTAGAGAATTCCTTTGAGATATTGGATACCTTTGTTTCAAAATGTTTGGCTATTTTATTGCAAAAGTTAACGTCAGAGTCTATGACATTTTCGTTGTGGGAAGTGGTGAGGGATTTTACAATATTGAACAATGCATTGGGATTACCATTGGCTCTAGAAATGATATTTGCGTAATGAAGTTTTTTTGCCAAGTTTATTTCTTTGTTATAACGGCGTAAAGTGCAACGGTATGCGTTTTTTGTTTCAGTGGTTCTAGTGATTCGCCATTTTCGTTCTAATTTCCTGAGGAGAGTTTTGAGAGTGTGTAGGGATTTTGTGTACCAAGGGGCATTGGCTTTCTTTCTATTGTTACATTTTGTTAACTTAAAAGGGGCTATATCATTTAAGGCGTTTGTGATCACGGTGTTCCAAGATATTACAGTATCATTTATATTAGATGATAAGATGGTAGGTAGGTTTGGAGAAACTGTTTCTACGAAGGTATCGGTAGTAATGAATTTCCTTTTGTGTACTGTCAACTGTTTCTTTGGAGGTGTGTTTTTGCTATTATTAATGCTAAGGGAGAAGTGGATTCTGTAATGATCTGACCAGGGAATAGGAACAGCTGTAATGTTATTCCAGTTAGGAAAGTGGAAGGAGGGGTTAAAGAATACTAGGTCTAGTATTTGACCTTTAATATGTGTAGGAGTATTTATGAGTTGCTCCCAGCCAAAGCCGGCCATAGAATCTAGAAAAGAATTTGTAGTTATAGAGGGGTTAATGATGTGTAAATTAAAGTCGCCAAGTAAAATAGTTTTATTTAAATCTATAGAAAGTGTGGTGATAGTTTCTAAGAAGTTAGAAAACTCTAAGTTGAGACAACCAGGTTGTTAGCTCCCTGTATGTACCCGGATCAGTCCAGACTCCTGGGTTTATTCATCCCTGCCAGCAGATGGAGACAGAGAAAAGCCTCGCTGACACTGCTTGAAAAGCCCTGGTGCCACCTGCAGTAGCCCAGTATTTCTCTGTCTCCAGCAGATGGCTGGTGCATTAACCTGCAGGGCTTTTCTTTTTACCCTTGCTGTTTTTTCTTTCTAGATTTTTTTCTCTTTCGGGTGAGCCTTCCTCCCAGGGGACTGGTTCCTTGGGGGGAACCATTCTCTGCTCAGTTGAGGTGGACCGGTCGAGGTCCAAGTTGTTCCATGGGATGTAAATCTGGTGGTCCAGATCCCTCCCCTCACGAGGCCGGCCGTGCAGCCCTTCTTTTTTGGTCAGAGATTTTCTCCCCTTTTACTTCAGCAGCTGTTTTGAGCTGGACAGCTCCTTTCAGCTCTGGGAGAGAAGCTCTGTCTTTTTTGTTAACTTTTTAAAGTTGAAAAACAAAAAAAAAAAAAAAAAAGTTTTAAACCAAGAAGGAAGTCGGCTGACTGTAAGGCTCCGGGGTGACTCCCCCCGCCCGCGGTTTGTACCGGCACTTTTCCTTTTTTCTTTGATTTTTTTTTTGTAGTTTATTTTAATTTTTGTGCTTACCGGCGTGGTTAGCGGCTCGGCGTGCCGTGCGTGTGGGGGCGGTTCCGGCGCGCCTAAGTCGATCGGGCCTCTGTTCCGGGTGCGTTTTGGAGGGGGGAAGGGCCCTCCCTCCTCCCAGGAGTTGCCAAACGCTGGCGCCTCTGTAAGAGCGCGGCTGCCACGATCGGGCCATTTTTGCAGGCTCCTGCTGCCGGCTTCCTCGAGACGGGAGCGGCGGCCATTTTGGTTGCTGATTCGCACGCGCCGTCATTTTCTGAAGGGTAGGGGAATTCTCCTCCGTGGCTCTACCCCATCCATCCCGACCCCCCACCCCCCGATGCGCAGGGGCTCGCCAGAGGGGCAGGTTCTCCAGGTCCCTTACCTCAGGGGCCGGGGGGAGACCAGATCCCCAATTTGCCTCCAGGTTCGCGTCCCTTTTCCCCGGATTTCATTCTCCTGTTGCACCAGGCTTACCTGGCGCGCAGCAGGATGGTTTAGGAGGGTCTCCTAGGCCTTTGGCCCCTCAGGGTCCGGGTCTGCAGCTTCCAAGTTCCGGGACGGGGGCCGCAGGGCTCGGGCATTCCCGTTGGGCCTAACTCCGTTGGGGCACCAGGGGGCTTGCAGGTCCCGGCCCCTCTGGCTGGTGCAGAGTCGAGCTTTTCAGCGCCTGATCTTGTTTTTCCGGATCCGGACCACGGAGATGACACAGGAATGCTGTCGGTGGAAGAAGGGGATGATCCCAAGATTCTCTGGTTGTTCCGGAGGGAGGAGCTGGCACCTCTGCATCCGCAGGTCCTTGAGGAGCTGGGTTTAAAACCCCCTCAGGAGATTCCGGAGTTGGATGGTGCGGACCCCGTTCTGGACAGTCTTCGTGCTCCGCCTTCCTGTATCATAAGTCGGTGTGGCAGTTGATTGAGCATGAATGGTATTCCCCGGACTCCGGTTTGAGGGTAGGTGGGGCTATGGCCAAGCTCTACCCTTTGCAGGAGCAAACCTTGGAGCTTTTTGCACTTCCACAGGTTAATGCGGCAGTTTCCACGGTCACTAAGAAGACTATGATTCCTGTGGAAGGGGCGCTGCCCTCAAGGATGTCCAGGACCAAAATTTGGAGCTTCACCTTAAGAGGAGTGCAGCCTTGGGGCTCCGGGCTGCCGTGTGCTCCGGCTTTATGCAGAGAGCATGTCTGAGATGGGTGCAGAATTTTCAGGAGGCACCTCCTGGTCCTGACACGTCAGATGCAGATCGCTTAGAGGCCTCGGTCGCGTATGTAGCGGATGCGCTGTACAACTTGGTACGTTCGCTCTCGCATGTCATGAATTTGGCGGTCGCAGCCAGACAGTTAAGTTGGCTCCGTCACTGGTCGGCGGATGTTTCTTCTAAGGCCCGGTTAGGTTCTTTGCCTTTCAAGGGTCATCTCTTGTTTGGACAGCAGCTAGAACAGTTCATCAAGTAGCTGAGTGAGACAAAGGTACACAAGCTGCCGGAGGACAAGTCAAGGAATCGCCAGGTGTTTCAATCCAGGTCCTGCTTCAGGGACGCCAGATGGTCTCATCCTTCCAGAGGGCCCGTAGGGGTGCAGTCACAAAAGCCTTTTCAGCAACCATGAGGCAATGACTTTTTAGAGCTCCCACGGTGGGGGGAGCAGCAGCGGTCAAGTCCTCCCAATGAAGCGAGGCCGGTTCACTCCACCATTCCCTATCTAGGGGGCCGGCTGGCGGATTTTTATGGGGAGTTTCGGGGGGGCGGGGGGGAAGGCCTTCCCTCCTCCCAGGAGTTGCCAAACGCCGGCGCCTCTGTAAGAGCACAGCTGCCACGATTGGGCCATTTTTGCAGGCTCCTACTGCCCCCCAGTCTGCCAGCTCCCTCAAGACTGGAGCGGCGGCCATTTTGGATGCTGATTCGCGCACGCCGCCATTTTCTGGACCAAAATCACGCAGGATCAGTGGGTCCTCTCAGTGATAAGAGACTGTTATGCTTTAGAGCCTCGTGGCCAGTCAATCGGTTGGAGACCAGGGCAGTGCAGCTGGCACTTCAAACCTTTCTCCCCCTCGTTCAGGGTCATTCGGTCAGGGTTCTGTCGGACAACGCCACAATGGTTGCATACATCAATCGTCAGGGCGGGACCAAGAGCCAGGGGGGCAATGGAAGCGCAAGAGTTGTTTCAATGGGCAGAACGATACTTGGTTCAGCTAGCGGCCTCTCATATCGCAGGTGTCGACAAAGTTCAGGCCGATTTCCTCAGTCGTCAGACCTTAGATCCAGGCGAGTGGGAGTTGGCGGAGTCCGCGATGCGGCTCATCCAGATAAGGTGAGGCCGTCCCCACGTCGATTTGATGGCAACTCGGCTCAATGCAAAAGCTCCTCCATTCTTCAGTCGCAGGAGGGAGTAGGGGGCTGAGGGAGTCGACGCTCTAGTTGTGCCTTGGCCTCCGAAAGTCTTGCTGTATGTGTTCCCACCATGGCCGCTGGTAGGAAAAGTATTGCACAGAATAGAGAAGCACCCTGGGAAGGTGATCTTAGTGGCTCCAGAATGGCCGCAACGACCGTGGTTCGCAGATCTAGTCAATCTAGCAGTGGATGGTCAGTTGTGCCTGAGTCATGTCCCGGAACATATTCGTCAAGGTCCCGTAGTTTCCGACTAGGCAGATCGCTTTTGTCTAGCGGCTTGGCTTTTGAGAGGCGTCGTTTGAGGTGGAGAGGATATCCAGATCCAGTGATCACTACGCTTTTACAGGCCTGGCGGCAATCTACTTCCCTTTCATATGTTCGGGTATGGAAAGTGTTTGAAGCTTGGTGTACTGACCGAGGGATTCTTGTGCTTCAGGCCTTGACTTCTCAAGTCTTGTCTTTTCTACAAGAGGGTTTAGCTAAAGGTCTTGCTTTTTTCCCTTAGCCTGCTTACCAGGCAAGCTTGAGGGTTATTCCTTGTCGTCACATCCGGACGTACAGAGGTTTCTTTGGGGAGTTAAAAATTTGCGTCCTCCGGTGTGGAAAGTATGTCCTCCTTGGAACCTTAATCTGGTTCTGCGGGTATTGTGCGATGCTCCATTTGAACCAATTAGGAGAGCGACCCTTAAAGATCTGACTCTCAAGGTAGTGTTCCTGGTGGCCATTTGTTCCACCAGGAGAATTTTAGAATTGCAAGCCTTGTCGTGTAGGGATCCATTTCTTCAAATATCTGATTCCGGGATTACGTCGCGTACGGTTCCCTCTTTTGTACCAAAGGTGGTCTCTGCCTTTCATGTTAATCAGACTATTGAGCTTCCGGCTACTGATGCAATTAATAGCAGTGGCTATTCCCTAAGTCAACTTGATTAATAGCAGCTAATGGACTTCTCCTCCAAGAACCTATCCAAACCTTTTTTGAACCCAGCTACACTAATTGCACTAACCACATCTTCTGGCAACAAATTCCAGAGCTTGATTGTGCGTTGAGTGAAAAAGAATTTTCTCCAATTAGTCTTAAATGTGCTACTTGCTAAGTTCAAGGCATGCCCCCTAGTCCTTCTATTATTCGAAAGTGTAAATAACCGAGTCACATCTACTCGTTCAAGACCTCTCATGATCTTAAAGACCTCTATCATATCCCCCTCAGCCATCTCTTCTCCAAGCTGAACATCCCTAACCTCTTCAGCCTTTCCTCATAGGGGAGCTGCTCCATCCCCTTTATCATTTTGGTTGCCCTTCTCTGTACCTTCTCCATCACAACTATATCTTTTTTGAGATGCGGTGACCAGAGTTGTACACAGTATTCAAGACTTAGTTTTTGGGTACTTGCCAGGTTCTTATGGCCTGGATTGGCCACTGTTGGAAACAGGATGCTGGGCTTGATGGACCCTTGGTCTGACCCAGTATGGCATTTTCTTATGTTCTTATGTCTCACTATGGAGCGATATAGAGGCATTATGACATTTTCCGTTTTATTAACCATTCCCTTCCTAATAATTCCTAACATTCTGTTTGCTTTTTTGACTGCTGCAGCACACTGAGCCGACAATTTTAAAGTATTATCCACTATGATGCCTAGATCTTTTTCCTGGGTGGTAGCTCTTAATATGAAACCTAACATCGTGTAACTACAGCAAGGGTTATTTTTCCCTATATGCAACACCTTGCACTTGTCCACATTAAATTTCATCTGCCATTTGGATGCCCAATCTTCTAGTCTTGCAAGGTCCTCCTGTAATGTATCACAGTCTGCTTGTGATTTAACTACTCTGAATAATTTTTTATCATCCGCAAATTTGATAACCTCACTCGTCATATTCCTTTCCAGATCATTTATATATATATATATATTGAAAAGCACCAGTCCAAGTACAGATCCCTGAGGCACTCCACTGTTTTCTCTTTTCCACTGAGAAAATTGACCATTTAATCCTACTCTCTGTTTCCTGTCTTTTAACCAGTTTGTAATCCACGAAAGGACATCGCCTCCTATCCCATGACTTTTTAGTTTTCGTAGAAGCCTCTCATGAGGGACTTTGTCAAACGCCTTCTGGAAATCCAAATACACTACATCTACCGGTTCACCTTTATCCACATGTTTATTAACCCCTTCAAAAAAATGAAGCAGATTTGTTAGGCAAGACTTCCCTTGGGTAAATCCATGTTGACTGTGTCCCATTAAATCATGTCTTTCTTTATGCTCTACGATTTTGATCTTGAGAATAGTTTCCACTATTTTTCCCGGCACCGAAGTCAGGCTCACTGGTCTATAGTTACCCAGATCACCCCTGGAGCCTTTTTTAAATATTGGGGTTACATTGGTTGTGAGGCGTTAATTATTGAGGTATCTGAAGGTTACTAAAGAATTTTGTAGATCAGATCACCTCTTAGTTATGTGGAATAGCCCAAAGAAGGGGTGTCAGGCTTCTCTGGCTAAAATTGTATGTTGGTTTAAGGAGGCAATTGGTTCAACATATATCAGAAGGTTGGCTGGTGCCTGAGAATTTGAAGGCTCACTCGGCGCGTTGTCAGGTGAACTACTGGGCTAAGGCTCAGCAGGTGTCTCCGCAGGAGATATGCAGAAAGGCTACTTGGAAGATGCACCCTTTTGCTGCACACTATTGCTGGGATGTTGGGGTTCTGGTTCCCATGGCCTTTGGTGAGAGTGTTCTTTGAGCGGAACTTTCTAGGTCCCATCCATTGTAGGGGAGCTTAGGTATATCCCAGGAGTCTGGACTGATCTGGGTGCACACAGGGAAAGGAAAATTGGTTCTTTCAAATGCTAATTTTCATTCCTGTAGTACCACAGATCAGTCCAGAGACCTGCCCATTGACAGTGGGAGAGTCGACCGTTCATTTATATGGTTTGTATATAATACAGAGTTGTTGGTGGTTGTCCGCGTTTTCCATGCTCTTTATTTGCATTAGTTTCAGGGATGGTGTCTCCAGTTGTTTACGGCATCCCCATCCTCCGGTTTGTTGGGGGAGTTTACTGTAAAAGCTTTTTTTAATGTCGTTATCATCTTGGCTTGGGTACAGGTCAATACTGAGGGAATGCAGGTGGCACACTAGATTAATTAGCAGTGTCTGTAAAATTTTCTCTGTCTCCATCTGCTGGCAGGGAGGCAAAACCCAGGAGGCTGCACTGATCTGTGATATTACAGGAGCAAAAATTAGCAGGTAAGAACCAATTTTACTGTTTTATTTAAAAATGTATAGTTCTCACAATCCGAAGTTCTTGATGAATTACTACAAAACGTACATATTCAAAAAGTATAAAATAAAATTAAAACATTACTTACATATTTAAAAAAAAATCATAAAATTAAAAAATTAAATTTACTGAATAACACTGAACAAACTATAACAAGATAATAAACTGCTCAATGCCTTTGAAAAATGAATTGTTTTCTGAAGGTGGAATAACAGGTAATTAAGCGAATTTCGCTGTGTAAATTATTCCGGAGAACCAGGCTTGCAGCATAGAATGTTCTCTCTAGTCTCATCCAGTTGTACAAAACGAGCTGATGGAACATCTAATAGCAGATCTTAAAGCTCTTGAAGGCAGGTATATATTCAAGAGATTACTTATGCACAATAGTGTATTACAACTAAGCACACGGTGGACCAATGTTTCAATTTTAAATTGGCTCCCAATATATTGGCGGATACAATGTAGGGTGAATAAAATAGAAGTGATGTGTTATTAGCCTAGCTGTGGCATTCTGAACTGCCTGGAGACATTTCAATTTGAAGGCTGGAAGGCCTACATACAGAGAATTACAGTAATCTAGTTTTGACAGTACCAGTGATTGAATTATGGTCCTAAAGTCATGCATAGTTAGATATGGTTTTAAATTGCAAACATGGAGTTTATTGAATGCACTAGTTGCTACATTTTTTATTTGATCTTTAAGCGACAAATCTGATTCAAGCTGAATTCCAAATTTTTGTACGCACCTTGAAATCTAAAAGAGGTTGGATACTCTACTGAGAATTATATGTTCGTTTTATTTACATGTAGGGCTAACTTATCGAACATCCATTGCTGGATTGCTCTCAGTACAGATGTGGTAACTGATTGACATTACCTTTCAGGTCCTGGGATTGCAATAAACAGCATCAGCATTTCCGGCACCTTCTGTGCCACAGGATCCGAGGATGGCTACCTGCGCCTATGGCCATTGGACTTCTCGGCTGTCTTTTTAGAGGCAGGTCAGCAGCTCTTATCTTTGTTTCGCTTTGTACCTGCTATTCATCCACACTTGCTTTAGAAGGAACCAGCTTCTCCTGAAACTAAGCTCTTGATCGCCACCCAAGGCTCACATGTTGTGTCCCATTTAACTGTCTCCATATTTCTCCAATCTTAGATTTCTTCCCAGCAGGGTTTCAAGTGGGTTGGCAGTTTTCACACCCCAAGCTAGTGTAAGGGAGGAGAAAGAAGAATGGTTATGGCCAAGTGGATTCTTCCTGCCACTGCAGCAATTGGTTTTTTCCTCTTCTCGTTTTCCACTCCTCTGACGAGTTTGCTTTCCCTTTTTCCTTTTCCCCTAGTCCTGCTCTTCTTCTACTTCCTCCCTGTTGGACCCATTGCTCTGTCGCATCAAAGGCAGTGGCATGAGGACATGGGGGAACGTCCATTTCTGAACCTGGTGGTTGCTCCATTCCTGCGCCCCTAATGCTTCCTGACTGGAGAGAAAATGGATGAGGGAAGGGGTGGGAGCAGCCAGGGAGGGGACCTCAAATAGAGGGAAGCGGACAGGAGAAGAATCTGGGGAACTGGAGGAAGATAGGGAGGAGAGAAACGGGGTGGGGGGAAGCAACATCTGAAAGAGAAAAGAGTGAAGGTTCAGGAGAGGTGTAAAGTAGGCGAGGAGGGGGAAAAAAGAGGAGCCTGGGAGGAAAGAGGGAGGGAGAAGAATAGGAACCTGAGAGAGAGAGAGCACCCACACTCGTTTTCCACTTTCACTTCTGCTCTCTATTCATTTCCATCAGTGGACTGAAACTCTACCATTAAAGAGAGTCCTCTTTCTCCTTGCGTTCGAGAGGAATTATGCCACCACAGTTATTCACCTCCTAAGCTTCCTCACTTTGTAAAGACTCTTAAATAAAGCCATGAATTTTAGATCAAAATGTTGACTGTTGAGCCAGTCTGAGCTTGAAGGTTAGCATGACAGGCATGGTTAACAATTGGGACCATAAGTGTCATGCTGAGTTGGATCCACGGTCTGTGGAGCCCATCAGCCCATCTTCAACAGTGGCTAATCTGTTGAATTTATACTAATTTTAGCATGCATATGCCGTTCCCTGTACGTACCAGGATCAGTCCAGGACACCTGGGTTGTGACTCCGCACCAGTAGATGGAGACAGACTAAAACTTGTGGGCGGAGCCATATAAGCCCCTGTGCCAGTCACAGCCCCTCAGTCTTACTCTGTCTCCAGTAGATGGTGCAGGTCTAGTCACAGCCCTGCCTGACCTGATTCTGGTGTTGGTGTTAGTCAGGTTTGAATTTTTGGGCTAGGTTTTTTGTTAGGCATAGTTGTTTTATATACCAAATTGGGGTTTTCTTTTAATCCCTTAGTCTCGGGTGCCCTGCCTCCCAGGGGGGTTGAGAGGTCCTGAGGGGACTACCCTCCCCCGGTTGAGGCCGCTGCCAGGGTCGAGGACCCGGCTGGTCTAGTGGCAGCGTCAGGGGTGACACCGGGGAGCCCGGTTCACTCACCCCTGCAGGACTAGGGCTCCAGGACCCGGGACAGCGGCGTCAGCGTTTAAAAAAAAAAAAAAAAAAAAAAAAAGTTTTCTGTTTTTATTTTGTTGCGGCCGGCTCTCCGTTGCTTCGGCGTCGCTGCTCCGTCGTTTTCGCGCAGGGGGGCGCCGCAGGCGAGAGGGGAGGTCGCCGAATTAGTTTTTTCTTTAATTTTGACGCGCCTCAGTTTTTTACTTCCCGCGGTCGCCGGCTTGCCGCGCGGTTCTTCAGGCAAGGCCTGTGGGTCGGCGCGCGCACGCGCGTGTTTTTTCCAGGAGGGCCTCTGCTCGGCCTGCATCCAGGACGGTGAACCAACGTCCAGGGCATCGCGGGGGGCTCGGGCCCGGATCGTGCGTTCGCCGCCGCGAGGGGTAGGCTCAATAAATAGGCCTCAGGACATTTTCCTGCTCAGCGCGGGAGCGGCGGCCATTTTGGCCACTGGCAAGGAATTCTCGCGGACCGCGGCAGGCGATTCGGCTCTCCCTCCCGCGTTATCCCCGCAGCGGGGCGCGGCAGGAGGGGGCGCCGAGGAGGGGCTTCAGCCCCGGGGGGATTCCGGCGCCGATTCTTCCAAATCCGGGTCGTTTCTCTGAGGATTTCGCGGGCTTGCTGCGCAAGGTACTTATGTACAAGCGCAGCAAGCGCTCCCGAGGGGGGGGGCTCTGGGGAGGGCTCCAACCAGGCCCCACCGAGTAAGCGCAAGGCGAAAAAGACCGCGATGCTCGCCCAGGAGCCAGCGCGAGGGAAACGGCTTCCCCGGAGCGTACCTCAGGAGTCAGATCCAGAAGATTCCTCCACGGCGGATACTGGTGGTCTCGAGGAACCCCCGAGGGGGGCTGAGGAGACGGGGGCGGATGGCTCCGCCCAGCCCGGCGCGGTAGCAGGTACCCAGGCAGCGGACGGGGATGACCCCAAGGTAGTCCGTCTGTTCCGCAGAGAGGAACTGTCGCCATTCATCCCGGCCATTCTCCAGGACCTGGGGATAGAGGCTTCCCCAGTGGTGGTCCGCCAGGAGGTCAATATGGATCCAGTGCGACTGGGATACCCCGGAATTAGGGTTGATAGTCAGCAAGGCCATGGATAAGCTCTACCCCGCTCCCGGAGGAGGCGCTGGAGCTTCTGCAACTTCCAAAGGTGGATTCAGCGGTCTCCACGGTGACGAAGAGGCCCACTATCCCGGTCACGGGGGCGACGGCCCTTCGGGATATACAAGACAGGAAGCTTGTAGTGCAGCTCAAGAAGATATTTGAGGTATCCGCCCTAGGGGTGCGGGCAGCAATCTGCACTAACTTCACCATGCGCGCTAGTTTACGCTGGGCCCAGGTCCTTCAGGCGAATGCAGGCCTGTTGGCGGAGGTGGCGTCTCAGGCTGATAGATTGGAGGCGGCAATAGCTTATGGAGCTGACGCCCTCCACAACCTGCTGCGCACCTCTGCTAGGTCCATAGTAGCCGCAGTTTCGGCGCGCCGTCTCCTGTGGCTACGCAACTGGGCAGCGGATGGCTCTTCCAAAGCCCACCTGGGTTCGTTACCTTTCAAGGAGTTGGATGATTTGATGGTTTCTCTGGGAGAGAACAGGGCATTCTAGCTGCCCGAGGATAGGGCCAGGGCGCGGCCCTCCTTTCCGGCCAGTGCCCGGTTCCGGGGGCCCAGGAAATCGCGCCCTCAAAGATCCGCCGGCTCTTCGTATAGACCATCTTCTTCCCGGAACACTCAATGGCAGCAGTCCTTTCGTGGGAAAAGTTACGGGGAGCAAGGCGGGGCCCTGTCGGGTGCGGAGTCCAAGCCCTCGCATTGAACTCCGGCCGGTCCACCTCTCGTCGCGCCTGCGGCACGCCGTTCCAAATGTAGGGGCACGGTTAACTTTATATTTCGAGGAGTGGACCAGGGTGACGTCGGGCCAGTGGGTCCTCGACGTGATAAGACACGGCTACGAGTTAGATTTTGCTCGCATCCCAGCGGACGAGTTCCTGGTCTCGCCCTGCAAGGCCCCAGGAAGAGGGCAGCGATGTTGGACACCTTCCGTCGGCTGGAAAGCTTGGGGGCCATATCCCCCGTCCCTGCCGATCGGCGCGGCTCGGGCCGTTACTCCATTTACTTCGTAGTTCCCAAGAAGGACGGCACTTCAAGGCCAATTCTGGACCTCAAAGGGGTAAACAGATGTCTTCGCGTTCCCCACTTCGAAATGGAAACGATTCGGTCAGTTATTGCTTCGGTGCGTCCGGGCGAATTTCTGACTCCTCTGGATCTCACAGGAGGCGTACCTTCACGTGGGCATTCAGCCATCGTGCCAGCAGTTTCTGAGGTTCTGCGTTCTGGGGAGGCACTACCAATTTCGGGTGCTCCTTTTTGGTCTTGCAACGGCGCCTCGGACATTCATGAAAGTGATGGTGGTAGTGGCGGCGCAGCTGCGACGGGAAGGTCTTCTAGTTCTTCCTTACCTAGACGATTGGCTGATTCGGGCGAAGTCAGAGAGTCAGTGTCGATGGGCGGTGGACAGGGTCCTCCAGTTCTTGCAGTCCCTAGGCTGGGTGGTCCATTACAACAAAAGTTATTTGGCTCCCACTCAGTCCTTGGAATATCTGGGGGCCTTATTCGACACGAAACGGGGCAGGGTAATCCTCTCTCAAGATCGGATATGCAAACTGCAATCTCAGGTACGGCGTCTGTTGTCTCTTCGCCGTCCACGAGTCTGCGATTACCTGACGGTGCTGGGGTCTATGGCTTCAACGCTCGCGTTGGTACCCTGGGCGTTCGCTCACCTGCGGCCATTGCAGTCTTCTTTGCTGTCCCGTTGGACACCAGTTTCAGAGGATTTCTACCTACTGCTCCCGCTTGTGGGTCCGGCGAGATCCAGTCTTCTTTGGTGGCTGGATCCAAGTCATCTGTCCTGTGGCATATCCCTTCTCGTTCCCGACTGGACGGTGGTGGCCACGGATGCCAGTCTCTCCGGCTGGGGAGCAGTTTGCCTAGGGAAGTCGGTGCAAGGTCGTTGGTCAGCGTCGCAAGCTCAATGGTCCATCAACCACCTCGAGACCAGAGCGGTCTGTCTGGCTCTCCAAGCCTTCATACCCTTGGTGCGGGGACAGGCGGTCCGAGTACTGTCAGACAACGCAACCACCGTGGCCTACATCAGTCGTCAAGGAGGGACGAGAAGTCCACTGGTGGCGGAAGAGGTGAGAATTTTGATGGCCTGGTCGGAACAACATCTCAGCAGCATAGCAGTGTCTCACATTGCCGGGGTCGACAACGTGCAGGCGGATTTCTCAGCAGGTATCGTCTAGATCCTGGAGAGTGGGAACTGGCGGACGAGGCGTTTCTTCTCCTCTGCAGGACGTGGGGAGTTCCCCACTTGGATCCGATGGCCACGTGGCACAACGCGAAGGCTCCGCGTTTTTTACAGTCGGCGTCGAGAGCGGGGAGCAGAGGGCGTCGATGCGCTGGTGCTCCCTTGGCCGACGGATGTGCTGCTGTACGTGTTTCCCCCGTGGCCACTGATCGGCAAGATCCTGCGGCATGTAGAATTGCACCCATCCAACGTGATCATGGTGGCACCGGAGTGGCCACGCCGTCCATGGTTCGCAGACCTCATTCAGTTGTCAGCGGAGGCTCCCCTTCGTCTCCACGGCTTCGCGGGGCTGCTTCATCAGGGCCCCGTCTGTTTGGAGGATGTGGATCACTTTTGTCTCGCGGCATGCTTTTGAGAGGAATCGGTTAAAGAGCAAAGGTTACTCGGACGCGGTTATTGCTACGCTGCTGAGGTCCCGGAAGCAGTCTCCTTCCCTGCTTATGTCAGGGTCTGGGTAGTTTTTGAGGATTGGTGTATGAAGCGAGGTTTGGATCCCACCGCCGCTGCGGTCCTCTGATATTCTGGCTTTCCTCCAGGTGGGACTGGCCAGAGGCTTGGCGTGCAGTTCCCTACGGGTCCAAGTGGTGGCACTTGGTTGTTTGCGGGGGAAGGTCGGGGGGATCCCTCTGGCTCTTCACCCGGATATAGCCCGTTTTCCTGAAGGGGGGCTAAGCATCTCCGTCCTCCCTTGCGTCCTTCCTGTCCGGCTTGGAATCTTAATTGGTTCTTTCTGCCTTATGTCGGCACCGTTTGAGCCTTTTTGCAGCGCTCTACTGTCTAGGATCTCAACGTTGAAGACCGTGTTTCTGGTGGCGATTTCTTCGGCACGCCGTATCTCGGAATTGCAGGCGTGGTCATGTAGGGAGCCGTCCTTGCGACTCTCCGCCACAGGCGTTTCCTGCGCACGGTCCCTTCTTTCTTCCGAAGGTAGTCTCGGCTTTTCATTTGAATCAATCCGTTGAACTTCCCGCTTTCGCGGTCGGGGAGTCGTCGGATCCGAAGACGAGAGACTTACGAAAGCTGGATGTGAGGAGGTCCCTCCTTCGCTATCTGGAGGTCACTAATCCTTTTCGGATAAACGGATCATCTGTTTGTCCTCCTTTCTGGTCCCAAGAAAGGGGCTGCAGCGTCTCGCACGACGATCGCCCGTTGGCTCTAAGAGGCCATAGGCTCAGCGTACTTGTACGGGGAAAGACTCCGCCGGTGGGGTCTTCGGGCTCATTCGACAAGGTCTCACGCTGCGTCCTGGGCGGAGTCTTCTCAGGTGTCGCCCCAAGAGATTGTAGGGCGGCTACCTGGCAGTCGTTGCATACCTTCGTCAGACATTACCGTCTGGATGTTCAGGCCGCTGAGGTCGGAGGGTTTGGAGAGAGGGTACTCCGAGCAGGACTCTCTGCTTCCCACCCTCGGTAAGTTGGCTCTGGTACATCCCAGGTGTCCTGGACTGATCCTGGTACGTACAGGGAAAGGAAAATTAGTTTCTTACCTGATAATTTTCATTCCTGTAGTACCAAGGATCAGTCCAGGATCCCGCCCGCTGACGGAGAGTCCGCTCATCGTTGTTTCCTTGCGCTACCGCTTGTTCGCTCTCCCGGTTGGGGAGTCCGGTTCCGCAGGGTTGGAATTGTTTCCGATTAAATGGCAAGTTTTGTTAGTTAGCTATGGTTGCCCTTTGGGTTTCTACTTTGACATTACGTATGACTGAGGGGCTGTGACTGGCACAGGGGGCTTATATGGCTCCGCCCACAAGTTTTAGTCTGTCTCCATCTACTGGTGCGGAGTCAGCCCATCTTCAACAGTGGCTAATCTGTTGAATTTATACTAATTTTAGCATGCATATGCCGTTCCCTGTACGTACCAGGATCAGTCCAGGACACCTGGGTTGTGACTCCGCACCAGTAGATGGAGACAGACTAAAACTTGTGGGCGGAGCCATATAAGCCCCTGTGCCAGTCACAGCCCCTCAGTCTTACTCTGTCTCCAGTAGATGGTGCAGGTCTAGTCACAGCCCTGCCTGACCTGATTCTGGTGTTGGTGTTAGTCAGGTTTGAATTTTTGGGCTAGGTTTTTTGTTAGGCATAGTTGTTTATATACCAAATTGGGGTTTTCTTTTAATCCCTTAGTCTCGGGTGCCCTGCCTCCCAGGGGGGTTGAGAGGTCCTGAGGGGACTACCCTCCCCCGGTTGAGGCCGCTGCCAGGGTCGAGGACCCGGCTGGTCTAGTGGCAGCGTCAGGGGTGACACCGGGGAGCCCGGTTCACTCACCCCTGCAGGACTAGGGCTCCAGGACCCGGGACAGCGGCGTCAGCGTTTAAAAAAAAAAAAAAAAAAAAAAAGTTTTCTGTTTTTATTTTGTTGCGGCCGGCTCTCCGTTGCTTCGGCGTCGCTGCTCCGTCGTTTTCGCGCAGGGGGGCGCCGCAGGCAGAGGGGAGGTCGCCGAATTAGTTTTTTCTTTAATTTTGACGCGCCTCAGTTTTTTACTTCCCGCGGTCGCCGGCTTGCCGCGCGGTTCTTCAGGCAAGGCCTGTGGGTCGCGCGCGCGCGTTTTTTCCAGGAGGGCCTCTGCTCGGCCTGCATCCAGGACGGTGAACAACGTCCGGGCATCGCGGGGGGCTCGGGCCCGGATCGCGCGTTCGCCGCCGCGAGGGGTAGGCCAGTAAATAGGCCTCAGGACATTTTCCCGCTCAGCGCGGGAGCGGCGGCCATTTTGGCCACTGGCAAGGAATTCTCGCGGACCGCGGCAGGCGATTCGGCTCTCCCTCCCGCGTTATCCCCGCAGCGGGGCGCGGCAGGGGGGGCGCCGAGGAGGGGCTTCGGCCCCGGGGGGATTCCGACGCCGATTCTTCCAATCCGGGTCGTTTTCTGAGGATTTCGCGGGCTTGCTGCGCAAGGTACTTAAGTACAAGCGCAGCAAGCGCTCCCGAGGGGGGGGCTCTGGGGAGGGCTCCAACCAGGCCCCACCGAGTAAGCGCAAGGCGAAAAAGACCGCGATGCTCGCCCAGGAGCCAGCGCGAGGGAAACGGCTTCCCCGGAGCGTACCTCAGGAGTCAGATCCAGAAGATTCCTCCACGGCGGATACTGGTGGTCTCGAGGAGCCCCCGAGGGGGGCTGAGGAGACGGGGGCGGATGGCTCCGCCCAGCCCGGCGCGGGAACAGGTACCCAGGCAGCGGACGGGGATGACCCCAAGGTAGTCCGTCTGTTCCGCAGAGAGGAACTGTCGCCATTCATCCCGGCCATTCTCCAGGACCTGGGGATAGAGGCTTCCCAGTGGTGGTCCGCCAGGAGGCAATATGGATCCAGTGCGACTGGGATACCCCGGAATTAGGGTTGATAGTCAGCAAGGCCATGGATAAAGCTCTAACCCCGCTCCCGGAGGAGGCGCTGGAGCTTCTGCAACTTCCAAAGTGGATTCAGCGGTCTCCACGGTGACGAAGAGGCCCACTATCCCGGTCACGGGGGCGACGGGCCCTTCGGGATATACAAGGACAGGAAGCTTGTAGTGCAGCTCAAGAAGATATTTGAGTATCCGCCCTAGGGGTGCGGGCAGCAATCTGCACTAACTTCACCATGCGCGCTAGTTTACGCTGGGCCCAGGTCCTTCAGGCGAATGCAGGCCTGTTGGCGGAGGGTGGCGTCTCAGGCTGATAGATTGGAGGCGGCAATAGCTTATGGAGCTGACGCCCTCCACAACCTGCTGCGCACCTCTGCTAGGTCCATAGTAGCCGCAGTTTCGGCGCGCCGTCTCCTGTGGCTACGCAACTGGGCAGCGGATGGATCTTCCAAAGCCCACCTGGGTTCGTTACCTTTCAAGGAGTTGGATGATTTGATGGTTTCTCTGGGAGAGAACAGGGCATTCTAGCTGCCCGAGGATAGGGCCAGGGCGCGGGCCCTCCTTTCCGGCCAGTGCCCGGTTCCGGGGGCCCAGGAAATCGCGCCCTCAAAGATCCGCCGGCTCTTCGTATAGACCATCTTCTTCCCGGAACACTCAATGGCAGCAGTCCTTTCGTGGGAAAAGTTACGGGGAGCAAGGCGGGGCCCTGTCGGTGGCGGAGTCCAAGCCCCTCGCATTGAACTCAGGCCGGTCCACCTCTCGTCGCGCTGCGGCACGCCGTTTCCCAAATGTAGGGGCACGGTTAACTTTATATTTCGAGGAGTGGACCAGGGTGACGTCGGGCAGTGGGGTCCTCGACGTGATAAGACACGGCTACGAGTTTAGATTTTGCTCGCATCCCAGCGGACGAGTTCCTGGTCTCGCCCTGCAAGGCCCCAGGAAGAGGGCAGCGATGTTGGACACCTTCCGTCGGCTGGAAAGCTTGGGGGCCATATCCCCCGTCCCTGCCGATCGGCGCGGCTCGGGCCGTTACTACTCCATTTACTTCGTAGTTCCCAAGAAGGACGGCACTTCAAGGCCAATTCTGGGACCTCAAAGGGGTAAACAGATGTCTTCGCGTTCCCCACTTCGAAATGGAAACGATTCGGTCAGTTATTGCTTCGGTGCGTCCGGGCCGAATTTCTGACTCCTCTGGATCTCACAGGAGGCGTACCTTCACGTGGGCATTCAGCCATCGTGCCAGCAGTTTCTGAGGTTCTGCGTTCTGGGGAGGCACTACCAATTTCGGGTGCTCCTTTTTGGTCTTGCAAACGGCGCCTCGGACATTCATGAAAGTGATGGTGGTAGTGGCGGCGCAGCTGCGACGGGAAGGTCTTCTAGTTCTTCCTTACCTAGACGATTGGCTGATTCGGGGCGAAGTCAGAGAGTCAGTGTCGATGGGCGGTGGACAGGGTCCTCCAGTTCTTGCAGTCCCTAGGCTGGGTGGTCCATTACAACAAAAGTTATTTGGCTCCCACTCAGTCCTTGGAATATCTGGGGGCCTTATTCGACACGAAACGGGGCAGGGTAATCCTCTCTCAAGATCGGATATGCAAACTGCAATCTCAGGTACGGCGTCTGTTGTCTCTTTCGCCGTCCACGAGTCTGCGATTACCTGACGGTGCTGGGGTCTATGGCTTCAACGCTCGCGTTGGTACCCTGGGCGTTCGCTCACCTGCGGCCATTGCAGTCTTCTTTGCTGTCCCGTTGGACACCAGTTTCAGAGGATTTCTACCTACTGCTCCCGCTTGTGGGTCCGGCGAGATCCAGTCTTCTTTGGTGGCTGGATCCAAGTCATCTGTCCTGTGGCATATCCCTTCTCGTTCCCCGACTGGACGGTGGTGGCCACGGATGCCAGTCTCTCCGGCTGGGGAGCAGTTTGCCTAGGGAAGTCGGTGCAAGGTCGTTGGTCAGCGTCGCAAGCTCAATGGTCCATCAACCCACCTCGAGACCAGAGCGGTCTGTCTGGCTCTCCAAGCCTTCATACCCTTGGTGCGGGGACAGGCGGTCCGAGTACTGTCAGACAACGCAACCACCGTGGCCTACATCAGTCGTCAAGGAGGGACGAGAAGTCCACTGGTGGCGGAAGAGGTGAGAATTTTGATGGCCTGGTCGGAACAACATCTCAGCAGCATAGCAGTGTCTCACATTGCCGGGGTCGACAACGTGCAGGCGGATTTCTCAGCAGGTATCGTCTAGATCCTGGAGAGTGGGAACTGGCGGACGAGGCGTTTCTTCTCCTCTGCAGGACGTGGGGAGTTCCCCACTTGGATCCGATGGCCACGTGGCACAACGCGAAGGCTCCGCGTTTTTTTACAGTCGGCGTCGAGAGCGGGGAGCAGAGGGGCGTCGATGCGCTGGTGCTCCCTTGGCCGACGGATGTGCTGCTGTACGTGTTTCCCCCGTGGCCACTGATCGGCAAGATCCTGCGGCATGTAGAATTGCAACCCATCCAACGTGATCATGGTGGCACCGGAGTGGCCACGCCGTCCATGGTTCGCAGACCTCATTCAGTTGTCAGCGGAGGCTCCCCTTCGTCTCCACGGCTTCGCGGGGCTGCTTCATCAGGGCCCCGTCTGTTTGGAGGATGTGGATCACTTTTGTCTCGCGGCATGCTTTTGAGAGGAATCGGTTAAAGAGCAAAGTTTACTCGGACGCGGTTATTGCTACGCTGCTGAGGTCCCGGAAGCAGTCTCCTTCCCTGGCTTATGTCAGGGTCTGGGTAGTTTTTGAGGATTGGTGTATGAAGCGAGGTTTGGATCCCACCGCCGCTGCGGTCTCTGATATTCTGGCTTTCCTCCAGGTGGGACTGGCCAGAGGCTTGGCGTGCAGTTCCCTACGGGTCCAAGTGGTGGCACTTGGTTGTTTGCGGGGGAAGGTCGGGGGGGATCCCCTCTGGCTCTTCACCCGGATATAGCCCGTTTTCCTGAAGGGGGCTAAGCATCTCCGTCCTCCCTTGCGTCCTTCCTGTCCGGCTTGGAATCTTAATTGGGTTCTTTCTGCCTTATGTTCGGCACCGTTTGAGCCTTTTTGCAGCGCTCTACTGTCTAGGATCTCACGTTGAAGACCGTGTTTCTGGTGGCGATTTCTTCGGCACGCCGTATCTCGGAATTGCAGGCGTGGTCATGTAGGGAGCCGTCCTTGCGACTCTCCGCCACAGGCGTTTCCTTGCGCACGTCCCTTCTTTCTTCCGAAGGTAGTCTCGGCTTTTCATTTGAATCAATCCGTTGAACTTCCCGCTTTCGCGGTCGGGGAGTCGTCGGATCCGAAGACGAGAGACTTACGAAAGCTGGATGTGAGGAGGTCCCTCCTTCGCTATCTGGAGGTCACTAATCCTTTTCGGATAACGGATCATCTGTTTGTCCTCCTTTCTGGTCCCAAGAAAGGGGCTGCAGCGTCTCGCACGACGATCGCCCGTTGGCTCTAAGAGGCCATAGGCTCAGCGTACTTTGTACGGGGGAAGACTCCGCCGGTGGGGTCTTCGGGCTCATTCGACAAGGTCTCACGCTGCGTCCTGGGCGGAGTCTTCTCAGGTGTCGCCCCAAGAGATTGTAGGGCGGCTACCTGGCAGTCGTTGCATACCTTCGTCAGACATTACCGTCTGGATGTTCAGGCCGCTGAGGTCGGAGGGTTTGGAGAGAGGGTACTCCGAGCAGGACTCTCTGCTTCCCACCCTCGGTAAGTTGGCTCTGGTACATCCCAGGTGTCCTGGACTGATCCTGGTACGTACAGGGAAAGGAAAATTAGTTTCTTACCTGATAATTTTCATTCCTGTAGTACCAAGGATCAGTCCAGGATCCCGCCCGCTGACGGAGAGTCCGCTCATCGTTGTTTCCTTGCGCTCACCGCTTGTTCGCTCTCCCGGTTGGGGAGTCCGGTTCCGCAGGGTTGGAATTGTTTCCGATTAAATGGCAAGTTTTGTTAGTTAGCTATGGTTGCCCTTTGGGTTTCTACTTTGACATTACGTATGACTGAGGGGCTGTGACTGGCACAGGGGCTTATATGGCTCCGCCCACAAGTTTTAGTCTGTCTCCATCTACTGGTGCGGAGTCACAACCCAGGTGTCCTGGACTGATCCTTGGTACTACAGGAACGAAAATTATCAGGTAAGAAACTAATTTTCCTTTACTTCATAGCATGAAATTTTTAGCAGATACTGCATGGCCTTCATGTGCATGCTAAGCTTTCTTGTATAGGCTGGATTTGTGCGAGCTAATAAGTAAGTGGATAGAAATATTACCCCAGAGCATTGAAAGTTCAGGCACTCAGACTATTCAGTGTTGCTTTCTAGTACTTTATGAGGGTAATTTTCAAAGGGACCACACAAAAAGCATTCTTTTACAAAATTGCCCACCTGTTATGCAGGTAAACTTTTGCATGTATATCATGCCCATGTGTAAGTTTGCCCGGACTAAGCACAGTGTTTGGATTTATGTGCATACTTTTTGAAACTGCACTGTGTGCACAACAAATAGCGGGTGTAACTTGTGCAGGATGAATTTGGTGGGATAATTTTCAAAGCAGACTTAATGTATTTACAGTATAAGTTCTTACCCTCTGGAAGGGTAATGGACTCGTTTGCCATCTCCACTTTCATTCAAGTTTGGAGATATTGATCAACAAAGGTAAGACTGAGCTGTTCATCATTGGGCATAGCCTGGGCCTGAATGGGGCAAGAAATTCCTTTTAAGAGCCTGATTTATTGTGACTGGATGGAGGTGTTTCAGCAGTGCCTTATAGGTCTGTCTGTTCTTGTCTCTCCCTTTCCAGAGCACGAAGGTCCAGTGAGCTCCGGGATTATCAGTCCTGATGGTCTCAAGGTTCTTTCTACCACATCCACAGGGAATCTGGGTTACCTGGACATCCCATCCCATGGCTTCCACACTCTAATGCGCTCACATGCTGATTCCATCCTAGCATTCTCGGTGGATGTGATCCGGAAGCAACTGGCTACAGTGTCCCAGGATAACACCATCCGGATTTGGGAGCTGGCATCCATGCAGCAGGTAGGGCAAGGACATGACAGCAAGCCTTGTGTGAGTTGGCCGGTCTGACACAGACGGGCTTTACAGTGTAGCAGGCATTGTTAAAGAAAAACCTTGGGGTCAGTTATGATTGTCTGGGAAATGAGATTGAATATCATCAGTCATCAGAGTAGGCAGTGGAGCATATTGGTTAGGACACCAAATGTAAATCGTGGATGCTGATTCAATAACCCTCTGCACCACACACTGTGATCTTGAGAAGGTCATTTAGAAACAGAGAAACGTGGTAGCAGAAAAAGACCTTTCGGCCTATCTAGTCTTCCCATTCACACTAACTATTCATCTTTACAGTCCTTACCACTCCTTCAGAGATCCTCTCTGTTTATCCCATGCTTTCTTGAATTCAGATACTGTCCTTGACTCCTCCATCTTCACAGAGGGCTGTTCCATGCATTCACTACCCTAACTATAAAGAAATATTTCCTTACATTACTCCTGAGTCTACTCCCTTTCACTCCCATCCCATGACCTCTCATTCTAGAGCCTCTTTTCCATTGAAGATTCAATGAGATTATGCATCCTGCGCTTTAGACCTGCTAAGCAGGCATCAGCAGCAACTGCAATGATTCATGCTTGGGCTGTTTACCTTGCAGGGACATTTTTTCTCCTAGATCCTCACATATGGGTGACATCATTGGATGGAGCCCAGCACAGAAAACTTATCGCTGGTGAATCAGGGCCTGGAGTATGGAAAACACGAGGTTCATTCAACCTACAATGTTTTCGAGATGGCATCAAGAGTCTCTGCAGCGGAAATCGGCGCCTGCAGAATGATATGGCTGTGGGTCTCTAATCTCTGACCAGAAGTACAGGAAAGACTCTCTGACTTGCAGTGTACAGGAGAGGATCTCTTCAGAGATAAGGTGAGGGACATGGTGGCCCAGTTACGGGATTACCATGAGACCCTCCAACAGCTCTTCGCCAGCACTTCAGACCCGCCGTCCTCAGCTAGGAGGTCTGTGAGGCAGTGTCAGAGGAAGTCTTTCTACCATCAAGAGGAAAGTACTATACTCCGGCCCCTTGCTCTCATTCACAGGATGAGCTCCCATGGAAATCCCAGGCAGCAGAGAGCTCCCACGTCCCAGCCAAATCCTGGGATGGGGTTTTGATTGGATCGTAGGGAGCATGAGCCAGCCATCTGTACCCGTCATGCTGTCGGGGGCTGGCTACGGTTCTTTGCGGATCAGTGGCCCAGTATAACCTCGGACCAGTTGGGCTCTGTCCATCGACCATCAAGTGTACCAACTGAACTGTACCACTAAATTGTCCTCTGTGCCTGTTTGGGGGCCAATAGCAGATCAGGAGGTCCTGTTAAGGTAGCTCTCCACCCTCTTAACGGCCAGAGCTGTCAAACCTATTCCACCAAGGCAAAGAGGGCAGGGATTCTACTCCCGGTACTTTCTGATTCCAAAGAGAACAGGGGGACTCTGTCCCATCCTAGACCTGAGGGCCTTGAACAAGTTTCTCAAAAAAGAAAAGTTCAAGATGGTTTCTCTGGACACCCTGATTCCCATCCTGCAAAAAGGGGACAGGCTATGCTCCCTCGATTTAAAGGATGCATATACTCACATCCGAGATCTTCCCAGGTCACAGGAAGTGATAAGAGTATACTACCATCCACCTGGTCAAGATGGTGAGACTGACAGTGAAATGCTAAGACAAATTAGGGAAGCTAACCAAATTGGTAGTGCAGTAATAATGGGAGATTTCAATTATCCCAATATAGACTGGGTAAATGTAACATCGGGGCATGCTAGAGAGATAAACTTCCTGGATGGAATAAATGATAGCTTTATGGAGCAATTGGTTCAGGAACAGACGAGAGAGGGAGCAATTTTAGATCTAATTCTCAGTGGAACGCAGGATTTGGTGAGAGAGGTAACAGTGGTGGGGCCGCTTGGCAATAGTGATCATAGTATGATCAAATTTGAATTCCCTGTACGTACCAGGATCAGTCCAGACGGTGGGTTATGTCCCCCGTCCAGCAGATGGAGTCAGACAAGGCTTCGGAGGGTGCTGCCATATAAAGAAGTGCACCCTCCATAAATCCTCAGTATCTTTCTGACTCCAGCAGATAGGAGTAGGGGAACCTTGACTTCCCCTGTCTTGGGGACACTTTATCCTCTTTACTTCTTCTCTTGTGTTTGTTTGTGCTGAGGATGGATCAAGTTATTTAAAAAAAAAAAAAAGCATAGGGAGTGACTATTGGCTTGCAGACAGTTCTGTCTTACCTTCGCTCCCTTTCTCAGTTCTCTCTCCGATGGGGTAAGTTTCTGGGGTTGAGTTTTTTGGGAATTTTGTTTAAAAAAAAAAAAAAATCTCTCTCCTAGGTATCTTGATTTCTCGTCTTGGCGGTGGATGTTGGAGGTTTCAACCTCTTCCCCCCCTCGCCGCGGCCCGACTTGCGGCCCCAAGACACGCATTCCCTGGGGGGGCTGCTGCAGCAGAGACGTCACATTCCTCTGCTGCCACTGACGGGGTCGGAGGCGAAGCGGATGCATTTTCCCGCTCCCCGCAGCGTTGTCCTGGCTCCACAGCGGCTCTCGAATTTCCCCCCCCCCCTCCCCTTCCCCTCCGAGCGTCAGCATGCCGAGGGCCTCTCGTTGCTCGGCGTGCGGGGAACCGGGATTGCGGTTATCCTGTGAGGGGGTGTGCACACGGTGCCTCCCTGGTGGGGAGGGCACCTCTCAGCCACCGGGACGTCCTTTTTCGCATGATCCAGCGCACCTTCGGGAACAGGGGCTAGCCCCGTTGCTGCTTCACGCGGGAACGGCAGCCATCTTGGCTTCGGAGACTCGCATGCAGGAGCCATCAGGGGAAGACAGGGAGGATTTTTTGGATATCCCCCGCCGATTTTGACTCCGGTTCCGCCCCTGGGATCCCAAATACAGTCGGGAAACTCTGCTACTCTGCCCCCCCTAGGTCCTCCTCCCTTCTCTGCGGACTTTATTTTGCTCATGCACAATGCCTACCTGGCAAGGCTGGACCAGGCTACGGATCCCACAGTGGGACCCCCACCCCACCCAAAGTTCCCTGGGCAGCGGATACTCCCTCGGGGATCCAGGCCCCAGTGGGGGGGCACCAGGGGCCACCCACGGGACCTCCAGGGTATGTTTCGCCCTCCCACCGGCAGGAGGGGCTGGCCCAGCCCCGGATCAGGCTGGGGATGACCCCCTGCCTAGCCAGGATGATCCCCTGCTTGCCGCATAGATAGAAGGCGATGACCCGAGGGTGCCCCGGATTTTTCAGAAGGACGAGTTGGACGCACTCGTTCCTCATATTCTACAGGAGCTGGACATCGAGCCTCCCCAGGATTCTTTGGGGCCCTCCACCCCGGTTGCCTCCTCCTCGAGCAAGAAGGGGGACCCAGTCCTATTGGGTCTGCGCCCTCTGTCCCAGGGCCTTCCCCACCCATCCCACCTTCCTATAGCTATTGGCCAGGGAATGGGATATGCCCGAGGCCTCGCTTAAGGTCAGCAGAGTGATGGAAAAGCTATATCCTCTTCCCGAGGACTTCCTGGATCTTCTTAATGTTCCGAAGGTGGACTCCGCAGTGTCTGCAGTTACTGATCGGACAACTATCCCGGTTACGGGAGGCATGGCCCTGCGGGATCTACAGGACAGGAAGCTGGAAGTCTACCTCAAAAGGGTATTTGAGGTTTCTGCTTTGGGAGTCCGAGCGACCATTTGTAGCTCACTGGCGCAGAGAGCGGGGCTCCGCTGGGTTCAGCAACTCCTTACTTCTCAGGACCTACCACCGGAGGAAGCAAGCCAGGCGGACCGCCTAGAGGCTGTCATCGCCTATGGAGCGGACGCCCTGTATGATCTGCTACGCGTACTGGCAAGATCCATGGTTTCGGTAGTAGCAGCGAGACGTCTTCTCTGGCTTCGCAACTGGTCGGCTGATTCCTTCTCCAAGTCCAGCCTGGGATCTCTTCCCTTTAAGGGTAAATTTCTTTTTGGGGAGGATCTGGACCAGATCATTAAGTCCCTCGGTGAGAATGCGGTACATCGCCTGCCCAAGGACCGTCCGCGATCCTCAAGATCGTTTAATCCCTCTAGAAGCCGGTCCTGCATGCACCGCTGGTATCGCAATCCTAGACAGACGACGCCTCGGACTCCCTCTTCCAGATCGCAGTCGTGGCCTTGTTCCTTTCGGGGCCGCAGACCACCTAGGGACGGGACAGCCCAAGGGGCTCCCTCCAAGTCCTCTCAATGATGCCAGACTTACCTACTCCTCGACTCCCAGGATCGGGGGACGAATATCTCTCTTTTATGAGGAGTGGGTTTGAATCACCTCGGATCAGTGGGTTCTAGACATCCTAAGGCGCGGTTACGCATTTGATTTTGTTCGTCCCCCAAGGGGCAGGTTTCTCTTCTCTCCCTGCGGACCACGTCACAAATAGCTCATTGTATGACAGACTCCTGGACCTCTGGGCCCTCCGAAGAGGTGGGCTCGGGTCATTATTCAATCTACTTCATGGTACCCAAAAAGTTAGGATCTTTTCGTCCAATTGTGGATCTCAAGGAGGTCAACAAGACCCTCAAGGTTCTTCATCTTCTAATGGAGACTCTGCGCTCAGTGATTGCGGCGGTACATTGGGGAGAATTCCGTGCTTCTCTCGACCTGACGGAAGCTTATCTTCACATCCCTATTCTCAAAGCGCATCAGCGGTTCCTCCGCTTCAAGATCCTGGGCCAACATTTTCAATTCCAAGCCCTTCCCTTCGGCCTTGCGAATGCCCCGCGGACGTTCATGAAGATCATGGTAGTTGTGGTGGCAGCTCTTCGACGGGAGGGGATTCTAGTTCATCCATATCTGGACGACTGGCTCATTCGGGTAAAGACGCTATCACAGGGTCAGGCAGCGGTCACCCGGATAGTACAACTTCTTCAGTCCCTTGGCTGGGTTGTCAACTTCGCCAAGAGCAGTCTCAGTCCCTCACAGTCCTTGGATTTTCTGGGGGCATGCTTCGACTCGGCTCAAGGCAAGGTTTTCCTGCGTCCGGACTGGGCTCAATCGCTCCAGGAACAGCTTCAACACTTTGCCTGTCTCCCCTCTCCCACAGCCTGGGATTACCTACAGGTCCTGGGATCCATGGCATCTACTATCAATCTAGTACCGTGGGCATTTGCACATATGGGCCCGTTACAAGGGGCACTACTCTCCCGCTGGAAACTGGTCTCGCAGGACTACCAGCTCGTCCTCCCTCTCCCCCAGCTCGCCAAAGCCAGCTTGAGCTGGAGGCTAGACCCACTCCATCTGGCACAGGGCATGCCACTAGAAATTCCGGATTGGGTGGTGGTCACCACCGACGCCAGCCTGGCCGGTTGGGGGGCAGTGTGCCAAACGAGTTCAGCACAGGGACAGTGGACAAAGACCCAAGCAGCGTGGCCAATCAATCGTCTGGAAACGAGAGCAGTCCGGCTGACACTCATACATTTCCTTCCCCTCATGCGAAATCGAGCGGTCCGGATCCTTTCGGACAACGCGACCACAGTTGCATACATCAACCGCCAGGGCGGCACAAAGAGTCGGCATGTCTCGCTGGAAACGGCCCGCCTGATGTCGTGGGCAGAGATTCATTTCACCCGGCTGGCAGCCTCTCACATTGCGGGAGTGGACAACATTCAGGCAGACTTCTTGAGTCGACAGCGCTTAGATCCCGGGGAGTGGTCACTTTCCGAAGAGGCAATGCAGTTTCTCATTCTTCGCTGGGGGACCCCTCGTCTGGACCTCATGGCCACTCTCCACAACACCAAGGCACCACGATTCTTCAGTCGCAGACGGAAGCACGTGCAGAAGGCGTGGACGCGCTGGTACTTCCCTGGCCACGTCATCTTCTTTACGTGTTTCCCCCGTGGCCACTTGTGGGCAAAGTCCTTTGGAGAATAGAACTGCACCAGGGTCCTGTCATTCTGGTGGCCCCGGAATGGCCACGACGTCCTTGGTTCGCGGACTTAATCTCACGCTGGACAGCCCTCTACGCCTGGGCCATCTTCCTCGTCTACTACACCAAGGTCCAGTATTTTTCGACCAGGCACAATGCTTCTGTCTTGCGGCCTGGCTTTTGAGAGGCGGCGACTCCAACGTAAAGGATACCCTGACGCGGTAGTCACGACACTTCTCAAGGCTAGGAAGACTTCAACCTCAGTCGCTTACGTAAGAGTCTGGACGGTGTTCGAGTCTTGGTGTACCTCTCACGGCACTAGGCCTAGAACTGCCACGGTGCCTCAGATCCTTGCGTTTCTACAGGACGGCCTAGAGAAGGGACTCGCTTACAACTCCTTGCGAGTACAAGTTGCTGCTCTCGGCTCACTGGTTCAGTTGCCTGACCATATTACACTTTCTTCCCACCTGGGTATCGCCTGCTTCCTCAAGGGGGCGAAACACCTGAGGCCTCCGGTCCAGAGTCCTTGTCCTTCCTGGAGCCTTAACTTAGTTTTCAGGATTCTGGCCGGCCCTCCCTTTGAATCCCTGCGGGCCACCACCTTTAAGGATCTCACTCTCAAGACGGTCTTTCTGGTGGCCATTTGTTCTGCACGCAGGGTCTCCGAAGTACAAGCTCTGTGATACAGGGAGCCTTATCTCTGTTTTACTGACTCGGGGGTCTCTTTGCGTACAGTGCCTTCCTTCTTACCCAAGGTGGTCTCGGCATTTCATCTGAATCAGATGGTAGAACTTCCGTCCTTCTCCGCCAACGAGTCACGGTCTCTCCGCCACAGATCAAGTGGTCCATCAATCGTCTAGAGACCAGAGTGGTTCGCTTGGCGCAGCAGCGTTTTCTCCCTCTGATTCGACATCAAGCGGTTCGGGTCTTGTCCGACAATGCGACTACAGTGGCTTATATAAATCGCCAAGGGGGTACCAGGAGTCATCTGGTTGCTTCCGAGGCGAGCAAGTTAATGGATTGGGCAGAAAAGCATCTGTCTCGCATAGCAGCATCCCACATAGCCAGAGTCGACAACATTCAGTCGGACTATCTCAGCCGCCAGCAATTGGATCCGGGGGAGTGAGAACCGTCTCAAGAGGCACTCAAACTCATCGTTCGAAGATGGGGAACCCCCCGAGTGGATCTCATGGCGACGCGTCTAAATGCAAAGGCACCCTGCTTCTTCAGCCGCAGACGAGAACACGGGTCGGAAGGTATGGACGCGCTCTTTCTTCCGTGGCCCGCGCGGGTTGTCCTATACGTGTTCCCTCCATGGCCACTGGTAGGCAAAGTGTTGCGTCGGATAGAATCCCACAGGGGTCCAGTCATTCTCGTGGCGCCGGAATGGCCAAGGAGGCCGTGGTTCGCCAATCTGATCAACCTAGCGGTGGACGGTCCCTTGTGCCTCGGTCATCTGCCTCGCCTCTTGCGGCAGGGTCCAGTGTTTTTCGACCAGGCCGATCGCTTCTGTCTAGTGGCTTGGCTTATGAGAGGTGTCAATTGAGGAAGAAGGGATTTTCTGATTCGGTCATCACTACTCTTCCTGAAGCTCGTAAACCGTCTACCTCGGTGACCTATGTGCGTGTATGGAAGGTGTTTGACTCTTGGTGTCGCGGATTCTCCATGTCCCAAGGCAGGCTACTGTGTCTCAGGTTCTGATGTTTCTGCAGGAGGGCCTAAAGAAGGGCTTATCCTATAATTCCCTTCGCGTGCAGGTAGCAGCCTTAGGCTGTTTGCCCGGCAAAATTGACGGCGTTTCCCTTGCCATGCACCCCGATGTAGCCAGATTTTTGAAGGGGGTCAAGAATTTGCGACCGCCGGTAAGACCTACCTGTCCCGCTTGGAGTCTGAATTTGGTTCTTCGTGGCCTTTGTACTTCTCCTTTTGAACCGCTGAAGCGGGCTACACTCAAGGATCTAACTCTCAAGACTGTTTTCTTGGTGGCTATTTGTTCTGCGAGGCGCATTTCAGAGCTTCAAGCATTGTCCTGCAGGGAGCCTTTCCTCCGTATTTCGGACTTGGGGGTTTCGCTTCGCACTGTCCCTTCCTTCTTGCCAAAGGTAGTTTCGGTTTTTCATGTGAATCAAACAGAACTACCAGCATTTTCCGGGGAAGGCACTGAGGCGTCTGAGCTTAGGCGGTTGGATGTTCGACGGGCCTTATTACGGTACTTGGAAGTAACCAATCCTTTTCGGTTATCTGATCACCTTTTCGTCTTATGGAGTGGCCCTAAGAAGGGGTTCAAAGCTTCTAAGACGACTGTAGCCCGCTGGCTGAAAGAGGCTATTGCTTCGACTTACATTTGTTGGGGGTGTGCCATTCCAGAAGGTCTTAAGGCCCATTTCCTGCGTTCCCAGGCGGTGTCTTGGGCGGAGAGTGCTTTTGTTTCTCCTCAGGAAATTTGCCGGGCGGCGACTTGGAAATCCTTGCACACGTTTGCTAGACATTACCGTTTGGACGTGCAAGATCTGACGGTAGCTTCGTTTGGCAGCGGTGTGCTTCGAGCGGGACTGTCGAGATCCCACCCCTTTTAGGGCAGCTTGGGTACTTCCCAGCAGTCTGGAAAATTAGTGCTTACCTGATAATTTTCGTTCCTGTAGTACCAAGGATGAGTCCAGACGCCCGCCCATGTCTGAAGCAGTCTCGTCACTGTATGCTTGTATTTTCAGACTTCCTTTATGGTGCGCATGCACAGGTATTTTATTGTTCAGTTCAGCGGCATTTTCAGCCGGGGTTTTTCCTTGTTTTTTCCAAGAGTTCATGTTTCACTTGTTCTAGTCACGGGTTCTTGCCTAAGATTTCTTCTATCATTCTGCTTTGTTATCGATTATACTGAAGGATCGCAGGGGGCGCACCAGGCTATATGGGTGGTGCCTTTTCAGTTTCTCTCTGACTCCATCTGCTGGATGGGAGGCATAACCCAGCAGTCTGGACTGATCCTTGGTACTACAGGAACGAAAATTATCAGGTAAGCACTAATTTTCCTTTGGTATCCCTGCTAGTCTTTAGCATTTAATCTTCCCAGGTGATAAAAGATACCTTTGATCTTCCCAGAGACACCAAATGTTATTTTGACACACTGTCAGCACATTGGTGCCAGGAAGTCTCAGGAATGAAGGGAAGAAATGATGATAGTGTCATGCCTTTATATAATCTTTGAACTTAAATTATATGCAATAGATTGGTTCATACTTATGAATCAGTGGAGACTGTTCTGATCCTTAGGTGTCTATTTGTGGTACAAAGTCTTCTGGAGATCTGGCAAGCTTGCCTAAAATTATCCTTACACATAGAGCTACAGATGTATAAAATGTTATTTTACTGAAACAAAAGAACTGCAAAAATGAAATAAATGTAAGAAAGTGGGCAATTTTCAGAGGTTTTTATGTGGATAAATAGATTTACTCACATACGTTTGTTTTTTTTAAATTACTCCTTCAGGGCAGAGGAGTGGAGAGAAAAGGGGGCAGAGTTAGGTTGGGGGAGGGAAAGTCCTTTAACATATATACTTTGCACTTGCTTTGAAGCAGGTTCAAATTACGCTGGTACAAAGATCCCACCGGCCCAGGTTTTCAAAGAAACCCCCCTCTGGGAAAGCTTCCCTTTGAAAATGAGCTTGCAGCCCCATGGCTACATCCGGTATAAGCGGAATATGGATTTTGAAAATTGCCTTAAGTCGGTGAATGCCAGATCTGCTGTTGTCAAATACCCCGTACTAGCAGTTGTTCTGCTGCCCAGAGGTGGTGGTGATGACCAAGGAAGGCAGCGACACAGAGAGGCTGCTGTCACAAAGGTGAATGTTAGTGAGCTGTATGGTGAGGGGGTACAGCCACTTTCTGTCAGAGAGGATGTTCTGACAGTCCTGTAATGGAAAGAAAACTGTATGGGACTGTTCATTGCCCACAGTCACTCGTACTATTTTCCTGTCTGTATGTGTGTGTTTTCCTCCCATCCAGCTGTATGACTTCACTGCTTTGGATGAGACTCCAGGTGCTGTGGCCTTTCATCCCCTGCGCCAAGTCTTTGCCTGTGGCTTCAGCAGTGGCATTGTGAGGATCTTCAACGTGGCAGCCTCAGCCCTCCTTGTGGAACATAAGTATGTTTATAAACCATTTTAATAAAAAGCTTCTTTACACCCCGTCTGCCGTTCACCAGATGCACACAGCCCTTCGGCTGACTGAATGGAGCTCCTCTTTTCAGTCCCATCTAGCTAACTTCCTCTTCTGTCTTTTGTATGTGTTGTGTAGGCAGCATCGTGGCAGCATCACAGGCCTGGCATTCTCACCTGATGGGGACCTTCTGTACAGTGTGTGCTCACAAGGGTCCCTGGCGCTGTACAATGCTACTGAGCGAGACTTCCCTGTCCTCCGAATGCTGGGTAAGACTTGCTGCAGGGTCTTGCAAGCACTTGGCGGGCTGCATCTGAAACATCAGAACTGCTTTTAGGGTCCGCACGAGAACTGCCATGCTGGGTCAGACCAAAGATCCATTGAGCCCAGCATCCTGTTGCCAACAGTGGCCAATCTGGATCTCTAAGAAATACCTGATAGATCTCAATGAGTACATCCATTTCTTGTAGCCCCCTTCCAGGAATAAGTGATGGCTTTCCATAAATCCAACAAACTAATAACTGTTTATGGACTTTTTTCCCCAGGAATTTATCCAAACCCTTTTCAAATTCAGCTATGTTAGATGTCTTGACCACATTCTTCGGCAACAAATTCCACAGCTTAATTGCGCATTGAGGAAAAAAATACTCTATCCAATTCATTATATCTGCTACCTATTAGTACAAGGACTGGGGACACTCCTTGAAACTATCTAAAAGAGTAAATAACCGTTCCCTATTTATTTGTTCTACCCCCACTCATAATTTTATAAACCTCTTTTCCCTGTACGTACCCGGATCAGTCCAGACTCCTGGGTTTTGCCCCCCCTCTAGCAGATGGAGACAGAAGTTTACAAACCAAACTCCGCCTTATCTAGGCCGGTGCCACCTACAGTCTGGCAGTCTTCTTCTGTCTCCTAGCAGGTGGAGGGGGTGCAAAACCTACAGTCTGAGCTGAGGCCTAGTTTAGATTAAAAAAAAAAAAATTAGATAGAAAGGTTTGAGGATCTGGTGAGTGATAGATAGGTGAGTGGGGGCTGAGATCGCAGTGGGGTGCCTGCAGGTCCGCCCGTACCTCTTCCCAGTTTTCCCTGGGGGTTGAGGCCTCTGAAGGTGGGCTGGGGGCCCTTGCCAGCATTGAGTGAGTGTTCCTGTCCTGGGGGTGACACCGGGGAGCCCGGTTCACTCCCCCCAGGTGGACCCGGAGCCGGCGGCGAACGGTAAAAAAAAAGTTGTTTTTGTGTGTGGCCGTCTCTTTCTTCTCTCCTGTCCCTTCCGTTTGCGGCGTTGGTGCGATCGCGAGGGGGGAGGGAGTCGCGAGGGTCCGCTTTGAGTGGGCTGTAGCAGGCCGGGTGAAAGAGAGGCATGCCGCGGCGGCCGGTATGCAGGGCCTGCGGAGCGGCCCGGCGCCTCTCCCGTGACAGCCTTTGCTCGGGCTGTGTCTCGGGGGGAGGAGGAGGCTTGGCTACCCCGACGTCGCGAGGAGCGAGGCAGGCGCGAGCCGCGGCTCCAGGAGGTTTGTCGGGGGTGATGGCTGGCTCGTCCCTGCGGAGCGCGGGAACGGGCGCCATTTTGGGCCCGCTGAAGTCGATGGCGGGAAAGTCCACCATTTTGTTCCCGGCGGAGCCAGGAAGTTCGGCGCCCCCGGCAGCAAGGGCTGGGGAGGATTTGCCTCCCGCGTTGTCCCCTCAGCGGTCAGTCTCTGAGGGGGACAAGTCACCGCGGCCAGCTGATAATAGTGATCCGGAGGAGGAGCCGGATCACAGTTCCTCGGTTTCGTTTAATTTGGAGTTTGTGCTTGTGATGCACAAGGCATTCAAAGCACGGCGCCTGGCCAGGAAGCGAGCGCGCGGTCCGCAGGGAGCGGACCGGGGGTCAGATTCCAGAAAGCGGGCCAGGCCCGCCCCGGTATCGGATCCCCCAGGGGTAGCCCGACCACTCCGTCTGGGGGCGCCTCGGGGGGACCCTGATACTGAGTCGGAATCCGGTGAGCCGGACGAGCAGGACCCGGCCGTCCCAGCCAAGGGGCATTGAGGGGGACGGAGATCAGGGGAACGTTGGTCCGAGTGGTTCCCATTCAGGGGACGGGGATGACCCTAAAGTAGTACGCTTGTTTCGGCGGGACGAGTGGCGCCTTTGATACCAGCTATCCTGGGGGAGTTGGCTATCGAGTTACCTCAGCAGGAGTCCCGTCTCGGGCGCACGGACCCTGTAGTGCTGGGTCTTAGGGGGCCGCCATCGGCGTTTCCCTTGCATTTTTCAGCGTCTGATTTGCTGTTCAAGGAGTGGGACACCCCAGATTTGGGGTTGAAGGTCGCCAAGGCCATGGATAAACTTTACCTGCTCACGGAGGATGCGCTCGAGTTGTTCAGGATCCCGAGAATAGATTCGGCGGTGGCGGCCGTTACGAAGAGGACCACTATCCTGGTGACGGGTGGGACGGCTCTTAAGGATTTACAGGATCGGAAGCTGGAAGTTCAGCTCAAGAAGATCTTCGAGGTCTCCGCTCTCGGGGTTCGCGCAGCTATCTGCAGCAATTTCTCTTTGCGGGCAGGGCTTCGGTGGGCTCAGCAGCTCTCTGCTAATGAAGCTCTATCGCAGGAGGCGGCGCTGCAGGCGGGTCGCTTAGAGGCGGTGATTGCATATAGTGCCGATGCCTTTTACAATTTGCTTCGCACCTCTGCACGTGCTATGGTGTCGGCGCGGCATTTGTTATGGCTGCGACATTGGGCGGCGGACGTGTCGTCTAAAGCTCGGTTAGGGTCGCTGCCGTTTAAAGGAAAGTTGCTCTTCGGGAAAGAGTTGGAAGATTTGATTGAGTCGTTAGGCGAGAACAAGGTACATCGTTTGCCGGAGGATAGACCGCGGTCGAGGGGAGGCCCCAGCGTCGAGATTCCGTTTTCGGGGTGGTCGCAGACCTCGTACCTCTCGGGGGTCAGCATCTTCTTTTCGGCACAATGCCTCCAGGCAGCAGTCGTACGCTCAGTCCTTTCGCGGGCGCCGGTTTGGCAGACCCGGGACCGGTACAGGGGCACCGGTCAGTAAGCCTGCACAATGATGTGATGCCGGTCCACTCCTCGGTTCCGGAGATCGGCGGCAGGCTGGCGCGGTTTTACGGGGAGTGGGCCAGAATCACCTCGGATCAGTGGGTCCTGGAGGTGATAAGTCAAGGTTACGCGTTAGATTTTGCACAGCGGCCCCTTCCGTGTTTCATGGTGTTACCGTGCGGGTTTTCGGGAAAGCGGCAAGCGCTGTGAGAAACGATTCGTCACTTGCTGGAGCTAGGCGCGATCGTTCCGGTGCCGTTCCACGAGCTTCGCAGCGGTCAGTACTCCATTTATTTTCTGGTGCCAAAGAAAGAAGGCACGTTTCGACCGATACTAGACCTCAAAGGCGTCAACATGTGTCTGCGGGTTCCCAGGTTTCGAATGGAAACCTTGCGGTCTGTCATTGCCTCGGTGAGACAAGGGGAGTTTCTGGCGTCTCTGGATCTCACGGAGGCGTATCTGCATATCGGGATCCGCGCGGAGCATCAACGGTACCTCAGGTTCACTGTGTTAGGGCAGCACTTCCAGTTTCAGGCATTACCGTTCGGACTGGCGACGGCTCCGCGGACGTTCACCAAGATCGTGGTGGTAGCTGCCCACCTTCGCAAGGAAGGGTTTCTGGTCCATCCGTATCTGGACGACTGGTTGATCCGGGCGAAGTCCGAGCATCTGTGTCGGTTAGCGGTCCAGCGGGTGGTCGGCTTATTGCAGAGGCTTGGCTGGGTAATCAATCTGGCCAAATTGCACCTGGAGCCCTCACAATCTCTGGAGTTTTTGGGAGCCCTGTTCGACACTTGGAAGGGCATGGTGTACCTGACGCGGGAGCGTATGGTCAAATTGCAGGGTCAAGCCAGGTGGTTGTTGAGCAAAGCCATGCCAGTCGTCTGGGACTACTTACAAATGGTGGGGTCCATGACTTCCACGCGGGAATTGGTTCTCTGGGCGTTCGCTCATATGCGACCCTTACAGTGGGCATTACTGTCCCGTTGGAGTCCGGTGTCGGAAGAGTTTCATCTACCCTTACCTCTACCACAGTCTGCGCACTCCAGCATGGCTTGGTGGCTTTGTCCAGGCAACTTGACCCGGGGAATTTCATTGGCGGGTCCCTCGTGGACAGTGATCACCACAGATGCCAGTCTGTATGGATGGGGCGCAGTGTGTCTCTGAAAGTCGGTCCAGGGCACGTGGTCCCCAACGGAAGCGTCTTGGTCCATCAATCGGTTGGAGACCAGGGCAGTGCGTTTGGCCCTCCGGGCTTTTCTTCCGCTGGTACGGGGCAAGTCGGTCAGAGTTCTGTCAGACAATGCGACAACAGTGGCCTACATAAACCGACAGGGCGGAACAAGGAGTCAACCGGTGGCCGCCGAAGCTCGGCAGCTGATGGCCTGGGCCGAGCGGCATCTACAGTGTCTAGCGGCGTCTCACATTGCCGGAGTAGAGAAACGTTCAGGCGGATTTTCTCAGTCGCCATCGCCTGGACCCCGGCGAGTGGGAGCTCGCGGACGTGGCGTTTCAGCTCATTTGTGTCCGGTGGGGAACACCGGCCCTAGACCTGATGGCGACATTCAAGAACGCCAAAGCTCCTCGGTTCTTTGCTCGCCACCGAGAAACAGGGGCGGAAGGCGTCGACGCCCTGGCATTACCATGGCCGACAGAAGTGCTTCTCTACGTTTTCCCGCCATGGCCACTCATCGGGCGGACACTTCGGCGCATAGAACTTCATCCGGCGCCCGTGGTGCTCGTCGCGCCCGAGTGGCCTCGGCGACCGTGGTTCACGGATCTCCAGAACCTGGCATTAGAGGATCCCATCCGGTTCCCGTATGTGCCGGACCTACTCCATCAGGGTCCCGTTTGTTTCGACCGGGTCGAATGCTTTTGTCTAGCGGCATGGCTTTTGAGAGGCGTAGGCTGAAGGCACGGGGCTATTCGGATGCGGTTGTCTCGACACTCTTACGGTCTCGCAAGGCGTCCACGTCGCTAGCGTATGTACGCGTCTGGAAGGTTTTTGAGACGTGGTGTCTTGCGCAGGACTTACGGACCACGCAGACCTCTGTGCCGGAGATTTTACGTTTTCTCCAGGATGGATTGACTAAGGGGTTGTCTTGTAGTTCCCTTCGAGTACAGGTTGCGGCTTTGGCCTTATTGCTGGGTCCAGTTCACAGCGTGACATTGTCTTCTCATCCGGATGTCATGCGTTTCCTTCGTGGGGCCAAACATTTGCGTCCGCTGCTCCGGTCCCCGTGTCCGTCATGGAATCTGAACTTGGTTTTGAAGGCGTTGTGCGCCGCTCCTTTCGAGCCCATTCGCAATTCTACCGTTAAGGACTTGACTCTGAAGGTGGTCTTTTTGGTAGCGATTGTCTCGGCGAGACGTGTCTCGGAGCTTCAAGCTTTGTCTTGTCGGGAACCCTTTTTACGGATTACGGACTCGGGAGTTTCGCTTCGTACGGTGCCGTCCTTTTTGCCTAAAGTGGTGTCTGCTTTTCATCTCAATCAGACGGTGGAACTACCTTCGTTTCCGGAGGGGGATAGGTCAGTTCCTAGTCATCGCGACTTGTGTTGGTTGGATGTGCGAAGGGCATTGTTGTATTATTTAGAGGTTACGAATGCCTTTCGGGTGTCAGACCACCTCTTTGTACTGTGGGGCGGTCATCGTCGTGGTCAGGCAGCGTCCAAGACGACCATTGCTTGCTGGTTGAAGGAGGCGATTAGTTCGGCGTATCTCCTTCAGGGCAGGTCTTCTCCAGTGGGTCTCAAGGCCCATTCGACGCGTTCCCAGGCTACGTCCTGGGCGGAGTGCAACCATATTTCTACGGAAGAGATTTGTAGGGCGGCAACGTGGAAATCGTTGCATACATTTGCTCGGCATTATCGTCTGGATGTCCATGCTTCCGGCGACGGCTGTTTCGGTGCCGGAGTGATCAGAGCGGGACTCTCCGGATCCCACCCCAAGTAAGGCAGCTCTGGTACATCCCAGGAGTCTGGACTGATCCGGGTACGTACAGGGAAAAGAAAATTAGGTCTTACCTTGGTTAATTTTCGTTCCTGTAGTACCACGGATCAGTCCAGAGTCCCGCCCATTTCTGCTGTGAAGAGGGAGAGTCCGTTGTCGTGGCGGTTTTTTCTTTGTCCTTTTCTGTCTCTGTTTCTGTTTGTTAATTATCGATGGCTCGGGTTCTGGTCCCATTTGGGGGATAGTTGAGCCAGTGGTTTGGTTGGTAGGTTCCTGTATATAGTTCGTTTGTTATGATATTGGGGCTTCATATGCTTTGACATTAAGTAAGACTGCCAGACTGTAGGTGGCACCAGCCTAGATAAGGCGGAGTTTGGTTTGTAAACTTCTGTCTCCATCTGCTAGAGGGGGGGCAAAACCCAGGAGTCTGGACTGATCCGTGGTACTACAGGAACGAAAATTAACCAAGGTAAGACCTAATTTTCTTTTATATATCCCCTTAGGTGTTTCTGCTTTCCCGGTATGTACCCAGATCAGTCCAGACTCCTGAGTTTTGCCTTCCTTCCAACAGATGGAAACAGAGAAAGTTTCACAGACACCGCCTATTAACCGGTATGCTCCTCAGTATTTCTCTGTCTCCAGCAGATGGAGAAGGTGCAAAACCTGCAGTTCTGTACCTGAAAAAAAATAATAAAATAAGAAGAGGTTTCAATCGAGCAAAGCTTTCTCTCCCAGTAGGATGGCCGGTCCTGGTGGGACCATCCCTCCTGGTTGCAGAAGTGGATGAGCAGGGGTTGGGGACTCTAATTGCTCACTGGATTTCGCCTGAGGTGAAAACTGGTGGTCCATTTCCCTCACCTCCGGGAGGATTGGGAGAAGCCTCTGCTGCACTTCAGATAAGATTGTTCCTTTTGTGTCTTTTGTAAAGTAGTAAAAAAAAAAAAAAAAAGAATAGTATCGAGGAAATCAAGAGAAGCAGATGTGTTTACTTTACTTTGCTTCAGTCTCCTGTTGCCGGTGGCAGAAGGAGACAGCTTCAGCGGCGCATATTTTGTTTTAGGCTCTCCTGCTGCCTTTTCTCCCTCGAGTGTCTGCCGAGCGATCGCAGCTGGGCCTGATCATGCCGAAGAGTGTGTCGATGCACCATGTGTGGTGTAGCTCCACGCTCCTTTCTCTTTCCGGCCACTGTTCCGTGTTGCCTCTGTGGTGGAGAGGGCACATCGGGAGGGACTGCGGGGGCAGCTCAGAAGCAGCGCGACTCTGGTGGGCCAAAGGCTTCAATGCGAAGGGCCGATGATCCATTCCCACTGAGCGCAGGAATGGCAGCCATCTTGGATATGCTTGCCGCTAAGGGAAAGGCTGTAGTGGAGGGGAGGGGATTTCCCGCCGAGCTTTTTCCAGCCAAGTTCAGTTTCGAGGAGGCCCAGGGGGGCCACAGGGGGTAGTCAGAGGAGGAGATTGATCCTCTGGAGGAGTATTCTGATAGATCCTCTACTCTTTCACCTGAGTTTGTCCTGTTGATGCACAAGGCATTTTTAGCCTGCAAGGCCGCAGAGCGACACTTTTCTAAGCAAAGGATGGCAGAACCTCCCCCTAGGAAGATTTTCAGGAGCCACTAGGATTCGGAGGGTCCTTGGTCCTTCCAGGTCAGGGGCCACTGAGGAGGGTTCCTCGGAGAACTCTGATCAGGGATTGCCATCTGGGAATGGTTCTCCTGATGCTGATCCTTCTCGATGCCCACAGGATCTAGAAGAGGATGCAACAAAAGCCCGACTATGGAAAGCGAAGATCCCAAGGTGGTTCGCCAGTTTCAAAAGGAGGAACTCGAGCCCCTGATCTTGCTGGTCCTGGTGGAACTGGGAATAACCGTTCCGCAGAACCGGGGTGACCTGGAAGAAGTGGATCCGGTCATGACCGACTTGGGTCCAGCCAAGACTTTTCCTTTTCACAAGTCAGAGTTGGTGGTCAGGGAGTGGAATACTCCAGAGACTGGCCTTAAGCTTAGTAGAGCTATAGATAAGCTTTATCCTTTGCCCGAAGTCACATTGGAGCTCTTGAGGATGCCGAAGGTGGATCTTTGGTCTTGGCTGTTACAAAAAGGACCACCATCCTGGTAGCTGGTGTAGCAGCTCTTAAGGATTTGCAGGACATCTCAAGAAGATCTTCGAGGTGCCTACTCTGGGAATCCATGCAGCTGTGTGTAACAGCTTCATGCTCTGGGCTAGTTTGAGATGGGTACAGCAGTTGGAGTATCAAAGATATTTCACCTCAGGAATCCAAACAGGCAGAGCGATTGGAGGTTGTGGTGGCTTATGGTGCATAAGCTTTGTTGACCTCATTCGCACTTCTTCCAGGACCATGATGTCCGCGGTTTCCTCTACAAGGCTGCTTTGGTTAAGAAACTGGTCAGCGGACGTTTCATCAAAGGCTCAGCTGGGAGCATTGCCTTTTAAGGGATAATGTGTTTGGGGAAAACCTGGAGCAGCTGATCAAACATCTGGGAGATAAAGTGCACAAGCTACTAGAGAACAAGCCAGGTCAGGGGCAAAGGCATTTCCGTAAGAGCAGAACTCCGACTGCTGGCCAAAGGCAGACCTCAGGGAGGTCGCAGTCCTGGAGCCAGCCATTTCAAGGACACAGAGTGGGCTGAGATGGCTCCAGCCAGGGTAGGGGCGGAGCCAAGCCGGTGCAATGAGGCGAGGCTGCCCAGTCCTCTGTTTCAATCATGGGAGTCATCTGACTCATTTTTACAAGGAGTGGGTCAAGATCACATCGGACCAGTGGGTTCTAAGCATGATAGGACAAGGCTATGCTTTAGAATTTGCTCTGCCACTCAGAAACCTGTTTATGGTGTCTCCCTGTGCCTCGGCAGAGAAGAAGTTGATCATTCAGCAGACCATACAGCGGCTGGGAATGCTGGGGGCCATTATTCCCATGCCCCAGGATGAGTAGAGAATAGGTAATTATTCCATTTATTTTATGGTGCCAAAAAAGGAAGGAACCTTTTGTCCAGTTCTGGATTTAAAGAAGGTAAATGTAGCTCTCTCGTTTTCAGATGGAGACTCTTAGGTCCATCAAAGTAGCGGTGAGAAGCGTGGAGTTCTTGGTTTCCTTGGATCTGTCAGAGGTGTATCTGCACATAGGGATTCACCCGGACCATCAGAAGCACCTCCTGTTTATGATCCTGGGGAAGCATTTTCAATTTTGTGCTCTTCCGTTCGGCCTAGCAACAGCCATGAGGACCTTCATCGAGGTGATGGTGGTTGTGGTGGCGGCAGCCCTCAGAAAGGAGGGCGTGTTGGTCCAGCCATATCTGGATGATTGGCTCATCCAGGCGAAGTCAGAAGACCTTTGCAGAGGAGCAGTGGACATGGTGGTGCAACACCTGAGTTCATTGAGATGGATAGTGAATCTGTCTAAAAGTCACCTTTCACCTTCGCAGTTTCTGAAGTTCTTGGGCACACTCTTTGGTACCCAAGTGGGGAAGATGTTTTTCACAGAGGAGCGGATTGTTAAGCTACAGACTCAAGTTTGGAACCTGTTGAAGGCCCGAGTGCCCAGGGCCTGGGATTACTTGCAGGTCCTTGTTTCCATGGTCTCGACCTTGGAGTTGGTCCCATGGGTGTTTGCCCATATGAGGCCTTTACAGAAAGCGTGCCACAGTGGATGGTAGTGGCTACCAATGCCAGTCTCTCCAGTTGGGGAGCTGTGTGTCAGTCCCAGTCAGTGCAAGGCCAAGGTTGGCAGAGGAAGCGACCTGGTCCATAAGTCGCCTAGAGATGAGAATGGTATGGTTGGCCCTGCAGGAGTTTCTTCCTCTTTTGTGCTACCATGCAGTCAGTCTGGTCAGACAATGCAGCAACAGTGGTCTACATCAACCGCCAGGGAAGTACCAAGAGCCGAGTGGTTGCTCTGGAAGCAGAGATGCTGGTGTCCTGGGCGGAGCAGCTTGTAGCCTCGATAGCAGTCTCACACATAGCAGGATCCAACAATGTGCAAGCGGATTTTCTTGGCCAGCAACGTGTGGACCCGGGAGAATGGGAGCTCTTGGAGGAGGCAGTGACCCTAATTTCTCACAGATGGGGCATTAACAACTCTTCTACGTTATGAAATTCCAATTTTTTCTTCAATGTGCAATGTGCAAACCTTTTATAAATTTTACTTTTTACTAAGGACCATCATAACACCCGCGGGCATACCAGCAATTTTCGCTTCAAGTATTGCCGCACCAGGTCACTCTTAATCATAGGTCCAGTCCTTTATTATTCAACTCAATAGTATATTTTTGTATTTTTTGTTTTATTCTAAAATAGTTGTGGAATGATACCTTCCTTATGCGTCATTCAGAGGCTCTACCGCACTTCATAAAGCTGTTTCATTCAGAAGGCAATTGTTCTCAAAATCCATTCGGACGCGCATTTCGCATAGCTGCTTCAGGGACTGTAACAAATATAATTGCTTCTGTGCTGATCACTGAAAGGTTAGATTCATCATCTCCACATGACTTGTTAAATTTTTTTCAAACCTTGCCGCCTTTTCCTCTTGTCGGCGACAAGCCCTACCTCATCTTCACGGATTTGGGAGTTTCGTTGAGCACTGTACCATCTTTTCTTCCCAAGGTGGTATCGGCGTTTCATCTAAATCAGTCTGTGGAGCTCCCAGCGTTTCCGGAAGAGAACTCCATAGAACTTAGACGGCTCGATGTTAAGCACGTTCTCATGCGCTACCTGGAGGTCACTAATGATTTTCATTTGTCAGACCATCTGTTTGTCCTCTGGAGCAGACCCAAAAGAGGGAATAAGGCTAAGTCCACTATAGCTCGTTGGTTGAAAGAAGCTATCACCTTGGCGTACGTCGGTTCTGGCAGACAGCCTCCAGAAGGTATTAAAGCACATTCTCTCCGGTCGCAGGTGGCTTCCTGGGCGGAAACTCAATTGGTGTCTCCCCAGGAGATCTGAGAACGGTTACTTGGAAATCGTTGCACGCTTTTGTGCGTCACTATCGGTTAAATCTACAACCACCAGTGTTTGGTTCGTTTGGCAACCAGGTCATTCGAACAGGGCTATCCAGGGCCCACCCTATGTAGGGAAGCTTTGGTACATCCCATGGTCTGTACTGATCCAGGTACGTACAGGGAAAAGAAAATTAATCCTTACCTGCTAATTTTCGTTCCTGTAGTACCATGGATCAGTCCAGACGCCCACCCTGAGGTCTTATGAGGTTGTCCGTGCAGTAACATAGCCAGCTCGAAGGAACTATAAAGATTCTTGAATGCTTGTCCTTTCCATTTGCAAGTTTTTACTTAAGAACTTGTACTATCTGATATAACCTGAATATAGTTAATATAGTTAACTCTGAGGTTTGGTTTTGCTTGATCCATTCACCAGTTTGGTACACTTCCAATTTCTGCTTTGATATTCTTAATACTGAATGGATGCAGAGGGCGCACCAGGTAAATATAGGGCACCCTGTCTCCATCTGCTGGAAGGCATAACCCACGGTCTGGACTGATCCATGGTACTACAGGAAAGAAAATTAGCAGGTAAAGATTAATTTCTTTTACTTGTGTGACTGCATTGGTACTTGCTCAAGGAAGTACATCCATGCTGTAGTAGTTCTCAGTTGCAGGATTGTGTCCTCCTCCAGGAATGCAATGACATGGATACTTACTTGGAGCAGTGGGCTGTGCCTGCTTCTGAGAGAGAATCCAGGATCACAGAGATTCCTTTTTGACTGTATTTTTTTTGTGTAATTTTCAATGTGGGCAATTTTCAAAGGTATTTCCATGGATAAATTGTGATTTGCCCATATAAATCAGCTGTCTGATAATTGTCGTCTTTCAGTCCACCTGAAAGTGCTCGCATTGTGCCACAATGTGGGTATGGCCCTTCCAGCCCACGCGTAGGGGAGGAGGGCGTTCCCAGACATGAATTTTGTGCAGAATTGGAAAATAACAGGAATAGATTGGATTTTCAAATCTCCATGTGTTATTTTGCATGAAAATTCCAACAGAACCAAGGCAGGTTTCAAAGAGAGTCTGCACATACTTTCCCTTTAAAATTTGGTGCAAAGTTGACCAGCAAAATTACCTGTGGACTTTGCGGAATAGCAGACTGTTTCAAATTGCCCCCCCAAATATTTTCTTTTTACCTTTTGGATTTTCTTGTTAGGTAATGTGGCGTCAAGAGATGCTGAGCTGGGTCCCAGGGCCCTGGCTGTCAGCAGCAATGGATGTCTCCTGGCTTTTGTGGGCCCGTCGGAGTACACGGTGACCGTGATGGATGCTCATTCGCTGGATGAGGTGAATAGAAGCCGGAGGGATTTGTTGCACCACAGATGTACTGTTTAGGTACTCAGCAGTCTTAGCTCACATTCTTTCAGGGCTTTTCATTCCTTTGCTTTGTGTGTGTGTGCTGCGTCACATCAGTGGTGCAGCACAGAGATTACTCTCCAGCTGATGCTTCCTTATATTTCTACTGTGTAATGTTTTATTTATAGAAATTTAATGAAAATGAGAAACTAGTGGCTGTGATCACAATGTTATAATATAGGTACATGTATGCATCTTTTCCCTATACTGCTTCATTACCACGCCTGACCTGTTCCAGGACTGAGAACCCCCATATTCAGCTCTGCACCTCACTCCTGACTGAGTTCAGTACTGAGCTACACTAAAACCTTAAAGTAAACCAGAAGGGAAAGGATGTTCCATGGGAGGCTCTCAGTCTGTGGAGATGTGCTACAGGGAGTCCCCAACTGAGGATGTCTCATGGGTGGCTCTTCAACTGTAGAGAAAGTCCCATGGGAGCTATCCCTGTCTGTAGAAAAGTCTCATATGAAAGATTTGTCTGTAATAAGTCTGTTACACCCTCCTCTCTCATTCATTCAATTTCTTGCCTCCCTCTTGCTTTACCAGCTGCTGAGGATAGATATCAGCATCCTGGATCTTCACAGTGCCAGTCTTGACTGTGCGCTGAGCGTCTGCTTTTCCCCAATGCACGGCAGCCACCTACTGGTGTCCACCTCAGCCAACAAGATCCTCTGGCTGGACACCAAAACAGGACGCCTTGTTCGAGAGGTAAGAAGCTAGCATGCAGATTTCTCCGTAGATAAACCGAACAAACTGCCATGCAAGAGCGTGGCATCATCCAATGCTGCTATGTCAGTGGTGTGATCTCTTCTAGCCCAGATAGTTTTTTCCTTTTTCGGGCATGCTCGGATGTTCCTGTGCTGGCGTCACCATGCAACCCTCCTAAGTCTTAATTCATCTGCTTTACGAACGGTCACGTATTCTCTTCTCTCATGCCAGCCATAGTTCTTTTTGAAGAAAACTATTACAAAATTTATCAGGCTTTTTGACTAAAACATCAGATGAAGTCAGAGATGGTTGGTAGAAACGAATGAAAAGAGTCCTCTTAAGTTATGTGAGAAATGTCACCATAAGATGGCATTGGCTGATCAGCACAACTTGTCTCAGATGCCTGAGCCCGGAACACGACAGTTGTTCCTGTGGGCCTTGTGGAAAAATGTCGCCAAGGCTGTTAGTTTATAGAGATCGTAAGCTCAAATATGAGCTTAAAAACCCACTCTTGAGTCAAGAAAACCAAAGCATCATCATAAAAGACAAGCAGAATCCCTGTTGGGGGAATCTTCGAACACGAAGAAATCACACAGAAGTTATCGGCACAGAGAGAGCACACGAAAAAACCTCTGTGCAGAGACATGCTAAAGCGCCAGAGAGTGCAGAATCCTCGGTTCTGACAAAAATCAGAGCAGAGCTAAATAGTGCCAAAGGATAGCACATATTGTTCCCTGTACGTACCTGGATCAGTCCAGACAGTGGGTTATGTCCCCAATCCAGCAGATGGAGTCAGCCCAAAGCTTCGAGGGGGCGTCACCATAAATACTACTACCCCCTCTGCAGGAGTTCAGTATCTTCTGACTCCAGCAGATGCGAGTAGTGGAATCTGGGCTTGCTCCCGTTCCCTATCACCTATTTCTTTTGCGTCCCTTGTTTGGGGCTCTGTTTTCTGTAGGTTTGTTTTAAATTGTTTGGATCAAGTTGTATTTGGGCTGCAGCGGGGAGAGGGCTGATCTTCACCAGCGGGTTGTGCGGCCAGGAAGGCCCCCCCGCGGCGCCGTTTTTCTCTTCGGCGGGTAGCGCAGGCCACCAGGGCCCCCCCGCAGCGGCGATCCGTCTCGCGGCCCCCCCCCCGGGTTTCCAGGCGTTCTGGGCTGTCGGGGACTGTTTCAAATTTGCTCCGGATGCCGAGGCCAGCACGTTGCTCGGCCTGTGGCGAGCCCGGATCGCGCGTCTCCAGGGAGGGAATTTGCGCGCGGTGCCTCCCCGGAGGGGAAGGCACTTCTCGGTCCCTCACTCTTCGGTCCTCCATGACAGCCTTGCCCGGGCGGCGCGGGCCGGCCCCTCCCCCATTCCTGGCGGGAACGCGGCCATCTTGCATGCGCTGCGCCCTGAAGGGGCCCAGGCAGCGCGGGGGGACGAGGAAGCTTCGGAGGGTTCTCCCCCGAGGTTAATACCTGCGTCAGACCCGGAGGAAGGCCCGCTGGGGCAGGGTCCCCAGGGGCCCCCACCCGCGGAGGTCCCCCCGACTAGACCGGGATTTTCCCCGGAGTTTATCCGTATGATGCATACGGCTTACCTGCAGGACCTGGCTGCGCTCTCGGATCCGCCACCACCCAAGCTACCGCGACCTTCGCCCTCCTATCCGGCCCCCCCCGCTCCGGCGGGCGTGGGGGCCCCACAGCCCCCCGGCCAACCACGGCTTCCGGTGGGCTCGGGGGGCCTTGGGTCGGCACCAGCTTCCCCTGGGTCGGACCCAGCGGCGGCGGGTCAAGGGGACTCCACTTCGGAAGGTGAGGATCCGCGCACGCTACGTCTCTTCCAGCGGGAAGAGCTGGATGACCTGATCCCCCAGATCATTCAGGGATTGGACCTCGATCCTCCGCCGGACCCGCCAGCTCCCGTCGCGCCCGCTGTAGTCACCTCCTCGAAGAAGGGAGACCCGGTGCTGGCAGCCCTTCGCCCGAGGGCTCGGGCTTTTCCCATTCATGAGTCGTTCCTGCAGCTGCTCACCAGGGAATGGGATGCCCCGGAAGCCGCTCTGAAGGGTAGCCGCGCCATGGAACGGCTATATCCGCTGCCGGAAGATTTTCTGGATCTCATCAAGGTACCCAGAGTGGACTCCGCGGTGTCAGCGGTCACGAAGAGGACGACCATTCCGGTGACAGGTGGAGCAGCGTTAAGAGATACGCAGGATCGCAAGTTGGAAGTCTTCCTCAAGCGGGTCTTCGAGGTCTCCGCAGTGGGGCTGCGGGCTGCGATGTGCAGCTCGCTTGCCCAGCGAGCCAGTCTTCTCTGGGTGCAGCTACTGCTCACGTCTCAGGGGTTGCCACCCGAAGAAGCCGCCCAGGCGGATAGACTGGAAGCTGCGGTGGCATACGGGGCAGACGCTTCTTATGATCTGTTTCGGGTCCTTGCCCGCTCCATGGCCTCGGTGGTGGCGGCACGTCGACTGCTATGGCTCCGCAACTGGGCGGCGGACACGTCCTCCAAGTCAAGTCTGGGTTCCCTGCCATTCAGGGGTAAGTTCCTGTTCGGCGAGGATCTGGACCAGATCATCAAGTCTCTGGGGAAAACGCGGTCCATCGCCTGCCGGAAGACAGATATCGCTCCAGCAGGGCGTTTTCGTCCTCCCGGACCAGAGCCAGAGCGCAAAGGCGCTATAGGAGTTATAGGCCGGCGGCGGCTCGGCCCTCGGCCCCCAGGTCTCAGCCCTGGTCTCGCTCCTTTCGCGGGCGCCGCCCCGCCCGTCCCGCTTCCACGGCGGGACAACCTTCGCCCAAGTCCTCTCAATGATGTTCAGCTCGCCCACTCCGCCGTCCCCAAGATTGGGGGGCGGCTGGCGTTCTTTTACGAGGAGTGGGCACGGATCACCTCGGATCAGTGGGTCTTGGACACCATAGGACGCGGCTACGCTTTGGAACTTGTCCGCGCTCCGAAGGGTCGATTCATCTTCTCGCCCTGCGGCGCGGCCATCAAGCGAGAGGCGGTGCAGGCGACGCTGGACAGACTGTGGGAGATAGGCGCCATTGTGCCCGTACCCTCCGGAGAGGTGGGCTCGGGCCACTATTCCATCTACTTCGTGGTACCAAAGAAAGACGGCTCCTTCCGCCCCATACTGGACTTGAAGGAAGTCAACAAATCCCTCAGAGTGATCCGGTTCCGCATGGAAACGCTGCGTTCGGTGATCGCGGCGGTACACCGAGGGGAGTTTTTGGCCTCCTTGGATCTGACGGAGGCCTACCTTCATATCCCCATTCGCCAAGAACACCATTGCCTTCTCCGGTTCAAGATCCTGGACCAACATTTCCAATTTGTGGCGCTTCCGTTCGGCCTAGCAACGGCCCCACGTACCTTCACCAAGATCATGGTAGTTGTGGCGGCTGCCCTTCGGAAGGAGGGTATTCTAGTTCATCCTTACTTGGACGACTGGCTCATACGGGCGAAGTCCTTCCGGCATGGCCAGGCGGCAGTGGCCAGGGTGATAGAGTTTCTGCAGTCCCTGGGATGGGTGGTGAACTTCTCCAAGAGCTCCCTCGTGCCTTCGCAACGCTTGGATTTCTTGGGGGCGACCTTCGACACCCGCCTGGGGGCGGTTTTTCTGCGGCAGGACAAGGCGCACGCCCTGCGGGAGCACATACAGCGGTTCTCTGCATTACCAGCGCCCACTTCCTGGGACTATCTACAGCTCCTGGGGGTGATGGGTTCCACCATCGACATGGTTCCCTGGGCCTTTGCGCGCCTCCGGCCGCTACAAAGGGCACTCCTATCCCGCTGGAAACCACTTTCGCAGGACTACCAGGTGATACTCCCGCTGCCTCAGGTTGCACGGAGCAGCCTGGACTGGTGGATGGTCCCGGAGAATCTGGCTCGAGGCGTGTCCCTCGATCTACCAAACTGGGTAGTGGTAACCACCGACGCCAGTCTCGTAGGCTGGGGGGTAGTCTGCGACCGCAGCGCCACGCAGGGGACGTGGTCCGCGGAGGAGTCGACGTGGTCCATCAATCGTCTGGAGACCCGAGCGGTCAGGCTGGCTCTTCTTCACTTCCTGCCACTCCTTCGGAATCGGGAAGTCAGAGTCTTGTCGGACAACGCGACCACGGTGGCCTATATCAACCGACAGGGCGGAACCCGCAGTCCGCAGGTCGCGCTCGAGGCAGAGATGTTGATGCAGTGGGCGGAACGGCACCTGGCCCGCCTGGCGGCCTCGCACATAGCGGGAGTGGACAACGTCCAGGCGGATTTCCTCAGTCGCCAGACCCTGGATCCCGGAGAGTGGGCCCTCTCCGACGAGGCCATGCAGCTGATCGTTCGGCGGTGGGGTCCTCCCCACCTCGATCTGATGGCATCCGCTCAAAACACCAAGGCACCTCGTTTCTTCAGTCGCCGGAGAGAACGGGGGGCGGAGGGCGTCGATGCCCTAGCGCTCCCGTGGCCAGCCGAGCTACTTCTATACGCGTTCCCCCCGTGGCCACTGGTGGGAAGGCTACTACGACGAATAGAGGTTCATCGGGGGACTGTCATCTTCGTCGCGCCAGAGTGGCCGAGACGTCCTTGGTTCGCGGACCTTCTCCACCTAGTAATCGACGGGCCCATACGGTTGGGACATCTTCCTCGCCTCCTCCACCAGGGACCAGTATTTTTCGACCAGGCAGAACTCTTCTGTCTTGCGGCCTGGCTTTTGAGAGGCGTCGCCTCCGACGACGGGGATACCCGGAGGCGGTAGTATCCACGCTGCTGCGGTCTCGGAAGACCTCGACGTCGGTGGCCTATGTGCGGGTCTGGAAGGTGTTCGAGCTGTGGTGCACCGGCCTGAACACAAGACCCTCGGAAGCGTCTGTTCCTCAGATCCTCCAGTTCCTGCAAGCAGGGGTGGACAAGGGGCTCGCCTACAACTCGCTTCGGGTTCAAGTGGCCGCCCTTGGCTCTCTCCTGCGTGACGGAGGATCTCTGTGGCGACATCCGGACATCGCCCGTTTCCTCAAGGGGGTCAAGCATTTGCGGCCTCCACTGCGCGATCCTTGTCCCTCGTGGAGTCTCAATCTGGTACTACGCTCTATGTCAGGACCTCCGTTTGAACCACTGCGGAATGCGACGATCAAGGATCTCACCCTCAAGGCGGTGTTCCTAGTGGCCATCTGCTCCGCTCGGCGTATTTCGGAGTTGCAGGCCCTGTCGTGTAGGGAACCTTATCTCAGGTTCTCCGATTCGGGTGTTTCACTTCGCACTGTCCCCTCCTTCCTTCCGAAGGTGGTGTCTGCGTTCCACGTGAATCAGACGGTGGTACTTCCATCGTTCTCTTCGTCGGAGCCGCGATCTCTTCGTCTCCTTGACGTCAAGCGCACCCTGAGGCTCTACCTGGAGGCTACGAATGATTTCCGGACTTCTGACCATCTCTTCGTCCTTTGGTCCGGTCCCCGCAAGGGATCTCAGGCTTCGAAGACGACCATTGCCAGATGGCTGAAGGCCGGCATTGCCGCCTCCTATATTGGGGTGGGGCGGACTCCCCCACCCGGCATCGTAGCACACTCGACACGCGCTCAGGCGGCCTCCTGGGCAGAGAGCCGCTCGGTGTCTTCGCAAGAAATCTGTAGAGCGGCCACCTGGAAATCGTTGCACACGTTCTCGAGACACTATAGACTACATCTCGCCTCGTCCGTCCAGGGACATTTTGGCGAACAGGTCCTACGAGCAGGTCTCGCAGGATCCCACCCGGGTTAGGGAAGCTTGGGTACATCCCACTGTCTGGACTGATCCAGGTACGTACAGGGAAAAGAAAATTATTACTTACCTGCTAATTTTCGTTCCTGTAGTACCATGGATCAGTCCAGACGCCCACCGCATTTGGGTCCTAGGGCCTACTCCTGCTCGACTGTATGTGGATGCTGAGTCTGTTCAGCTGTGTCTCCTATTTACAGTAGTGCACTTACTGCTGTTGTTTGTTCTTACGTGTTTCCAGTTTTCCCTGTCACTGTTTACTCCCTTGGAGGTTGACACGCTATGTTCGTGTCCGCCCACCCGTTGGTGGGTCGGTTTTTCAGTTTACTCAGTTATCTCTCAGCGGCTTATTGTTGCCGTCCTGTTTTCAACTTGATCCAAGCAGGGGGTTTCGGTTTACTCGGGCTTTGATATACTCGATACTGAACTCCTGCAGAGGGGGTAGTAGTATTTATGGTGACGCCCCCTCGAAGCTTTGGGCTGACTCCATCTGCTGGATTGGGGACATAACCCACTGTCTGGACTGATCCATGGTACTACAGGAACGAAAATTAGCAGGTAAGTAATAATTTTCTTCTCTGTCCCATCATGAAAAAACACATAGATATCTGTGCAGAACAGCGCAGAATCATTGGCACTAAAGACTGGTGCCAAAACTTCCTCATATCCCAATAACAGCACTGACAAAAAGGTGCACAAAATGAATAGAATAAAGACACTAGCGCCGAACACAGATTTGGATTCATTACACCCGTACTAATACTGAAAGACGAACCTTCGACTAGTAAGGAGGAGCTCAAATTCCTGCTCTCATCATATCTGGATTGTCATGCATTTGGTCCAAAAACTATGGACAGACTTTGCGAAAAACATATGCTAGCAAACTACCTAACAAGGAGCCAAATATCAGGAAACCAATTTTGAAGCGCTTAAGAGAGTAGTTAAAATCGAAGCTCTCACCTCTACATTTCAAGACAGAAAAGAACTAGCGGAAATCAATACAGAAGAATCAACGGAGGAAAGGAGAAGATCGCCATGGTATAGCCCTTTAGTTGGAGAGGATTCCGAAGATTCATATGTCTCTGTGGCATTCGTATCGGGCACCCCGCTCACCTGACACTCCATCGGACCCATCACCCGAACCAAACACAGCGGCAGTGCCACCAGAAGATCACACCTACTCTGGTTCTATGCAAAAAATGTCTGAGGCAATTCCTTTCAATTTACAAAAGGAGGATAAAACACCACAGAACTAAAAGGCTTCTTAAATGTATTCAACCTCTGGAACAGTACAAAGCTGTTCCCATTCAACTAGCTCTTTTGGAGGTTAAGACAAAATTATGGAAAACACCATATTCCATAACATCTGAATCTGAAATACAGGACCCAGAAATATCCCGGGTATATTCAGTGGCGCAACGAGGTGAGCAGCACTGGGGCTGAAAATGGGACCCCTTGACCTCTACTTCGATACAAGATATATGAAAGGCAGTAACATATTGTCTGTACCAGGAAACTTGAGCAGACAGTAATTTTGGCCGATCTCTACTCAGCAGCATTTAAAAAAAAAAAAAAAATTCCTGCAATAGAGCTACAAGTTGCAAAAGAAAGAATATGAAATAAACAGCAACCCTCAGATGGGGAGTCTCATCTTGTGTGGCGGTTTGTTTAGCTTATCCATAACGAAAGCAAAGTTGTTTACCTGTAACGGGTTTTCTCCGTGCACAGCAGAACAATCAGCTATACAATCCTTCCCTCTTCCTTGGAAAGTTGAACGCAGGTAGCAGACAGACTGAAGGGAGACATGCGATGACGCCAACACGAGAACATCCGCGTATGACCAGACAAGGAAAAGCACTTTCTGGGCTAGAAGAGAAGAGCACTGACATGGTGCCGTCAGACGACGCTGCCATCTTATGTGACTGGTTGTTCTGCTGTTAATGGAGAACACCCGTTACAGATCTACAGCTTTGCTCTCTGGTGTTCCCAGGGCACAGAGCGGCATGGTCCTGCACCAGGATTGATTCTTAAGTCATTGTGAGGCAGCAATCGGAGGGCAGGAGTTCAAGTTTTTGTGGAGGCAGCGAGCAGGAATCCTGGTCTGGAGGGGAACATTGATTATGGGGAAAGGGTGAGCAACCCAGGTAGACCATCAAACTTTCTTTGGTGTTTTGATAGTCTGCATTTTAAGGGTTGGGTTTTTTTTTTCTTTAAATTTATTTTTTATATTCCGCTTTTCAGCACATCAAAGTGGATTACATTCAGGGACGGTAAGCATTTCCTTAGCCCCACAGAGCTTGCCTAAGGTCACAAGGAGCAGCAGTGAGATTTGACCCCCAGTTTGTAGCCCACTGCTCTAACCACTGGCTACTTCTCCAGTGGCTTGGAAGGGTTCCTGAAAATGGCTTGTGGATATTCCTTCTTGCTTTCATTGTAGAAGTTGAGAAGTACGATGGGAAAACATAATAAAATGAATTAAGAGCTTCATTTACTTAGCTGCAGTATTCTTCTCGGAAGGGTAAATACAGCGGGACTTACAAGTGGTGGAGTGCCAGGAGTAACGCTACAGCTACAATCCTAAACGAACACTAAGATCCCAAAATAAAGGACTACTGAATATGCCTACAATTCGCAACATTCATTTGACACAAATGAGAGAGCGAGTGTTCTCCCTAGCAGGTCCAAATCTCTGGAACACTCTACCGGAAACGCTACGTATATTACCAGATAGAAAGAAATTTAAAAGTGAATTAAAAACATGGCTTTTCATAAAACGCATATAATTAAAAAAAAATTCAGAATATACATAGTCACAATGACTAGAAGGAAAAAAACGAGAATTGCATCATGAAGAATAAATCAAATGAAAGAAAGCAAGATTCTTGACCCACAAACTAAGATGTGAAAACTACCATTTTATTTGAGATTACCAACACTCCTTGCCTGGTGTCCTAGTTGTAATTCCGTATGTCCCAGAAACCGTTTTTAGATATATGGAAATTTAACAGCTACATACGAATACCAACATCGTAACCAATCACTTTGTTTTTGTTTGTCCGTCTGTTGAATTTATAATTATGAATGTCATCTTGTAAACCGTTGTGATCTACACATGGAACGATGTCTAATGTCTAAATAAATATAATTTGCACTGCCACTTTGTGAATCCTGTGGTATTTTCCCCAACGGTAAAATATTATTGGGAAAAATACCATGGCAGTAAGAGGCCCCAAAACACTGCAGTGATGGCCCTGGGACTTAGCGCCACAATAAGGCTGACTGCCCCAAATAACTCTTCACCCCGCCAAGGTGCAGGAAATTCCCCCAGAGGTCTCCCCTTTACCCACCACTCCTGGAGGTGGCTGTATCATGCAAAATAAAAGGAAAATGTTAAAGGTCCATGGCAAACCCTGCCTTCCTCACACTCCCCACTCTTCAGATCTTTGCCACCTCCGCCGCACTTACGGTTTCAGCCCTGGGGGTGCAGTGGGAGCCTGGAGAGGCCCAGCCATGCCTTTGCCCAGTTGGTACCATTTTGAAAAGTGGTCAAGCCGGGCCCAGAACCCAGGGGGCACTCTGGGCCCCCCCACTATACTACTAGGGCTGAAATTGTAAGTGAGAGGAGGATGTCCCGAAAGGCGGGCTAAAATGGGGACAGGGGGCATGGTCCCCGGGGGAGGGGGGAGGGCTAATTAACTGTTTAAGAGGAGGGGTGGCGGCAGAGTGTGCCATGGACTTTGAAAAAAAATTTATTTTTTTTTTTCATACTACGTAACCACTTTCAGGGGAGGGGGACAGGCTGGTCTATGGAGATCCCTGGTGTGTTTTTCTGCACTTTTGGTGGGGGAGTTATTTGGGGCCATAGGGCCATCAGGATGTGCGTTGGCATCCTGGTGCTGCCAGGGGATGTTACCCGCGACTCTTGAGTCGTAGCTAACTTCAGCACAAATAACACGGCTTGTGATTTCTGAGGCAAGCATCGTTATTTGATTTGCATGGTTTCGGTTACTAATGAGCTTATTAGTATGCTAATCAGCTCATTATCGTACATGAAGTACTGGAGGAAGAATAACGTGAGGTATTTCAGATAGCTAATGTTATCCCTGCATCAGACCATTTTCGCATGGTAAACAACATTTACTAGTACACAGTAAACAACCTAACCCAACTTTGTAAATGAGCCCATAAGGTTGTTAAAGAAAATTCTGCTTACTAACACAGGCAGAAGTCCCCTCCTGGGTTCTTGCTATGTTCCCATTTTTATTCTCAACCCCTTCACTCCTGTCTCACCCACTCTTATAATAATGAGCGATGATTGTCCTTCATGTAGGTGCCTCAAGTGCACAGAACATCTTGTTCGTCATTGGCAGTAAGTGAGAACGGCAGGTTCCTGCTGACAGCTGGCGATAAAGTCGTTAAAGTTTGGGACTATGATATGAAGAAGGACATCAATTCCCAGGTAATCTACGGGGAGAGCCTGTCTGTACGCGTCCACCCTGAGGATTACATTTGCGTGGCCTTGCTTGTGACTGCGAGGATGGGCACATGTCTGACTGGGTTCTTGTGTCGTATACTTGCGAGTTGGGATCTAGACGTCAAAACCGGGTGGGACACAAAAATAGGTATGGACTTCACCAACTTTGAGCAAGGCAGTACAGCAGTGTTGCAGGCAGGGATGCAAAATCTGGCCCTTCCTGCAGAATCACTGCAGGAAATCTGAGAGTCTGGGGGCCAGTAGGCAGCAGAAGTCCAGCAGTGCGTTTCAGTTGCCTCCCACGCTGATGGCCAGCAGGACACTTCCTCTTCCCTCTGCATCCCTGGGTTTGATTGCTGCTTTGAATTACATGGGACACTATAGCCACGCAGTGCGGAGCAACAGTCGAGACCAGCTGGTAGAGAAGGAGGACACGACTCAAGGCCCCACTGTTCACCTCCTGCGGCTGAACAGCACAAGCGGGAGAAGGAAGAGGGAAAGGGGATCGTTGGGTTAAAAACGCAAGGGCCAACTTGAGGGGATGGCGGTTTTGTAATCTCTGCTGGTTGTCTCAGGTTGGAGGAAACAGGAAAGTGAGGAAAAGAGAGAGAGGGTTGGAAGTAGGGGCAGAGGATGAAATGGGGTTAGGGGGAGGGAGACAGTATGTGGAAGGGTAGGGGGAGAGAGGATGTGGTGGGATGGGGAAGAGAGATGGGTGGAGGACAGGAGGACAAAGAGGGAGAAGATGATGTGGGGGGATGGGACAGAGGTAGGTTGGCTTGACTCCCCCCCCCCCCCCCCCCCCTTCAATCAAAAAGGCTTTCCGCTGCCCCTGAACTGGGAGGTAGCTGTGGGTCACCATCGCTATTCAGTAATCTTTCTGCACTTCTTCCTCTCTCAGGTGTTCATTGGCCATTCGGAGCCAGTACAGCAAGTAAACTTCACCCCAGACCAGCAGGGCGTTATCAGCATTGGAGATGCCATTTTTATCTGGGACTTTCTGGCTGCAGCCAAAGAGGAGATTCTGAAGGCAGAGTAAGTGGTTTATGTCTGGGTCTCGTCCTCTTCCACAGGTGTCCAATACGAACGGGGCATGTCTGCGTCTCCCTTTGTTTCTGTCTCTGGGTTGTGATATACGCTTCAGTTTAATTCTCGTGTATTTTCTTTCCGACAGTGGCTCCTCTTCTGTGTTTCCCGAAGCTGGTGAGTTTCTAACATGAACCTTTTCTCCTTGGAAACATTGCATACTTCTGAATTTTCTCCTTTTTATCCCTACACCAGTCGAGAAACCCTTCCGAAAAAAAAAAATCATAAAGGAAAAGTTCAAGAGAGAACTTCTTTAACAAATTTTTATTTTTTTGAAACTTCTAGTATATAAATAGTCTGTTTAAATGTTTAGCTATATTTATTTCTGTTCCGCTTAGGCTTTGACAGAGGAATACTGGATTTACAGGTTCTGCACATAGTATAAGTAGTAGTAGTGATGTCATTAAAAAAAAAAAAGTAAAAATAAAACAAAATGCTGCCTTTGTCAGCTGAAAGCTCAATGAAGCCAGTTATTTTATTTATTTACAAGCAGTTAAGCCCGTTAAAACGGGCTACATCCCTCTGTCTCTCACCTCCCCCTCTTCACCACCCCCTACCTCCCTCCCTCCCACTCAGTCCCTCTCCCTCCCTCCCTCCCACTCTCCCTCCCTCCCACTCTCCCTCAGTCCCACTCTCCCTCAGTCCCACTCCCTCTCCCTCAGTCCCTCCCCCTCCCCCTCTCAGTCCCTCCCCCTCAGTCCCACTCCCTCCCTCCCTCTCCCTCAGTCCCACTCCCCTCCCTCTCTCTCTCTCCCCCCCTCTCCCTCTCTCCCTCCCTCCCCCCTCACTCAGTCCCCCCTCTCACTCAGGCCCACTCTCTCCCTCCCTCTCACTCAGTCCCACTCCCTCTCTCTCCTCCCCTCACTCAGTCCCTCCCTCTCTCTCTCCTCCCTCGTTGCCGCCGCCACTCAACGCCGCCGCCGCTGCCTCCCGACGCCGCCGCTGCCACTGGACGCCGCCATTTTTTTTCTTTTTTTTCTGGCTCAGACCGACGTGCTCGCCCGCACATGCGCGGTAGAGCTGGTCTCTACTGCGCATTTGCGGCACGTCGGTCATCCTTCGTTTATTAGGTAGGATTTTTATTTATTTATAGGTTTTTATATACCGATAGCCATTTGCACATCGTATCGGTTTACAGATAACTAAAACTTATTCTGGGAAATAAAATGATCAGGGAAGTTTACTTTTTTCGTGATTAGCCTCCTGGCGCGTAGTAAAGGACCAGAAATAATTTTCTGCTGATATTGCCAGCCAGTCATGTCAAGGACACGCCTTGGGTTCTGGCTGAATTTTTGTTTTAAGCTGAGCCCTTCACCACTGCTTTGTTTTGTTACTAGGCACAGGCACAGAGGATAGGAACAGGGACTCCACATTTATAACCAGTGGGATGCCACGCCAGTCAGCACCAGTCCCCTTGCTGTCCTCCCCTCCACGCCTGGATATCAGCCCAATACACCCAGGAGGACTTGATGGTGAGAAGAGGTGCCCTGCTATGCAAGGAGCAGACACCAGAGGGATTTTTCTATAACTGCTTTCTACTAGTTTAATCGATTTAACTTGCTTGTGACCGAAACTGCTTTCTGGAATCTATCCCACTTTATTCCTAGTACTTACTCTCATCTCTGCTCCTTCCCCCAGCTCTTGCCTTCTTCTCTGCCTCCCTCGGCATTTACTCTCCTCTCTCTGCCTCGCCTCACTAAGATCTTATCTTCTTCTCTATCTAGCTTCTTCAGCACCCGCACTTTCTCTGCCCCCAATACCTATTACTGGCCAGGATGGGGGGATCCATATATCCTGGTTACAGAGCAGAGAGATCAGGCCGTGAGTTCTGTTCCTGCTGAGAGGCCATAGAGTACAAGGAATGTTCGTATCTGGTGATGGTTAATCAGCGAGGAATATGTAAGCTGGAGTTAAAGGGCAGAAACATAGCGCGCAGAAGGTGTAAGAGGCAGTGTGCGAATGCTAGAAATTGACATTTTGAGAGACTTTCTGATTTTGCATTTTTCTGCAGATCTTCTTTCAGAGTCCGGTGAAGAGGAGGGAACAGCTGCAAAGGAGAACGGAGGAGCAGCAGCAGCCAGGGACACTGAGCACTCAGTGATTGTCATCGAGCATGGAGCAAACAGGGGAGCAGTGTTAGTCCCACAGCTGGCAGCAGCTCACAGAGGTTCAGGAGATCACAGTCAGCCATGGACAGGTAAAACAGTGCTGCTCTCTTATCATACGAGAGATCGCATCTAAGGGAAGGCTGACATCAACGGGATCAAGGCCAATATGAGATGGAGCTTCTTTTTTATGGCCACAGGATCAGTCTCCATCCCCATTCACAGGGTCAGGCAGCCATTAAGGACTTGGTCTTCATTCATAGGGATAGGTGGCCACTGAGGGTGGCCTCCATTCACAGTGACAGATGGCCAACTGATCTTTGGATCTGTCTGTCTTGATCAGAGGTAGATAGCCTACACTGAGGTGTAGAATGGTGCGAGAGCTAATAGAATAGGAATCAGAAGGGGATAGGGAGATTCCCAGTCTGCTGTTCTAATTCAGGTTAGGGGCTCTCCAGTTAAAACTGAAAGTTGCAGTGTGATCTTCCTTACAGCAGTGCTGTCTTGATACCAGTGAGCTTCCATTTAGTAGTGCCCTGTTCTAGTTAGGAGTCAAACTACATTAACTCACACACAGCAGCACCCTTTGAATGCTGTCCAGGACTTCAACTTGTGTTTCTCACAGCATTATCCTATCCGTACCAACCAAGGCTTTTTAAATCACCTTCCCTGTACGTACCAGGATCAGTCCAGACTGCTGGGTTATGCCTCCCGTCCAGCAGATGGAGTCAGAGAGAAACTGAAAAGGCACCACTCATATACCCTGGTGCGCCCCCTGCGATCCTTCAGTATATCTCTGACTCCAGCAGATGAGAGAGCATAACCTGCGGTCCTGATCTCCTGTAAATTGGGAGGGGGTTTTCCCTATCAGGTTTGACTTACGATTTTCTGAGGAATCCTGTAACTGGATCAATTTAATTACAGGCCTAGTTTAACACTGTTATTTTCTGAGGAATCCTAAGAACATAATTTTCCTTTGTCTGTCAGAAACCAAAATGAAGAGAGAACGTCATGTGGAGCCCAGCATCCGGCCGGATTCGTACAGACATTTCTCTGCTCGATTTAAAACCTCCACCCTCCCCAAGGTAGGAGCTCTTTTTAAAACCTCCCCTCTCCCTCTGCAGTGAGCTTTCTGACCTGAAAGACACCCAACCAGCTGATCTGCTAACTTGGTTGAAGCTGCAGGAATATTCAGGGGACACGAGGTAGGAACCCTGGAGAGACTAGGTCGGACGTAGAGGCTGGAGGAAAGAATTTTGTAGGCTATTGAGAAATAATGTTTCCATTTTCTGCACGAACATGCACTCTCTCCCTCTTCAATACATACAGTGTCTCACTCACACTCTGACACACTCTCCCTCTCCTAAACAGTACACATTCATTCTGACACACTTTTCCTTTTTACTCACACACATACATGCTGCCATTCTTTCCAGTACAAACATGCTCTCTGAAAGTTTAGGGTTTCTTTTAATTGGCAGATCTTGACAATCAAAGCATCCTGCACCTAGGGGAGGAGGCTGGATTCACTTGTGTGTTGCTTTGTCCCAGTCTGTTTAAAAGCAGTTACCTGTATGTATCCAGATCTGGGTTTTGCTTCCCTTCCAGCATATGGAGACAGAGAAGGTTTTGCAGACAGCCACATAAACTGGTGTGCCACTTGCAGTCCCTCAGTATTTCTCTGTCTCCAGCAAATGGAGGAGGTGCAAAACTTGCTGTTCTGTATCTGAGTTTAAAAAAAAAAACAGTTTAGAAGTAAGAAGAGGATTTTAAGAGCAGTAAGAGAAGGAGATTATTTTCCCAGGTGGTTGCCAGGTCCTGGTGGGACCATCCCTCCTGGTTGTAGGACAGGACGAGCAGGGGTTGGGGACCCTAATTTTCTCCCTGAATCACACCGGATGTGAAAGCTGGTGGGTCCAGTTCCCTCACCTACAGGAGGATTGAAGGAAGCCTCTGCCAACCTTCATTCAGGAAAGTGTTCTACTTGTTTTCTGTCGTAAAGTTTAAAAAAAAAAAAAAAAAAAAGAGAGAGAGAGAAAAAAACTGAGTATGACAGGGGCTTCTTTTTCATTCGACTGTCCCTGTCAGTGGTGGAAGAGGAGGTAAGCTGTTTAGGGGACTCCTTTCTTTACCTGCTATTAAGTTCACTTAGAGAATAGCCACTGCCATTAGCAATGGTTACATGGAATAGACTTAGTTTTTGCGTACTTGTCAGGTTCTTATGACCTGGATTGGCCACTGTTGGAAACAGGATGCTGGGCTTGATGGACCCTTGGTCTGACCCAGCATGGCATTTTCTTATGTTCTTATGTTCTTTGCAGCTGTCCAGGTCCCTTCTCCTCTCTGGGTATGTGCCGAGCAATCGGGGTTTGGGCCAAGCCATGCCGCGCAGGGAATTGCTGTACTGCATGCAGGGATGCTCAGCTCACGTTTGTCAAGGACCGGCCAATGTTCCCAATGCCTCTCTGGTGGGGGAGGGTACATTGAGAGTGATTGCAGCGGCATCTTTAAGGCAGCATGGGCCTGATAGGTCACCCGCTGCAATGCAGGAGGCTGCCGATCCATTCCTGCTAAGCGCAGGAACAGTGGCCATTTTGAAAACCTTCGCATCGACTGCAGAAAGGACGGCAGGGGGGAGGGGATGTCCCGCCAGCGCTGTCTCCAGCAGATTCCAGCCCCAATGATGCTTGGGGGGGGGGGGGCGGGGGGGGCCAGGAGGGGCAGTCTGAGCAGGTGCCAGACCTTCTGGAGGGGGATTTTCATGGTCCTGCTCCCATTTCCATGGAGTTTATTCTCTTAATGCATGAAGCCTTTATGGCCCGGAAGACCATAGGGCAGTACTCCCCCAAGCAGAGGGCTACAGAAGCTCCACCCCGGTTGGGGAGCCGTCTGTGCAAGGCCAATGGTCGGCAGAGGAAGCGTCCATGTCCATCAATTGCCAAGAGACGAGAGCGGTGCAGTGGGCTCTACAGGAGTTTCTACTTCTCTTATGCAACTGTCCGTTCACAATCCTTTCAGAGAATGCGACGGCGGTGGCCTACATCAATCGCCAGGGTGGTACCAAGAGTCAAGCGTTTGTTCAGGAAGCGGAGATGTTGATGGACTGGACGGAGCAGCATCTGGCCTTGATTGCGGCTTCTCACATAGCAGGGTCCAACAATGTGCAAGCAGATTTTCTCAGCCGGCAACAATTGGATCCCGGGGAATGGGAGCTATCAGAGGAAGCAATGCGCCTCATTACTTGCAGATGGGGCATGCCTCATATGGATCTGATGGCAACTCAGTGGAATGCCAAGGCACCGTGCTGCTTCAGTCACAGAAGAGAGCATAGAATGGAAGTGGTCGATGCCCTGGTTCTTTCTTGGCCACACGACATTCTGATCTACGTGTTTCCGCCATGGCCTCTGGTGGGCAAGGTTGTGAGAATATAGATCCATCCAGGAAAGGTAATTCTCATAGCTCCCGAGTGGCCACAAGACCTCGGTTTGCAGATTTGGTCAATCTAGCAGTGGATGGCCCATTAAGATTGGGCCATCTATCAAATCTGCTACATCAGGGTGGCGGGCCCCATAATTTCAGATCAAGTGGATCACTTTTGTCTAGCAGCTTGACTTTTGAAAGGAGGTGATTAAGGAAGAAAGGATGTCCTGAGGGTATTATTTCTACTCTGTTGCAGGCTCGAAAAGCCTTTTACTTCCTTGGTGTATGTCCGGGTTTGGAGGGTCTTTGAGTCTTGGAATACGGAGCAAGGGGTTGATCCTTGGCAAGCAATGATGGCGCAGATTCTGGCTTTTTTGCAAAGAGGCCTAACAAAACATTTGTCCTTTAGTTCCCTAAGAGTGCAGGTATCCGCCCTGGGCTGTTTACAAGGCAAGATTCATGGAACAACCCTAGTGGCACATCCAGATGTGGTACATTTCCTTCGAGGGGTGAAGCATTTGCGCCCCCCTGTTAATAAGGTGTGCCTTTTTTGGAGCCTTAACTTGGTCTTCAAGGGCATGTGTGCAGCACCTTTTGAGCCTCTTAAAAGGGCCACCTTTTAAAGTGGTTTTCTTGGTGGCAGTTTATTCAGCAAGAAGGGTGTCAGAGCTTCAAGCCCTATCATGTAGGGAATCTTTTTTGCGGATTTCAGATTCCGGGGTCTCTTTGCGAACGATTCCGTCTTTTCTGCCAAAGGTGGTTTTGATGTTCCACTTAAGTCAGTCAGTGGAGCTTCTGCCTTTTTCCAAATCTGGAGGTTGGTGCACTCATGCAAAAGTATTAAGACGTTTAGATGTCAGAAGGTCATTGTCACAGTATCTAGAGGTCACTAACAGTTTCAGATTGTTGGATCACCTTTTTGTGCTATGGAGTGGTGCGAAAAGGAGTCATAAGACATCAAAGGCCATGATTGCGCGTTGGTTGAAGGAGGCTACTGGATCCACATACATATGTCATGGTCATCCTATCCCAGAGGGGATTAAGGGGTCATTCTACCCGGTTCCAGGCAGCCTCCTAGGCAGAATGTCAGCTAGTTTTGCCGCAAGAGATTGTAGGGTGGCTACTTGGAAGTCTTTGCATACCTTTGCCAGACACTATCAATTGGACGTCCAGGCCCCGGATGTCGGCAGTTTTGGTGAAAGCGTTCTTCGAGCGGGACACTCACAATCCCACCCCGGTTAGGGAAGCTTTGGTACATCTTAGGAGTCTGGGCTGATCTAGGAACATTCAGGGAAAGGAAAATTGGTTCTTACTTGCTAATTTTCGTTCCTGTAGTAGTACCACAGATCGGTCCAAAGTCCCGCCTGGTGGGAGAGAGGAGATTTGGAGAGTTCGCTCAATCTGTTTACTAAAATGAGTCTGAAGAATGGCACAGGTTTCTGGTTAGTCCTTACAATTAAAGTTCCAAAATTAGATAGAGTTCTCACTTATAAAATTTCCCCTTTCCTTTGCTTGTTTGGGGGATATTGTTACATTAGTTTATTAAAAGTTTTTTGCTATTTTTGTTTGGCTACTTAGTAATACTGTCGGACTGCAGGTGGCACATCAGTTTATGTGGCAGTGGCTGCGAAACTTCCTCTGCCTCCATCTGCTGGAAGGGAGATAAAAGCCAGGAGTCTGGACTGATCTGTGGTACTACAGGAACGGAAATTCCCTGTACATACCCGGCTCAGTCCAGACACCTGGGTTTCAAAACAACCCTGCCATATATACCAAGGTGCCACCCACAGTCCCTCAGTCTTACTCTGTCTCCAGCAGATGGCAGAGGTGCAAAACCCACATTCCCTGTATGTACCCGGATCAGTCCAGACAGTGGGTTGTGTACCCCTTCCAGCAGATGGAGTCAGAGCAAAATTGTAACGACGGCCCCTTATATAGGTTAGAGCTCCCTCTTCGTCCCTTCAGTATTACACTGACTCCAGCAGAGGAAGGTCACACCTGCGGTTTCCCTTGTTTTACTAACTTTTCTATCTTGGGATGGATCTTTGTTAAAAAAAAAAAAAAAAAAAGAAAAGATTTTCTAACTTAGAGGATTTCTGTAGGATTTCTCCTCCATTCTGTGAAAGTTGCAGTCAGAACTTGGGTACTCCCTCCTTGTTTTACCTTTAGCTTGGTTTGGGGTAAGTTCTGTTATTTCTCTTCACAGGAATCCTCTTACCTGCTTTTCTGCCGGCTGGAGTGCACGTTGGTGGTCCAAACTCTCCCCCTCCGGCCGGCTGCTCTGGGACATCGTCTTCCTCGGAGCAGTCCCCACAGAGAGGTGCCATTCCTCTGTGCTCCCCCTGCCTTACTTTGCCAGCACAGGCCCCACTTGTGGCTGCTGCTATTCCATAGGGAGGTTTTTGTTTGCAGGCCCTGATTTCCCCTCCGATGCCACGCCCGGCGCTATGCTATGCCTGCGGGGAGCCCAGATCGCGGCTCTCCCGCAAAGGCCTATGTTCTAGCTGCCTCCCAGGCAGGGAAGGCACCTCGAGCCCAGGGGGAACAATGGCCATCTTGCTTCCTCTTCTGCCTGCCCCGGAGCAGCCAGACTCCGTTCCTGATGTTGGTTTTCTCCTGGCGCCACTGATTTTGACTCCCGCAATCCTCCCAGCACCAGAGCCCCCTTTGGGGCACCCTTTGGAGACCCCCCCCTCCGGGTCTACCCCCGCCCTTCTCCACAGACTTTATCCTATTAATGCACAATGCTTACTTAGCTCGCATGGATCCTGCCTCCGCCCCACCGCCTGCCAAGGTCTTCAGGATAGAGGAGCCTGGGGATGTTGCGACTCCCCTCCAGGGCCCCCATGAGGCCCGGGGACTGCTCTGCCCCGGGGGGATCAGTACCCCCTGTGACTGAAGCTCCATCTCAAGGATCCTCCCGGGTACGGGTGATCGCTCACGCGTCCATTCCCAATCTCCCTAATCAAGATCCAGATACAGACCCTGCCCTGGATGACTCCTCTCCATCCATGCCAGTCGAGGGTGACGACCCTCGAGTGTTACGCCTTTTTCAAAGGGATGAGCTGGATCCCCTCATTCCCTATGTGCTCGACCAACTAGACATTGAGGCCCCACAAGACACCTTGGGCCCCAGCACAACGTCAAGAAAAGGAGAATCCTGTCTTGGCGGGTCTCCGTCCGCCAGCCAAGACTTTCCTTTTTCACCCTATGCTCCTCCAGTTGTTGTCGCGGGAGTGGGATACTCCGGAGGCTTCTCTACGGGTCAGCAGAGCAATGGACAAGTTGTACCCACTTCCTGAAGACTCGTTGGATCTTCTCAAGATCCCCAAAGTGGACACGTCAGTGTCGGCGGTCATGAAAGACAACTATCCCCGTCACTGGGGGTGCAGCGCTCCGGGCATGCAGGATCGCAAACTGGAGGTATACCTCAAAAGGGTCTTTGAGGTGTCCGCTCTGGGAGTCAGGGCAGCTGTCTATAGCTCCCTTATGCAAAGAGCAGGCCTCAGATGGGTGCAGCAACTTCTTGGTACCCAAGAGCTTTCTCCGCAGGAGGCTCGCTCAGCAGGCGGAACATCTGGAGGCAGTCATAGCTTATGGGGCAGATGCCTTCTACGACTTGCTCCGGGTACTGGCCAGGTCCATGATCTCGGTAGTCTCTGCCAGACGTCTGCTTTGGCTCCGCAACTGGTCAGATTCCTCTTCCAAATCACAGCTGGGCTCCTTGCCTTTCAAAGGGAAGTTACTGTTCGGGGAAGAACTAGACCAGCTCATCAAGTCCCTGGGTGAGAACAAGGTGCACAAGTTATCCAAGGATCGTCCTTGCAGTACCAGGACGTTCGCTGCCACTCGCTCCTGCTTCCGGGGACAACGTCATTTTCGCCAGTCACGGACTCTCCCACAGAGGACTCCCTCCTCCAGGTCACAATCCTGGTCCCATTCCTTTTGGAGACTGAGATCATCCAGGGATAGCCTCTCCCAAGGTGCTCCAGCCAAGTCCTCTCAATGATGTGTTGCCGGCCCACTCTTCGACACCCAGGATAGGGGGTCGGCTGTCTCTCTTCTACGAGGAATGGGCCAAAATCACCTCAGACCAATGGGTCCTGGATATTCTAAAGCACGGCTACGCATTAGAATTTGCTCGACCTCTAAGAGACCGCTTTGTCTTCTCCCCTTGCGGACCAGTGTCCAACCAACTTGTAGTTCGCCAGACACTGGATCGTCTCCTGGACTTAGGGGCCATACTCCCGGTGCCTCTCGGAGAGCAGGGGTCAGGCCATTATTCCATCTACTTCGTGGTCCCCAAGAAGGAAGGCTCCTTTCATCCCATTCTCGATCTCAAGATGGTCAACAGATCCCTCAAGATCCCCCGTTTCCGTGATAGCGGCGGTTCATGAGGGGGAGTTCCTAGCTTCCTTGGACTTGACAGAGGCCTACCTACACATTCCCATCCTCCAGGATTATCAGCGCTATCTTCGCTTCAAGATCCTTGGCCTGCATTTCCAGTTCCAGGCTCTCCCATTTGGACTGGCGACAGCGCCGCACACTTTCACCAAGATGATGGTGGTGGTAGTAGTGGCGCTCCGGAAGGAAGGCATCCTGGTCCACCCCTACCTGGACGACTGGTTTATCCGTGCGAAGTCCAAGGATCTCTGCCAACGGGCGGTCGATAGAGTCCTCCAGCTCCTCCGTTCCCTCGGAAGGGTCATCAATCTGGCGAAGGGCAGTTTGGTCCCTTCCCAGACAATAGATTTCCTAGGGGCTCATTTCAACACCAGGCTGGGCAAAGTTTTTCTTCAGCAGGACAGGGTGCAAGCCCTCCTCCCCCCAAGTACAGCGCTTCAGTTGCCTTTTGCTCCCCAAGGCATGGGACTACCTCCAGGTCCTGGGCTCTATGGCTTCCACTATAGATTTAGTTCCGTGGGCCTTCGCACATATGCAGCCTCTACAGCGTGCATTGCTCTCTCACTGGAAGCCAGTCTCTCGGGACTTTCAAGCACAACTACTACTGCCGGACCCAGCCAGGAACAGCCTGCTCTGTTGACTTCGTCTCGATCACTTGTTGCGGGGAGTGGATTTGGACATTCCTCAATGGGTGATCGTCACCACGGATGCCAGCTTGTCTGGCTGGGGGGCCGTGTGCGAGAAACTGTCGACGCAGGGTCAGTGGACCTCAGACTATGCACTATGGCTGATAAGTCCATCTCGCACTGTAGCGTTTTCTCCCCCTGGTCCAGGGCCGAGCAGTACGGATTCTCTCCGACAATGCGATGACTGTGGCATATGTCAACCGTCAAGGAAGGACAAGGAGCCGTCACATGTCCCTGGAAACGGACAAGTTAATGGCATGGGCGGAGATCCACCTCGCCCGGCTAGCGGCCTCTCACATAGTGGGAGTAGACAACGTTCAGGCGGACTTCCTGAGCCGGCAACGCTTGGATCCCGGAGAGTGGGAACTGTCCAAAGCAGCAGTTCAGTTGATTTTCTGTCCTTGGGGAACTCCTCATTTCGATCTCATGGCCTCTCGAAAGAACGCGAAAGTTCCACACTTCTTCAGTCACAGAAGAGAGCACGGCACGGAGGGAGTGGACGCCCTGGTTCTTCCCTGGCCGCGAAACCTCCTTCTCTACGCGTTCCCTCCGTGGCCTCTGGTGGGGAAAGTCTTTCGGATAGAGGCCCACCAAGGGCCGGTGATTCTCTTGGCGCCAGAGTAGCCACACAGACCGTGGTTTGCGGATCTAGTCAACATGACGGTGGACGGTCCTCTGTGGCTAGCTCGGCTTCCGAACCTTCTCCATCAAGGATCAGTATATTTTGACCAGGCAGATCGCTTCTGTCTTGCGGCCTGACTTTTGAACGGCGCAGGCTGAGACGGCGCGGTTACCCCGATGCGATTGTTTTCACCCTCCTTCAGGCCAGCAAACCCTCTACTTCCCTTGCTTATGTGCAAGTCTGGAATACACATAAGCAAGGGAAGTAGAGGACTGAAATATGGCCTATGCATTCTGAAAAGACTTAAAAAGGAAAATTAGTTTCTTACCTGATAATTTTCGTTCCTGTAGTACCACGGATCAGTCCAGAGCCCCACCCGCAGCTGTGTACACAAAGTAACAGAGTCCACTTGTGCATTCTGGTCTGGTTACTAGTACTGCATTTTGTCTCTTGTTTTCTCTTGGTTCAGCGAGTTCTGTTCCCTGTTGGGGGTTTATCTGAGCCTTATTATAGCTGGGAGAATAGTTAGTTATGTAGTTTGGTTTTGTTCCGTGCTGCTTTGACATTAAATAAGACTGAGGGACTGTGGGTGGCACCTTGGTGTATATGGCAGGGTTGTTTTAAAAAACATCTCTGTCTCCATCTGCTGGAGGGGAAGCAAAACCCAGGTGTCTGGACTGATCCGTGGTATTACAGGAACGAAAATTATCAGGTAAGAACTAATTTTCCTTTAGCAGATAAGAGCCAATTTTCCTTTTGTTTGTCTTGCAGGGTTTCTCATCTCTGCTGACATGTCAGGAGGGTCTGACGCTTAAAGCAGTGATCGGTTACAATGGGAATGGCCGAGGGAATATGGCCTGGAATCCAGACACAGGTATTACTGAGTATGGCCCAGAGCTCAGACTGTCTCTTCTGATAAGGAGGATCAGTACAGACTGGAAGACTGCTTCCAGTTCCACTTTTGCCTTTCATGGATTTCCTTGGACTGAGACCTTTTAACAACATCAGTCTTCTTCACAGCCTCATACACTGAGCCTACTATAGAAACAGCAGTGTTTATTCTCCCTGGCTATGCTGTTTTCATCCCTGATCAACCTCTAGATGTGTGCCTTTACATACTAAGGAATAAAGCTGAAAGGTTTCTGTTCTGTCTTTCTCACCTCACTTTCCTTATCTCTGCTCCAGGTTTCTTCGCTTACACGTGCGGCTGTGTGATTGTAGTGGAGGACCTGCACTCTGGAGCTCAACAACACTGGCTTGGGCACCCTGAAGAGATCTCCACCCTGGCAGTGACCCATGATGCTCAGGTACAGCACTATAGGATCCTGGCTTCTTTCCTAGCTGTCTCTGTCATGCAGTTTGTCGAGCAAAATATATTTGCATGTATGGTGCAGTAAACATGGGGGTTCAAGCAAAACATACCTATAGAGATACACACATACAGCACGAACATCCATGTACACACACACATCTGTAAATGCACGTTTGCAAACTGCATAATAAACATGTTTAGGTTTGTGCACTGAAAAGCAAACAAGTAGAAGGTTAATATTCACAGACATTTATCTGCATAACTTTTCAGTAGCTGAATAAATGCTGTTTTGAATATTGTCGGCACTTATAAGTCATTATCTGGACAGCACTGTTGTCAGAGTAACATGATATACGGTAGGCACTGGACGATTGTTCTGAGCTTCAAGTTGGGGTGAGGGGTTCTAGGTGGGGTGTGAAAGCTGGAGTTGGTGTTATGGGGAGGAAGGGAAGACTTCCAGAGAGGCCAACTATTAATATCAGTTTCCACTTCATCTAGCCAGACCAGTCCATATGTATAGATTATGCCCACCAACTTGCAAATAGAGACAGAATAACAGGTTTGTCAACATCAGTTCTTCCCTGTACATACCCAGATCAGTCCAGACTCCTGGGCTTTGCCTCCCTACCAGCAGATGGAGACAGAGAAATTTTCTCTGACATTGTGCATAACCTATTGTGCCACCTGCTGTCCCTCAGTATTTCTCTGTCTCCAGCAGATGGTAGATGGTGTAAAACCTGCAGTCTGGAGAGAAAAAAAATAGATTAAAAGATACAATTTCTGGTTCCTCATGGGGGTTGTGAGGTCCTGGTGGGGCCATTCCCCCCCCCCCCTGGTTTGAGGCGGACACGCAGGGGGTTGGTGTCCCTTCTAATAGCTCGGTCCATAGGTCCATGGGGTGGACATCTGGTGGTGCAGATCCCTTATCCCCAAAGAGACAGCAGTGGAACCTGCTGGCAATTCTGCACTGCAAGCCCAGTAGAGTAGGGAAGAATCTCTTTTATATAGTTTGTTCTTGGCTGGTTCGCTAAAGTTTGGCAAAAGAAGACTGACAAAACCAGTGGTCTGGCTCTTTACTGATCTGCCATGCAGCCTGCGCTCCTAGAACCTGAACCTCTGCACCAAAAGAAAGTATTGGTTTCTATGTATCTTTATTTGTTCCTGAGCATATCCAGATCAGTCCAGAGAAGTGGGTTGTGTATCCCTACCAGCAGATGGAGTCAGAGAGCAAAAACTTTGAGCACTGCCATATATACAAGAGTGCCACCTGCAGTCCCTCAGTATTTCTCTGACTCCAGCAGATGGTAGAGATGCACTCCTGCAGTCTTTAGTTTGAATTTTTATTTAGTTAGATTTTTTTCCTTTGGTTGCAGTCGCTTCCTGAGGTATTACGCACCTTCGTGGGCCATCCCTCAGTGGAAGCCGGGCGTCCGGGGGATTGGACATCCCTGTCAGGGTTTCGCCCGCCACGGTTCGGTGTGTGAAGGCCAGGGGCCCCTGATTACTCACCACCGACACTGCTACAGAGGCTCCCTTGTCCCATGCAAGAGCTTCCTCTGTGCCTTGGTAAAGTTTTACAAAAAAAAAAAGTTAATAGAGAGTCTGACCGACTGTCTTCAGTGCTGAGGAAAGGAGTCTGTACAGGAGGGACAGGGTCCTCTGCGGCCATTCTGGGAGGCTGTAAGCATTTTTCCCTCAGCTCCCGGGGCTCCGGGTTGCCTTTGGAAGGACTGGATGAGTTGTAAGTGTGGCCCGTTTATTTTAGCGTTTTCTCCGCAGGTGGCCTAGCGATTTGGCCGCAGACAGGCTGTTTTTCAATTTCTTTCCTGCGGCGCGGCTGCGCACTGTTTTTTGCAGAGTCTGTTGTTTTTTGCCCTGCCTGACTGAAATTTTCCCACGTAGCGGCAGCGTGCAGCTCGTTGTAATCGCGGCCTTTGCTTCTCCCCCTCAGACCGCGAGGCGGCACGCTACAGCTGATGGGGCCGTGATCGAAATCGCAGGCCTGCCGCGTGTGTGGGATACGTGGTCAGGCGTGGGATGCGGCCTCTTTATGAGCGTCTTGTTCCCTGGGGATGGTGGGCTCTTCAGTTCTGGTTGCTCCTTCCCGCAGGGAGAGACCGACTGCCTCGCGCCTTGGATCGCGGGAGAAGGATTCTCCTCCTGTTTTAGCTCCGGTGGGGGAGGACCCCATGGGGGGAGCTGAAGATGTGACTCCAGTCGACTCCTGGGAGGGGGATCCGGAGGGGTTTTCCATGGAATTTATCCTCTTCATGCACCAGGCCTTCCTGGCAAGGAAGCGCTCGGCAGTTAAGAGACCCGGTCTCCCTGGGGACGGTTCGGATCCACCCGAGAAAAGAGGTCGGCGTACGGAGCCTCATCAGCGCCCCACTGAACAGACTCGCCCAAAAGGGAATACTCCCCGGGGCCCACAAGATCCAATTCCTGGGTCAGGAGCGGCGCCGGCCTCAGGGGCGGATCCGGATCTGCGTCTGGAGAAAAAAAAAAAAGATTAAAAGATACAATTTCTGGATTCTCCCAGGGGGTTGAGAGATCCTGGAGGGGAGTGTCTCTTCCCCCCCCCCCCCCTGGTTTGAGGCGGACAAGCAGGGGGTTGTGACCCTTCTGATAGCCCGATGTGGTCCAGATCCCTCATCCCCCATGAGACAGCGGTGCAAACCCAGTGGAGCAGAGAAGTATCCCTTTTATACGGTTTGTCCTGGGCTGGGTCACTAAAATGTAGTCATCTTTCAAACTCTAGAGAATCTGGATGCTCAGTCAACATGCTGGGGGAGAGAGTATTTCTCACAGAGAGGATTGCTGAAATTGCATAGTCTGATTAGGCTTCTGCTAGAGGTTTCGGTGCCCAGGGTCAGGGACTATTTACAGGTCCTAGTTTTATGGCATCGATATTGGAAAGGAATGTATTGGGCATTCGTGCATATGCAACCTCTGCAGGGGGGAAATCTTCTCTTTCACTAGAATCCATTAGTGGAAGAGTTTCATCCCCCTCTTCCATTAGAGGAGGAATCCAGGGACAGTCTTTTGTGGTGGCTTACTCGTATCAATCTCAAGCGTGGTGTGAATTTGGAGGTTCTGAATTGGGAAATACACTACTGATGCAAGCCTCTCCGAATGGAGGGCGATGTGGCAAGATCAGAAGGCGCAGGGCCAGTGGTCAAAATTGGAGGCCTCATGGGCTATCAATTGGTTAGAGATGAGAGAGTGGTGCTTTTCACGTTGCTTGCTTGTCTGCCAGTACGGATCCTATCAGACAATGCGTCGACGGTGGCCTACATCTCGTGCTCTTACCTGCAAATTTTCATTCCTGTAGTACCACAGATCAGTCCAGAGACCTGCCCATTTACTTTGTGGGAAGAGCCCACACTTGTAGTTTTGCTTTGTATATAGTGCAGAATGGTTGGAGGTTTTCAATGCTGATCGCTTATATTAAAATTTGGGAAATGAGTTTTCCACTGTCCTTTAGGGCAACTTCACCTTCCAGCTAGTTGGAGGGGTGAGAGTTCATTTAAAAGTTTGCCTAAACATTTATGGTTGTTGCTGCCATCTTGGCTTAGGTACAGGTCAGTACTGAGGGACTGTATGTGGCACACTGGGTTATGTATGTTGTCAGTGAAACTTTCTCTGTCTCCATCTGCTGGCAGGGAAGAAAAACACAGGAGTCTGGACTGATTTGTGGTACTACTGGAACGAAAAAAACAATTTTCCTATAGGTGACTTATCCAGCTAAGTAGTTAGCCGGGGGGGCGGGGAATGGATGGATCCAGGGTGTGCTGCTTATCTGGCTAACTTAGCTGGATAAGTGCCAATATTCTGACTTACCCGGTTAGGTTAACTGGATAAATTAGACCTGCTATAGAACAGATTTAACTTACACGGATATAACTTATCCGGCTAAATAGCACCAAATATGAAATATTCAGCAGCATAGCCATGCGACTGAATATCCCATGTAAGTTAGCTGGATATATTTTATCCAGCTAACTTACTTTTAGCCGTTTTCTTTTCAGTATTGACCTCTAAGTATTCAGACACACCTGCACATAATGAAAGCTGCATGTGTCAGAACCCCCACCCAAAGCATGCAGGAGAAGAAACCCTGTGAGTAACTCATGATATAATTGTGTTCTGCTCTTGCTAGACCCTTGCCTCAGCCTCAGGACAAGGGAATGGATCCTCCCGCTGTCAGATCCGCATATGGAATGTGCAGAATGGATCCCAAAAAAATCTTCTCTACCATTACAAAACAGAGGTTCAGGTCATGGAGTACTCCCGGGATGACAGAATCTTGGCCACCGCAGGTTGGTGCCAGAGACTCCCTTGGGGAGGAAGGAGGGGGTTTGAGATGACTGGCTATTGTAATGGCGGGATGAGCAAAGTGACCATAGCACTAATGAGGTTATGCATCACCATAGCAATGAAAATAGTGTGGTGAGGGAGGGGGGGGGTATTGATTACTTAGCTATGATATTAAGTATTGTGAAGGAGGAGCCTGGATTATTATTGCAATGACAGCAGTATTGTGAGGAAGGGGTATGAATTATTACAGCAGTGAGGGAGGGGGATGGATTTTTTATAGCAGTGACAGTAAGATTAAATGGCTGAGGGGTGGATTAACCCTAAAGCAATGATTGCAGGATTGTGTGGGTGAGAGATGCTTACTATAGCAGTAGTTTAAAAGCAGTAGAATATATTGCTTCGGTGGACTCAAACTTTGTTTTTGTCACTGGCATCACTAGGAGATTACAGAGACAAGACCATTGCTCTGTGGAGCACAACAAGCTACGAGTTGCTGATATCCAGTCCTTTCTCAGAACCCATTCATGAGATGGCATTTAACCCTATGTCTGCAGATGTATTTGCCAGTGTTGGACCAGGAGCGGTGAGCTTCTGGAGGATAGAGCAGCAGGGATCTGGAATCAAACTGAAGGTATATCTTGGTATGGTCTATGGTTTCTGTCTCTTGCTCATCTTCACATATGTATTGGGTTTTTCCTACGTCAGATGACTTACACCTGCTATTCTTGGCCTTCAAGTATATTTCTATTGAAGAGTTAAGACCCAGACTTTTCCTAGCGTGTAGACAGATGGACAGGACCAGTGTGTTATGCTCCCCTGCCAGCAGATGGAGACGGAGCAAGCTGACATCACAGTATATATACTCCTGCAGTGACCCCCAGCCTGCCAGTATTCTCCGTCTCCAGCAAATGATGGATGTGCACCTCCCTATGGGAATTGCTTCAGATTTTGGAAGAAGAATTTTAAATTAAGAAAGGAAAGTCCCCCACTCTCCTGCGGTGATACCAGATGGTCCTTCCACCAGTTGAGAATTCCTGAGGTGATTTCCGTGGTCCCTCAGATGTGTGCCTTGTTCTGGTAGCTGAGTTTCCTGGCATGGACGTAGCTGATTGTACAGCTTGGAGGCAGAGTGCGATGCTGAAAACAGATGCCCTCTCCCCCCACAGCCAGAAACCATCTCTATACTCAGCCAGTTAGAGCTGAGCTCAGGTAAGTTTAAAAAAAATAATAATTTTGGAGACAGAGGAGTCTCCATGCTCTGCGCACTGTTCCAACATTCATTCCTACTCCCATGGGGCTTAGAGAACTGGGCAGCCAGGTGGGTTGTGCGGCCACGGCTAGGCCCTGCAGTTAGGCTTTTTGCCTGTGTGCCGCGTGGTGGGCCGCGGATGCATTTTCGCATGCTTTTGTAGGTGCTTTACTGCCCTCTACAGGACATTGGTGTGCACAGTGTGTTGGCTCTGCATATGCATTGTGTGCTCAGTTTTGGGTGCGTTTTTACATGCACAAAGTTTTAAGCGTGGTGGGACATTCAAGCTTTGGCGCACAATTTGTGTGAGTGTTTTGAAGCACATACTTTTGAGGTGCCTAATTTTTGAGCGCATAAATTTTTTAAGCGCGAGCCGTTTGGACGCGTGTTCACCATCGCCAGTGCACTGATTGCGCCAGTGAACAAGAAACCTAAGCACCTTTCTCTCTGTGTTGCCTGTCATATTCGGGTTTCTCAGCCTGACCTGACCTCTAACGTGTGTCAGCGCTGTTTGGATGCTCAGGAAGAGTTGTCTTCCTTGGATTTCGCTAAGCCTGGATTCTCCCATCCTGATGATGGTCTGGTTACGGATCTATCTGGAGGTACGCCAGATCTTGGTACTCCCTTGACTGGCTCCTCCGCTGGCAATGGCAGTTCAATGGGCCTCACTCCAGTTCCTTCTGGGTTTGGCCTGGATCTGGCTACTTTTTCTTGGGTGAAGTTTTTTTCAGGGTTTACGAGCTTTTTCTTCAGGCACAGTCCTCAGCTTTGCCCAATCCTGCCAGGTCAGACCCTCAACCAGTGGGCCCCTCTCTCTTCCAGTCCTATGGTTAAGCGCTGGAGCACTGATGTTGAGTCAGATCCCGATTTCCTGGAAGATGGGGAAATTCCTCCAGGACTGGAATTATATCGGACCATGTTATGGTTCTTTAATAGAGATGAACTGCCTGCCTTGATTTCCCAGACCTTGAAAATGCTGGGTGTTCCTGGTATGGATTCCATGTCTGAGCCGAAGAAGAATCCCATTTTTGTTTCCTTGCGTAAATCCTCTTGTTTTTTTCTCTGTTATGATTACCATTCAGGAACTGATTGATCTTGAATTGGATGCCCCAGAAGCAAATTTCAAAGGGGGTCAGAAGTTGGAAGGCCTGTACCCCCTAGATCCAGCTGTGAGAGAACATTTGCTTTTTCCCTACGTGGATGCACTGTCTGTGCCGTCTCTAAGCAGACAACTTATCCCTGTGGAGGGAGGAGTGGCCTTGAAGGATGTGCATGATAGGAGGATTAAGGCTATCCTTAAGTAAGCTTTTGAGGCAGTGGCGATGACTTTACAGATAACTTCCTGTTGTGCCCTTGTGGCACAATCTTGTCTGCTTCTCTTTCAGGAAGTTGATTCTGGAGTGAATTCAGAGCAGTTATGGAACCCACTGCCACCCTTTTTAGCAGATGCGGGCTGCGATTTGGTCCGTGCTTCGGCCAGATGAGTGGCTTCGGTGATAGCGGCCAGGCGTCAACTATGGTTGCGAAATTGGTCAGTTGATGCAGCCTCCACAGCTAATCTTACGAAAATGCCTTTTAAAGGCTCACTGTTGTTTGGGAGCAAGTTGGAGAAACTGGCCATTGAGTGGCACGAATCTCCAGTCATTCATTTGCCAGAGGATAAAAAGTAATTGCAATGCCTCTTTGGTATGAGTGGTCGCCTCCGGGGTTCCAAGCAGTTTAGTCCCTACAGGACTCGGCCTTTCGGAAGGTCTCAGACTTTCATCCCAGACAGCCCAGGAGAGGAACAGACTCGGGTGGCGGATCTTCTTGAGCTTCCCAATGAAGATTTGCCGACACACCTTTGGGAACAAGAGATGGGGGGACGCTTCTCTCTCTTTTATCAGAGGTGGGTCGAAATCACATCGGATCAGTGGGTCCTGGAGGTGATACAAGTAGGATATGTGCTTGAATTTCACAATATTCCTCAGGACGTGTTCATGGTGTCTCCTTACCACTCCCCACAGAAGACGTAGGCAGTAGTCTATGCTTCTAAGGCTCCTCAGGCTGAGAGCTGTGGTTCCTGCTCCTCCATCTCAAGAAAGTCTGGGGTGATATTCCATTATTTTGTTATGTCCAAGAAGGAGGGTTCCTTTTGTCCCATCCTGGATCTCAAAAGTATCAATAGTCATTTGAGGTGACTCATTTTCGCATGGAAACTTTATGCTCTGTGATAATGGCCATGCAGTCGGGGGAATTTCTGACTTCCCTGGATCTCTGAGGCCTACCTTCATATTCCCATCCATTTGGAATACCAACATTTTCTCCGTTTTGCGGTATTTGGGCGCCATTATCAGTTTTGGGCGCTGCCTTTTGGTCTAGCCACTGTCCCCAGAACATTTTCCAAGGTTATGGTGGTGGTAGCGGCGACGTTGAGAAGAGATGGGATCCTGGTGCACCCATACTTGGACGACTGGCTGACTCAACATTATTATATATATTATATATATTATTATATATACTGATATACTGATATTATTATTATATATACTGATATTATTATATATTATTATATATACTGATTTATTTTTTATGTAAACTATTCATTGTTTTAGATTTTTATTTTTATTATATATTTTTGTAATTTTGAGCTTTTATAATTTGATAATCTTTATGTTCTTTTAAATTTAAATCTTTATTTACATTTGTTTTTTATTTAGTTATGTAAACCGTTTTGATTAAACACTGTTTGTAAAGACGGTATACAAACACTTTTAAATAAAAAATAAATAAAATAAGTCTCAGAAAAAGAGCCACTTGGTGACCCACAAGGTGATCTCCTTTTTTGCAGGAGCTCGGTTGGGTGGTGATCCTGGCCAAGAGCAGTCTTCAGCCATCTCAGTCGTTGGAGTATCTGGGTGTTTGGTTCAGTACGAGGCAGGACAAAGTTTTCCTGCCAGAATTTCAGATTCAGAAATTGATGTCACGGGTTCATCAGTTGGTAGACACTATATGCCCGACAGTGTGGTTCTATCTGCAGGTGATCAGTTTGATGGTGGCAACCCTGGAAGTGGTGCCATGAGCGAGGGTGCATATGCTCACTGCTGTCTCCTTGGAAACTGCAGCCTCAGGACTATTTGGTTCGGCTCAACTTGCCGATGGAAATCTGCTGTCGCATCCATTGGTGGTTACAAGAGGCTCATCTGATAAAGGAAGTTTCCTTGTCCTCCCCAAACTGGTTGGTATTCACGACAGATGCGAGCCTCCAGGGTTGGGGAACTCACTGTCAGGAGCTGAAGGCCTCGGGGCATTGAAATGCCGAAGAGTTTCTCTGAAATATCAATCGCCTGGAAACCCGGGCAATCTGGTTGGCATGCTTGTAGTTCACAAAACCAAAAACAATTGTTACACTGGTAATTAATTCATATGAATTAATCTCGCCAAATATATGTAGGCCCCTCACTCTAAGGGTCTGTCACAGTCATACAGACTCCTAATTAGGTATAGGGCCACCTTGCTTTAATTGTAAACTATTTAAATTTTTGAACTTTTTTGCAGTTTTTTCTTTTTTTAAAATGTCAAGCAAAATGATCACTACTGGGCATTAAATCACCGCTGTTCATAGCACAAAAGTATCAAAAGATACGAGAGGAACCGCAATACTCATCTGTTGCCAAATTTTGGCTGGTCTCCCTCTCCCCGAAAGGGGAGAGGGAGACCCGAAAGGGTAGACCCGAAAGGGTAGAGGTTTATGCTTGTAGTTCAGCCACAGGCTGCAGGGTCAAGCGGTCCACGTGGTGTCCGACAACACAACAACAGTGACCTACATCAATCACCAGGAAGGAACCAAGAGCCAGCAATTGTCGCAGGAAATAGACCAACTTATGGAATGGGTGGAAGAATATCTACAGATGATCTTGGCCTCTCACATTTCAGGAAAAGACAACATAAGAGCAGACTTTCTTAGCAGGGAGAGTCTGGACCCAGGAGAATGGGTGTTGTCAGCAGAGGCATTTCATCTGATAGTGGAATGCTGGGGCCTTCCTGCTGGTGAATTCTCGCAATGCGAATTTTCCTCGATTCTTCAGTCACAGGAGAGATCCGTGGTCCCTGGGTGTAGATGCTCTCATACAGGTCTGGCTAGAAGACAAGTTGCTTTATGCCTTTTCTCTGTGGGCAAGATAATCCACAAGATAATCCACAAGATCAAAGGCAACAGGGGCAGGTACTCCTGGTGGAACTGGACTGGCCCCGCTGTCCTTGGTATGCAAATCTGTGAAGACCCGCCGCCCCCCCCCCCCACACACACACACATTCATCTTCTGCTGCACATGGATCTGTTGCAGCAGGGATCGGTTCTTCACGAGGATCCAACTTTGTTCTATCTTACAATTTGGCCCTTGAGAGGGCTTGCCTATTGAAGCATGAATATTCTTCTGCAGTGATTGCCACCTTACTCCAAGCTCGAAAGTTCTCCACTTCCTTAGCCTATGTGCGGGTTTGGAATGTGTTTTGAAGCCTGGTGCGAGGAACGCAGTATTCTTCCTCGTTCAGTTAAGATCCCGCTCATTCTGAACTTTTTGCAGGATGGATTGAATAAAGGCTTGGCCTTTAATTCCTTGAAGGTACAGGTTGCTGCTTTTGCCTGTTTCAAAGGCCTGGTGAATGGTGATTCCTTATCTCATCCTGATGTGGCCTGTTTTTTGAAGGGAGTGAAACATCCTCAGCTTCCCTTGAGGTTACCGTTTCCATTGTGGAGTCTTAATTTGGTGCTGGATTTTTAACGGGCCCTACATTCTGACTGCTGTGTAGCCTTTCCTTGTGGTAATTGACCTTGAATACAGTGTTCCTGGTGGCTAAATGTTCTGCGCATCGAATTTCTGAGCTGCAGGTCTTGTCTTGCCAGGAGCCGTTCCTTCAGGTGATTCCAGGGGCGTTACAGCTGCGTACTGTTCCATCCTCCCTTTCACTGCCCCCCTGTCCACCCGAGCCACCAGATCCACCAACAAAGGCACCCGACATGTCCAATCCTTGAAATTGGCTCATCTCTCCTCCACCTGCGACCGTGCCATATCTATTGCCGGTCCGGCTCTCTGGAACTCCCTACCTGTCCACATGCGACTTGAACCTTGTGCAGTTAAATTCAAAAAGAAACTAAAACTCTCCTGTTCAACCATTCCTACACAGAATAATTCCTTCCACTCCCCCCTCGTAGTCTCCCCATTCAGGTGACTCCCTCTCCTTATATTAAGGAGACATTCATTGTAAATTGTAAATTGTTTTGGTTATGATTTTCTTGTTTTCCCTGTCCTTCCTACTGCCTCTATGTTCTACCCTCTCCCAGTTACATCCCCCTTGTTGAAATGTATTTTCCAATCTTTCAGTTGTTATGTGAACCGGTATGATGTCCCCACTAATACCGGTATATAAAAGTTTCTAAATAAATAAATCCTTCTTGCCTACAGTGGTCTCAGCATTTCATTTGAATCAGTCCATGATACTCCTTCCTTGCGGAGGAGTATCACCTTCTGTGTCCCTTGTTTATCAAGAGACTTGTGCGGTATCTGGAGGTTTTTGAACCTTTCCGAAAAACAGATTACTTGTTTGTCCTTCATGGTGGAAAGAAGCAGGGCAAACCAGCTTCGCAGGCTACAATACCTCGCTGGATTAAGGAGGTAGTTACGGCCGCATTTGTAGAGGCTGAAAAGTCGTTGCCTATTCAGGTTAGGGCTCATTCCATTAGGATTCAGGGAGTGTCATGGGTGGAGGTTAGAATGTTGTCTCCCATTGATATCTGCTGAACTGCGACATGGTCCTCTTTACATACTTCTTCCAGGTTTTATTGTCTGGGAGGATGCAGTCTTTGCATGTGCGGTTGTTGACTGGACTACAGGCAGCCTCCCATTTTGTTCAAGAGTAGCTTTGGTACATCCCACTGGTCCTGAGTCCATTTGTCTACACGCTAGGAAATGGAGAAATTAGTTACCTGATGATTTTGTTTTCCTTAGTGTAGAGAGATGGACTCTGCTGCCGAATGCGTGTGTTGATAGACCTCCTGTGGGGCTCCGGATCCCAAGGGATTACTGGTAAGAGTCCATCTAGTCCCTAGATTGGAGTACCTACGTTCTTACTTGAGTTCAGTGTTTCTTGTTGGTTGAGTACAGTTATAGTTGCCTGTTTTTATTCATGTTTTTTGCTAGTCTGTCCATAGTTGCTTTTGAAGAGAATACTGGCAGGCTGGGGTCACTGCAGGAGTATATATCTATCTATCTATCTATCTATCTATCTATCTATATATATATATATATATATATATATATATATATATATATATATATATATAACCCACTGGTCCTGAGTCCATCTGTCTACAATAAGGAAAACAAAACTATCAGGGAAGTAATTTCTCCACTGCCTGTCACAGAGCCTGAGGGACGCTAGTGATGAGAGGACAGGAGACAGACTGCATCTGTCCCAGGCAGGGCATGAATTTTGCTGCAGATGAGAACAGGAGCCAGACTGCAGCTCTCCCAGGGTCTGAAAGACTTTGGTGCTGAAGACTAGATTATTTCTCCCAGGGCCTGATGGAAGCTTTTACTGAGAGGTCAGAAGCCTCCGAACCATGAAATGAAGTAAAACAATTTGGGTGTGTTAGACATTGCATGTCCTTGAATCTTTCCCTTGTTGTATGATTTCCCATGTCAGATTCACAGTGCCTCTATCCCAGATGAAGTTGGCACAGCAGAACTTACATCACTTAGCTACAACAGCAACTCTCTCCTATACTGTGGGACCAACACAGGGCGCATCTGTGTCTGGGACACAAAGACCAGCCGTTGCTTCATGACTTGGGAGGCTGACAAGGGTGAGATTGGTGAGTACCAGCTCTGAAACCACACAACAGGATGTCTTAAAAGCAGGCATAAGATTCTTTGTGTTTTATAGACTGCATGAGTGCTCAACGGAGTGCCCAGTGGAGATAACAACAGTATCTGAATTCAAGAAAGTATGGGACAAGCACAGGAGATCTCTGAGGAAGTAGTAGGGATTTTAGCTTGGGCAAACTGGATAGACTGTGTGGTCTTTTTATGCCATCATGCTTCTATGTTTCAACAAGAAAACACATTCATGATGGAGTCAGATCCAGAAATACAGGAGCAAGTGGGTCTAGGTTCAGTCCTTAGTTGGGGTCTGGGGTTAGTCCTCAGCTCTTATAGCCCAGATATGGTAGTAAGTGCCACTTTGTTTAGACCTAAGATGGTCTAACCTGAGAGATAGGTTTCATTGCCTTTCTGTTATAACCTAGGCCAACTTTTGAGGCAGTTTGTATGTAGTCCCCCTATATACAAGGTCTTAAGGAGCCATCAGCCATTCCTGTTCGTACTCCAGCTCAGTCCAGACAAGTGGGTTTTGCATCCATCCCAGCAGATGGAGGCAGAGAACAAAAACTTGGAGGCACTGCTACATATCTATCCTGGTGCTGACTCCCAGCCCCGATAACGTCAGCAGTCTGGCCCTGCTCACCTCAGACTGCCCTCCCGGCAGCACAATGCGATCAGCCGCCGGAGCCCTGCTTCAGCCTGAACTGAAACTCATTCCTCTTGTTTTCTTTTTTAAAGAGACAGACACTAAAGGGAATAAAACAAAATACTTCCCTGCTTCTGGCTGGAAGGGGCTGATCACTAGGGTAGGCAAGGACCCAGAGTGGGTGAGGGAGCCAGGACCCCTGGCTGTCACTTTCTCTGCAAACAAGGACAAGGGCCGAGCTAGGACAGGGGTAACCAACACCCCCCCCCCCCTCGCTCGCCCTGCTCTACCCGAAAGATGGCCCACAAAGGAATCTAACACCTCGGGGAGCCGTCCTCTGGGAATCTTGTGACCTTGGGCAACAAGACCTTAGGTACAAAATTAGATTGTAAGTCCTGTGGGGATAGAGAAATACCTATAGTACCTGAATGTAATCCGCTTTGATGTACACTTTGAAAAGCAGAATCCTACCTAATAAACGAAGGATGACCGACGTGCCGCAAATGCGCAGTAGAGACCAGCTCTACCGCGCATGTGCGGGCGAGCACGTCGGTCTGAGCCAGAAAAAAAAGAAAAAAAATGGCGGCGTCCAGCGGCGGCGGTGGCGTTGAGTGGCGGCGGCGGCGGCCGGTGGTAGCGGCGGCGTCGGGTGGCGGCGGCGGCGTTGAGTGGCAGCAGCGGCGGCGGCGTCCGGTGGTAGCGGCGGCGGGTGGCAGCGGCGGCGGCAACGAGGGAGGAGAGAGGGATGGAGAGGGGAGGAGAGGGAGGGAGTGGGACTGAGTGAGAGGGAGGGAGTGGGACTGAGTGAGAGGGAGGGAGTGGGAGTGAGAGGGAGGGAGGGAGTGGGACTGAGTGAGGGGGGAGAGGGGGGAGGGAGGGAGTGGGACAGAGAGAGGGAGGGAGGGAGTGGGACAGAGGGGGAGGGAGTGGGACGGAGGGGGGGAGGGAGTGGGGACGGAGGGGGGGAGGGAGTGGGACGGAGGGGGGGAGGGAGTGGGACGGAGGGGGGGAGGGGGGAGGGAGTGGGACTGAGAGGGGGAGGGAGTGGGACTAGGGAGAGTGAGAGGGCGGGGGCGAGAGTGGGACTGAGAGGGCGGTGGCGGGGGAGGGGTGGGACTGAGGAGAGTGAGAAGGGAGGGGGGAGTGGGACAGAGGAGGGGGAGGGGCGTGGGACGAGGGGGAGGGGGAGGGGAGTGGGGGACTGAGGGGTGTAGGGGGAGGGAGTGGTAGAGGGAGATGTTGAGTAGGGAGGGGGAGGGAGAGGGAGTGGGACGAGGGGACGGGGATGAGGGAGGGGGACTGAGAGGGGGACTGAGGGAGAGTATGAGGGGAGGGGGGAGGGGAGGGGCACTGAGGGAGAGTGAGAGTGAGTGGGACTGAGGGAGGAGTGAGAGGGGGGGAGGGAGAGGGAGGGGGGAGAGAGTGGGACTGAGAAGAGTGAGAGGGAGGGAGAGAGGAGGGAGGGAGTGAGACCTGAGTGGGTGGGAGGGAGGTAGGGGGGTGGTGAAAGAGGGGGAGGTGAGAGGACAGAGGGCATGTAGCCCGTTTTAACGGGCTCCTTAACGCTTGTATAAAAAATAACTCTTCCTTCTCTCTGAACTTCCTTCTTCATATCTCTAAGACTGCAGGTTTACACCTCTACCATCTGCTGGAGGCAGAGAAATACTGAGGGACTGCAGATGGCACTCTCGGATATGTAGCACTGCCCAAAGTTTTTGTTCTCTTCGTGATCCACAGGATCAGAGGATTGAAGTTCCCCTAAAGCACATGTTTACTTCCATGACAGGACCTGGAACCAGCCAGTCAAGAATCTTGGGGAGTCTAGATCTCAAAGACTTCCGGAGGACAAGCCACATTTTCTCCCGGTGTAATAATTTTATTTTATTTATTTAGTGCTTTTTTATACCGGCATTCATGATAGATATCATATCATGTCGGTTTACAAATAACAAGGGTCGAAACCTAACTAACTATTAACATGGTATAGAGAAGACATAAGTTACAATGAACAAGGGTGCCGTAACTGGGAAGAGGAAGATATAGCGGACAGTAACTGGATAACTGTATCAAATATTTACAAACTGTTGAGTAATCGATCGTAGTAGCTGAGGGGGCTCTGAGGTTTAAGGAAAGGCCTGTTTCAATAACCACGTCTTGAGCCTTTTTCTGAAAGTCAGCAGGCAAGGTTCTTGTCTGAGCTCTGGTGGGATGGAGTTCCAGATGGTTGGTCCCGCTGTGGAAAAGGCCCGTTCTCTGGTGGTTAGATGGTGGGTGGATTTTGTTGGGGTATGCAGGGATCCTCGGTAAGCTTCTCTGATCGGTCTGGAGGAAGTGTGAAGTCTGATTGGGAATTGAAGATCCAAAGGGGCTTGGTTGTGAATGGTTTTATGGATGATGGTGAGGGACTTGTGTAAAATTCTGAAGCTGATTGGTAGCCAGTGCAAATTTCTGAGGATGGGTGTGATGTGGTCTCTTCTGCAGGTGTTTGTTAGGATTCTGGCTGCCGCGTTTTGAAGCATCTGCAACGGTTTGGTAGAGGAAAATGTCATAATGCCTCTGTATCGCTCCATGGTGAGACCGCACCTTGAATACTGTGTACAATTCTGGTCGCCGCATCTCAAAAAGATATAATTGCGATTGAGAAGGTACAGAGAAGGGCTACCAAAATGATAAGGGGAATGGAACAACTCCCCTATGAGGAAAGACTAAAAGAGGTTAGGACTTTTCAGCTTGGAGAAGAGACGACTGAGGGGGGATATGATAGAGGTGTTTAAAATCATAAGAGGTCTAGAACGGGTAGATGTGAATCGGTTATTTACTCTTTCGGATAGTAGAAAGACTAGGGGCACTCCATGAAGTTAGCATGGGGCACATTTAAAACTAATCGGAGAAAGTTCTTTTTTACTCAACGCACAATTAAACTCTGGAATTTGTTGCCAGAGAATGTGGTTCGTGCAGTTAGTATAGCTGTGTTTAAAAAAGGATTGGATAAGTTCTTGGAGGAGAAGTCCATTACCTGCTATTAAGTTCACTTAGAGAATAGCCACTGCCATTAGCAATGGTTACATGGAATAGACTTAGTTTTTGGGTACTTGCCAGGTTCTTATGGCCTGGATTGGCCACTGTTGGAAACAGTTGGCCAATCCAGGCCAACAGGAAGTCCATTACCTGCTTAATAGCAGGTAATGGACTTCTCCTCCAAGAACTTATCCAATCCTTTTTTAAACACAGCTATACTAACTGCACGAACCACATTCTCTGGCAACAAATTCCAGAGTTTAATTGTGCGTTGAGTAAAAAAGAACTTTCTCCGATTAGTTTTAAATGTGCCCCATGGGTGTTGGAAACAGGATGCTGGGCTTGATGGACCCTTGGTCTGACCCAGTATGGCATTTTCTTATGTTCTTATGAGGCTGGGAGACCTAGCAAGATAGAGTTGCAGTAGTCAATTTTGGAGAATAAAACTGCCTGGAGCACAGATCTGAAATCATGGAAGTGCAGCAATGGTTTGATTCTTTTTAGTACCTGCAGTTTGTATCATGATCAAAGCCAGCTTCCAGACTCTAGACACTATAGGCTGGGAAGGCAGTTCCTTTCTTATTCCTTTGAGGGAATCTCAGGATTCTAAAGTAAAGGGACAGTCCTCTCACAGTTTCAAAAAGGTGAGGCTGGAGCCAGCCTCCTCCACTGTAACCACTCTGTCTTCTCAGTGAAGCTTGGTGAGTCCATTCTGTGGTCTTGTCTGTGGACAGTTGCTTATAGCAGTTTTACCAGGAATGGACCTGAATAACTTCAGGTCAGTGAGGTGATTTGATGTGATTCGTCTTGGTTACCCTTTTTTGCCAAAAGTTGTTTCTGCCTTCCATGTGAATCAGACAGATGAATTGCCAGGATTCCTGAATTGCTCTGGAGATTCTTTGAAGAACAGAGATCTCCATCTTCTGGATGTGCATCGCACTCTTGCACTATTTGAAGGTCATTAACTCCTTTCGGCGATCAGACCATCTCTTTGTATCATTCAGTGGAGCAAAAAAAGGAGAGAGAGCTTCTAAAGCTTCTTTGACCCATTGATTGAAGGAGGCGATCTGTTCGGCCTATATTCGTAAGGGTCGTGCCATTCCGACGGGTTTTAAGGCGTCTCCCCAAGAAATCTGTATGGCCACGGTGTGGTCCTCGCTTCATACTTTCACCAAGCATTAGGATTCGACTTTCGGTGAAAGTGTCGAGAGTGGGTCTTTCGGGTTCCCACCCGGGGTAGGGTTGCTTTGGTACATCCCACTGGTCTGGACTAATCAGGGTATGTTCAGGAAAGGAAAATTGGTTCTTACCTGCTAATTTTCGTTCCTGTAATACCACAGATCAGGATCCAAAAAACAAGAAAGTAGGCGATCTAAAAAAGCTGTGAGGAAAAACAAAGAAGATAGATGCCAAAAGTCTTTTTCCAATATTTATTGTGGTGGAGACGTATTTAAAAACAGCATTGCTCCTACCATGTGACAGAGGCCAGCCAATGACGCCGATAGCCTGTCACATGGAAAGGGCAAAGGGCCATCAGCGCCATTTTGATTACTGGCAGCCGACGGCCCGAGAGCGGGAGATCGCTCCAGGGACCCCTGCTGGACCACCAGGGAATTTCGGCAAGTTTTGGGGGGGGTCAGGAGGGTGGGGTGCAATGAAGTAAATTTGAAGGTTGGGGGGGGTTTGTGGTTTTTTTTTTTTTTGAAGGGTTGGGACGGGTATCATTTCGGGGGGGGGGGGGGGGGGCAGCCAAAATAAAATCGGCCCGGTCAGCCATATGATAGTACCGTGTTTCCCTGAAAATAAGTCCTAACCATTTTTTCGGAGCTAAAAAAAAATATAAGACCTGTCTTATTGGAGAAACACTGTACACAAAACAAATTTATGGTGTAATTTAATTCCAAATTACTCTTTGAAACTGTTAAAAACCTAATCAAGGACCTACCATCCTCAACATCAAATAACTATGAATTTTCACAGAACTCCTGCAATGATAATGCCACTGCTCTGTTAAATAAAATCATGCATTAAAAACACAATTCTCCATCTGCTTGCAAACAAGAATCTGAAGAAGAACCAGGGCAAGCAAAATGCAATATATTCAACCCTGTATTTAAACTCAAAATAAACCAAATCATTACAAAACTCAAGCCTGCAAATACCCTGAAATCAGATCACAGCGTAATCACCCCAACAATCACAACCATAATAAACCACTCACTAGCAAAAGGATGGGTCCCTGCCAGGGCTAAACAAGCTGTGATTAAACCAATCATAAAAAATAAAACAGACAGAATTCATGATTGGGACAATTATTGACCAATGTCCAACCTGCCTTTCATTACTAAAAGCCTAGAAAAAGTAGTGTTATCACAGTTGGAGAACTACCTAGAAGACAATAATATACTATATCCAAACCAATTTGGATTCAGAAAAAAATCACTCAACAGAAACCCTACTCATTTCCTTAACCTTGATAACAATGAATCTTATATCTTGGCACTAATTTATCTTACAGCAGCCTTTGACACAGTTGACCATTCCCTACTATGCCATCAACTGAGAAAAATAGGAATGGATGGAAATGTCAACAAATGGTTGACATTCCAAGACAAATTGGGCAATCACATTTCTGACACCTTCCTAATCAACAGTGGTATCCCACAGGGCTCGGCTACTCTATTCAAAATGTATCTGCTACCTCTATGTATGCTATTAGCAAATCTAGGAATCATCTTCTTCCTTTATGCAGAGGACATTCAATTCTACATCCCCTTCGACAAAACACTTGAAAAAACAGCAACAACTCTGTCAACATACATGAAGGCATAACATAAACTCTCATTCCCTGTACGTACCAGGACCAGTCCAGACCATGGGTTGAGCCTCCTTTCCAGCCCCCCCCCCCCCCCCCCCGGGAAATCCAGGGCTCGTTTTTTCTTCGGCTTTGTCCTCCTCCGGCACAAATCTTCCTTGGTTAGTTTGCAGGAGGAGGAGGAGGGTCCCCGTCTCCCCCCCCCCCCCCCCCCCCCCCCCCCCCCCCGAAAAAAAATATTTTCCAAGCCCCACGCCGCTACCTGCTGGCCTGGCCGCGATGCCTCTGGGGGCTGTTAGGGTGCGGGTGGTCCCAGGGGTGGCCTCCTATCCCTGACCCCCGGGTGGCCCCAGTCAGTCCGGATCCCGATCCCACTTCAGATCTAGCAAGCACCCTCCCGCCCCTGGAAGGGGCCGATCCCAGGGTTCTCCACATGCTGCAGTGGGAGGAGTTGGAGCCCCTCATCCCCTTTGTCCTCCAGGAATTGGGGCTGGAGGGGCCCCCTGCGGATACCCTTACGGCCTCCCTGCCTAAGAATATGGACCCGGTCCTGGCGGGACTCAGGTCTCCAGCAACCGTTTTCCCGTTTCATCCTATGCACAAGTTGTTGCTCTTGTGGGAATGGGAGGCCCCCGAAGCGGGACTCCGGGTGGGGCGGGCTATGGTTTAGATCTACCCCGTCACGGAGGAATGTTTAGATATGTTGAAGAATTCCCACTGTGGACTCCTAGCTCTCTGCGGTCACCAAACACACCACTCTCCGGTGGTGGGATCGATGGCTCTGAAGGACGAACAGGACCACAAGCTCGAGGCCCATATGGAACGTATTTTTGAAGTCGTCACGACTTCAAAAATACGTTCCATATGGCCTCGAGCCAATACGTTCCATAGGGCCTCGAGCTGGGGGTCCGGGCGACTATCTGCAACAGTCTCATGCTATGGGCAGGTCTCAGGCGGGTTCAACAATTACTCGGTACCCAGGACCTCCCATCTGCAGAGGCGGAGCAGGCTGAACGTCTGGAAACCGTCATCACAGATGGGGCTGATGCGCTCTACGACTTCCTGCGTGTCCAGGCGAAGGCGATGGCCTCGGCGGTATCCACCCGTTGGCTCCTCTGGCTGCGCAATTGGTCAGCCGACCCGTCCTCCAAGGCCCGGCTGGGCACGTTGCCTTTCAAAGATGTTGCTTTTTGGAGTGGACCTTGAGAAGCTTCTTGACTTCTTAGGGGAAAAACAAGGTTCATAAGCTCCCGGAGGACTGGCCAAAGCACTCTCGTTCCTTTCCCCCTCTCAGCCTCGCCTCCGGGGACAGAGGAGGTTTCCGCCCCACGGACAAGGTGGCTTCTCTTGGGGTTATGCTTCTCGGCCTCAATCTTGGTCTTCGCCCTATCGAGGGCGTCGTTCCTTTTCGTGAGGGACAGTCCCAGCGTCCCTCCTCCAACACTGCTACACAATGCAGTTCAGTCGGCCCATCCCTCGGTTCCTTTTCTGGGCAGTCGTCTCTTCCTGTCTTTCAAGGAATGGGTCAAGATCACGTCGGACCAGTTGGTCCTCGACATTGTCCAAGACTGTTATGCCTTCGACCTTGTTCGCGACCTACCGGATCTCTTCGTTTTTTCCCCCAGGCGGTCGTCTCAAGCGGGAAGCAGTAGAGCAAACCCTCATCAGGCTACTGGACCTGGGCACAGTGGTCCTGGTTCTGAAAGCGGAGCTCTGCGCAGGCCAGTATTCTATTTACTTCATGGTCCCCATTGGCCCATTTTCGACCCCAAGAGGGTCAACCGGGCCCTCCAGGGCCCACATTTTCGCATGGAAACTTTGCGAGCGGTCATCATGGCAGTTCGCCCTGGAGAGTTCCTCGCCTCGCTCAATTTGACAGAGGCGTACTTCCAAATTCCGATTCACCACGCCTACCAGAAGCATCTCAGTTTCGTGCCCTATCTTTCAGCCTCGCAATCGCACCACGTACCTTCACCAAGGTCGTGGTGGTGGTGGCGGCCCTTCGCCGGGAAGGTGTCCTAGTTCATCCCTATCTGTGACTGGCTTGTCGGGCCAAGTCGGATGCTCTTTGCAGACAGGCGGTGGATCGGGTATTAGCTCTCCTTGCGTCTCTCGGTTGGATAGTAAATTTCTCCAAGAGCAGGCTTCAGCCTTCCCAAGTGCTAGAGTTCCTGGGAGCCCACTTCGATTCTCGCGTAGAAAAAGTTTTTTTCTGCCTCGTGCGCAGGCCCTCAAGTTGATCGACCAGGTTCGGAATCTGCTCTCGCTCCCTCTTCCACCGGCCTGGGATTACCTACAGGTCTTAGGGTCCATGGCTTCCCCATCGACCTAGTTCCCTGGGTCTTTGCTCATATGTGACCGTTACAGAAAGCTTTGCTATCCCGTTGACAGCCGGTGTCAGAACAGTTTCACATAGTCCTCCCTCTTTTGGACTCTACCGTCGCCACCTTACAGTGGTGATTTTCGTGTTCTCATCTTTTCAGGGGAATGCCACTTCACTTTCCACAGAGGATGATAGTAACCACGGACGCCAGCCTCTCGGGCTGGGGTGCAGTCTGCCTGTCTCAGTCCACTCAGTGGATCTGGTCGCCAATTCAGACGCGCTGGCACATCAATCGCCTGGAGGCCCAGGCGGTGCGTTTGGCTCTGCAGGAGTTTCTGCACCTGATATGCGACAAAGCATCAGGGGAGCACCCGCAGCCGCTTGGTGGCCCTAGAAGCCAGTCAGCTCTTTGTCTTGGCAGAACGACATTTGGAGTGCCTGGCGGCCTCCCACATCGTGGACAAGGAGAATGTTCAGGCCGACTTTCTCAGTCGTCAAGCACTCGATCCAGGGAGTGGGAACTCCCGGACGTAGCCATGGATCTGACTGTCGACAGGTGGGGTCCCCCCCACCTGGACTTCATGGCAACCTTATGCAATGCCAAGGCCACTCGGTTCTTCAACCGCTGGAGGGAGCATGGTTCGAAGGGCGTGGATGCACTGGCTCTCCCTTGGCCCACGGAGATCCTTCTGTACTTGTTCCCTCCGTGGCCTCTGGTGGGAAAAGTTCTCAGTTGAATAGAACTCCACCAATGGACGGCCTCTTCCGCTGGGCCATCTTCTTCGTCTACTTCAGCAGGGGCCCGTATTTTTCAACCGGGCCGATCGCCTTTGTCTAGCATCCTGGCTTTTGAACGGCGTCGCCTGAGGCGTAAGGGCTATAGGGAGGAGGTTATCTCCACCCTGCTGCGAGCCCGGAAGCGGTCGACTTCTCTAGCTTATGTGCGCGTTTGGAAGGTCTTTGAGACTGTTTGTGAAGAGTCTGGTGTCTCAGCGCGCTCCACGCTGATCTTGTTGGTTCTTTTCTGCAGAAGGGTCTCTCCAAGGGTCTTTCCTTCAGTTCCTTGCGCGTGCAAGTTTCCGCTCTCGGCTCTCTCCTGGGACGGATCGAGGGTCATCCCCTAGCGGGCCACCCGGACATGGTTCCGTTCCTGAAGGGAGTCAACCACCTGCGTCCACCCGCTCGCAATACTTACCCGTTGTGGAGTCTTAATTTGGTTCTCCGGGCCCCCTGTGCTGCCCCATTCGAACCTCTCCGTCGGGCTACGATAAAGGATCTCACACTCCAGGCAGTTTTCCTTGTCTCTATTTCCTCCGCTCAGTGAGTTTCCGAGATTCAAGCGTGGTCTTGTCGGGAACTTTCATTGATGAGAACTTAACAATGAAAAAGCATATAAACAAATTAATTAAAACAGGTATTCCAAGCTAAGAATACTACATAGGCTGAAACCATTACTAACAACCAAGACTTCCACACTGTTCTAAAAACACTAATATTCTCAAACTTAGATTACTGGCAATTCACTATTATTAGGCCTATCCTTAAGACTATTAAAACCACTACAATTATTACAAAATGCCTCTGCCAGACTCTTACTAGGGACAAAGAAATTTGACCATATCACTCCCTCGCTGATAGCACTGGCTTCCTGTACAGTGCAGAATTCATTATAAAATATTAGCTCTAATTTTTAATATCATCAACATCATTAACCTGTGCTTAACTGGAGTGACAGTTCAACCATACACACCACACAGATCCCTAAGATCACAAAACAAAGGAATTCTAAAGGTGCCGACAACATGGAAAACACACCTAACACAAATATGAGTCTGAATGTTTTCCATAGCAGGCCCCAAGCTGTGGAACTCTCTTCCAGAATCATTACATCTGATAACAAAAATAAAGAGTTTCAAATGTGAACAGAAAACATGGCTCTTTAGAAATGCATATGATTTAGCAAAAATTACCAATATGCTGATAACCACACTGCCACTAACAGAAATCATGATGGCAGAATAAACAATATGCACTTAACGACGTAATGTGAAATGATAGTAGAATTAGAATTTGTACTTACAGTCATGTTGACCTAGAAGATGTATGAATATGCACCAGAATATGTATTTGCTGCAATGCTGAATGAATGTCGAACCAAAATGCGAATGTCAACCAAGAATATGAATACTGATTTTGTAAACCGTTGTGATCTTCTTTTGGAACAATGGTATATAAAACACCTAAATAAATAATTTTGCCATTCCCTTCCTAATAATTCCTAACATTCTGAGCCAACAATTTTAATTTATTATCCACTGTGATGCCTAGATCTCTTTCCTGGGTGGTAACTCCTAAGATGGAACCTAACATCATGTAACTACAGGAAGGGATATTTTTCCCTATATGCATTACCTTGCACTTGTCCACATTAATTTCATCTGCCGTATGGAAGCCCAATCTTCCAGTCTCGCAAGGTCCTTCTGCAATTTATCACAATCTGCTTAAGATTTAACTACTCTGCATAATTCTGTCATCTGCAAAGCAACTGCTTTGTCGCCCTTGGATATCTTTGTGAACATTATCCCTTGGATGTTTCTGCTAAGGATGATGTAACTGGAAAATTGGGCATCCAAATGGCAGATGAAATTTAATGTGGATAAGTGCAAGGTGATGCATATAGGGAAAAATAACCCATGCTATAATTACACAATGTTGGGTTCCATATTAGGTGCTACAACCCAGGAAAGAGATCTAGGTGTCATAGTGGATAACACATTGAAATCGTCGGTGCAGTGTGCTGCAGCAGTCAAAAAAGCAAACAGAATGTTGGGAATTATTAGAAAAGGAATGATGAATAAAACGGAAAATGTCATAATGCCTCTGTATCGCTCCATGGTGAGACCGCACCTTGAATACTGTGTACAATTCTGGTCGCCGCATCTCAAAAAAGATATAATTGCGATGGAGAAGGTACAGAGAAGGGCTACCAAAATGATAAGGGGAATGGAACAACTCCCCTATGAGGAAAGACCAAAGAGGTTAGGACTTTTCAGCTTGGAGAGGAGACGACTGAGGGGGGATATGATAGAGGTGTTTAAAATCATGAGAGGTCTAGAACGGGTAGATGTGAATCGGTTATTTACTCTTTCGGATAGTAGAAAGACTAGGGGGCACTCCATGAAGTTAGCATGGGGCACATTTAAAACTAATCGGAGAAAGTTCTTTTTTACTCAACGCACAATTAAACTCTGGAATTTGTTGCCAGAGAATGTGGTTCGTGCAGTTAGTATAGCTGTGTTTAAAAAAGGATTGGATAAGTTCTTGGAGGAGAAGTCCATTACCTGCTATTAAGTTCACTTAGAGAATAGCCACTGCCATTAGCAATGGTTACATGGAATAGACTTAGTTTTTGGGTACTTGCCAGGTTCTTGTGGCCTGGATTGGCCACTGTTGAAAACAGGATGCTGGGCTTGATGGACCCTTGGTCTGACCCAGTATGGCATTTTCTTATGTTCTTATGGAGCTGGTGTCCTTAGCATAGCCCTAACTTCCTCTCTTCTTCCTTAGTGGGGCTTTAATACTTATTAAGGACTCACTGGACTGGTGTAGCAGGAGAGAGATATTTTTCTTACCTGTTAATTTTCATTCCATGAATCCTACCACACCAGAACAGGACCCTCCCAGGAAGTAAGGCCTGATGTCATGATTCCTGTTTCCTGTATGTGTAAATTACTGAAAGCTGATCTTGCTCCTATCTATTTTTCCTCCTGTCCTATCCTCTCCTTTCATCTCTTGTCTTCAGAGTTCAACATGAAGATGGTCATTAGAGGTTTCTTCTGTCCAGATGTATTGGTTTATATTCCAAAGTTTGCTAATACGGTTTATTCTAAGTGCTTTGTCAGGGATCTACTGGAGTTTCTAGGTGCTGCACCACCTATACTTAGTGGCGATGATGTCACAGGGAAGATTTTTGTGCTCTGCCTCCAACTGCTGGTAGGAGGACATAACCCACCTGCAAGGACTCACAGGACTGGTATAGCAGGATTCATGCAAAGAGAATTAACAGGTAAGAGAAATATGGCGACATTTTTGACTTGGGCATCCTAATTGCTGGAAAGTCTTGCTATTTTGCTGTAGCTTACATTATCATGAGCAAGGAACTGCCCGATGAAGCTAGTCTATTGAGAGTTAGACTCAAAAGATGCAACTGTACAAGTTTGATTATTCACTGAATATGTTCAGTGAATAATGAATGTTGCACCGTGCCTAGGGGGAGTCAGAATGGGCCCATGCAACAGCTATATGATCATGGGTTGGAAAAAAATATGTTCAGTGAATACTCAAACTTGTACAGTTGCATCTTTTGAGTCTAACTCTCAATAGACTAGCTTCATCGGGCAGTTCCTTGCTCATGATAATGTAAGCTACAGCAAAATAGCAAGACTTTCCAGCAATTAGGATGCCCAAGTCAAAATTCCTAGATGGCCCAAGAAAGAGATAGGAACAAAGCCCCCAAAATCTGAGTACCTAATGACAGAGTATCCAGCCCAGAAATGGGACAGTTCAGGGAGTGAGCAGGTAGGTATAGGCACATTATCAGAAGAGAGAATACATTTAATTATTTGGGGACAATTTTCAATCTCTCTATATTGGGACAAAGTCTCTTGAGTGTTTTTCATGAGTTTTCAAAGGGAATACTCATGCATACTTTCCTTTTGAAAGTTTGCATGGGGACAAACAGTCACTTGCACCTGCTTTTTTGTGCAAGTGTGTAGATTTTGGCTGGAAAAATGCACACCCTGACCCTTACATGCCCTTGAGGACATCCCTCGCAATGGTTAAAAACACATGCCATGTGAAACACCGCGCACGCTTCTAGCAGTTTTCATAGCACCAATCAATGCTGATAACGTGCTTTTTTTTTTTCCCTCCACATAAGTGGCTTTAAAAACGGCCCTCTTCTTTCCTCTTCCTCTTCTGCTATCCCAGGAGCGCTGCTGTGTCGTGAAAACCGACTGGTGAGTGGCAGCAACACTAAGAGGATCCGTCTCTGGGCCGTGGCAGCTGTGCAGGAGCTGCGAACAAAGGGGTCTGGGGCCAGGTGGGTTTCTCTGTTTGGAGGGTTTTTTTGGGTTTTTTTTTAATCTCTCTTTGGATAGTGTCAGACCATTTACTGCCCAGAGCCAAAGGATCTATGCTAAGTGCAATGTGACAGACTCCTTCCAACCCTTCATGAACTCAATAGTCTGTTAAATGTTGAAAGTTGTATCTATCTGACAATCAGGAATGCTGGAACGCAACTCTGATTTTTACATAGATAAGTGAGGGGAATCCTGTGAGGGTCCGGCATTGTTTCTTTGGAGATCTCAGGGAGAGACACATCAGGCCCCAGGCAATAGAGGGGCTAGTAATTATGTTGTTCTGTGAGCTGCTCTGGGTTCTTTTTGGAGAAGAGCGGCAAATACATTGAAGATATAATATAAGGCAACCGCTTCCAGACATCCCTCCTGCCTACTCTGCTACTAACTTCCCTACGCACACTCGCAACCTAGGAGTTATTATTGATAATCACCTCTCATTCAAACCATTCATCAAATCCATATTAAAGGATTGCTACTTTAAACTTCAAACTATAAAGAAACTCAGACCCCCTCCTACATTTCAATGATTTCCGTACAGTCCTCCAAGCTATTATTCTATCAAAGATTGACTATTGTAATGTGCTCTTACTTGGCATTCCTGCAATACACACTAGACCACTCCAACTCCTACAAAATGCCGCCGCTCGTATATTGTCAAACACAAAGAAAAGAGATCACATCACCCCCACACTTATTGTACTACACTGGCTCCCCATACAGTCTCGAATTCTTTATAAATCTCTCTCGATCATACACAAGAGTCTATTAAATTCCAACCTTAACTGGCTTAACCCCCCCCCCCCCCTCTTACCCCGTACCTCCAAAAGACTTACCCGCCCAGCACTCCAAGGAACACTCTATGCCCAATCCATCAAATCTGTTAAACTCTCCTCCACTATTAACAGAGCCTTTTCTCTTGCCGGCCCCACCATATGGAACTCACTGCCCCATGATATTCGCATAGAGACCTATACCCCCACTTTCAAAAAGAAACTTAAAACCTGGCTCATCCAGCAAGCTTACTCCATCTCACCCCCTATTACATAAAACCCCCCTATGAATGTTATACTGATATCCTGGTATGACCGCCTTTATGCCTGTTGATTTTGTACTGTGCACTGATTTGTAAATAGTTATTGTTATAGTTCAATCCCATAGCATCGTCCCATTGATGTTTGTTATATGTAAGGGCTCCTCCCAAAAATTATTTATATGTTGCCTAGTTCACTATGTTATATGTTATATGTAAGGGCTATGCCCAATGGTTTTTGTTCTCTGTAAACCGATGCGATGTGCAAACGGTCATCGGTATAAAAGAAATGTTAAATAAATAAATAAGGATCAATTTTAAAATGGTTTTCCCTGTACGTACCAGGATCAGTCCAGACTCCTGGGTTTTGCCCCCCCTCTAGCAGATGGAGACAGAAGTTTATAAACAAAAAACTCCGCCTACATATAGGCTGGTGCCACCTACAGTCTGGCAGTATTCTTCTGTCTCCTAGCAGGTGGAGAGGGTGCAAAACCTACAGTCTGTGTTAGGCCTACGTTGGTTAGGTGGTTTTTTTTGTAAAAAAAAAAAAAAAAAAAGGTAGGAAAGGTTGGTGTTTTGTTTTCTAGTGGGAAGGGACCGCAGAGGCTTGCCTGCTGGTCCCAATCCCCGCCTCCCAGGGGAAGTTAGGGTCCTGAGGGGACTGTTCCCCCTGGTAGAGGCAGCCGAGGAGTGGGAGAGCCCCACGTACCGGCTCCACAGGGCTGGGGGTGATACCGGGGGTCCCGGCTCACTCCCCCCAGCCGGCTCCGGATACGAGGTAAGCAGTTAAAAAAAAAAAAAAAAGAAATTTTTGTTTCTCATTTATTTTGTCTGCTGTGTGTGTGCTGTGTGTGCTTGTGCTTGCTAGGCTGTGCTTGCTCGCGGTGGCTGGGACCCGCCGATCAGGGGAGAATCTTGATTTTTTTTTTTCTTCTCTCTCTGCCTCCGTTCGCCTCCTTTTCGCCGCGGCAGTGTGAAGATGCCTCGGCAGGCATCGTGCAGGGCCTGCGGGTCCGCGGCAGGGAGGCTGTCGCGCGACAGCCTCTGTTCCGCGTGCGTGGGCGGCGGAGAAGGAGGGTCGGCGGTGACTTCGGCGTCTCGGCGGGGTAGACAGGACCGCGAGGTAGCAGCGTTCCCGGAGCGGACGGCGGCGAGTTCGTCAGGGACGGCGGCCATTTTGCCAGCGTTTTCGGCGGGAACGGCGGCCATTTTCGCAGCGCGGGCAGCACAGGTTAGCGCGGGCCGGCAGACCAGCGCTCAGGTGCGGGACCCACCGCGTTTGTCCCCCCAGAGGGTGTCTGGAGGCGAAGAAGGGCCGTTAGGGTCCAGGTCTCCTGCGGATGATTCCCCCGAGGATGGGGAAGAGGAGGAGGGGTCATCGGACTCCTCCTTTAACTCGCGGTTCGTGTTACTGATGCATAAGGCGTTTAAAGCTCGCCGCCTGGCTCGGAAGAGAGGTCCCGGGGTCCCGGCTTCTGAGAGCGGAGCGCCAGCGGTCAAGGCCCCAAAATCCAGTACGGGGGGAGGGGGGCTGTCTAGGCCCCGGCCCAGACCAAGGCCTCTTCGTTCCAGGGGGGCGGAGGGGCCTTCGCTCTCCTCGTCAGAGTCAGAGGCGCTGGCGGATCCGGAGGAGGATCTCGACTGCCCATCCCAGCCCCCGAGGGGGGTTGAGGGGGATGAAGAGCTGGAGCCTAAGGATGCAGGGACTCTGCACGCTGCGGATGGGGACGATCCGAAGGTAGTTCGGTTGTTCCATAGGGATGAGCTAGGGCCCCTCATCCCGGAAATCCTGGGGGAACTGGGAATCCCACTTCCCCAGGTAGAATCTCGTCTGGGTCAGACGGATCCGGTTGTCTTGGGCCTCAGGGGTCCCTCGTCGGCGTTTCCACTACATTTCTCGGCATCGGATTTGATGTTAAAGGAGTGGGATACTCCGGATTTGGGACTCAAGGTAGCTAAGGCTATGGATAAATTATATCCACTGCCGGAGGACGTTTTGGAACTTTTGCGCCTGCCAAAACTTGATTCGGCGGTGGCGGCGGTTACCAAAAAGACCACCATCCCGGTAACGGGTGGTACGGCTCTCAAAGATATACAGGATAGGAAGTTAGAGGTTCAACTGAAGCGTATCTTTGAGGTCTCGGCGTTGGGTATCCGGGCCGCGGTTTGTAGTAATTTTTCGTTGCGAGCCGGTTTACGCTGGGCACAGCAGCTGTTGGCGAATGAGTCTCTATCGACAGAGGAGGCGAGACAGGCGAGTCGTTTGGAGGCGGTCATCGCGTATAGTGCGGACGCTTTTTATGATCTTCTGCGCACTTCGGCACGGACCATGGTCTCTGCAGTAGCGGCGCGGCGACTATTGTGGCTTCGCCATTGGGCGGCGGATGGTACCTCCAAGGCTAGGTTAGGCTCTCTTCCCTTTAAGGGGAAGTTGCTCTTTGGTAAGGAGTTGGAGGATATCCTAGAATCCTTGGGGGAGAATAAAGCGCACCGTTTACCGGAGGATAGATACCGCTTCCGGGGTGCTCCAGCCGCTCGGTCGCGTTTTCGTGGGGGCCGTAGAACTCGTGCGGCGAGAGGATCGAACTCTTCGTTCCGTCACGGTGCGGCCCGCCAACAATCGTACTCGCAGTCCTTTCGTGGGCGTCGCTTCGGCCGTCCGGGTGCCGGTCAGGCTGTACAGGGCAGTAAGCCAGCACAATGAAGTGAGGCCGGTCCGTTCCTCGGTTCCTACGGTTGGCGGCAGGTTAAGCCGGTTTTACGAGGAATGGACCAAGATTACGTCGGATCAGTGGGTCCTAGAGGTGATAAAACACGGCTACGCGTTAGATTTTTCACGCCGTCCGGCTCCGGCTTTTCTGGTGTCCCCTTGCGGGTTTTCAGAAAAGCGCCGGGCGGTGCGGGAGACTCTGGCGCGGTTGCGCGACCTCGGGGCCGTCGTTCCGGTTCCGTCCGGCGAACTCCGACAGGGCCGGTATTCCATTTATTTCGTGGTACCCAAGAAGGAGGGGACGTTTCGTCCCATCCTCGACTTGAAGAGTGTCAACAAGTGTCTAAGGGTTCCGCGTTTTCGAATGGAAACTTTGCGGTCCGTGATCGCGTCGGTCAGAAAAGGAGAGTTTATGGCCTCTCTGGACCTCACAGAGGCGTACCTGCACATTGGGATTCGACGGGAGCACCAACGGTTTCTCCGTTTTGCGGTACTGGGACAACATTACCAGTTTCAAGCGTTGCCATTTGGCCTCGCAACGGCTCCGCGCACGTTCACCAAGATTATGGTGGTGGTGGCGGCGAGACTCCGCCAGGAGGGGCTGTTGGTGCATCCATACTTGGACGATTGGCTGATTCGGGCCAAGTCGAGGACTCTTTGTCAGCTGGCGATTCAGCGGGTGCTGCACCTGTTACGCTCACTGGGCTGGGTGGTCAACCTGGCCAAGAGTCATCTGGTGCCGTCGCAATCCCTGGAGTATTTGGGGGCGGTGTTCAACACGTGTCAAGGCACGGTGGCCCTAACGCAAGAGCGTATCCTCAAGCTACAGAGACAAATTTGCAGGTTGTTGAACAAACCGGTCCCAGTGGTCTGGGACTATCTGCAGGTCTTGGGCTCTATGAACTCCACGCTAGAGTTAGTTCCATGGGCGTTTGCACATATGCGTCCCTTGCAGTCCGCATTGCTCTCCCGGTGGAGCCCGGTTTCGGAGGAATTTTTCCTCAGCCTGCCGTTGACCCAGGAAGCCAGAGACAGCTTGCCATGGTGGCTCTGCCAGGAAAACTTGAGTTGCGGGGTTTCGTTGGAAACTCCGTCGTGGACGGTGGTTACCACGGATGCCAGTCTGCTCGGTTGGGGAGCAGTCTGTCTCGGTCGAGCGGTTCAGGGAACATGGTCGGCTCGGGAGGCGTCGTGGTCCATCAATCGGTTGGAAACTCGAGCGGTGCGATTGGCTCTGGTGAAGTTCCTCCCGCTTCTCCGCGGGCGTTCCGTCAGGATTCTGTCGGACAATGCGACTACGGTGGCTTATATCAATCGTCAGGGGGGAACCCGGAGTCAGCCGGTAGCGGCAGAAGCTCGGTCGTTGATGATATGGGCGGAGGCCCATCTGAGCAGTATCGCGGCTTCCCACATAGCCGGGGTGGAAAATGTCCAGGCGGATTTTCTCAGTCGGCATTGGTTGGATCCCGGGGAGTGGGAGCTCGCGGAGGCCGCCTTCAGGCTCATTTGCGATCGGTGGGGCACACCAGCGGTGGACCTGATGGCCACATTCCGCAATGCAAAGGCTCCTCGATTTTTCTCTCGTCGTCGGGAGACGTTGGCGGAAGGAGTGGATGCACTGGTAGTTCAGTGGCCGAGGGATGTGTTACTTTACGTGTTTCCTCCGTGGCCGCTTATCGGACGGGTGCTGCGTCGCATAGAGCAGCATCCGGCGGAGGTGATCGTGGTGGCTCCAGAATGGCCAAGAAGGCCCTGGTTCGCGGATCTGGTAAATCTAGCGGTCGAGGGGCCACTTCGGTTTCCGTTTCTGCCGGATCTCCTCCATCAAGGGCCCGTTTGTTTCGACCTGGTGCATCGCTTTTGTCTAGCGGCATGGCTTTTGAGAGGCAGCGGTTGAGCTCTAAAGGATACGCGCCTTCCGTGGTGTCCACGCTGTTGCATTCCCGAAAGAAGTCTACGTCTCTGGCGTACATGCGCGTGTGGCGACTGTTTGAGACTTGGTGTGTGCATCGCGGCACAGCGCCTACCCGGACGACTATTCCGGATATTCTGCTGTTTCTCCAGGAGGGGCTGGCTAAGGGCCTGTCCTGTAGTACTTTGCGGGTGCAAGTGGCAGCGCTAGGATCTTTTCGGGGGAGAGTGCACGGAGTTTCGGTAGCGCAGCATCCGGATGTGGTGCGTTTCCTTCGGGGGGCAAAACAGTTACGCCCTCCGTTTCGTCCTCCGTGTCCGTCTTGGGATTTGAATGTGGTTCTTAAAGCGCTGTGTAAGGCACCGTTTGAGCCTCTGCGACACGTCACTCTTAAGGACTTGACGCTCAAGGTGGTATTTTTGGTGGCTATGGCATCGGCGCGGCGGATTTCTGAGCTGCAGGCTCTGTCGTGTCGAGAGCCTTTTCTGAGGATTTCGGATTCGGGAGTCTCCTTGCGTACTGTGCCGTCTTTTCTACCAAAAGTGGTTTCGTCCTTTCACGTCAATCAGACGGTGGAGTTGCCATCGTTCGGTCAGGGACAGTCTTCGGATCCCTTAGCTAGGGACCTGCGGAAGCTGGATGTTCGGCGCGTCTTGTTACACTATTTGGAGAGTACTAATGTGTTCAGGGTCTCCGATCATCTGTTCGTCCTCCATGGTGGTCCCCGGCGAGGTAAAGCGGCTTCCAAGACTACAATTGCTCGTTGGTTGAAGGAAACCATTCGCTCAGCGTATCTGTTGGCGGGGAAGCCGTTGCCGGTGGGTCTGAAAGCCCACTCGACTCGCGCCCAGGCGGCATCCTGGGCGGAATGCCAACATATTCCTACAGAGGAGATCTGTAGGGCGGCCACTTGGAAGTCAGTCCATACTTTTGCCCGGCACTATCGTTTGGATGTGAAGGCGCCAGGGCCGTCGGGATTTGGAGAAGGGGTGCTTAGAGCAGGCCTCTCCGGCTCCCACCCTCAGTAAGGGAAGCTCTGGTACATCCCAGGAGTCTGGACTGATCCTGGTACGTACAGGGAAAAGAAAATTAGGTTCTTACCTTTTGCTAATTTTCGTTCCTGTAGTACCGAGGATCAGTCCAGAGTCCCGCCCAGTATTGCGATTGTTTGCCGGGAGAGGATGTGTGGTCTGTGTGCTGTTTTTTGCTGAAATATGTTTGTTTGTTGGTTACCTCGAGTTCGGTACCCAGTTGGGTGGAGTTAAGCGTCAGTTTGGCTTAGTTTGGAGGTAATCTTCAGTGTTCTTTGGGTTATTGTTGCGGGTTATCCTGCTACTTTGACATTCAGTAATACTGCCAGACTGTAGGTGGCACCAGCCTATATGTAGGCGGAGTTTTTTGTTTATAAACTTCTGTCTCCATCTGCTAGAGGGGGGGCAAAACCCAGGAGTCTGGACTGATCCTCGGTACTACAGGAACGAAAATTAGCAAAAGGTAAGAACCTAATTTTCTTTTCTAATAGCTACGTCTGTGGTTAAAAAAAAAAAAATCCTATGTACCAAAGGGACTCTCAAGCTTCCTGTATTTAGCTAGTCTCCAGTTATTTAGTCAGATTCCTGCTGTTTTCTGGTTAAAATCACCTTTCTTATTTAGGAAGTTCTGCACAGTGAAACTAGAATGCAAAAATAGCCTTCCTTTTTGCCTGCTACACTAGCCCGTGGCTCATGGGATTTCCCCCATTCCTCACCTCCCAGAGACTTCATTTGTTTGCATAAAGGGGGGGGGGCGGGCGTGGTTGGAGACTCCCATCCGTAGTCCATGTCTCCTGCAGCTGCGGACAAGAGTAAACCGATTATTCACTCACTCCCAGAGTCAGGATGCAGCCCTGGCGTGGTGGAGTTTAGCAAGCTCTTGGGTCAACAACTCTCATGGTTGATTTTTCCCACCACAACTGCCTCCCAGACTTGCTGTAGTTGTAAGATCTTAGGGTATGATCCCTGCTCCTGAGAGACTTAGGACCCCCTCCCCTAGGAATTTGTGGCTCTGCAGGGACCTTGCCTTTCCAGTTTGGGGGTTCAAGGTCTCCCCTTTCTCTACCTCTCTTCCCACCACTCTGTAGTGGCTGTCTTTCTTTTGTGCTCCATTGTTTGTCTAAATAAAGCCAAAAAAAAAAAAATGGGATGAGCAGGCCTCCTGTTTGAAAGATACCTTCTGTGGACCAAGGCAAGACAGCAAGGGCCAGCCACAAAAGAACATTTCCCCAGTTACATTCAAGGGGGGGAAGTGCTGGAGAGGGAGGAGAATGTGGATCATGTTGCACCGTGCCTAGGGGGAGTCAGAATGGGCCCATGCAACAGCTGATCATGGGTTGGAAAAAAAAAAGTAAGAGGCCCTCACCGCAGATGCTGGATTGGCTGTCTCAAGCAACATTTAGCTTGGGACAATCATGAGTTCAGGTCTTCTTCAAGACAGCAGGAATGCAGGTGTATTGCTTTACATGGTGTATCTGAAGTTACATCCAGGGGTCTTGTCACATAGCAACTAATGGGAAATGGTGAGCGTTAAGCATGCTCAGGGCCCACAGATGCACCTTCTGTGGTACCAGGAAGGTTCCCAGCGAGGCAAGCACCTTCTGCCCATCCTGTGACAGTAAGCTAGATGCGGACCAGGGGAAGGGCCCAGCGGCAATGGAGTTTCTCCCTGGCATCCTTGTGGAGGGAGAAGTCCTAATCCCAGGGCAACTAGCAACAATAACCCCTCTCCTAGAAGGGGACTCCAAGGGAGTCACTGAGAGATGGAAATGCAGCCCTGAAACTTCCACGAGAGGTGCGTAGGCATAGGAACTTGTGGAGATGTCCGCCATGCCAGACCCTGGAGAGGAAGGGTGGTCAGAGGAAGAATCTGAACAGTCTATCCCTGAGCTCTCGAGGAAGAATTCTGCTCTTCAGGAGAGGAAGAGGCATCCTCGATGGTCTAGCTGTACAGAAAAGAAGAGTTTACAGCCCTCATCACCAGCATCCAGTCATCGTTGAGGATAACAAATATCCAAAGCAGAGGACTTAGCGAAAGGTGACCTTATCCTTCAGGGCATTAAGAAACCATAAGGATGATGCTGTCAGAATGGGACTTACTTCAGGAAGGGATGGCAGGGTAATGGGAAAATTGTACCTCTTCCTCGCAGACCCTGCAGGACCCTAGGGTGGATGCACTAGTATCTGCAGTGGCATGTTAAACCACCATTCTGGTCAAAGGTGGAACAAAGGTTCTGAAAGACCCTCAGAACAGGAAAAAAAGAGGTAGTCCTGAAGCAGACCTTCTCCACAGGGCCATTCAGGCCTCAATTTGTGGAGTCTATATGGCCCAGGCTGGGTCCACAATTGCCAGAAAAATAGGAAATTGCCTACTTGGAGTTAGAAGTGGCCTTTTTGGCTGATACCCTGGATTAACATCGAGATTAGTAACATCTGGGATGGGAACCAGAAGACTACTGTGGCTCCATAGCTAGGCAGCAGACTCAGTTTCCAAAGCAATCCTGTGTAAGTTTCCCTTTAAGGGATTATTCCTGTTTGGTGAAGAGTTGGAAAGCTGGTAAAGGACCTGGGTGAAACCAAACCACAGAAGTTGCCAGAGGATAAGAACCATATTAACATACGGGGATTCAGAAGACAGGTCAAATGCCAGCATAAGAGCCAGGGATGTCAGCCCCAGAGGTCCCTAGGGAAGGTTCCAGTCATTTTGAGGGGCTAAGAGGCCAAGGACCCAACCTGGCTGCAGATAATAGCCATTCCATTCAATGATACACCAATAAACTCTAAAATTAGGGGAGTAACACCATTACACTACCAAACAAGAAATTAAAATGCAAAAAAGAGACGTTAACCAATGGTCGTCATTTATTGAGATATCCGAGATGGAAGTTGAATCCATGCTAAAAAACCTAAATCCGGCTCCACACATAATCGACTCAATACCAACATTTGACCTAAAAAAAACAGCTAACACAGTCTCCCCAGCACTAGCTAAGATCATAAACCTACCCCTAGAAGAAAGAACAATGCCAGATATATTGAAAGGGGAAATTATAAAACCAATCATAAAAAAAACAGTGACCCCCTGATCCTGAACAACTACCGCCCAGTCTCAAATCTTCCCTTACTAGCTAAACTAATAGAAAAAACAGTACAGAAACAGCTAGCTGAACACCTAGATAATAATAACATAATGTATCCGTCACAACATGGATTTCGCAAGCACTACAGCACTGAGACACTACTTCTCTCGCTAACGGATAACATTCTAAGAGGTTTTGATAGCGGTAAACATTAAATTCTAATAAGCTTGACTTAGCAGCAGCCTTCGACACAGTAAACCATCAAATACTACTAAAAAGACTAGAAGAAATTGGATTACACAACAAAACAATAAACTAGTTCAGTTCATACCTAGATAATGGTTCTTTCAAGTTCAGATCAACAACGTATTATCAGAAAAAATCAATCTCAAAACAGGAGTACCGCAGGGATCAGCCCTGTCCACAACCCTCTTTAACATATACATGCTGCCCTTACGCCATCTACTAGCAGGACTGGGAATCATACATTACATTTACGCAGACAATATTCAACTAATTCTACCAATCAAGAACACAATAGAGAAAACGTTAAACCTAGCTAACATGTACCTAGATATAATAAAACAACTGCTAAACCGAATGGAACTTGTGATTAACATTGAAAAAACAGAATTTCTACACTTTGAATGATTTTGATATTTTTTCGTTCTATCTCCAATAATACTCAAAAACAACCAGAAAATTGAACTAGCTGAAAAAAGTATGGAACCTTGGAATAATAATGGACCCAGAAATCAATCTAAAACACATATCGCTAAAAGTAAAAGAAAGCTATGCAAAACTCATGATCCTCAGAAAACTAAAACCACTACTAACACCAACTGATTTCAGAACAGTACTTCAGGCACTACTTTTCTCCAGCACTGACTACTGTAATACACTTTTACTAGGACTCCTGAATACAACATTAAGGCCACTTCAAATACTTCAAAACACAGCAGCCAGAATACTAACCGGAAAAAGGAGGAGGGACCACATAACTGAAACTCTAGCTGAACTACATTGGCTACCTATTGAGCACAGAATAAAATACAAAGCCTTATGTAATGTACCATACATAAACTAATACATGATGAAAAAGCGGACTGACTAAACACGGCACTACAAGTACACGTCCCACACAGAAACCTTCGTTCAGCAAACAAAGCACTCTTAACCATTCCTTCAGTAAAGACAGCGAGACTAACCCAAGTGAGAGAAAGGGCCTTATCTTTAGCAGGCCCCACACTTTGGAACACAATGCCTTTGGAGATCAGATTACAAAGAGATCTCAAAACCTTTAAGAGAGATTTAAAAACATGGCTTTTTAAACAAGCATTTTTAAAAGAGACCGGAGAATAGAAAATATACAGGAATAGGCAAAAGAGCACCAGCAACAGCACTATTCTCAGACTGTGTATTATAATAGTCTAACAACTCTATTTCACAACAAACGTAATTGTAAAACACAGAGAATATGAATTTTACCTGGGAATAGTACCTTACTGGTACAACTGGTCATGACCTTTGTCACTAAACAATCGATTGTCTTATATGATATATTGTAACTTAACCTTTTGTGGCACCTGTTAGAATGTACTATAGTACGCATTCACCTACCTACCTACCTATGACTTAGCGATGGTATAAAAAAGACTTTAAATAAATAAAATAAAAATTGTTAATATAAAAAAAAGTTGTTATAACAAACTTTATTATACATAATCAAAGTAGTATCAAAAAATATTACTCATGCTAAAACAATTGCAGAAAACAAAATTCACCCTTCTATATCAATCATACATCATACCCTAATCAATCATTACCCATTCACTTTCAACTGTAAAAACAATCATGATATATGTATGCAGTACAAGATAAATATTTTGTCATTAGTCTACTACATTTGTTGTGAAGTATAAAAAAAAAAATTCAGTGAAATCAGTATGAGACTGAAACCTAAGTCAAAAATACTTTGTAAATAACAATAAAGAATATAAGAAGCACAGTCATTGAAAAAGGATACATTTAAAGCACAATTTAAAAAAGGATACTTTGTAAATGTTGAATGAATGTATTATTTAAAGTCCAATGCCTTTTTTATCCCTATGTGTGTGTGTCACACACTGGCTTGTAAAAGTATTCAACCCCCTAAAAGTCAGCAGATTTGTGTGGATTACAAATGACAGTTACACAGATTGTTCCAGATACTATGTTCATTGTAAATCAGTATGCTCTTAAAGAAAAAGTAAATTTTCAAAGTCACAATTCATTACTTCTCTGTATTTTTTGTAAAATAAAATGAAAAACTGAGAAATGTTGCTTGCATAAGCGTTCAGCCTCTTAAGACCTAGTACATGGTAGAACCACCTTTTGCTGCAATAACAGCGTTAAGTCTGTTGGGGAAAGTTTCTACCAGCTTTGCACACTGTTTGGGAATGATTTTTGCCCATTATTCCTGGCAGATTTGCTCCAGGTTATTCAGATGGGTTGGATGATGCTCCTGGACTGCAATTTTCAAATAGTGCCACAGATTCTCAGTTGGATTGAGATCTGGACGTTGACTTGGCCATTGCAGAACATTCACCTTTTTCTTGTTCAACCACTCCTGTGTTGCTTTGTCTTTGTGCTTGGGATCATTGTCCTGCTGAAAGGTGAACTTTCTCCCAAGTTTTAATTTTTTTAGCAGACTGAAGCAGGTTGTCCTGCAGTATCTCCCTGTATGTTGCACCATCTCTCCATCCTTCAGTTTGAACAAGATGCCCTGTCCTTGCTGAGGAAAAGCATTCCCACAACATGTTGCTGCCACCCCATACTTTACTGTTGGGATGGTGTTTGCTGAGGAATGGGCAGTGTTAGGTTTGCACCACACATAACTTTTTTAATTTTGGCCAAAAAAGCTCCATTTTTGTCCCATCTGACCATAAAATTTTATCCCACATTTTAGCTGGGTCACTCTAATGCATTCTGACAAACTCCAGATGTGCTTTGATATGGTTTTTCTTCAGTAATGGCTTCTTTCTAGCCACCTTCCCATGTAGGCTAGTTGTTTGCAGAGCTCTTTATATGTTTGACGGTGCATCTCCAGTCTCAGCCATTGAATTAAGTGATTATTGGCCTCTGTGGCTTCCTTCACAAGTCGTCTCCTTGTTCTGATGCTGATTTTTAATGCATGGTCTTGTCTAGGGCAGTGTTTGAGTAGTATGATGCAGCTTCCATTCCCACACAATTGATCCAACAGTGCTCACTTGGATATTATTGTGTAGCCTTTTCCTGTTTTGTGCATTTCTATAACTTTATCTTGAAACTCCTTAGAATGGTCTTTGGTGTTCATTTTCACAGTATGACCAATGGTACTGGAATTAGAGGGTCTGTTATTCAGAAAAGCTGACCCTTTTTAATGATTGACAAATCGAGGCCAGTTGTATCTGTGTAAATTTGGAGCTTCCACTGCACAGGTGTTGAATACTTATGCAAGCAGCATTTTTCAGTTTTTATTTTTATTTTACAAATAATGCACAGAAATAAAGTAAATTTCAAAGTCACAATTCAATTAAGAGCATACTGGTTTGCAATAAATATACTGTGTGGAACAATCTGTGTGTTATTTGTAATCCACCCAAATCTGATGACTTTTGCAAGCCATGGTATATCTGTATGTATGTATGTATGTGTGTGTGTGTATATATATTTGTGTATGCGTAGAAAAAGGAGTACGCTGGGGGAGAGTGTTCGTGTCTTATAGCTTTTGACAGTAGGCTATGATGAGAGCATCCAACCACTCTCCACTTTATGCAAAAGAATTAAGTCATAAGAGGGATGTAACCTCTGTCTCCAGCAGTTAAGGAATAAGGGAATTCCCAAGTGTAATGGACTGGTCTAGCAGGATTCAGTTAAGAAAATTATCAGGTGAGAATAATGTATCCTTTTCACTTAAATTGTTTTCTTTTTGACAACACAGCACAGATAGCACTCGCTCATAAAACATTTCCCCTTTTAAATTTACAAAAGTGAAACTATAGCCTCTGAAACAGAACTCAGTTCTCTTAAGTTAAAATATAGGTAAAATCTTTACACCTCGTAGCTGTCTCTAATTCAGCTTGTACTACATCTGGCAGGCTTCACAGCTTTTGCTCTCTTATTACCTTTCTCCAAATGAGTTTGATAAAAGGCAAACACGCTCTCATAAATGTCCCATATTCACCTTTTAACAACCTGGAAATGTTCTGTAACACATCACTTCTACTATCTGAGTTGTATTATTTGTATCTGTGCTAGGAAAATTTGCATAAGTTAAGAACATAAGCATAGAACTGGGAATGAATTCTATGGGATAAATTTCAAAGAGCAGATAAGATAGCCAGCTATCAAGCTAGGCTTTTGGCTGGAAAATTTGTTTAAATCTAGACAGTCAAACCTTGTGTGGCTCTGGCTGTCTGTATTAACTTAGCTGGTGAGCTCAGAAAAAAACAGCACCACCCAGCTAAGTCGTAAACCGATTTGTCCGGCTAAAGTTGTTTGCTTTGCGAAGGGGTGGGGGTTACATTTAGCCATCAGTGGGGGGAAATTTTTAAAAGCAGAGGTTTAACTGAATAACTTCCAAAGTTAACTGGTTAAACCTTTTGAAAAATCGCCCCGTGCCATTAAGGACACATTACCAGTCTAGGATTTTTAATTCCCAAGTTTAGGCCCTTACAGATTTGTAGTCCTGTAATTTGTAGTGACAACATCGGGAGAAATACCAGATAGATTAGTGATGGAAGGCCAAACTTTCTTCCACCTCAAAACATAGAAACATTACAAGCCAGGACTGACCTAGTAGTCCTTAATAGTTTGAAGCTAGTTGGCAGCTCAGCTCATGATTATTTCCTGAGCCCAGGACCAGACTTGCTCTGTGGTGATTCCATCACAGAGCCGCACCTTCCATGGCTGAATTGGCCTTCCTGTTGTCTGTGGTGGACACTTCTAGCCCCATGTTCTGTTTTCTCACTCTTCCACAGGACAAGCGTTGTCCTTCTCGAGCACGAGATGATGTTGGATGGGACGATAGTTAGTGCTGCCTTTGATGACGCCATGGATATGGGAATCGTGGGCACCACTGCTGGGACACTGTGGTACATAAATTGGGCAGAGAACACCAGTATCAGACTAATCAGCGGCCACAAGAACAAGGTAAAATGAATTGCAGGCATATGCTTACCCTTTCAGATCTGACACTGCAAGAGACTGATGGGAAGAGGCTCACACTGCTATAGACATGACTGGCATCGAGTGGGCACTGCTGGAAGGAAGTTTACATTGCTGGAATCTTGTCAGGCACTAAATGGACTTTAGTGTTCATTGTACCTGTATGTAATTTGTTGTAGTGTGCCCTGGATTAAGGTGCTAAATAATGCCAACATAATAAATCCAAACTTATTTGTTACATGCATTACTTGCTTAATTAGTATTGCCATTAAGTGCCTAGCAATGTGAGCCTCTTCCCATTAGTCTCTCCCATGCCAAAATAATAAAAAATCCAAATCTATCTGTTACATGTTTTACTTGCTTAATCAGCATTTGTATGAAGTCTCCAACATATATTGTAACATCGTGTGCTTAACTTTGTTAGGGGTGAATTCCTCACTTTGGTATTCTCAGTTTTCACCCAGTGGGTTTTTGCTTTATGTAATCAGCATTTGAAGCATTACCCATGGAAAACATTTCTGAAAATTGCCCCCGAAACAGACTGTTGCAGTTTGGTCCTATTGTCAATTTCATCCTTTGGATTAAATTCCTTTGCTCTGTGGAATAAGCAGGATAAAATCCAGCGACAAAAGTGAATGATGTCATCTGATGGCGCCAAGATAGTAAGATCTCTTAAAATCCCAGAGGGAGTAAATTTCAAAAGGTTTCTGCACATAAAATTGGAAGTTACATGAGCAAGTGGTATTTTGTAAAAGTCTGAAGTACTTGCATACTAGCAGTATCATGAGAAAATAAGAATTGCCACACCGGGTCAGACCGAGGGTCCCTCAAGCCCAGCATCCTGTTTCCAACAGTCCAGTGCAGAGAAGTGCTGTGACTGAACACACATTCTTTTAATGCTGGAAACGTTACGCCTGGAGCAGAGGTAGAATAAAGTTTCCAGTGTTGATATCTGGCCATGGACAGGTAAAAAAAAAAAAAGATTTTCCCAAGACTAGCCGGATAAGTATGGGAAGCATAACGATCTGACAGGCGTTGCAGTTCTTTAAAGCCTGTCAGGTCGCTATGGTTCCCAGAATATTGGTGGACCAGGAGGTTTATGTTGACATCCACAATCCCTGTACTGTTTGATCCTGACAGAATACTCCTCCCCATCCTCTCAAACCAACATCCGTGGTCGTCACTATCCAATTCAGGATGTTCAGCCTCTCATCCCCATCCAAATCATCCTGCGAGAGCCTCCAGGACAGGCTTGATCTGATATTCCCAAGGAGAGGAATCCTACGACTGAGGGTTCCAACATAACAGAAGAGCTTTCTGAAATGGTTGCATATGTGCGAAAGCCCAGGGAGCCTGGTCCAGCGAGAATGCCATGGAACCAAGGACCGGCTGATAATCCCATACCCTAGAATCAGGGGATGCAACAGTTGCTGAATCTTCTCTGTGAATTATGCTTTCTGTCCACAACCAGGTAGGGGCCCTGTCCAGCAATGCGACAACAGTGGCTTACATCAATCAGCAAGGAGCACCAAGAGCCTGGCATTTCCTTGAAGTCCAGGAGTCATTTCATTGAGCGCAGCGACATCTGATCCTGTCTGCATCTCATGTGGCTGGGCTACAGAACATACAGCCAGATTTTCTCAGCAGACGTATGCTGGACCCTAGAGCATGGGTGATGGAGTATAAACTAGAGATACTTGATATTCTGTATTTTAAAAAAAAAGTGAAAATTGTCCATGGTAATTTTATTTATTTTTACATAAATAATGCAAACTACAGAAAGAACATTCATAAAATAAGATAAAAATAAATTCAAACAAAAAACAGCAATCAAGAGCCACTGCGGAAGATGGGAAAAAGGAACCACTGAGCAACAGATAGAATTGGCCGTTCTAGTAGACATGCAGCTTATACCACTCAGTCTTTGGTTGATGAATTAGCAGCTCAGCCTTCAGGTTTATGAGTTGAAAGCTTGGGCAAACAGGAACGCTTTCAATTGTTTTTTGAAGACTGTCCGTGATCAATGTTCCCTTTAATTTTTGAAAGGCTACGTGCGCAGAAATTGCCTATTGTGCAACTCGCTGTTTTTATAAGCAGAGTTCAAATTTGTGTGCTATGAGCTGGTATAATGCAAATAATATTGAGATTTCATGTGCACACTATGTTTTGTCATGTGCAGAGTTCCCAACCTGTGAACACACAGCTTAGAGGGAATAGTATATAATTTTTCACGGGGGGTGTTTCCCAGGATTAGACCAGCGATGGAAAAGGTCCTAGTGTGAGTCTCTTCCAGGTATGCCATTTTAACTGAAAGTACATCTAGGAGTTTTTTCCCGGAAGAACAAAAGGCACAAGAGGATCTGTAGATCTTCAGTAAAGTGCAGAAAAATTCAGGGGACTCACTGTTTTAGGGTCTTATGGATGGAGACCCAAGGTCTTAATTTTAATATGGGCCTGAATGATGAGCCCATGCAGGAAAGCAAGGATTTGAGAAATATGCTCTCGCATCCCAGTACCAATTAGAATCCTGGTGGCAGCATTTTGTATAATTTGCAGTGCCTTAATGGTCATGGCTGGCAGATCAGGATAAATAATTACAATAGTCAATGTAGGAGATCACAAGAGCTTGGAAGATTGATCTGAAGTCCTCTGACAGTAAGCGTGGCTTAAATCTATATAGCAGACAAAGCTTGAAGAATGCAATCTTTCTCTTCATCCAACCAGACCAGATGCATGGGCTATGCGCCCCAGCCAGTAGATAGAGATGGAGACAACAGGTTTGCTAACATTACTCTTTTATAGTGTCCCATGCTGCACTCAACCTGCCATTATTCTATCTAATAAAAGGTAAGATAAGGCGAAATTAGTTCTTACCTTATAATTTCCTTTCCTTTCCTTGAGTCCATTCAGACCAGTCCAGACAAATGGATTATGCTCATCGACCAGCAGATGGAGACAGAAATTACAACTTCGCTGATGTCACCCCTTATAGGCATCCATGCTGACCTGGATAGAATCAATGCAATTCCAACATTACTCATTCTCTTTTTTTTTTGGGTTTTTTTTTAAACTAATAGCGGACTTCCAGAAGAACTAGGAAACAGGGGAATCAGGGTTCCCTGTATGTACCCAGATCAGTCCAGACTCCTGGGTTTTGCCTCCTGCCAGCACATGGAGACAGAGAAAGTTTCACTGATACTGTACATAACTCAGTGTGCCACCTGCAGTCCCTCAGTATTTATTCTGTCTCCGGTAGATGGTGCAAAGCCTACAGTTCTGCAGTCAGGAGACTGTTTTGGATTTATGAGCCTTCCTCCCAGGGGTTTTTTGGGTCTTAGTGGATCCTTCCCTGTCTGGTCAAGGTGGACGAGCTGGGGTTTGGTGATCCTTTTGAACGCTCGCTCGTTTCTTACTTGGGATATAAATCTGGTGGTCCAGTGGCTGTTTTCTTTTAGTCAGTTCCTTTTTAATTTGGCTGATTTTCTTTTTAATTTGGCTAATTTTCTTTTTTTTCTGCTAGTAGCTCTGTGTTCCATTCTAGGGAGTAGGTATTGTAAGTTTGCTAAAGTTTTGAAGAAACAACAAGAAAGTCTGTTCCCTGTACGTACCCGGATCAGTCCAGACAGTGAGTTGTGTCCCCCTTCCAGCAGATGGAGTCAGAGCAAAAACTGTAAGGACGGCCCCTAATAGGTTGGAGCGCCCTCCGCGTCCCTTCGGTATATGAATAACAAAGCCAGAAATAGCACATTGGATGGATCAACACATAAACTTGAAAACTGTAAACATGTAACTTTTAGGAATAACTTGCAGAATGAACTGTCAGACAGATGTGAAATAAGCAGTCGAGCTGAGCCCAAACCCTGTCCCAGAACAAACTTAGGGAGGGCGTCTGGACTGATCCGTGGTACTACAGGAATGAAAATTAGCAGGTAAGGAATAATTTTCTTTTCCCTGTACGTACCAGGATCAGTCCAGACAGTGGGATGTACCAAAGCTTCCCCTACGTAGGGTAGGCCCCTGATAGCCCAGCTCGAATGACTTGAGCTCCGAACGAGCCAAAACCCGGAGCCTGGACATTCAAGAGAATAGTGTCTGGCAAAGGTGTGCAGCGATTTCCTGGTAGCTGCTCTGCATATCTCTTGTGGAGAGACCGCACGGCTCTCTCCCAGGAGGCTGCTTGTGCCCGAAGTGAATGAGCTTTGCCTTCCGGAGGAGAATGACCAGCGCCGATGTATGCAGAAGAGATCGCTTCTTTCAACCAGCGAGCAATAGTGGTTTTGGAAGCCTTGTACCCCTTCTTGGGACCGCCTCAGAGAACAAAAAGGTGGTCCGTTAAGCGAAAATCATTCGTTGCTTCCAAATATCGCATGAGGACCCGCTTTACATCAAGTCGTCGAAGCTCCCTGGGACTATCGTCCGGTAAAGATGGAAGTTCCACTGACTGATTCAGATGGAAGGCGGAGACCACCTTGGGACTGATCCGTGGTACTACAGGAACGAAAATTAGCAAGTAAGGAAATAATTTTCTTTTTTTTTTTCTGATCTGCCATGCTGCCTGTGCTCCTGGAACCTGAACCTCTGCACCAAAGGAAAGTATTTGTTTCTATGTATCTTTATTTATCAGAGAATTATAATAATAAAAATAAAGAGAACAAGGAACCAGATAGAGGAATCTGGGCAGCAGCGAGGTTCCAATGGGGAAGCTACCTTAGCGATGAGGTTTTTTCAGCTGCTCATCTTCCTGCAGAGAAGACCAGGTGTTGGCTCCGTGGCACTGTTCTCCTGCTGCTGTTGAGGTCCTGGTGGTGGTGCGGGAAGGAACAACGTGTGCATATAGCAAAAACAGTCGGGGTCTGCATCAAGCATGGTCGCAGCGGTAGAACAAATCTCACAGATGATGAGGTCTAGCACTGAGGCTTTCCCCGTCAGCACGGAAACAGCAGCCAATTTTTATTCCCTAGCAGCATTGGCGGGAGAGGCAGGGGAATCCCCTCCTCAGTTATCACCAGCAGTTCCCTCTCCTGCAGAGAGGAACTTGCACTAAGGAGGAGTCTCTGGTTCTGGTAGAGATCTTCTGCCGGTTTTAATTTGCTTATGCGCAAAGTGTGTTTAGTGAGGTGCTGGCTCTTGGCCCCAATCACCATGGATTCTCAGCCAGTCAAGAGGCCTGAGCTGTTGAGAAGCTCTTCAGACCAATGATTTTCAGTGCCAGAAGCTAAATGGATCCGGGATCTTGTGCGCATAAGACTGGGACCTCAACTTGAGCACGTATTTACTCAGCTACTTGTGCGCGTACGACCATGGCCTATATGAGCGTGTATTTGCGCATGTATTTGTGCGTGTACGACTGCGTCCTAGTCTTGAGTATGTATTTGCATGCGTCCTGGAGGTGTGTGCTGTATATCCAGGTGGCATTGGTGTGCACACAGGAGGCCACCTAGAGCCGAAGTTAGGAGAGCTAGGCGCCAGTAACGGAGTGGGCCAAGCGCTTTTCTGTCTTGAGGCTTGCCAACTGAGCGTGTTTCCAGGGCTTGCAGAGGTTTTTGCAGGGGTGTCCAGCAAAGGCGAAGCAATCTACCTTGTAGGGATCACGTGCTTGAGCCTCCCATTTGTCCGTCATGGCGGGCAAATGCTGCAAGGAGGCTGTTCCTGGTAATGTTCAAGGTGATGTGGATCATGAGACATCAGAGGAGTCCAACAGGGAATTGGTTTTCTCACTTATAGAAGAGGGAGAAATTGCATATGATCGAGAGCCGCTTTGGACTCTGCTCAGATTTTTTTTCACAGAGATGTCTTGCTGAGTTTGTTGGCTCAGACACTGAAAACATTTAGTGTGGCCAGAGGTCAATTTTAAGTTAAGTATCCTGTTTCTTTTCCACCCTGTATCCAATTCAAGAGATACTGGATTTAAAGGTTCCCTGTTTCCATATGGAAACTCTGAGGTCCATCATAGCGGAGGTACACAAGGGAGAGTTCTTGGCATCTCTCACCTTGATAGAGGCATATCTGCACATAGCCATCAGGCCGGAGCACCAGAGATTTATGAGGTTCATGGTCCTAAGGGAATATTTTCGGTTTCGAGCCCTTCCCTTCGGCTGATGACAGCTCCACATACCTTCACCAAGGTGATAGTTGTGGGGGCAGCTGCATTGCAAAGGAGTATTGTTGGTGTATTTGGATGACTAACTTATTCATGCAAAATCAAATGCCCTCTGTTGACAATAAATGCAAAAGGTACTGATGCGCTTGAAATCTCTAGGATGGGTGATGAACCTAGCAACGAGCCATTTAGTCCTCTTACAAACTCTGGAGTATCTGGGAGCTCAGTTCAACAAACTAGCAGAGAGAAATTGCTAAAATTGCAGAGTCAGATTAGGCTTCTGCTAGAGCTTTCGGTGCCCAGGGCCTGGGACTATTTAAAGGTCTGGGTTCTATGGCATCAACATTAGAATTAATGCATTGGGCATTTGCACATACGCAGCTTCTGCAGGGGGCACTTTTTCCACTGGAATCCGTTATTGGAAGAGTTTCATCCTCATAGTCTGTTAGAGGGGGAAGCAAGGGACAGTCTTCATGGTGCTTACTCGCACCAGTCTCGAGGGTGGTGCAGAATTGGAGATTGTGAATAGGATAACAGTCACCACCGATGCAAGCCTCTCTGGTGGGGGTGGTGTGGCAAGATCAGTCGGCACAGGGCCAGTGATTTAATCAGGAGGCCTCATGGCCTAACAATTGGTTAGAGATGAGAGCGTTGCATTTCGTGTTGCTTGCCTGTCTGCCAAAGTTACGAGGCCTTCCATTACAGATCTTATCAGACAATGCAACGACTACATCAACTGTCAAGGCAGAACCAAGAATCAGGCTCGAGAGGCCTGGGAGTTGATTCTTTGGGCAGAACAGCACTTGGAGCGGCTGGCAGTGTCTCACATTGCCGGAGCGAACTATGTTCAGGCGGATTTTATCAGTTGGAGAAAGTTAGTCCCTGGGGAATGGATACTGTCAGAGGGAGCAATGTGTCTCATTCACGGAAGATGGGAATATCCCAACCATAGCGAATTCCAAGGCGTTGCGGTTTTACAGCCGCTGAACAGAACACGGTACAAAGGAATAGGAGCTCTGGTGCTGCAGTGGACTCAAGGGATTCTTTTTTGTTTTCCTTCCCATGACTTCTGGTGGTCAAGGGATTACGATGGATAGAAAAACATCCAGGCAAACATGATCCTGGTAGCTGCAAAGTGGCCACATCAACCATGCTTTCCAGATCTGATCAACATGGCCATAGATGGGCCCATGAGGTTCAGACATCTGTGGAATGTTTTCCACCGGGGCCCAATATTTTTGGGGTCAGGCAGCTCACGTCTGTCTCGCGGCTTCACTTCTGAGAGGAGACAACTGAGATGGAGGGGATATTCCAAAGTGATTATTTCCATCTTCTACATCCTTGACATATGTGTGAATTTGGAGGATCTTTGAGTCCTGGTCTGTTGACTGACTGCAGCCTCAGTCTGTTCAGGCTATGGTGTTGCATATTTTGGTTTTTCTACAGAAAGGTTCTGATCAAGGGACTGGCCTTTAACTCTGAGTGTCCAGTTAGCGACATTGAGTTGTCTCCGGGGTAAGGTGCAAGGGTATCCTCTGTCCGCACATCCGGATGTTCTATGGTTCCTTCAGGGAGCTAAGAACTTGTGTCCTCAGGTGTGGAACATTTGTCCATCTTGGAATCTGAATCTGATCCTTAGAGGATTGTGTGAGGCACTGTTTAACTGTAGCTTTCTTTAGTGGTTCAAAGACTTGACTCTTAAAGTGTTTTTCTTCATTGCTATTTGTTCAGCCAGGAGAATTTTGGACCTCTAGGCGCTGTTGTGTTGAGATCTCTTCCTACAGATTTCTGATTCAGGGGTATCTTTATGCATGGTGCCTTCTTTTCTGCCTAAGGTAATCTCGGCATTACATCTTAGACAGTAGAGCTTCCAGCTTTGATGGATTTGGATTCCTCTACACCTCATGCGGTGGAGCTTAGGCTCTTAGATTGGAGGCATGCATTATTGAGGTATCTAAAGGTCACTTATGATTTCCATAGATTGCATCTCCTCTTTGTAGATCGTACCACCTCTTTTTTTTTTTTTTTTTTTTTTTTTTTTTTTACTGTGGACTGGTCCAGAGAAGGGAAATAAGTTGTCTAAAGCTACAATTGTGCGGTGGCTGAAGGAAGCAATTGAGTCGACTTACATTTTTTAAAGGATGACCGCTGCCGGGGGGTTTAGCAGCGCACTTGTCACATTCTCGGGCGATTTCCTGTGCTGAGTCACATCAGATGTCTCCGCATAAAATTTGCGGGTGGCTTCATCAGGCCTTCTGATCTGGTGAGACATTGATACTGCTCCAATTGATTCTAAAAAAATTGATTTAGCAATTGGTCTATGTGGCTAGACATACACCTTAGCTCTGTCCTGGAAGACAAAAGCCAAGTTCATTGCCTGCACATGACAAGTTATGTATTTATTATTGTACACCAGTAAGATTTATGTTTACATGAGTGGAAAATAAAGTTAACAAAAACCTATGTGTTGATGGAGTCATATATTCTTTAAAAGACAAGAAGAACAATATGAATGAATATGTGGCATTGGTAGGCACAGTCTATAATCGTATTTAGAAAGCTGTCATTTTATAGTATACCAAACTTTCTTGTTCTTGCTATCTTTGATTTCCCTCTGGGTGATGTGTTAATTCTTTGTGTCTGAGAAATAAAAGCCCCATCTTTCACACTGTGCACAGAGCTGTTTGGAATTCTTTGGGGCACTAACCTATGCTTCCTTTCTGTAGGTGAATGATGTGGCCTTCAGCCCCCGTGAGTCACACTGTGCCACATGCGGAGAGGATGGCAGTGTGCGGGTTTGGATGCTGGCCAGCATGGAGCTTGTGGTGCAATTCCAGGTGCTAAACCAGGTGAGCTGGTAATGGGATGGTTGGGATGGCTTGTGGCATTTATCCACATTCCATGTGTGAAGAGTAGGGTGTAATTTGGTTCTGTGCAATAAATAAGATACACACAGTGCTGACACAACAGGGTTGTAAAAAGAAAAAATCCAAACCAACCCCAACCTTTCAAATTTACTTCATTGCACCCTCTCCCAAGACTTACCGAAAGTCTGGGGGGGGGCGGCCTCTGTCACATGGCTCCTACCATGTGACAGAGGCCGGCCAATGGCACCGATAGCCTGTCAAATGGAAAGGGCAAAGGGCCATCAGCGCCATTTTGATTACTGGCAGCCGACAGCCCAAGAGCGGGAGATTGCTCCCGGGACCCCCACTGGACCACCAGGCAATTTCTGCAAGTTTTGGGGGGGTCGGAAGGGTGGGGGAGTGCAATGAAGTAAAATTGAAGGGTTGGGATGGATTTGGGGGGGGGGGTTGTTTTTACAACCCCCCCCCAGGGACCTTCGGTAAGTCTTGGAGGGAGAGTCGGGCAAGTCTTGGAGTGGAACCATGCGTCCACTTAAAAGCTAGGGCTTGTTTTTGGGGAATGGCTTATTTTTGGAGTATGGCTTATATTTCAAGCCCTACTCCAAAAATCCTGACAATCAAGCTAGGGCTTATTTTCAGGGTAGGGTTTATCATCGGGGAAACACGGTACCACACCAGTGCAGACACATGGGTTTTTCTCCTCTACTACCTGCTGGAGACAGAGAATGAAAGGTTTGCTGGAATCAGCCTAGATAAGGAACTGTGCCACTTACAGCAGTTCAGTATTTAACTGTCTTCAGTAGATGGTAGGGGTGCCAAACCTGTAATCTGGTGGGGCCATTCCTCACAGGATGGTTAAGTAATTTGTAAGACTGTCCTCCTGGTTGAGTAGTGATGAGGAGAGGGGTTGATGGTCCTTATCAGTCTTGATCCTGTAGTCTGAAAACCAATATATTGGTTCTTTCTTTCCCCATTTTGATTGTCCTAGAGAAGCCTTGGGGATGAAAAGGATTTAAAACCTTGCAAGCAAGGAGGACCTTTGGAAGCAGGGAAGTACAGGAAAATTGGTTCTTACCTGCTAATTTTCGTTCCTGTAGTACCAAGGATCAGTCCAGACCACTGGGTTATGCCCCCCGTCCAGCAGATGGAGTCAGAGAAAAGATGAAAAGCACCCCCAGATAACCTGGTGTGCCACCTGCGATCCTTCAGTATAATCAATATCAAAGCAGAATGAAGTAAATTTAAACAACCAATGATTAGATCAAGAGAATTTAGCTGAACAATAACCTGTGAAAACTATGTACAGGACAAGAGTACAGATTGAAATGCTTCCATGGATAAGCTTGCTTGAAAATCTTCAGATTCGTCTAAAAACTGCAGAGAGAAAAAACAAAACCAACCGAGCGGACTCTCCTGAACACTATACCCCTGGGCAGGTGTCTGGACTGATCCTTGTACTACAGGAATGAAAATTAGCAGGTAAGAACCAATTTTCCTTTCCCTGTAACGTACCAGGATCAGTCCAGACCGCTGGGATGTACCCAAGCTGCCCTAAATGGGGTGGGACCCAGAGAGTCCCGCTCGAAGCACACTGCTGCCAAAAGAATCAACATCCGGAGCCCAGACATCCAAACGGTAATGCTTAGCAAACGTGTGCAAAGATTTCCAAGTAGCTGCCCTGCAAATCTCTTGTGGCGAAACACATTGGCTCTCTGCCCAAGATGCTGCTTGAGATCTGATCAAATGAGCCTTAAGCCTCTTAAACAGCCTAATGCCGTTACCTGAACCTGGAGCGAGCTATACGCCAGTTCTTTCTTTAAGCCGTCCTGCAAATACGTGAGAATGTGCACAATAGTGGCCTGGCGCAGGGACACCCTCAACCCACTGCACCAGGAATCGAAAACCTTCCACACCCGAACATAGGAGAGAGAAGTAGAGGTCTTTCGTGCGCGTAGTAGAGTGGTAATCACCGCATCTGGATAGCCCTTCTTTCTCAACTGTCTCCTCTCATAAGCCAAGCCGCTAGACAAAAGCGAGCCGCCTGATCGAAAAATACTGGGCCCTGTCAGAGTAAATTCGGTAGGTGACCGAGATGCAAGGGACCGTCTACCGCCAAGTTGATCAGGTCTGCGAGCCACGGCCTCCGCAACCACTACGGAGCTAGGAGAATAACCGGCCCCCGGTGGGACTCTATTCCCCACCAACGGCCAAGGAAGAAACACATAGAGGAGCATGTCATGAGGCCACGGAAGGACCAGGGCATCCACCCCTTCTGACCCGGGCTCCCTTCTGCGACTGACGAAACGAGCCGCTTTCATGTTCAGCCGAGTCGCCATCAAATCCAGCCGGGGGACTCCCCACTGGCGAGTCATGAGCCACATCACCTCCTCGGACAGTTCCCATTCACCAGGATCTAGCCTTTGTCGACTGAGAAAAGCTGCCTGGACGTTGTCCACTCCGGCTATGTGTGACGCCGCTAACCAGAGCAAATTGCGTTCTGCCCAGACCATCAACTTGTCCGCCTCTGCGGCCACGGCCTACTTTTTTTCCCCTTGACGATTTATGTAAGCCACGGTTGTCGCATTGTAGGATAAGATCCTTACCGAACGATGCTGGATTAGCGGGAGAAAACGGCGCAACACTAGATGAACTGCCCTTGTCTCCATCCGATTTATGAACCACTTGGACTCCTGCGCTGTCCATTGACCTTGTGCTGATCGTGACTGACAGATTGCCCCCCAACCGGAAAGGCTGGCATCCGTTGTCACGATCATCCACTGTGGATTCTCTAGATCCATTCCCTGCTGTAAGTGATCAGGGATCAACCACCATTCTAGACTTGGCCTGGCTGGATCCAGAAGGGGCAAGGGCAAATGGAACTCCTTGGACTTGGGGTCCCAATGGGAAAGCAATGCCCTCTGCAAAGTCCCCATATGAGCAAACGCCCAGGGAACCAACTCCAGAGTAGACACCATAGAACCAAGAACTTGCAAATAGTCCCATACCTTGGGCAATGGAAGGACCAAAAGATGTCGAACCTGAGACATTAGTTTGCCCATCCTCTCCTGAGGCAGGAAAACCTTGCCCACAGACATATCGAACTGTGCTCCCAGAAATTCCAACACCTGGGACGGTACCAATTGGCTCTTGGAGAAATTGACAACCCATCTGAGCAAATAGAGGCGATGCAAAACCAACTGCACTGCCACCTTGCAGAGCTCTTCTGATTTCGCCCGAATGAGCCAGTCGTCCAGATAGGGATGAACTAAGATCCCCCCCCTCCGCCGCAGACACGCTGCCACTACCATTATCACCTTGGTGAAGACACAGGGAGCCGTAGCTAAACCGAACGGCAGCGCACGAAACTGGTAATTTTTGTTCTTATAGTACCACAGATCAGTCCAGACTCCTGGGTTTTGTCTTCCTGCCAGCAGATGGAGACACAAAGTTTCACTGACACTATACATAACCCAGTGTGCCACCTGCAGTCCCTCAGTATTTCTCTGTCTCTAGCAGATGGTGGAGGTGCAAAGCCTGCAGTTCTGCAGTCAGGAGCCTGTTTTGGATTTATGAGCCTTCCCCTCAGGGGGTTTTTGGGTTGCTGCAAGCTGGAGAAAGGCTTGACATCATGTGCAAGAACTTTGTGATGATGCTGCAGCACAACAGCAGAGGTGTCTGTGTCCATGAGAGCAAGATGTGTGTGTGTCAGTCCCTGCTAATTTACACAAATCTTTGGACAATCAGAATTCAAAATGTCTTAACTAATTGTTGCCACCATAGAGAAACAGGATTCTAATTTCTTTTTACCCTATCTGTAGACTTCATTGTGAATCTGATGATTTTCTTTGCATAGGAGTTGTTGAACTCTGGGTGCACAAAGCAGGGGCAGATGTGATCTGTGTAATTACAGCACACTAGGTCCTGGCCTTCTCACTCCTGTCTGATAGATGATGCTGTACAGATGTAATAGAACAAACTGCCGATAATTGCCTGTTTGTATCATCTCTGGAAGAGCTGCCTGTGCCTGGCCTGGAGCCCCTCCTCTCCATCACCTAGTGCAGTGACCAATCAGCACATTGTGGCAGGATACAGCGATGGAACCATCCGGGTCTTCAGTGTGGCCAGAACAGAGATGGAAATGAAAATGCATCCACACCCATGTGCTGTGACAGCGGTCACTTACTCCCAGGATGGTGAGACTCATTCTGATTTCTCTATACGGTGACTGCTGTCACTTATTCCGAGGACAGCAAGACTCATTCCTGATCTTTCTGTGCAGTGACTGCTGTTATACTTACTAGACATTAGAACCTGTTCATGTTTATGCCTGACTAAATCTCTTCTTTTTCCTGTTGAGTGCAGGCGATATCATCCTCTCAGGGGGAAAGGATGGACTGATGGCGATCAGTAGCCCTCGGTCCGGAATGACCATTCGAGTCCTAAGTGACCACCGTGGCTCTCCCATCACAGTCATCCAGACAACAAGAAAAAAGGTAGGAGATGGATGATGGCAGGAAGTTACCATTTTGGGAATTGTCTGTGTTTAAGAAATAAAGAGAGAGAGATGTCGATGACTAGAATAGGACAGATCCACAAGGGAATTATTCATTAGTATCTGTTAATACCTTTGGTGTATTCCATCAAGCCTTACATTCAGTCAGGTCACGAGTCTGGCCAGGAATGGATCAGGGGGAAGGAATAGTGTAGTGTAATGTTGTTGGAGTAGGGTTTGGGGCATATCTGAGAAGAGCAAAGGAACAAGCCTCTCCTCACTGATGATCAACTTGTATAACCAACTTCTTTTGTCTTCTCAAGCTCAACGACTTTGGGTTTGAAGGAAGAGAGCTCTGGTTGGCTGCCAGTTCAGATCAGCGGGTTAGCATCTGGGCTTCTGATTGGCTGAAGAATAAATGTGACCTTGTTGATTGGTTAAGCTTTCCAATTCCTGTAAGCCCTGAGGTGAGATTACCCATCTTCCTACTGCTGAGTGCTTTTGAAAATCAGTGGGCTCAAAAGACACCATACCCAAAGCATTATTGATTTGCAGTGATTGTGTAATTGGGAGAAGGAAAACACTGTAAAGCCATATAAATCAATTAAATTTATTTTTTTTTCCTACTGCATAGGAATCTTATGTTCAACCCCCAAGCCTGGCTGCGTTCTGCCCTTGGGAGAGAGGCACTCTGCTCTATGTTGGCTTTGGGCTAGAGAAAGAGATTCTCTTTTACAGCCTGCACCAGAAAAAGGTAAACACTACTCCTGTCTCTTACAGTGTACCTCAAACAACTACCAACAGGACGGAGGTACGTTGGCACAGTTTCAAAGTGGCCAGCACTAGAGTAGCAGGAAGTACTGCAGGCTAGAACTGAGGTCTGTTGACTGTATGTAAGGTCTTTGTACTAGAATAGCTGGGGTGCTGTAGGGCAAGATTGAGGTGCATTGACAGTGCTGTGTTTGGGGTGAGGGTCTCAGTCCTGGAACTAAACTGGAACTGCAGTTCAGCCTATTCATAAGGTGGTGTGGGGTTGGTATGTGCATATTTCTTAGCATCTAGTCAGATGAATCCAGAATCAGTGGGTTATGCACCTCTACCAGCAGATGGAGATGAAGCAAAGCTGACATCACAGTATATATACTCCTGCAGGGACATCAGCCTGCCAGCATTCTCCGTCTCCAGCAAATGGAGAATCCCTACTGGGGATTGCCTCAAGTTTTTGAAGGAGAAAGAAACAAGGAAATTTAATTTGCCCCGCTCTCCTGCGGGGATACCAAATGGTCCCTCCCCCAGTTAAGAATTCCTGAGGTGATTTCCATGGTCTCTCAGATGAGTGCCTTGGTCCGTGGACATAGCTGTAAAATAAAAACAAAAAACAGCTGAAAGGCAAGTGGATGCAGGAAGCAGAGCGCAGCAGTGACAGTATTTACCCTCCCACCCCCCATCCCCACCCCACAGCTGGAGACCGTGCTTCTACTCAGCTGGGACAGACTGAGCTCAGGTAAACTTTTTTTTTTTTTTTTTAATTGTTTGAGAAGAGAAGGGGGAGTTCATTAGGGATTCCTCTCCTCCTCCTCCCCCCCCCCCCTTTTCCAGTCTCCTGGCTCAGTGAGCGATTTGATGGCTATTCCTGTTCATACCCCAGATCAGTCCAGTCAAGTGGGTTTTGCATCCCTACCAGCAGATGGAGTGATGGTGTTTGGGATCAGAGGGATGCATTCACCTTCTTTAAATCCAAGATGAGCTGTAATGTGGATGTTTATTTGGTACCATTTTTCCTCTGGTACCAGAACTTCTGCAGCCAACAAAATCTAAGGCATAACAGTCTTCTTCATGGAGAGGACCTGCTGATCCAAAGTTATCCAGGTCCACTTCTCATAAAACAGAGATAAATGACCTATGTGAATAACCGAAGAGTGGACCAACTGATCTTTATTGAGAGCTCTTAAGCTCTCCTTCACCAGAGCCCGCACGCATGCCCCATGAAAGAACTGAGACTTCATGGGATTTGACACTGTGTCAAAGCGTTCTTCTCTGGGCAATAACCTCTGGCTTCCTGAAACTTCTACCAGCTGAGAAAGTCTTGTGTGAACTCCTTCTCCGCCTCCTTCTCCGGTGGAGTCTGCTACCAGGATCTACTGTACCAGCACAGACACTCTCGAGCCATAAAACTGCTATACATTGTAGTCCATAAAGCTATTGCAGAAACATCAAAAATACGTTTGAAATGAACCTTCATCTTCCTATCTTGAGAGCGCTTAAGAGCCGTGCACCCTTCCACTGGAATAGTCATCTTTTAAGTAACCATCAAAATCAAGGCATCTACTCTGGACACCTTCGACAACTCCAAGACCTCCTCTAGAAGAGGATACATCTTAGCCATAGCTCTGCCTACCTTAAGGCTGGCTTCCAGAGTATCACATTCCCTAAAAACTAAGACCATGACGGTGCGTGAAACGGGCCTTAGCTTTCCAAAATTAGATTTTCTCCATCCTTCTCTGGCTTGACTCTCATTTCCTTAATACCTCACTCCACAAGGGCCTGGGTTATCTTGGAAAGCAAACGCACAACTTTCAGATCATCATTATCTAAAATAAGGATCTCCCCTTCCTCCAGAGTATTTCTATCCTCCTTACCGGTCTTGGGGAAATCTGCAGCAAATCCCCCTCTGAAGCCTCTGCCCCACTTTGGCATCCCTTCTTGTCTTTTTTTTTTTGATAGGCGGGAGAAACAGGATGTTCTGAAGAAGTCCCCGTTTCCAAACCCTTTCCTCATCAGGTATGCCTTATGCATAAGTAATACAAATTCAGGAGAAAAAGGATCAGCCACATCCTACTCATCAAAAATCTACTAGATGCCCTCTCTGCACCAGTCTGCTGACTCCTTATGCCCCCAGCCACTGGGGTCTGCACTGGACTCCCCCCAAAGCCCCACAGGGGAAGCGGCCAAAATGGCTACCGATGCTGTCCTGCTGCACTCTCCAGCAGAACCAGATTCAGAATCTGACTGCTGCTGTTTTCCTGTGGTCGACCTCAGAGCCTCCCCCGGCAGCTGAAGAAGCCGAGAAACAGCAATCCCATCTCCTGCACACAATTTGCAAATGCCCGAGGGCACGCGGCGGAAGTGGCCATTGTATCAGCGCCATGCGATCGAGAAGCCCTATTTGCCTGAAAACTACTTCTCCCTCTCCACAGCCGGAAACAAAGACCCAAATCACTTGCTTCACGAACTAGTCTCCCGCAAAGTTATCCCTCCTGATTGGCTTCCTGCAAACATCTGTCGGCCAGATGCTTTGTTTTGAGAGTTTTTTTAAACTTCTTAAAAGGCACAACTGCCTAGAAAAGCTAAAAAGCCGGAACTTCCCAGAAATGAAGGGAATGCTTTCCTTATTTTGTCTTGTTTCAGGAGGGGTCCAGAGAGAGAGAGGGAAAAGAGGATAAGGAATGAGGGAACCAGTTCCACTGGCTGTTAAACTCACCTCAGCCAAAAGGTACAAGACAAAAAAGGGCCACCAACCCCCTGCGTGACCCTTATCCACCAGGAGGATAGCCCTTAAACAGAACCTAACACATCTGGGAACAGGTTTCCTCACAAAGAGTCTGACTGCAGGATGGACACCCAACCATCTACTGAAGACGGAGAATACTGGGAGACTGCAGGTGGCGCAGTATCTTATGCACCAGAGGTACAGTGAAGCATTGATCCTCTGTCTCCATCTGTCAGACTGGTCTGGGGATGATAAGGAAATATAGAGAGAGATATACAAAATATCTATATGTCTATTTGTGTTATTGCAGATGTATGAATGTGTATACACTCAGGTTTGGAGCGGGACGCTTATTCAGCACACATGCGGTTACACATTCTGCTGAATATGCCCAGCTAAAGTCAGCTCTCCAGATAACTTTGGCACAACCAGACCTACTTAGATAATGCTGAATATCAGCATTAGCCAACTAAAGTTAAGGCATGCCCCATCCCTTCACTTCTTTATCTGGGTGATGAATTACCCATTCAGTGGAGTGGGAAATTCAAACACTGAGGTTTGTCTGGCTTAAACTGAAGTTAGAGTCAAGAGGATGGGTACATAAAATTTATGTGTATAGAACAGTGCAAAACAGCCATTTGGATTCGGCTTGTGCACAATCTTATAATCAATTACCATGCTTGGGCTGGGTGACAAAGAAAAAAGGAGAGAGGTTTTAAACACATAAAAAGACAGGCTGTGTGACAAAGTCTGGTAATTGATTATAAGACTGTGCACTTGCCAAATCCAAATGGCTGTTTTGCACTAAGTATGATACCAGCACTGTTCTATACACACACATTTTATGTACTCATCCTCTGACTCTATATATTATAAGTTTGATGGGTCTGTAGATAAGACCAAAGTTAGCCAGACGAGCCCATTTGAATCTGGCCCCCTTCTGTCTCTCCAGCAGTTAGTTTTTAAGTTGGGGGTCCAAAAATGGAGAGAGACAGCCTGCTTTCAGGAGGAACAATCTCCATTTTTCTGTGTTTTATTTCTCCTTATGCGAATTCAGGTGCTCCAGAAGATTCCCCTGTTGTACTTTGCCACTTCTCTGAGCCTCTCTCCCACAACACATCTAGCAGCCATCGGCTCCACTGGTGAGTAACAGAAAAACACTGCACAGCCAGGGATATGTCGGAAGGGGCAGGCAAGACGGGCGGCTGCCTGGAGTGCCGATTCGTGCCACACCACTGCTTTCACTGCAGTGGTAAGTTTCTGAGCTGCCAGGCCTTCAAAAGGGGGGCCACATTATGAGGGCCATCTCCCCCATTCTCCTAGCCAGCTTTGTCATCCAAGGGGTCCCACTGCCCTCCACAGACACACTGATCCAGCAGCCAAATCACAGAGGGAAGTGTGAGGTCACAGACTCAAGACTTTAAAGAACTTGGCAGTTATTTTGACTTCCATGCAGCAGAAGCCCTGCTGGGATAACTAGATCTCCCATCCTAGGACTTTGTCCCCTTCTACAATCCCCGTTTCTGGGATCTGGAATGGTGATGACACTCTCTCTCTCTCCTTTCTCTTATGGTGGGCCCAGAGCGGATCCTGCAGCTGATAGACTGCAAAAGCGGCACAGGCCAAGAGTACTTTGGACACAATGACGCCATTCACTTGAGCCGAGTCACCCCATCCGGAAGGCTTCTCTTCACTGCTGCCTACAATGAGGTGCTGGTGTGGGGAATCCAGAGCTAATGAGCACCCGGCACCAGGAGGAAAGATGGAATTATTCAAAAGAGGGCAGAATTCCCAGCGACTGAGAGGAAATATTCCCCTGTGACACTTTACTTGTGTGTAATAATAGGTTTGCTGCAAAGTGATAATTCTGACACAATTTTCACTGAACTTTCACCCCCACAAACACGCAAAGCCCCTGGTTTTCCATGGACTGTTCCAAACTAGACACAGATCCACAAAAACCCCTGGTATGGAAATTAAAAAAAATTTAAAAACTACTCCTTTCTGCTCACCTTGAGCCCTTTCCCCACAGCACAGCGCAAGGAATTCCGCCTCCAGTCAGGATAAAGCTGAGATTTTCGTACAAACAGAAGCCTTAACTAAACAGCAGGGAAAGGGCAAGAAACAAGAAATTCAGCTGTCTGCAAATTTGGGGAGATGTTCTAATTGCAATTTTTGCCAGTCCTTTTAAAGCAGTTTTCTAAACACAATCTTTCTTTTTATTTTAGTTCTTTTGTTACTTTGACAGTGTCACTTAGATTGTTTTTCATTTTAGTCCAAAGATACAGTTCTTATATTTTAACATTTGAATAAAAAGGGAAGACATTTTTAATGATCATATCCATAGGTTTTTTTTTTTACACAAATGTTTTTCCCATTCATTTTGTAATATTTCACGTTAGCTGTGTTCAGGTAAGAGCGAGATCAGGTTCACTTGACAATATCACAGCAACATTCCAATTTATTTTGATGTTTAAGAATATGAAGGACTAGCAAGAGTTTATAAATACTTTAGACACTTAAATTTTACAAAAGAAAGATAAGGGATTTGCTCTTACTGAATTAATGCATAAATTACTGTTGCTTTAGGCCCTGCTTTAGGCCCAGGTTCATGTATCAAATTTTCAGTGAGCTCAGAAGTGTGTAGACAAAATCATTCCATGATGCCACCCACATCTCCCCAACTCACATTGGAGTAAACATACTAGAAACTCAGTTTTAGAGGAGGAATTTCATTTTTATGATGCTGCAAATATTCCAGACCCTCCTGTTATCAGACTAGGGCAGTAACTGGAACAGCAGACAGCCATATTTTATCTCCAGAGTACATCAGTATGGTGCATAGACTAGCCAGAATCTGACCTGAGGCCTTACCATCTTATTTATTCCTTATCTGAAGAGAGTTAAAAGTGGCATTTTAAGCTAGCCAAGTGAAAATCTCAATCAGATAGAAATACTTCCCACAGGTATATAAGACTGAAATATGGCCTATGCATTCTGAAAAGACTTAAAAAGGAAAATTAGTTTCTTACCTGATAATTTTCGTTCCTGTAGTACCAAGGATCAGTCCAGGACACCTGGGTTGTGACTCCGCACCAGTAGATGGAGACAGAGCAAGATCTGTCAGTCCCAGCCATATATGGGAACTTGCCTCACACAGCCCCTCAGTCTTAAGTAATGTCAAAGTAGAAGAGGACAAAGAAAACTAACTAGATAACCTATCCTCAACGGGGAACAATTCAAAAACCCCAACTGGAACAGAACTCCCAACCGAAGGAGCGAAACCAGTCATCAGAATAAGTGAACAAATAACGAGCGGACTCTCCATTTCTTCAGAGCAGCACGGGCGGGATCCTGGACTGATCCTTGGTACTACAGGAACGAAAATTATCAGGTAAGAAACTAATTTTCCTTTCCCTGTACGTACCAGGATCAGTCCAGGACACCTGGGATGTACAAGAGCAACTTACCGCGGGTGGGAAGCAGAGAGTCCCGCTCGGAGTACCCTCTCCCCAAAACCCCCAGAATCGGTAGCCTGAACATCCAACCGATAATGCCTAGTGAAGGTATGCAAAGACTTCCAAGTAGCCGCCCTGCAAATCTCTTGGGGCGACACATGAGAAGACTCCGCCCATGAAGCAGCATGCTAGCATGTCGAATGCGCCCTGAGACCCAGAGGGACAGGCTTCCCCCGCACCACGTACGCCGAACCAATGGCCTCCTTGAGCCACCGGGCGATCGTAGTCCGGGAGGCCGCACCACCCCTCTGAGCCAGAGAACAAAACAAAAAGATGATCAGTCACCCGGAACGGGTTAGTGATCTCAAGATAGCGGAGGAGGACCCTTCGGACATCCAACTTCCGCAATTCCTTTATATTCAGTTCCGATGCCTCCCCGACTGCAAAGGCAGGGAGCTCAATCGACTGATTCAAGTGAAACGACGACACCACTTTTGTCAAGAAGGAGGGAACCGTCCGTAGCGAAACCCCAGAATCCGAGATCCTCAAGAACGGCTCCCTACAAGACAGTGCCTGCAACTCTGAAACTCGCCAGGCCGAGGCAATTGCGACAAGGAAAACGGTCTTCAACGTAAGATCCTTGAGAGTTGACCTCTTTAAGGGCTCAAAAGGGGACGAACACAAAGCGGAGAGTACCCAATTGAAATTCCAAGACGGACAAGGAGGACGCAAAGGAGGACGGAGATGCTTAGCCCCTCTGAGGAAGCGCGCGATATCCGGGTGTAAAGCCAGGGAGACGCCATGCACCTTGCCCTGCAGACAACCAAGCGCTGCCACCTGGACCCGAAGGGTACTATACGAGAGACCTTTAGCAAGACCAGCCTGAAGAAAAGTTAGTATATTGGAGACGGAAGCAGAGGTAGGATCCACATTGCGCTCCGCACACCATTCCTCAAAAACTACCCAGACTCGAACATAAGCCAGGGAAGTAGACTGCTTTCTGGACCACAACAACGTGGCTACCACTGCATCCGAATAACCTTTTCTCTTCAAACGCTGCCTCTCAAAAGCCATGCTGCGAGACAAAAGTGATCCGCATCCTCCAAACAAACGGGGCCTTGACGAAGGAGTCCCGCAAACCCCTGAAGACGAAGGGGAGATTCCACCGACAACTGAATGAGATCTGCGAACCACGGGCGCCGCAGCCACTCAGGAGCCACCAGGATGACGTTGGACGGATGCAATTCTATGCGCCGAAGGATCTTGCCTATCATCAGCCAAGGAGGGAACACATACAGCAACACGTCCATAGGCCATGGCAGGACCAACGCGTCGACGCCTTCGGCCCCTCTCTCCCGACGGCTGTAAAATCTGGGAGCCTTCGTGTTCTGCCATGAGGTCCATGTGTGGTGTCCCCCACTTTTCGCAAATGAGGCGAAACGCATCCTGCGCTAGCTCCCACTCTCCGGGGTCCAGGTGATGACGGCTTAGGAAGTCCGCCTGAACATTGTCAACTCCGGCGATGTGAGACGCCGCTATGTTGCTGAGGTGTGGCTCTGCCCAGTACATCAAGAGCCGTGTCTCCTCCGCAACCAGTGGACTTCTTGTCCCGCCCTGACGGTTTATGTACGACACGGTGGTAGCGTTGTCCGACAACACCCGGACCGCCTTTCCCCGAATCAGAGGAAGAAAGGATTGCAGTGCCAGGCGTACTGCCCTGGTCTCTAGTCGATTGATGGACCACTGAGTTTGTTCCAAGGACCATCGGCCCTGCACAGACCTGCCCAGACAGACTGCTCTCCAACCGGAGAGACTGGCATCCGTGGTCACCACTGTCCAGTCGGGCACTAGAAGGGACACCCCACAGGACAAGTGGTCCGCCTCCAGCCACCAATGGAGACTGGTCCTCGCCTGGGCAGTGAGCGGAAGCGGTAGGTGGAACTCTTCTGACACTGGTTTCCAGCGGGAAAGCAACGCTGATTGTAATGGACGTAGATGAGCAAAAGCCCAGGGCACCAAGGCTAGCGTCGATGCCATAGAGCCCAAGACCATCAGATAGTCGCAAACTTGCGGAAGCCGAAGAGACAATAACCGGCGCACCTGACTCTGAAGCTTGCATATCCGCTCCCTGGAAAAAAAAACCTTGCCCTGGTTTGTGTCGAACAGGGCTCCCAGGTACTCCAAGGACTGGGTGGGAACTAGATGACTCTTGTTGAGGTTGACCACCCATCCCAGGGACTGCAAGAGATGAAGGACTCTTTCGATCGCCTGACGACACTGAAGCTCGGACTTGGCCCGAATCAACCAATCGTCCAAATAGGGGTGTACCAGGAACCCCTCCCATCGGAGCTGAGCCGCCACCACAACCATCACCTTCGTGAACGTTCGGGGGGCCATGGCCAGGCCGAAGGGAAGAGCCTTGAACTGATAGTGCCCGTCCAGAATACAGAACCTGAGGAACCGTTGGTAAAACGGCTGAATGCCGATATGGAGATATGCTTCTGTGAGATCCAAGGAGGCCAGGAATTCGCCTGGACGGACCGAGGCAATCACCGAACGAATCGCCTCCATTTTGAAGTGTGGAATACGAAGGCATCTGTTTACCCCCTTCAGATCTAAAATCGGTCTCGAGGTGCTGTCCTTCTTTGGCACGATGAAGTAAATGGAGTAACGACCCTTGCCTCGCTGCCCTGGAGGCACCGGGGGTATCGCTCCCAAGCCTTCCAGGCGCGTTGTAGGGTTCCTCTTACTGCTGCACACTTTATTTGGCACTTGCAAGGCGACACCAGGAACTTGTCAGACTGAGTCCGTGCAAAATCTAACGCGTAGCCGTGTCTTATCACGCTGAGGACCCACTGATCCGATGTTATTTTGGCCCATTCCTCGTAAAACAACTCCAACCTGGCTCCTACGTTTGGGACGAACTCCTGGAGCTGACGCGAGGAATGGACCGACCGCATCTCATTGGGAGGCCTTGGACCCTGTACTCGCTGGGGCCCCCCCCTGCCGACCGCACCGTTTCCCACGAAAGGACTGCGGCCAGGAGGAGGGCCGGGAGGAACGCGAACGGTAGGAGGGGCCGGAGGACCTCTGAGGACGCAACCTCCTGTTTCCACGGAAACGGGACCTACTGGGGAAAGAGGACCGAGATCTAGACCTGTCTTCAGGCAGCTTAAAAGCCCTATTCTCCCCGAGGGACAACATCAAATCATCTAATTGTTTGCCAAACAATTTCCCCTTGAACGGCAACGCCCCGAGGTGAGCCTTGGATGACCCATCCGCCACCCAGTTCCGGAGACGACGGGCCGACACCGCTGAAACCATGGATCTGGCAGAGGTATGAAGCAGGTCGTAGAGGGCATCTGCACTGTACGCTATCTCCAGACAATCTGCCTGCGCAGCCTCCTCTTCGGAGAGGTCCGCATTGGCCTGGAGGACCTGCGCCGAGCGCAGGCTTGCCCGCATGGCGAAATTACTACAGATGGCTACACGGACCCCCAAAGCCGAAACTTCAAAGATCTTCTTCAGTTGGAGCTCCAGCTTCCTGTCCTGTATGTCTTTGAGAGCCGTGGCTCCTGTGTCCGGAATCGTTGACCGCTTCGTCACGGCGGACACCGCCGCGTCCACCCTGGGCAGTCGGAGGAGCTCCAGCGTGTCCTCTGGTAACGGATAGAGCTTATCCATGGCCTTGCTCACCTTCAGACCCAACTCCGGCGTGTCCCACTCCCGGAATAATATATCCGAAGCCGAAAAATGGAATGGGAAAGCTACTGCTGGCCCAGTAATACCCAGCAGTACTGGATCCATCTTGGCCCCTGGCCTGGAAACGACCTGAGGGGCCTCTACCCCCAGCTCTTGGAGTATAGCCGGAATGAGCGGGAACAGCTCCTCCCTGCGAAACAGACCTTTGGATCGTCTCCCTCGACGGCTGGGGTTCCCTTTCCCGAGCCAGGCTGGGAAAGACTCTCATCCGCCCCACCATCGACCCCCCCCCCCCAGGGGGGGGGGGGCAATGGTGGTCCGCCTCGTCGGGAGATGTGGAATCAGAGTCCGTGCTTTGCGGGATTCCCCGCAATGGGCGCTTTAACCTTGCGGCACCGCCGCTGGAGCCCTCAGCGGATTTCCGCTTCCGGGCTCCGGCTGTCCTGCCGGACCCCTTCACGAGAACTGACTTTCCCGCTTTCCACTTGCGTCGCTTGTATTTCAGGATTTTGCGCAAAAGAAGCGCAAAATCCAACGAACAGGAAGAACTGGAGCCTGAGGACGCCTCCTCCGGACTGGACCCAGCCGGAGACTCAGCTCCTGCTGTGGCACCGCCCCCTGAGGGCAGCTGTTGCGGCGAAAGCGCAGGGAGGCATGCCGCCATCTCCAGCAGCCTCCCTTGTAGATTCGCGGCCCGTGGCCAAAATGGCCGCCACTCCCACACTAAGCGGGAAGGGATCCACCGGGCCGTCGGCAGCTGTAGCAACACGTGGCGGCGAACGCGCCACCCGGGATCTTCCCCCCCGACCTGCCCCGGACGGTCCCTCACCCCCGGAGACACAGGTCGAGCAAATGCCATCGCGGGAAAGGCGCGCACGCGCTGAGCCGCATGCGCAGCAGACAGACCGTGGTCGGGCCTATAATAAATTCAAACTTAAAATTAAGATCGCCGATCGCACCCCCAACGCGCTAAAAACAGCTCCCCCCCCCCGAAGACCGGAGAGCCGGCACGACGAGAGACCAACGGCGCAGGAAAAAAAACAAACAGCCGCTTTTTTTTTGCAAACCTTGCCACTGTCCTGAGGCTCCTGTTCCAGCGGGGGTGAGTGAACCGGGCTCCCCGGTGTCACCCCCGACGCTGCTACTACAACAGCCGGGTCCTCAACCCTAGCAGCGGCCTCAACCAGGGGGGGATGGTCCTCTCAGAACCTGACAACCCCCCTGGGAGGCAGGACCCGTGGGATGATCCTCTTACTGCAACTTCCTGATTTAAATCTCTTTTTTTTTTTACAAACTAAAACTCTAAAACTACCCTGCAATCTAACAGACCCAGGGAACCAGAGGCTGTGACTGAACCACCATCTACTGGAGACAGAGTAAGACTGAGGGGCTGTGTGAGGCAAGTTCCCATATATGGCTGGGACTGACAGATCTTGCTCTGTCTCCATCTACTGGTGCGGAGTCACAACCCAGGTGTCCTGGACTGATCCTGGTACGTACAGGGAATCTCATTTCTCTTTGGTTCAGGGCTGCGTGTATACCCTTATTCCATTGCCAGCATCCACAAGCTCCTAGGGTGAACCTCTGCATACTCTACAAGGCGTTGCAGAGGGGAAGAGTTCTTGAAACCTAGAAGCAAGCCCTGCATGGGTGGAGATAATCAATTTTAGCACTTTAACTTATCTAGAAAAGCCTTAGGGATTTGTTTAATCTGTTCATCCATGAAAATGCATGGATGGCATCCAAATTTGGTAAGAAGGTAGAAGATGGGCCTGACCCCTATCTTACTGAAAATAACATAGATTGGAAAAGGGTGAACTAATTTTCAATAAGGTCAAAGGTGAAAGTATATAAGCAGGATTTTCACTTCCTGCCTTATTTACAGTCACTTTATTTTGTATTGTCAGTGCACTACTTCCACCTAGCATCTTTAACTACCATCACACTAAGATCCCCTGTCCAGATCTAGCAATGTCACTAGCTACCAGTAAGAACCAGTGGAAGCAGGAAACTCTGATCAACAAATCTAACACATTATGCAGTTAAGCACAACTCATTTCACTTTGTGTGTACCCCCCACCCCCCAGGATTTAGCACTATTCATCATCTCCACAGTGGCACATTTACCTCTGGCTTTCAAAAGGATTAACTATCCTTTTGGGACAGCAAATGTGTAAAGCTGCATTTGTGAATATTTGAAAGATTTTATGAATGTTTTTAATTAGCTTTGTAAAATATGCACTTGATGGCTAAATATTTTGTATTTTATTTTTATAAATTGTATAGTTTTAAAAATAAATCAATTCTGATTTAGTAGCATGTCCAGTGCTGTTTCGTCTTGTGTTTTCCTGACGATTTCCTTGTTGCTTCTTCTGAGTGTACAAGTTGTGATCATTAGCTCTTGTCTGGAATTTCCATTCCCCTGAAAAATGCCCTGTGTGACCACTCCAACAGCTACCAAGGACAAAAGAACCTCTGCTGTAGCAGCTGCCAAGCCCTTTCTACGCCACTGAAGAACAGGAGATGGCCCTGTCAGTGACAGATAATGGGGAGTGTGAACGATACGCAGCGATGAAACCAGGGAAGGGAAGGTGGGAGGAAGGAAGCGGTAAGGTAAGGAGATGCAGGCGCAGTTTACAATCTCGTTCTGTACTAGAGCCTGATCTGAGCTCAAAGAAAGGGATGGCGGTAGTAGCACGAGGAGGATTAGGGCTGCCACTGTCGCACATCCACAACCCGTAAAGCTCAGGTTTGTCTTAGCATAGCAGTGCTGCCCTGTTTTTGCAGTACTCGCGGCTGCCCCACCTCCTCTTCGCCACAGATTAAATTATTGCAGCCATTGCTTAACATGACTGCCCGATCCCAGCCCAGTTGTCAGGCTCTTCCGCCACTCCTGCATGGCCGCGGGGGGGCGACGGCTGACCAGGGTTGCCAGGTTTTCATGAAAGAACAAGCACTTTTTTCCAAAAAAAAAGCCCAAACCACGTGAAATTGAAACACCAATGTCTGTGAGTCGCATAGATGACAAAGGAGCTTAGCTTTTTGCATGTTTCTCTGTTTTAGCATGTTGCAGAAGGTCTGCATGATGTGCACGAATGTCACACTTACAAAATTTGCACGTAGCCTTATTCTCATTGCTGAAAACAGGCTGAATCCATGCTTTTAGTTCACGTTCCCTCTTCCCATGCTTTGCAGTACTTTTTACTGTATTTAGCCCAGTACTTTACTGTAGCCATAGTAGATCAAAACCATTTAGTAGTGTAGCAGCCAAGGACGGAAACAGTAGGTATAGACTGGCTTTCTTACAGAGGTGGTGATCTACAGGGAGAAGAAATGAAAAAAAAAAAAAGCAAAGTTAGAGGAAAGCAAAAGTGGTGTAGAAAAATAGCATTACAAGTTTCCATGTCACATTTTTTTTACCTGTAGTCAGCAGGTATGGACAAGCTTTCTTTTTGTCAAAATAAGGGTTATTTATTTTATTTATTTATTTTAACATTTATATACCGGCATTCGTAGGACACATCATGTCGGTTCACAATTAACTGAGAAAGGAAAATTACATTGAACAAGGGGGTTTAACTGGGAGAAATTGGATAATAATTGGATAATAAAGAACAAAGGTAAATAGGGAAGTACAAGAGAGAGTAAGCAAGTATGAATAACTTAATTGGAACGATATGGATAAGATATGTTGCACATATTTAAAATTACATATGTAAACTTATTTACAAATTGAGGGGGCAGGTGCCTTATATACAATTATATGATAGAGGGGAGAGGGGAAGGGGGAGGGAGGGAGCGGGGGGGTGGTGTGTGGGGGGAGCAGGGTTGTTTTTTTTTATAAAAGGTGATCAGCTACAGGGAAGAAATGAGAAAAAAAAATAGATGAAATCAAGTGGAGTAGAACAAATTGGAGAAATTACTTACCTGATAATTTCGTTTTCCTTAGTGTAGACAGATGGACTCAGGACCAATGGGTCTAGTGTACTCCTGTTAGCAGCTGGAGACGGATCAGATTCCAATCTGACGTCAGCCCCAGTGATGGCCAACCTTTTGCGCTCAGTGTATCAAAATTCATAAAAAAACCGAGCATAACTCGGGTGGTGTGTCACTTCTAGAAAAATCCATAATTTTGTGATATTTGTAGCTCTAATATTAATAACAGTTATAATATTAATATATGTTCTGTATTTATTAATAAAGCAAAAACAAATAATTATTTACTTTACCTGCTTAGTGACACTTTTTTGCTGAATTTCATTGGCTAAATCTTCAATTACAACACTCTCTCCCCCTCCACCCCACCAAACTCTCACTCCCCTGGATTTTCTCATACACACTCATGCTCACACTCACTAGCTCCCCCACACACTCAGAACCCCAGGCAGGCTCCCATTCATTTTCACACCACTCCCGCTCCATCCTCCAGGCAGGCACCAATTCATTCTCACGCAGGCACCCATGCATTCACACACATACACCCCCAGGCAGACTCCCATTCATACACATGCACACACTAAAGGCAGACCCCCCTCTCTTTCTTTTGCCAGCAACCTCAGAACCTCTCTCATTCCTCTGCTGCCACTGTCACTGCTGCCGCATGACTATTGGGGAGATGCCGATTGCTGCTACTGACACTGAAGCCCATTCTGCTGCCGCCTCTGTGCAGGCCCCGTGGGCTTCCACTTTCTCCATGCTGATCTCGTACATTATGAGATCCGCATAGAGAAAGTGCTATTCTTGCACATTCCCAAAGATTACATGTGCCAATCACTAAAAAGTAATTTATTTTGTTTTTTACCTTTGTTGTCTGATCTTCATTTTCTAATTGGTTGGTCACAGGCTTTTTTTTCCCACCTTTCCTTTATTTTTTTTGCCAATTCCTTTTATATTGTCTTTTTTTCTGTTTCTTTTCTCTCCATCTTCTTCTCTCTGACACACACAGGCTCTCACTGTCACATGCTCTCTCTCTCATACAATCATTCATACACAGTCTCTCACTGGCACATGCTGTCTGACTCTCACACACACAGGCTCTCTCACATGCTGTCTCTGCAAACATTCAAGTCCTCACTCTCTCACACAATCTCTCAACTCATCTCATACACGCACACACCCTCTACAGACCCTCAGCCTCTCTCTCACCTCTGGGCCTCCTCTTCGTGGGACTTCACAGGATGGGCTCTGCGGCAGCCCTGCTACCAGGCCTCTTCCTCTTCTCGGGCCGCTGCGACTTGGGATTCGCGGCTGCCCGTAAACGCAAGCGCTGCTTCTCTTCTGCACGCGCCGATGCTTCACCTCCTTCCAGCCCACGTGGCTCCGGCAACATTTACTTCCAGGGCCGCACAGGCAGGAAGGAGGAGGAGCATCAGCGCGTTTAAACGTGATCTTTTTCTTCGGGCCGCGGCCTTGCCTATCTGCCTATCGCTGCGCCCGGGGGCATACTAAAAAACTAGTTTTAAAGGGTCGGCACAGCCGATTTAAAAAAAAAAAATCCCCGATAGTCCACGAAACGCTGCGCGTGTCAGCAAAAAGTCTCGGAGTGTCATAGGTTAGCCATCACTGCCCTAGTACACATACCCCTGCAGGAAGTGCAGCTCCTCAGTATTCTTCCTTGAAAAGCGTTGTGGATATATATGTGACTGATTGATTAACTTCATATTATGGTTAACTTAACTAACTTGTTAGAACGTTTAAACTCGATTAAACTTAATTAACTTGAACTGATTGGTTGACTATAGCTGGAGACCGCCAGTGTACTCAACCAGAAAGCGTCGACACCGGGCAGGGTGGACGTCTTAGGTAAATTAAAGACATGGCTTACCCGTAACTCATTGGCACAATGCCTCAGGGCAGCCCAGGGTGGGATGCTGAGTCCATCTGTCTACACTAAGGAAAACGAAATTATCAGGTAAGTAATTTCTCCATTTCCTAGCGTGTAGCAGATGGACTCAGGACCAATGGGATGTATAAAAGCTACTCCCGAATCGGGTGGGAGGCTGCCCGTGGTCCACTTAGAATTGTCCTTGCAAATGCCGTGTCCTCCTGAACCTGTACGTCCAGACGGTAGAATCTGGAGAAAGTGTGGATAGAGGACCACGTTGCCGCTCTGCAGATGTCCGCAGGTGACAGCATTCTAGTCTCTGCCCAGGACACCGCCTGGGCTCTGGTTGAATGGGCCTTGACTTGTAGAGGTGGTGGTTTTCCTGCTTCTACGTAGGCCGCCTTAATGACTTCTTTGATCCAGCGGGCAATGGTTGCCCGCGAGGCCGCTTCCCCTTGCCTCTTTCCGCTGTGAAGGACGAAAAGGTGGTCTGTCTTTCGTACCGGTTCCGACCTTTCCAAATATCTGGCTAGGAGTCTGCTGATGTCGAGGTGACGTAGGCTACGGTCTTTTTCCGAGTTCTTCACGCTGTCCATCGTTGATAGTGCAATTGTTTGGTTGAGGTGGAAGTGTGAGACCACTTTGGGGAGGAAGGAGGGAACTGTGCGTAGTTGGATGGACCCCGAGGTTAATGTGAAGAACGGTTCACGGCAGGACAGTGCTTGTAGCTCTGAGATGCGGCTCTGGCTGCCTGCGCTTCTAGGTGGTTGATGTTCCATCCCGTCTCTTCTGCGTTCCACTGCCCTTGGGCGGTCAGCTCTTCGCAGTGTGCTCCCCATCTGTGTAGGCTGGCATCTGTGGTGAGCAGGGTCCAGGTTGGGGAGGATAGGCTTGATCCCCGGCTCAGGTGGCTGTTCTGCAGCCACCACCGTAGCTGGGTCCAGACGCTGCCCGGGAGTGGATGGCGTACGGTGTAGTTCTGGGACCGTGGACTCCACCGCGTTAGAAGTGAGCGCTGTAGAGGTCTCATGTGTGCTCGCGCCCATGGCACTACTTCCAGCGTGGAAGCCATCAGTCCGAGGACTTGCAGGTAATCCCATGCTGTGGGACGAGGAACGCTCAGCAAGGTCTGAAGCCGGCCCCGCAGCTTTGACCTCCTCGCGGGGGTCAGGCTGACCTTGTCTTCCTTGGTGTCGAATTAGACTCCTAGGTATTCCAGCGACTGTGCGGGCTGTAGGGAGCTTTTGTTTATGTTGACCACCCATCCTAGGCTTTCCAGTAGTGCTATGACTCTGCTGGTTGCTTGGTGGCTTTCCTCCGGTGACTTCGCCCTGATCAGCCAATCGTCCAGATAGGGATGAACGAGGATTCCCTCCTTCCTGAGTGTTGCCGCCACTATTACTATTACCTTGGTGAACGTCCGGGGTGCTGTGGCTAACCCGAAGGGTAGTGCCCGGAACTGATAGTGACGATTCAGGACCTTGAAGCGTAGGAAGCGCTGCTGTTCCTGATGCATTGGGATGTGTAAGTAGGCCTCCGACAGATCCAGGGATGTGAGGAACTCTCCTGGTTGTATTGCCAGTAAGGTTTCCATGCGAAAGCGGGGAACCCTTAGGTGGCGGTTGACCGACTTGAGGTCCAGGATGGGCCTGAATGTGCCCTCTTTCTTGGGTACGATGAAGTAAATGGAGTAATGTCCAGTATTCATTTCCCGTATAGGCACCGGGGTTATGGCCTTGAGGGTCAGAAGCCTGTTCAGTGTAGCTTCCACTGCCGCCCTCTTGAGGGGGTCGTGGCAGGGAGATTCCACGAATTTGTGGAGGGGAGTTCGAATGAAGTCCAGGTAGTACCCCTCCCGGATGATGGCCAGGACCCATTTGTCCGTAGTTATCTCGACCCATCTGCGGTAGAATAAGGCTAGTCTGCCCCTATAGCATCTTCCCTTGGATGGGTCGGCTGATTCTCATTGTGGGGTGCGGCCGGAGCCTGCACCCGCGCTGGTTCCTCTCTTGGTGTGCTTGTTCCGAAAGGACTGGTTCCTGCCCGTAGGGCGGGGTGCTCGATAGTTGCTTTTGAAAGGGTTGAAGCGCTGTGAGCATCTGCCTCTGGCGGATCTGTGGAAGGGACGCTGGTTTCTCTTCGTCTTGTCTTCCGGCAGGCTCAGTAATGGGGAGTCACCCCATTTGTTGGCCAGTTTCTCTAGTTTGCTGCCGAAGAGGAGGGATCCTTTGAAGGGCATCTTTGTTAGACTCGTCTTGGAAGAGGCGGCCGCCGACCAGTTTCGGAGCCAGAGCTGTCTTCTGGCTGCCACAGTGGACAAGACTCCTCTGGCTGTTGTACGCACTAGATCGGAAGCCGTGTCGGTGAGAAAGGACAGAGTTGATTCCATGTCCTCTCCCAGGGTGCTGTTCCTGGCTTGAGATAGGCAGGCACGCGTCACCACGGTGCAGCAGGCCGCAATCTGAAGGGACAGAGCTGCAACCTCGAATAACTGCTTTAGCAAGGCTTCTAGGCGCCGGTCATGAGTGTCCTTGAGCGCCGCTCCTCCCTCCACTGCGATGGTAGTGTGCTTAGCGACCGCGCAGACCATGGCGTCCACCCTAGGGCACGCCAAGAGTTCTTTAGTCGCTGGGTCCAGGGGATACATAGCCGACAGTGCTCGACCCCCCTTTGAATGAGGACTCTGGAGCATTCCACTCTAGGTCAATTAGCTGTTGTGCCGCCTGTAAGAGAGGAAAATGGCGAGAGGTCTGACGAAGGCCCTCCAGCAGGGGGTTCATTCTATGTTCCCCTGAGGGCCTTTGGCCCGGGATAGCGAGTTCTGTTAGACATTGGGATACTAGGTCCGGGAGCTCATCCTTTGTGAAGAAGCGTCTCATGGTTCGGTGTGGCTCTGTCCCCGGGGGGAGTTCCCCTTCTTCCAGGGGCTCAATTTCCTCTCTAGAGTGGTCTGTATCCCTGTAGGCAGAACTTCTGGACGGTGTGGACCTGTGCCTAGGCCTTGAGGGTCCTGGGGCATGAGGGTCCTCCGGAGGCTGGACCTCCCGGGGTTCAGTTTACATCCTGACAAAGGCGTGAATCCCCTTGAACAGCTCCACCCAGGATATCGAAGCTGGGTCTAAGTTGAGGGGCGCCGGTTCTCTGGGAGTCCCCGAGTGTGGGGTGGACTCCCTGGGGCCTGCTAGGTCCGGGGTGCCCCCTGAAGAGCTAGCATTGGGCCCTGGCCTGGATCTTCCAGGGCCTCCTCCAACTGTGTGCACAGGGCGTTGGCCTCCTCGCTCTGTGTGGCTCTGACGTGGCATGCTTGGCAGAGGCCTTGTGCTTTTATGCCCGACGCTGGAGGTGCCATGACTGTGGCCGCGTGAGCTCTTGTGCGCTCCAGTGCGCCGCTGAGATGTGCGCCTAGCCGCACATATGCGCCTTGTTCTGTGCGCGCAACTTATAAGCGTGAGGTATTATGTGTGCCTAAGTTTATGCGCACAAGGAACTTGTGCGCCTAGCTCAATTTGTGCGCTCGAGTTGAACGGCGAGTCGGGTCAAGATGGCGACGGCGAGCACGCGGGCAATATGGTGACCTCCTCGGAGGGTCTCCACGTGGGTAGACCCTTGGGAACAGCCGGGGTCTAGCCCTGCTAGAGCGGATCAACCCGGCGGCACTGGCTCCGATCGGCGGCCTGTGCTCCTCTTCGATCCTCGGAGACCGTTTACATAGAAGATTTCTACCTTACCTTGTCTTCTGCGCTTCCCGGTTTCATCCAGGGCGGTCTCTGGCTGCGGGGGGAGACGGCAAATACCTTCACCGCTGTGCTCGAAAAATGCACCCGCTGCCTCTCAGCCGTGCCCGAAATCGGGGGCTAAGTCCCTGCTGAGATTCGGCCACCGGACCGAGGCTCACCTCTGAGGGACCAAGGAAATCACCTCGGGAATCTCAACTGGGGGAGGGACCAGGGGGTATCACTGCAGGAGAGCGGGGCTAGTCTTCAGGTAAACTTTTCTTCTTAAATTTGGGTTTTTCCTTGAATTTTGGTTCTCGTGCAGATAGTCCCTAACTGCTTTGGAGACTGAAAATACTGAGGAGCTGCACTTCCTGCAGGGGTATATGTACTAGGGCCTGAAGTCAGATTGAAATCTGATCCGTCTGCAACTGCTAACAGGAGTACACTATACCCATTGGTCCTGAGTCCATCTGCTACACGCTAGGAAATAAGATACCAGCCCCTCACACTCATTCCCCACTCTGAGCACATCCCCAGCCCCCACACACTCACTCATTCCCCTCTCCCCACCCCCCTCCGAGCACATCCCTGGCCCCCACACACTCACTCATTGCTCTCTCCGAGCACATCTCTGGCCCCCACACACTCATTCCCCTGTCCGAGCACAGCCCTGGCCCCCACACTCTCATTCATTCCCCTCTCCCCACCCCCCTCCAAGCACATCTCTGGCCCCCACACTCTCATTCCCCCCTCCTAACATACTAAGCCCTCCCCTCCTGATACCTGGCTGTAGCTGCACAGTCTGAAGATTCCTTTTACTGTTGCCCTCCAATGCCGTGCTGCTGGCCTTCCTGTTCCAGGTCTGCCAACAAAAATGTGCTCCTGGGGTATCCATCAACAAGGCTTGCAGCTCACTATTTGAAACCTGCTCTGATTGGCTTACTACTGCAATATAGGAATAGGGTGTGCCTGCTATGGACAGGCTTCATCGCAGCAGCCGCCAATCACTGTAACATCAGAGCACAAGTCCCACCCAACAAGCCCAAAAAAACGCGACTGGCAGAAAAAATAGCCCAATTAAAAGCAACCAGGGAATCGGAAAAAAAAACCGCAAATGACTAGGAAAAGAAGCCCAATCTCGCGGTAAATAAGCGAGGTTGGCAACACTGCGGCTGACGTGCTGCACGGGTCTGCCGCTATGGTCGGCCCTGGAAGTGATGCAATTACCGGCCCCAGGGGCAGCCGCGCGGGGAAGCCGGAAGTGGAGCTGCCCGCGCGCCGCTGCGCTGTGTTCGGGAGTCCCGGCGGAGCAGGCATGAGGGGCGACGGCGACATGAAGCGAGACGTGCGAATCCTGCTGCTGGGGGAGGGTGAGACGCGACGCATTCTTTGCAGATCTATGGAGGTAGTGCCGGGTTTTCTGCCCCTCTCGGGCGTCTGTCATTGAAAAGTTGCCAGGCTGCTGTGGAGCAGGAGGGAAAACCCGGAACGGAGTCGGAAGCAGCAGTTCTTAGGACGGTCAGGTGCTCAGGATATCTATAATGAATGGGTGTGGCGGCATGGATATTTTGCATATGGTCCAACTGAAGCTAAGAACCATGTTAATATGTGTCTTTTAAGTATCCTGAAAAACGGATCCAGTTCAAGAGGGGAGTTGTAGCCAGTCCTGGCATCCTTTATCTGGGTGCGGAATGGTACTTGCAGTAGTGATTTCAAATGGTAAAAGCAAAGAATACAAATACCACAATGCATTTGATGTAAAGTCAAACATCAGGTATAGCCAAAGGCCCCCTCCTTGAATTGGATCACTTGGCATCTGTGAAGGATCAAACTTGAGAACCAGTAATTTAAGTTCTACCTTCCTTTATGACTAGTCTAAGGGGGAAAAAGGCACAGTAGAATTATAAATGTATTTGTGTGTGTGTGTATACATATAGGGTTAGTTGCAGATATATCCACAGATATCAGTATTTATAGTACCAATACAATAGGAAAAATACCCAAATGACCCCCAAAAGCTCTGATGGCATGATGTCGGAATGTGGATAATCCAAACTCTTGTCAGTGGAAGTTAGATATATCAGCAATAAAAACGTTTCAGAATATATCAAATGAATGAAACAGAAAAGTAAGCTTACTTCTTAATGTCCATCTTTCTTTAAATTGTTCGTGTGCTTGTTGTGCATTTGTGCAGGACGTACATTCTGGGATTTGTAGTTCTTGTACTGCAGGGGTCTTGGAGTCTCTATAACGTTCCTATCTGCAAGTGCAGTCATCAAATACATGGATGTAGTAATCATGTTCAGGAACATAAATGATAATCATGCCCTTCTTAGTGTATATCAACTGTTGATTTAATAGTTTTGAGTGGCTTTGCTTAACTGATATAGGTCTTGGGGGAGTAGAGACCGCCAGAGGACAGGAACGAGGGAGCGGTGAGAGACTCTTATGCTCATTTCCAGGTGGTCAGGCAGTATAGATCCAGGAAATATGTCACCCCTCAGAAAGCTAGGCTACCAACATCACCCCACTCCTTTCTGGGGAGCTCAGAGTGCCACAGGTTCCCGAAGTAACGAGGGTCCAGTCCTCGCCTTCAGCAGTCAGCGACAGTTTTACCAGTAGTGGATCTGCATTACTAAGGACAAATGGGTGCTGGAGATTATTCGGCAGGGTTGTGCCTTTGAGTTGCTCCTATTCCAGAGGCCAATGTCAGTTCCTTTGCAGACTGAGCTCAAAGAAGCCAGCCATCCAAGGGACTTTAGACAGCAACATGTGGAGGTTATGGTGCAAGTTCCCAAGGGGGAAGAACAAGAAAGGAAACATGCTCCATTTATTTGTGGTTCCCAAAAAGGAGGGCAGCTTCGAATGGAAACCCTACTGTCAGTAATGCTGGTAATAAGGAAGGGAGAGTTTCTCATCTCCTTAGACTTATCTGAAGCATATTTTCATCAGAGATTTTATACTAGGGAAACACTACTGATTCAGAGCCATACCTTTTGGCTTGGCCATAGCCATGCAAACCTCTACCAAGATAATGGTAGTGGTGGCAGCATTCCTGCACAGAGAGGGAATATTAGTCCATCCCTGTCTGGACGATTGGCTAATCAGAGCCAAGTCGAAGCAGGAGAGTTGGGGGGTTCTTGGGTAATCAAAAGAGAAAAAAAAAGCCATCTTCACCCAACTCATTCCATAAGTGTCCCATGTTTTCACCCATAAATTCCCAGATTTTTCCTAATTCACCCTAATTTTAGGATGATGGAAAAGTTTCTTCAGAGCTGCAGATGCAGTGTTTCAAGGCCTTCGGCCAGTGTGGGCCAAAGTGCATTCTGTTTCAATTCCCCCCCCCCACCAGTGAAAGCACTCGCTCTCCAGTGCCGCCCATGCCATGTTTCAACTTGTGCCTCACCCCCCCCCCCCCCCCCAAAGTGCCTGCTGTCTGGTGCCACAAACATGTTTGAAGCAGCCCTGTCTACCAGAAACAATTCACGGCAGAAATGCAATTCTGCAAAGCACGGGAGCCTCAGCAAGCTGCTGCCGAAGGAGAGCGGAGAAGCCTGGAGCCACCACCAGTAAGGATGAATGCTGTTGCGGTGCGAGGATGGGGGGGGGGGAGAGGGAGATTCTCGGGAAGGGTGTGAGGGGAGAGAGAGAGGGACATGCTAATCAGGGGATGGGGGTAGAAATGGGGATGCTGCTGAGGGAGTGGGTGGGTGGGAGAATTGCTTAATATTTTATTGTCCTGGCTTCCGTCCACCACAATAAACTCCGATATTTACCTGGAAAAAAATCTTTTTTTTTTTTCCCCCAAATTATTTTCTCCTGTTTTTGTTCTTGTTATAATAAACCCTGATAAATTCCCAGGAAAAATAAAGAACCATAAAAAACGAAAATGAAGATCCCTATCCATAGTTTACCTGGGAGCCCAATTCGATATGAGATTAGGGAAAATGTTTATGACCCTCAAGAGAATACCATGCTACAGAAACAAGCGAGGGAGCTGTTGACCTCCAGGGCTCCACGAGTGAGATTATTCCTACATATATTAGAATCAGTGGTCACAGTCATCGATGTGGTACCCTCGATGAAGGCCCACATACGCCCCCTGCTGAAAGCCCTGGTCTCCTCAAAGGCAGGATTATGACTCTCTCCATACCAAGGGAGGCCAAGAACAGTCTGGTGATGGCTGTTCAAGGCCACTCTTAGCAAAAGGAGTAGATATGAACTCTCCAGAATGTATCACAGTAGTGACAGATGCCAGGCCTGTTAGCCTAGGGAGAGCCCATTGCAGGAATCTGCACAGGATTGCTGGTCAACCTTGGAAGTCTTATGGGCAATCAGATAGACATTGATCGACTTCCATCTAACATTAAACAGGCGGCCAGTAAAAACCCTGTGAGGCAGCACCACAACAGTAGCCTACATGAACAGGCAAGGGGAGTACCAAGAACCGTTTTGATCAATATTTTATTGTTAGATGGTATATAAATAATTTTAAATAAAATAAATAATTTCCTAGCGAGTAGCAGATGGACTCAGGACCAATGGGTATAGTATACTCCTGATAGCAGATGGGAGACGGAGAAATACTATATGTCCATCTGTCTACACTAAGGAAAATGAAATTATCAGGTAAATAATTTCTCCAATAAAGAACCTGTGGTTGGTACAGGAGACAAGTTTGCTAATAAACTGGGCAGAAGTGTATCTCAAGGCACTATCAGCATTAAGAACATAAGAAAATGCCATACTGGGTCAGACCAAGGGTCCATCAAGCCCAGCATCCTGTTTCCAACAGTGGCCAATCCAGGCCATAAGAACCTGGCAACAATGGACAATATAAGGGTGAGGTTCCTGTGTAGGCGCGTTTTAGACCCTGGGGAATGGGAATTAGTGGAACAGGCCTTTGCTCAAATTGTGTCCAGATGGGGGATCTCGGCTGGGACCTGGTGGCAACCTACCGAAATGACAGAGCAACACATTTCTTAGGCTGGCAAAGGGGCTCCAAAGGAATGACGCCCTGACCCAACCTTGGCCATGAAACAAGCTTCTATACATATTCCCTCCCGTTCCCATGATAGGGCAGTTTTCCAAAGGATCCCAGCCCAGCCTGATTGGGTCATTCTGGTAGTTCTGGACTGAGCCAGATGACCCTGGTATGCAGATTGGATCAGGTTAAAGAAGGAGGAACACCTCAGGATCACTTTGGACAAGAGGCTTTTTCAACAGGGTCCGATGATAATGGAGCATCTGGCACCATTTTATCTTATGTCCTGACTATTGAAAACAGTGAGAAGAAATGGCTATTCAGACGTGCTAAAAGGGACAGACCTTTGCTATGGCAGTGGCTATCTTTGCTATCATACATTAGACTATGGAAGATCTTTGGGGCCTGGTGTCATTGCAAAGCCAACCTGCAGAAATTCTAAGGTTGTTTTGGAGAAGGGTTTAGCAGGTGCATGCTCATTGTAATCCGCTGAGATCTGTGGATTGGTGGGCTATAACTTCTATAAATAAATGTGGCGCATTTTTCAGGGGGTGAAACGTGCAGCCTCCAGTCTGCCAGGTGATCCCGTCTTGGGATCTGAACTTAGTGCTGAGATCCCTAGCAGTAGCCCCTTTGAGCCACTGACAGTGTAATTGGTCAAAGAACTAACGCTGAAGATGGTATCCATAGTCGCCATCTTTTCAGCCAGAAGAATTTTGGAGCTGCAGGTGCTGTCCTGCAGAGATCCTTATTCAGCCAGGGCCTTTTTTTGTTTGGTTTTTTTTACTGAAAGTGGTGTCAGAGTTCCCTCTGAATCCGCAATATCACGGCTCGCGTTTAGGAGATGGGAGTATACAGGGTCAAGGGAGACCTTACACTTTCTGAATGTATATAGAGCACAACTTAGGTACCTGAAAGCTGTTCATCCTCTTCAGAGGACAGTAAAAAGGGAAGATAGCCTCAAAAGCATCCATCACAAGATGGATTAAGGATGCAGTCGCCTTAGCTTATATCGGAAAAGGCAGAAGGGTGCTGGAGTAACGAAGATCGCACCCCACAAGGGCACAGGCGTTGTCGTGCGCAGACCAGAGACTAGTCTTTCCGCAGGACATAGGCAAAGCAGGGGCATGGGCTTCTTTACATTCATTTGTCAAGCCAAGGAGGACTCTGTATTTGGCATGAGAGTCCTGGAGGTCGTGATGTCCTCGCCCTGCCCCAGGGAAGTTCTGCTCAGACATGTCCCATTCATCTGGATTGGTCTGACAGAATGATAACGAAGATGACGTTTAAGCGCATTGTTAATTTCCTTCCCTTGAATCCTAACAGACCAGTCCAGAACCCACTCCACCGGCCATGGTACCTTTTTATTTTTATTTTTCTGTTTGGATTTTATTAAAAATTGTTTAGAAAGTCCCATAGATTTGGCATACAGGGAAGGAGAGAAGAAAGTCTCCAGCGAAGGAAGAACAGCACAGCCTGTTCACGGCACTCGAATGAGTGTATATATATCATTTTTGTTTAGACATTTAGGGTGGAGGGGGAGGACGACAAAATAAATATTTGTAGTTTAGATAAAGGCTTGGGCAAGAAACTGACAGCCTTTCCTCCTGCACCCAGCTATATAGGGATGTCAGAAAAGGTTTATGTTCTCTGCCTCCACCTGCTGGCAAGCGAGGGTAATGCATTCACCTGGACTGGTCTGTCAGAATTCAAGGAAAGGAAATTAACAGGTATGCTTAAATTTCACTTTTCTGTACAGTTCCAGAGGTAGCAACTGATCTATTTTTTTTTTAATTCTGGTACTCTTGGTATTTTAGACTAGTCGTCTGTGGGGATGTAAAGAAACTTTGTAACAAATTAAATTTATCATAAGGCATCTAAAAGTGGGCAATTTGTAAGATATGTTCTGTTGGTAGTATTTCTTATATAAAAGCAGCTTTTACATGAGTATTAGTGCTTGTGCATTTATTAACCAGATCCACTCTTCTTTGTTTCACTCATGTTGCACTGAATGTGTACTTGGTGGTATTAGTGTAATTTCTGTATTTATATTTTGGGAGAGAGTTAAATTTGGATCTTATTGTTTTAGTTTATGATGCAGTCAGTTCCAGTTCCCTAACAAGAATGGGGGAGGATCAGGCTATAGTAGGGATTTATTATGTTTTTTGTATTTATATTTTTATGTTGCTGTTGTATGTGATGATTTGTATTGTTAATCTCTGTATATGGTATTAGGCCTAATGTAATATGCATTGAATGTAGGCTTGACTCGCAGACAAATTATAAGGTGCCAATTAATATATGAGGGGCTCTCTCTTGAAAGACACTGTTGGCTATCTTATTCTTAGGGCTGACAGTTGGCCCCTAAGGTTACATCCTCAGCTGGGTCAACTCAGAGAAGCTGATCTATTCCTGGTATTACATTATTGCATGCAGGGAGATGGTAGTCCTACTTTTCATAGGAAAATCAGAGCCACAACTCCATAGAATCATGAAAACAGAAAAAGATCATATGGCCCATCTAGTCAGCGTATCTGAACAATTAATTCAACTTTATAATTCCCATTACTTCCTTAAAAGATCCCCTCTATTTATCCCATGCTGTTTTGAATTCAGATACTGTTTTTGTCTCATCTATCTCCACTAGAAGGCTGTTCCATGCATTCACCACACTCTCTATAAAGTAATATTTTCTTAGATTACTCCTGAGTCTACCCCCTTTTTACACTCATCCCATGATCCCTCGTTCTAGAGCCTCCTTTCCATTGAAAGAGGCCCGTCTCCTGTCCAAGAAAACCTTTGAGATATTTAAATGTCTCATAAGAGCATAACATAAAATGTGCCATACTGGGTCAGACCAAGGGTCCATCAAGCTCAGTATTCTGTGTCCAACAGTGGCCAGTCCAAGTCACAAGTACCTGTCAAGTACCCAAACATTAAGGGGTAGATTTTAAAACAATGCGCGTTCGCGTACTTTTGTTGGCGCACCAGTCGCAAACAAAAGTACACTGGATTTTAGTAGATATGTGCGTAGCCGCTAAAATCCAGGATCGGCGCGCGCAAGGCTGCCGATTTTGGGCAGCCGGCGCGCGCCGAGCCGCGCAGCCTGCCTCCGTTCCCTCCGAGGCCGCTCCGAAATCGGAGCGGCCTCGGAGGGAACTCGCTTTCGCCCTCCCCTCACCTTCCCCTCCCTTCCTCTACCTAACCCACCCCCCTGGCCCTATCTAAACCCCCCTACCTTTCTCCACGGATTTACGCCTCCCAGAGGGAGTCCTGGGGCTCTGCACGCGCCGGCAGGCCTATGGAAAATAGGCGCGCCGGCGAGCAGGGCTTTTAAAATCCGCCCCTAAATGAATAGATCCAAAGCTACTAATCCTTATTAATTAATAGCAGTTTATGGACTTCTGCTGTAGGAACTTATCCAAACCTTTTTTAAACCCAGCTACACTAACTGCCATAACCACATTCTCTGGCAATGAATTCCAGAGTTTAATTGTGCATTGAGTGAGAGAGAATTTTCTCTGATTTCTTTTAAATGAGCTACTTGCTAACTTCATGGAGTGCCCCTAGTCCTTGTATTATCTGAAAGAGTAAATAACTTATTCACATTTACCCGTTCAAATGTAGACCTCTATCATATCCCCCCTCAGCCTTCTCGTCTCCAAGCTGAACAGCCCTAAACTTTTTAGCCTTTCCCGATAGGGGAACCATTCCATACCCTTTATCATTTTGGTCACCCTTCTCTGTACTTTCTCCAGTGCAACTATATCTTTTTTGAAATGCGGCAACCAGAACTGCACACAGTACTGAAGGTGCGGTCTCACCATGGAGCGATACAGCGGCTGAGGTGGGATATGATAGAGGTGTTTAAAATCATGAGAGGTCTAAAACGGGTAGATGTGAATTGGTTTTTTACTCTTTCAGATAATAGAAAGACCAGGGGGCACTCCATGAAGTTAGCATGTGGCACATTTAAAACTAATCGGAGAAAGTTCTTTTTCACTCAACGCACAATTTAACTCTGGAATTTGTTGCCAGAGGATGTGGTTAGTGCAGTTAGTATAGCTGTGTTTAAAAAAGGATTGGATATGTTCTTGGACGAGAAGTCCATTACCTGCTATTAATTAAGTTGACTTATATAATAACCACCGCTGTTATTAGCAACTGTAACATGGAATAGACTTAGTTTTTGGGTACTTGCCAGGTTCTTATGGCCTGGATTGGCCACTGTTGGAAACAGGATGCTGGGCTTGATGGACCCTTGGTCTGACCCAGTATGGCATTTTCTTATGTTCTTATGTTCTTATTCACTTCCTAATAATTCCTATTATTCTGTTTGCTTTCTTGAGCCAATGATTTCAATATGTTATTCACTATAACGCCTAGATTTCTTTCCTGGATGGTAACGCCTAATGTGGAGCCTAACATTGTGTAACCACAGGAAGGGTTATTTTCCCTATATGCATCACCTTGCATTTGTCCACATTAAATTTCATCTGCCATTTGGATGCCCAATCTTCCAGTCTTGCAATTCATCACAATCCGCTTGAGATTTAACTACTCTGCATAATTTTATGTCATCCGCAAATTTGATCACCTCACTCGTCGTATCCCTTTCCAGATCATTTATAAATATATTAAAAAGCATTGGTCCTAATACAGATCACTGAGGCACTCCACTGTTTATGTTTTTCCACTGGGAAAACAAACCATTTAATCCTACTCTCTGTTTCCTGTCTTTTAACCAGTTTGCAATCCACGAAAGGGTATTGCCTCCTATCCCATGACTTTCTAGCTTTCTTAGAAGTTTATCATGAGGAACTTTGTCAAACGCCTTCTGAAAATCCAAATATACCGGTTCACCTTTATTCACATGTTTATTAACCCCTTCGTAAAAATGTGAGGCAAGACTTCCCTTGGGTAAATCCATGCTGGCTGTATCCCATTAAACCGTGTCTATCTAAATGTTCTGTGATTTTATTCTTTATAACAGTTTCCCTGATTTTTCCCAGCACTGACGACAGACCCACTGGTCTATAGTTTCCAGGATCTCCTCTGGAGCCCCTTTTAAATATTGGGGTTACATTGGCCACCCTCCAGTCATCAGGTACAATGGATGATATTAATGATAGGTTACAAATTTTTACTAATAGGTCAGAAATTTCATTTTTTAGTTCTTTCAGACCCCTGGAGTGTATACTATCCAGTCCAGGTGATTTACTACTCTTCATTTTGTCAATCTGGCCTACCACATCTTCCAGATTCTCCATAATTTGGTTCAGTTCATCTGAATCATCACCCTTGAAAACCATCTCTGTAACGGGTATCTTCCCAACATCCCCTTCAGTAAACACCGAAGCAAAGAATTTGTTTAGTCTTTCTGCAATGGCCTTATCTTCTCTAAGTGCCCCTTTAACCCCTCGATCATCTAACGGTCCAATTGACTCCCTTGCAGGCTTTCTGCTTCGGATATATTTTTTGGAGTTTTTATTTTGAGTTTTTTCCTCTTTGGCCAACTTCTTTTCAAATTCTTTCTATACCTGTCTTATCAATGTCTTATCAATAGGATAAAGCCAGTGCTTTATCCTATTTTCCTCTGATGGATCCTTCTTCCAGTTTTTGAATGAAGATCTTTTGGCTAAAATAGCCTCTTCCACCTCATTTTTTAACCATGCCGGTAATCATTTGGCCTTCCTTCCACCTTTCTTAATGCGTGGTATACATCTGGACTGTGCTTCTAGGATGGTATTTTTTAACAATGTCCATGCCTGTTGCACACTCTTTACCTCTGTAGCTGCACCTTTCAGTTTGTTTTGTTTGTTTGGTTTTTTTAAACTATTTTCTTCATTTTGTCAAAGTTTCCCTTAGAAAGTTTAGTGCTAGAGCCATGGATTTGCTTACTGTCCCCCTTTCTGTATTAATTCAAATTTGATCATATTATGCTCACTATTGCCAAGTGGCTCCCACCACCATTAACTCTCTCACCAGGTCCTGGTCTCCACTGAGAATTAGATCTAAAATTGCTCCCTCTCTCGTCGGTTCCTGAACCAATTGCGCCATAAAACTGTCATTTATTCCATCCAGGAATTTTAACTCTCTAGCATGTCCTGATGTTACATTTATCCAGTCAATATCGGGGTAATTGAAATCTCCCATTATTATTGCACTACCAATTTGGTTAGCTTCCCTAATTTCTCTTAGCATTTCACTATCCATCTCATCATTTTTGCCAGGTGGACGGTAGTATACCCCTATCACTATACTCTTCCCCAACACGGAAGGGATTTCTACCCATAAAGATTCGATTGTGCATTTAGTCCTTGCAGGATCTTTATCCTGTTGTACTCTATGCCATCCCAGACATAAAGTGCTACCCTGCCACCTAATTGCTCCTCTCTATCATTGCAATATAATTTGTACTCTGGTATAGCACCGGCCCATTGATTATCCTCCCACTATGTCTCTGAAATGCCAATTAAATCTATGTCATCATTCAGTGATGTACACTCTAACTCTCCCATCTTACTCTTAGACCTCTGGCATTAGCATACAAACATTTCAAAGTGTGGTTTTTGTTTGTATTAACATTCTGCTTTTCAGTTGACAGGGATAAATTGGTATCTTTTAGCTCAGGTGAGTTTTTAATTATAGGCACTTGGATTACTTTCCTTATTATTGGAACCTCTCTGTTCAGATGCCCAAACTCTAATGCTTCGTTAGTATCCTTCGAAGATACCTCCCTCTGAACCTTGTGCTGCTGAGCGACTGTTGGCTTTTCCCTTTGTTCTTGTTTAAAAGCTGCTCTATCTCCTTTTTATTTAGATTTAGATTTTTTTTTTAATATTCTGCTTTTCACACTTTTTTTCAGCATTTCAAAGCAGATTACATTCAGGTACTGTAGGTATTTTAAAGGTTAGCACCAACAGCTTGGTTCCACCCTGGTTAAAGTGGAGCCCATCCCTTCGGAAAAGACACCCCCTTCCCCAAAAGTTTCCACAGTTCCTTACAAAACTGAATCCCTTTTCCCTGCACCTTTGTCTCATCCACACATTGAGACTCCACAGCTCTGCCTGATTCTGGGGACCTGTGCATGGAACAGGGAGCATTTTAGAAAATGCTACCCTGGAGGTTCTGGTTTTCAGCTTTCTACCTAAGTACCTAAATTTGCCTGCCAGAACCTCCCTCCCATATTTTCCTATGTCACTGGTGCCCACATGTACCACAACAGCTGGCTCCTCCCCAGCACTGTCTAAAATCCTATCTAGATGACGCATGAGGTCCACCACCTTCGCACCAGGTAGGCATGTTACCAGGCGGTCCTCACGTCTACCAGCCACTCAGCTATTTACATTTCTAATAATCGAATCACCAGCTATGACAGGTGACCTAACCCTTCCCTCCTGGCCAGTAGCCCTGGGAGAGACATCCTCGGTGCAGGAGGACAACGCATCACCTGGAGAGCAGGTCCTTGCTACAGGATCATTTCCTGCTACACCAGGGTGATACTCTCCGACCAGGAGACCTTCCTTCTCCAAGGCAGCACTAGGGCTGCCAGACTGGAATTGAGACTTGGCTACTGTCCCTGAAGGTCTCATCTATATACCTCTCTGTCTGCCTCAACTAGTCCAAAGATTGGACTCGTTCTCTGAGAGACAGGAGCTCTTTGCACTGGGTGCACACATACAACCTTTCACCAGCGGGTAAAAAAATCATACATGTGACACTCGATGCAAAAGACTGGAAAGCCCCCCTCTTGCTGCTGGACTGCTGCCTTCATCTTAATTTTGTTCAGTTCCTAGTTAAATTTAGGTTGCTATGGGAGTAGGGATGTGTACAATTTGAGTCCTTTACATTTATTAGTGTATTCACTATTTATCTGGTAGTGACCTACAAGGGAATGATTAAACTCTTGATAAGGCCTGGGGAAATCCTGTGTTTAAGTTAAAAGACTGATTACCTTTTTTTTTTTAATATTTATGTGAAAGTGTCTCCTACCTATAAATCAAAGGATGAGCTAGGGGTGGGTAGGTGGGAGGGAGGGAAATCAAAACACCCAAACTGCTAGCTTCTGCCTGCCTTCTGACTAGCTATTTAATAGACACGCGAACTCCTGGCTTCTGCCTGCCTTCTGATTAGCTATTTAATAGACACGCGAACTCCTGGCTTCTGCCTGCCTTCTGATTAGCTATTTAATAGAAATGCGAACTCCTGGCTTCTACCTGCCTTCTGATTAGCTATTTAATTTAGACACCCAAACACACTAAAGAATATGCCACAGTAGTTTACTTCTCCCCAAAAATTTTTAAGTTCTAAAATTTCCCAAAGCAGTATTTACCAATTTTCTTCAGCCACCTGCAAGGTGAACCGCTCTTCTCAGTGCTTCCACAAGATCTAATATGATGAAACCAATCAGCTCACAAGAAATGTACTTACGGTAATTTGTTCTATTTGCAGAAAACATAAAATGAGCTAATTCACTTGCTGTCACTCCTTTTTCTGGTGCTCCTTATCCTGAAAATTAATTACCTGAAATATCTACTATGGTATTACTAATTAATCTCCTCTTGAAACTTTACTTGATTCCACAGTAATTAAATTTATCTAAATTACTTTCTTATGATACTCTTCCAAGCAGTGTCCAGCCCCCTAACTAATGGGTTAATCTATAAAGTTAGAAGTGAAGGGAGGGGGAGGGGGAGGGTACTCCTTCCTTCTACTCTTCCTTTCTAAAACTAAATAGAAAAAATGCCTAAGAAACAAAAAAGCAATGCAAAAAATTCCCTTTTTCAAAAATTAAAATAACAAAAAGTTATTAATAACAATTATCACTCTTCAAAGTAAGGGCTCCGTGGTTGAATTCAGCCAGAAAAACTTACCTGTTGTAGTTTAGCTCCTCCAATAAATGTGAAAATGTTTTTGTGTGTGTTGGGCTAGGTAAATGAACGCTAGCAGTTCTCTGTGTTGCTGGTTCTCTAGTGTAAGAACTATGTCACTGTCTGTACTGCGCTCTAGACTTTATTATTTCAGTGGCAGGGCCAGCAGGGATCGAACCTATGGCCCTAGGTGTTCAGGCCAGGGGATCTTGCCAGTGAACGCACAGGGCCTCTCAGCCAGCAGTCCGCAGAGTAAAGCCTTAGTAAATCAGGCAGTAAGTTTGTACCTGAAGCAATGGAAGGTGAAGTGGAACAAAGAGTAGCAGTGGGATATGAACCCTGTTCTCCTTGGTTTGGAGTCTGCTGCTCTAAACACTGCCTTTCCTCCAAGGTGAAATGTTTAGATCTTTAACTCTATCTCCATACGTTTTAGAACGAAGACCACTGTCCATTTTAGTCGCCACCCTCTGGACCGACTCCATCCTATTTATATTCTTTTGAAGGTGTGGTCTTCAGAATTGTACACAGTGTTCCAAGTGAGGGCTTACCAGGGACCTATACAGGGGCAATATCACTTCCCTTTTTCTGCTGATCATTCCTCTCCCTATAAAGCCAAGCATCTTTCTGGCTTTTACCATCGCTTTATCCACCTGTTTGGCCACCTGAAGATCATCAATACAATCACCCCCACATGACACTTTTCCTTTGCGCTTAGAAGAATTTCACCTCTCTTGGGTTTTTGTAACCTAAAAGCATTACTCTGCCTTTTTTAGCATTAAATCTTAGCTGCCAGACCTTAGACCAATGGGGCAAAACCGTAACCAGATCGGCATCTTGGATTGATCTAGGTAAGATGGCAGCTCAAATGGCACCTCCTGGGCCAGTTTCCATCAAGAGACGAGGCTGATCCCATATATAATTGCTTAATAATTATACTACTACGGTCATATTGGTTCTTTCAAGCTGTCATGCCCATCAGGTAGCCATACTGATTGGCAGACCGTCCACCCCAGAGGCAATGGTTGCATATCTGCCTTTCCAGTTTCTATAACTGTAAACAGAACACAGTGTACAACACCGAGAACCTATTTGAAGAAAGATGCTGTTTAAATCTAAATTATTATTATTATGCTTTTGTCGCCATTTATCGCCCCTAGACACAAACTTATTTCATTCATTCAACCCTTCCCATCCTCCGAGTTCTTTTCCAGCAGCTCAGAAATCACACTGGACTCGTCACAAGCCAGGCCTCTCCCTTCCCTGCAGCATTGCGTTCTGCCATTTTCCTTTTTCAAGCTTCTCTGCAGGGGAGAGGGAGAAACGAGATAATAAGGGGCCTTCCTGATACAAAAAAAAGTGGCATCATTGTAGCCTGCCTTGCAAAATGCATTTTGAAAACTGCAGCCATGGAAAGAGCAATCTACATTTTTGTAGACACTTTTTTGAGTGGCATGTATTTAGATGCTGTGTGTGGCCATTTAAAAAAAAAAAAGTCACAGTGATAGCATTCCTTTGAATTCCTCTGCTGTCTTTGTTCCGTGATTGCGGCCTGATAAGAGTTGGTCATGCAGTAGGCATCGGGCCTGTAAAGATAAACATTAAACAGCAGGCATGCTTGCCTCACCTTCCTGAGCTGAGCTTCTCAGAGAGTTGCATTCCTTTCCTGAAACTTGGCTTCCTTCCCGGGATATAGGTGGTAGCAGTGTCTTACGGCTCCAGAGTCTGTCCCTAAAACCAGGGCTGAGAAATCCCATGGCAAGCTCTTAGCATGGCCTAAAGTGTGCCCCTCACTGATGGAAGGAAGAAACTGTTTCGAAAGCAGCGGTTAAAGTGACAGCCGGGAACAGGGAACCCTCCTCAAATCGGAACTTTTCTGATGGGGGAAGGGTGACTAGAAGCTATAACAGGTCTGATCCTCCACAGTTCTACATTCCCAAGGTAAATTAGTCTTAGTAAGCAGCCTGAATCCGTTGTGATCGCTCTTCCCTCTCGTTTCTTTCTCTCTTTCTGTAGCCCAGGTCGGGAAGACATCGCTGATCATGGCATTGGTGGGTGAAGAATTCCCCGAAGAGGTGAGTGTGAAAAGGCTTAGCAATTCCTGCTTCTTCACTTGCTGCTCTCTCTTGCTTTATGCTGTGCCAAACATTCCCTCTAAGGAGGAATGCTCATGCATCTTGGCTGAGGAAACAAGCAGCAGTAAAGCTCACAGATCCTTTGTCTGAGCAGTCTGGACTTGATGAGATGGTTTTCAGTGCAAGACACTAACGTGAACATTCAGTCATGATCCAGATGGAATCTGTTGCACGTTCTGCACCATGGTCAGGAGGGGATCCACCTCTGTAGTGCCAAGCATGCATCCTGCACGCTGATCTGGAGAGCCCCTCTGCTGTGCTAAACATGCATCCTGCACACTAATCTGGAGAGCGCCTCTGCTGTGCTGAGCACACATCCTGCACGCTGATCCGGAGAGCCCCTCTGCTGTGCTAAACATGCATCCTGGACACTGATCTGGAGAGCCCCTCTGCTGTGCTGAGCACACATCCTGCACACTAATCCGGAGAGCCCCTCTGCTGTGCTGAGCACACATCTGCATGCTGATCCGGAGAGCGCCTGTGCTGTGCTAAGCACACATCCTGCACGCTGATCTGGAGAGTGCCTCTGCTGTGCTGAGCACACATCCTGCACACTAATCCGGAGAGCCCCTCTGCTGTGCTGAGCACACATCTGCATGCTGATCTGGAGAGCCCCCTCTGCTGTGCTGAGCACACATCTGCATGCTGATCCGGAGAGCGCCTGTGCTGTGCTAAACATGCATCCTGCACACTGATCCGGAGAGCCCCTCTGCTGTGCTGAGCACACATCCTGCACACTGATCCGGAGAGCCCCTCTGCTGTGCTGAGCACACATCCTGCACACTGATCTGGAGAGCCCCTCTGCTGTGCTAAGCACACATCCTGCACGCTGATCCGGAGAGCGCTTGTGCTGTGCTAAGCACACATCCTGCACGCTGATCCGGAGAGCGCCTGTGCTGTGCTAAGCACACATCCTGCACGCTGATCCGGAGAGCCCCTCTGCTGTGCTAAGCACACATCCTGCACGCTGATCCGGAGAGCCCCTCTGCTGTGCTAAGCACACATCCTGCACGCTGATCCGGAGAGCCCCTCTGCTGTGCTAAGCACACATCCTGCACGCTGATCCGGAGAGCCCCTCTGCTGTGCTGAGCACACATCCTGCACGCTGATCCGGAGAGCCCCTCTGCTGTGCTGAGCACACATCCTGCACACTGATCCGGAGAGCGCCTGTGCTGTGCTAAGCACACATCCTGCACGCTGATCCGGAGAGCCCCCATCTGCTGAGCTAAACATTCATCCTGGACACTGGTCTGGAGAGTGCCTGTGCTGTGCTAAGCACACATCCTGCACGCTGATCCGGAGAGCCCCCATCTGCTGAGCTAAACATTCATCCTGGACACTGGTCTGGAGAGTGCCTGTGCTGTGCTAAGCACACATCCTGCACGCTGATCCGGAGAGCCCCCATCTGCTGAGCTAAACATTCATCCTGGACACTGGTCTGGAGAGCGCCTGTGCTGTGCTAAGCACACATCCTGGACACTGATCCGGAGAGCCCCTCTGCTGTGCTGAGCACACATCCTGCCCGCTGATCCGGAGAGCGCCTGTGCTGTGCTAAGCACACATCCTGCACGCTGATCCGGAGAGCCCCTCTGCTGTGCTGAGCACACATCCTGCACGCTGATCCGGAGAGCCCCTCTGCTGTGCTGAGCACACATCCTGCACGCTGATCCGGAGAGCCCCTCTGCTGTGCTGAGCACGCTGATCCGGAGAGCCCCTCTGCTGTGCTGAGCACACATCCTGCACGCTGATCCAGAGAGCCCCTCTGCTGTGCTGAGCACACATCCTGCACGCTGATCCGGAGAGCGCCTCTGCTGTGCTGAGCACACATCCTGCACGCTGATCCGGAGAGCGCCTCTGCTGTGCTGAGCACACATCCTGCACGCTGATCCGGAGAGCCCCTCTGCTGTGCTGAGCACATGTCCTCCAACGTGATTCAAAGAGACCCTCTACTTTGCTGAGCATGAGTCTTCCACTCACCTTCCAAGAACACCACCTGCTGTGCTGAGCACACATCCTGCACGCTGATCCGGAGAGCCCCTCTGCTGTGCTGAGCACACATCCTGCACGCTGATCCGGAGAGCCCCCATCTGCTGAGCTAAACATTCATCCTGGACACTGGTCTGGAGAGCGCCTGTGCTGTGCTAAGCACACATCCTGCACGCTGATCCGGAGAGCCCCCATCTGCTGAGCTAAACATTCATCCTGGACACTGGTCTGGAGAGCGCCTGTGCTGTGCTAAGCATGCATCCTGGACACTGATCCGGAGAGCCCCTCTGCTGTGCTGAGCACACATCCTGCCCGCTGATCCGGAGAGCGCCTGTGCTGTGCTAAGCACACATCCTGCACGCTGATCCGGAGAGCCCCTCTGCTGTGCTGCGCACACATCCTGCACGCTGATCCGGAGAGCCCCTCTGCTGTGCTGAGCACACATCCTGCACGCTGATCCGGAGAGCCCCTCTGCTGTGCTGAGCACATGTCCTCCAACGTGATTCAAAGAGACCCTCTACTTTGCTGAGCATGAGTCTTCCACTCACCTTCCAAGAACACCACCTGCTGTGCTGAGCACTCACCCTGATCCAGAGAGACCCTCTGCTTTGCTGGGCATGAATCCTCCTCCTCCCCCCCCCATCCAAAGAACACCCTCCGCTGTACTGAGCTGCATTCTTCACCCTGGTCTGAAGATGGGATGAGGTGGTAATTTGGTTTCTGTACGGTCATGGTTCTAGGGGAGAGGGTTTAAGCAGACAGCACGGTTTGATTATTTATTTGTGGCTTACAGTCCATGGATATACCCGTTCACAGCTTGCACACCACCTCCCCAGTGACATGTTTCTGTTTTGCAGGTTCCCCCTCGTGCAGAAGAGATCACAATTCCAGCTGACGTCACCCCAGAAAAAGTCCCCACTCACATTGTTGACTATTCGGGTAGGTTTCACTTCTGCTACAGTCCTGTAAGGACACAGCATCAATCCCCGCAGCACTGCCATCTCCTCTTCGTTTGCTGTTGTGGTACCATCCCCCTTGCATTATCATTGTCTCCGACTACCATTCTTATTCACTTTGCCTCTTTAACCATGAATTGGTTAGCCCTGGCAGTTCTGAGCTTCCCTCTTGGTGCCCTTTGCGGTTATCCCTGTCTATGCATGCATGACCAGTGGCAAGAAGGATTCTGGTGATTGATGCTGCCTTTTTTTTCTTTTTGTCCCATTGCAGAGCTGGAGCAGACAGAAGAAGAACTGCAGGAAGAGCTTGCCAAAGTGAGTGATGGGGATCAGTGCCCGGAGAGGGGACATTTCTGTTTGCATCTTTACTGAGAGATTGTCAGTTGCCTGACGCAACCTAACGGTAGAAGAGGTAGTAACCTACACTGTGGGCTGAATTCAGGCATGCTAGGGACAGAGAGGGTGGGGGCGGGGCCCAAGTCTTGATTTACATATGGAAATCATTCCTTTTCACCCAGAATGGTAAAGGGGAGTATAGACTCACAAGGGGGAGGCAACAAAGATGACTTGCACACAACGGCAGTACGATTGCATCATGCGTCCAGGGAAATATGGCAAGGATGTCCGGTATGGAGGCTACGATACGCTGACGGATATAATCGGGAGAGGTGGCAGCTTGCCTAGCATGGGTAGCAGGATGACTTGGCTACACTCACCTCATAAGGGCAAAAAGGATTAAAGAGTGGCATCTGCAAGCGGTTAAACCTGTATGGTCGACAGCATGGAGATCTCCTTTAGCACAGAGGGCAGGGGTAAGGGCAAAGAGCGAGATTGGCCAGTGCTGGAGTATTGCAGGCAGGGGGCGGCCTTGCTGACTAGTTAGGCCATCAGATAGGCCTCCTCTGCCCAAGGATTTCCTCACAGAAACTCAAGGGGTGGGGATGAACCTGTACTCTGATGGCAGAGTGGTCACAGAGATCTGGGTACACTAGTTGGATGCACTGGGCCAGGTGTGCGTGATGAAGGCTCTTAGTGTGTGTGTTGGTGTACACTGCTGGTTAGGTGTATGCGTGTTGGTGTACTTAAAGTAGAGAAGACGTGAGTGGGGTGGGTGGTTTGTGCATAGCGCATAGTCCTCTGTTTAAGTCGGGTGGACAGCTGAGGTCCAAGAGTACTGCACGCCAGTCGGGTGTTCAGGATATCCCTAATTCCCTGTACGTACCCGGAACAGTCCAGACCGTGGGTTGAGCTCTGTTCATTAAGGATATCCTGAAAACCCGGTCGGTTTGTGGCCTTCAAGGACCGGAATTACCCGCCCCTGGTTTGGGTAGATCCTATATGCGAGCTGATGAATAAGTGAAGCCTGAGTGCTGTACAATGAGATGCGAATGCATTTGTGCATTCATTAGATGAATCCTTGTCAAGCCCATCACTGTGGGGGTCATTTTGAGTAGCCTGTGCAGTTGGAAAGTACACATGGTCCTTTACCACACAGAGAAGTTAGGAAGCATAAAGTGTGCACTATAAGAGCCCCTTCTTGTTCATACCCCAGATCCAGTCCAGTTAGGTGGGTTTTGCATGCCTACCAGCAAATGGAGACAGAGAACAAAAACTTTTCTGACACTACTACATAAGCCAGAGTGCCACCTGCAGTCCCTCAGTATTTCTCTGTCTCCAGCCAATGGTAGAGGTGCAGATCCTGCAATCTGGAGAATTAGAAAAAAAAGAGAAAGACGGGATTCTTGTGCGAGCTCCCTGAGGTGGAGCAGGGCGAGCAAGGGGGTTGGTATCCCTGGTTTAGCTCAGCCTGAAGTTAACGAGGAGAATGAAAGCCAGTTGTTCTGGCTCCCCCTGGCAGTCAACGAGGGGCTCCCTACTTCCCCTTGGACTGTTCTCACTGGCCCTGCGGCATCTAAATCACCAGCAGGAAAGTATTCCCTTTCTTTTTTCCGGGGGGGGGGGGGGGGGGGGGGTATTTTTGCAGGCCTGCTTTAAAAAAAAAAAAAAAAAGAAAGAAAGAAAGAAAAGAGGCAGTGCGGTGCGGATGCTGACTGAGACAAGTAGGAGGAGGGGAAGGAGAGCCCCCACTGGGCACCCAGGTCGGGGGCTGGCATTAGTGCGGGATGAATGGCTTGGACGAGCGTGAAGTGTGCGCATAATGGCGGCAGCTGCGGGATGTAACACGTGCTGCAAGGTCAGCGGGAGATGAGTACGCGCCTAAGTGTAAGCACAGAAGGCGGCAGGTGCATGCATAATGGCAACGGCCGCGGGTCAGGGCAAGTGCTGCAAGGCCTGCTGAGAGAAATGTATGCACCTAAAGTGTGCCTCAGGAGGAGAAGCTTGTGAGGCAGCCACTGAGGCAGCTCGGGATAAAACTCACCCGATCGGCTGCAGCAGGCGAGAGAGCTTGTCTGACAAACGCGGGAACGGGGAAGATAGAATGCAGCTAGGATCTGGAGCAACTAGTAAGTCTGTTGGGGGAGTCCAAAGGGTTAAAGTTGCTTGAAGATAAGCCAAAGAGAGGGTATCACTCCAACATGGGGTCCTTCTCATTTCAGAAACAAGGATCAGGGTGTTGGGGCCTGCGTAATTCCACTCGGGATAACTCCGGTCAAGGGGCCGGAGGCAGTAAGACCTCACAATGGAGTGAGGCTGGTCACTCATCTCAAAAAAAAAAAAAGAAGGGGAGGTCAGATGGAGATTGGCCCTTTGTTACGAGGAGCGGACCAAAGTCTTTGGACCACAGGGTACTGGACGTGATAAGAGGTGGTTAGATATTGCTTGTCCAATCTGAGAAGCCTCGTGAGTTCCCTGGGCATTTTGCAAGTAAAGAGAGATGCCTATGTACCACACTAGAAGCATTTCCAGCATCTGGAGGCGATAGTGCCTGTGCCTCTGGAGGCACGAGGGAAAGGCAGATATTCAGTGTCAAAGAAAGAAGACACTTTCCGGCCCATTATGGATCTGAAGAAGATCAATGCGGCGTTCCGAGTACCTCGTTTTTGCATGGACACATTGAAATCAGTAAAAACGTCGATTCACAAAGGGGAGTTTTTGGCATCGAACTAACAGAGACTTCTCTGCATATACCCTTCAAGCCAGGACAGCAGAAGCTCCTGAGGTTGGTCCTAGGTGAGCACTTTTAGTTCCAGGAGCTCTTCCGTTCAGGTTGGCGACTGCTCCTCGGACCTTCACTAAGGTGTGATAGTGGTGATAGCTGCGGCCCTGCGAAGAGAAGGGTTCTTGGTACAGCTCCTCGAGGCAAAGTCAGAAACATCATTCCCTGCAGCGGGTGATGCAGAAGTTGTGGTCTCTGGGCTGGGCCTTATTCCCTTCCAATCCCTGGAGTATCTGGGGGCAAGGTTCGATACCAGGTTGGAAAGAGTGTTCCTCAGGGCAAAGAGGGTGACGAAGTTGCAGGCACAGGTCCATCGTCTATTGTGGCATTGGTTCACTGGATTTAGTTTCTTAGGCATTTGCATATATACTGTCTCTCCCGAAGGTTCCTTTCTCTCGCTGGAATTCGCTGTCTGAGGAATTTCAGCTCCCAACACCGATTCAAAGGATTGCCAGGTCCTGTCCTTCGCGCTGGCTTTCTTGGGCCAATTTAGAGCGAAGAGTGGAGTGGGGATCCTGGGTTGGGGAATGGTGACTACCAACATCAGCCTGACAGATTGGTGGGTGGTCTGTCAAGGACAGGCGGCTCAGGGTCAGTGGTCATTCACACAAGTATTATGGTCTGTCGGTTGTGTGGTTCGAGTTTTGTCAGACAGTGTGGCAACAGTGGGCTCAACAGCTGTTTGCTTGAGCAGAAACGCACTTGGCTGCAATGGCAGCATCCCAAGTAGCCAGGGTGGGCGATGTGCAAGCGGACTATCTCAGCCAGCAGCAGTTGGACCTAGGAAAATGGAAATTTTTGCCAGAAGCAATGGAGCTAATTTAGGCCAGGTGGGGGAGTTCCTCAGTGGGATCTCATGGCGACAAGGAGGAATGCCAAAACAAGCAGTCGAGGGTGCAGCTCGGAAGGCATCAACGTGTTTGTTTTTCTGTGGTCGGGGAGAGTTCAGTTATATACTAGTGGTGCCGGAATGGCCGCGTCAACACTGGTTTGCAAACTTGGTAAATCTTACAGTCGTCTGAAGTTAGGTCATCTTCAAGGGCTGCTCCAGCAGGGTCAAATCTTTTCGGATCGCTTTTGTCTCATGGCCTGGCCTTTGATAGGAAGTAGTTGCAATTGCAGGGATACTCAGAAGCAGTTATTACTGCCTTACTTCAGGCCAGATGCCTGTTCACTTCCTTAGCTTATGTCAGGGTGTGGAAGGTGTTTGAGCTCTGGTATGTTGAAGAAGGGCTTGGCCCGACGTGGGTGTCGTTCTCAAAACCGAGCCTTTCTGTAGAAAGGGCTTGTGAAGGGGTTGGCATACAATTCCCTTCATATTCATGTGGTAATCTTCAGCTGTTTTTTCAAGGTAAGATGGATGGAGTTTCTTTGGCGCTCCATCCAGATGTGGTTTTCAGATGGGCACTAAGCATTTACAATCTCCTTATAGATGGTATACCCCTCTTGGACCCTTAATTTGGTGCTTAAGGCTTTTTGTAGTTCACCTGTTGAATCGTTTCACCTTTTGAGCCGTTATGGGGCACGTCCCTGAAGGATCTTTCTCTGCAGGTGGAGTTCTAGTGGCAATCTGTTCAGCCTGATGAATTTTGGAACTTCAGGACTTGTCATGTAGGGACCCCTTTCTTCAAATTTCAGAGAATGGGGTTTCTTGGCAGACGGTTCCATCACTTTTTTGCCGAAGGTCGTTTTTCATCATTCTATCCAAGTCAACCAGTTGAACTTCCTGCATTCCAGCATCTGGATGCAGTGGACCTAGAGAGTTACATTTGTTGGATGTCCGTCGCCGTTTACTTTGAGGTCAGAAGGTTACCAATGGAATTCAAGGGTCTGATCACCTATTTGTGCTATTCAGTGGACCCAAAAAGGAGTGCAAGGCTTCGAAAGTTACAGTGGCTGAAAGAGGCCATAATTTTGGAATATAGGTGAAAGGGAAGGGCTCTTCCTGAAGGACCCGCAGCCCAGGCAGTTTTCAGGGCAGAGTTTAGTTGGTTTCTCTGTAGGAGATCTGCCATGCGGCAACTTGGTCGTTGCCTCACACTTTCACCAGACATTACGGAGTAGATGTTCAGGTTCCCTTTGGGATGCTGTTTGGGGAGCGTGTGTTGTGAATTGGTCTTTCAAGTTCTCATCCAGTGTAGAGGAGCTTGGGTACATCCCACTTGTCTGGACTGATCTGGGGTATGAATGGGAAAGGAAACTTGGTTCTTACCTGCTAGTTTTTGTTCCTGGAATACCCCAGATCAGTCCAGAGACCCACCCTATTGAAAGACTGATATATCTGCTACGTGTATGTGTATCATAGAGAAGACAGAAAAGTCTTGTCATTATTGGATACGTTTCAGGGTTTCAAATCCTGCTGTGGACACAAGGGCTTTTGTTGAAGGGCTCTCCTTTTATTCCCCTGCTCACATAGAGGAGGGAGTTAGGTTGGCTTTTGGATTTGCCTACATCTTAGCTTGGGTGCAAGTCAATGCTGAGGGACTCTGGCTTATGGAGTAGTGTCAGAACATTTTTTTGTTCTCTGCTTCCATCTGCTGGTAGGGAGGCAAAACCCACTTGTCTGGACTGATCTGGGGTATTCCGAGAACGAAAATGAGCAGGTAAGAACCAATTTTCCCTGCTCTTTGTGCAGGTAGTGAAGAAGAGGTGGGGAGGGTAAAGTAGCACACGTGCTCCCCTAACCCAGACCTGCCCAGGGCAACGCCTCCTTTTCATCCAGCTAAAAGTGTGCGTGCTGGGCTTTGTCATTTTCAGCTAAACTATTTTACCTGGGTATATGGGTTTGAAAAGTCTCCTTCCTATGTACAGACAGCAGGATTCCTCCGTGTAGGTTACCCATTTTGGGAAATCTTTAAAGTCCACCTCTGAATAAGATTGACTCCAATTGCCCGCAAGCCTGGTAACATCTTTGTCTCAAGAAACTGTGGTTCCAAGGCTTAAATTGCCACCTGGCCTTCCTAATGCTTAGAGAGAAATTTAACAAGGTCAAAGTCCTGCTGCACCCCCATGTTCCGACGAGGTGCCCTGTCTTGGCAGACAAAGACCGTTCTGGCATCGGCTTCAGGCTAGCAAGCAGAGCGCGGGCCCTGGCATCAGTCCTTGTAGTAGCTGGCAAAGGCCATTCTGGCATCAGTCCCTGTCCTGGCAAGCAGAGCGGATCCTGACTTCACCCCGTTCTGGCAGGCAGAGCTTATCCTGGCATCAACCCTTTATTTTTTTATTTTTTTTTTAGAAATGAGTTCTCGGTGGCCTTCATGGTGACATCGGCCAAGTGCAGCCAACCCGTGGCTTGCCTGTATGTCTTCAATGCAGATATTCAGATGCATAATCAGAGTGGAAAGTCTGATCTCTCGCCCCTCTTGTCTCTTTCAGGCGAATGTGGTGTGCATAGTGTACGACGTGACGGATGGCGCCACGATAGAGAAGGTACGGGGGGGTGGCTGTGCAGAGAGCTGAGCTCTGGCTCGGCACTCTTTCCTCACTCGCGGGGACTTTTTTTTTTTTTTTTTACTGCATATCTCTTCCCACACACACACGTCACTCCGAGAGGTGCGCGCAGGAGCCTGGCGCGGGGTCTGCTTTGCTCCGGTTCCACCTCCCGTGAAGTAGGCGTGCACTGTTCTGAATTTAACTGGGCAAATGTGTTTATGAAGGATGACACAATATATAATGTAAGGACAGCGGAGGGTAGGAGTTAATGAGATGGGAGCTCTTATAAAAGTAGAAATGAAGAAATGTGTTGCTCCCGCAGCCCAGCCTTCTGTCTGGATGGCCTGCTCTGTAAACGTGGGAGGTGCCAGGATCAGAGAGCTAGCTAAGCTCCCTTTGAGAGAGGTGTGGGGCTCCTAAGTGTCACAGGTTTGTCTTTGTCAGCCTGGCACGATTTATTTATTTATTTTTGTCTTTCAGATCAGCAGAAAGTGGATTCCCCTTGTGAACGGTGGCGCAGAGAGAGGTTCCAGGTGTGACCGGGGAAACAAAGGCAGGCAGGAGATCAGTCTGAAAGATACTGGGATTAGTGGGAGGGAGGGGAGGCTGGTGAACTAAAGGGCAGGGGAAGGCTGGTGGTGTTACAGGGTGGACGCATGGGCTAAGGGCATAAATGACAGGTGCAGGTCCGGAGAGACAGCACTGTACTCGTAAGACGTAACTCAGAGAAGTTGCTATGGATTTTATGCCTTCTTTTGCATCACCAGAAACAAATAATTGTCCAAGGGAGTCTGAAGAGAGCTGATCGGAACCGAATGATGTCCTCTTTCATCCAGACTAGCTGCATGCAGTGTGTGTGTGTCTGTCTGTCTGTCTGTCTGCCTGCACAGGACCCCAGAAACATTTCTGTTTTGTTACTAGAAACAGATGCAGCTCCACTCTGCTCTATAGCGAGATCACTGTGTTATGAGAAAGCCCTGAACTCTGACTGGTGCTCATACTTTCATGTCCTACTGCTGCTGCTGCTGTCGCGAAAATGTGCGGCGAGTCACTCGTTTTGTTAACAGTTCTTCTCTCCTTTCCCAGAATTCCCATCATCCTAGTGGGGAACAAGTCAGACCTGCAGTCTGGGAGTTCAATGGAAGCCATTCTACCCATCATGAACCAGTTCTCTGAGATTGAGACCTGTGTAGAGGTAAGACACGTCCCGCCCTCTCCCTCTCTTTTTCTCTCTGCCCATCCCTTTCTTCCTCTTTCCCTTTCTGGGTTGCCCCCAGGTTTCCTTTCTCTCTCAGATCTCTTGTCTCTCACTTTCTCTCCTTACCTCCCTCACAAGGGAGGAAGAGAGAGAGAAGAGCGCCTTGGAGCTGTGCTGTGCACGCACATGGGGAGTTCAGCCCGAAGCTCTTCCTGGATGAACGCGTACTCCAGGAGCTGCGAGCGGAGGGCCATTCATTCATTCTCCACGATCTGTCCGTCCTGGTCTGATCTTGCACTGGTCCAACCTCTGCTCTGCTGGGACCCTCCTCTCTGTGCTTGAAGATTCAGTCGTAGGCTCCTTCAGCTCTTCCTGTGTCTCGCATGAAAGCAGTGAGGGGGAGGGGAGCAGGAAGGGGTCTCTCCTGTCCACCCGCTCCTGATAATCGTCTGCCGGCTCTAGTCCAAAAGGGGGCGATTTTTAATACTGCCTGCAAGGCTTGCAGAGCCACACCACCTCTGCAGGCTAATTTTGAAAGGGAAACTCTCAGGGGACATTTTGGGCTGAGGGAGAGGGCAGGGCACTTTGCACCTGCTCTGAAGTATACATGTGAGAGCACACCCAGGGGTTTCCAAATGAGTTCTCTGCGCGTGCTTTCACTCCCCCGATCGAATCCCGCAGTTAAACGTCTATGTGCCTGCCTTTACCCGAATGGGGGGAAGGGGAGCGATTTTAAACCAGCTTTTTATGCAGCTAAACCTTTTTTTTTTAATGTGCCCTATACATTCTTTGATTTGGTTTTAAAGTAAATCTTGGAGATAAGTCACTTTGTAATGCTATGACCCTTGTTTTGCCTGTCTGAGGCTGTTGCATGATTTTTATGTCATATTTATTCAGTTTATTGGTCAAAAATCCCTTTTTTCACATTGTTACTGCAGTGTAAGCACTGGTTGGCACTTGGGCTGGTCGTGCGGACTTTGTAGCTACGTTTCAAAGGGAGTCCATGCGAGTAGTTCCCTTCTGATAAATTAGCATAGCGTCCGCATGCTAAAAGCACCCGTGCATTTTGCATCTGCTGTTTCTGCAGGCAGCCGAAGTGGGGAGGGTAAAACAATGCACACATTTGAAACATACATCCGGCGTTTTACTACTCCCTCCCCCCCCCCCTCCAAACCTAAACGCACCAGGTGAACGTCCCCCTTTTTAATGGTGCAAAAAGAATACGTGTGGTGAATCCTGGGCGTGCTTTTTAGCTGCTCGGAGGAGGGAGGTTTTCAGACCGGAGAGATCACCATTTACCCTCCTACGTGACTTTTGAGGATCGCCTTTTCCCATGGCAGTGACTTGTCTGAAAAATTCTGTCCGCGTCTGATGATGCTCCTCCTGCAAGATGCAGTGTGTGTTATAACGCGCCTTCTTTCTGTCCCCCTCGCTCTCGCCGCATCAGTGCTCGGCAAAGAACCTGAAGAATATCTCGGAGCTCTTCTACTACGCGCAGAAAGCTGTCCTGCACCCCACGGCCCCGCTGTACGATCCAGAGGAGAAGCAGGTGAGAAGCAGCTTCTGAAGATGATCTTCCTGTTCATCCCAGCTTCCTTCACTAACCTCCCTCCCAAAAGGTTCTGTCACCTTCACCTTGCTCCTCCCAGCCTGTCTCTGCTTATTCCCTTCTCCTGAAAGTCGCTCATACTTTCAATGCTATACCGTAAATGGGGGAGGGGGGAGTCTTTATCCGTATATAAAACCTTCGGATGGCTTGCATGTGGTTGACCTGTAACTTTCCAGCTCTTCCCATCTGGTGGTTGGGTTTTGCCTCTCGGTGAGGGTGGAGCCTGTAGTGCAGGTTGTTCTTTTAACGGAGCTCTCATCGTTCCATCTGTAGCAGTCAGAATGCAGCGCTGTTGACTCATTATATGATGGTAGCAGGAAGGATCGCGTCCCGACCTTTGCATTCTGCATTGTCTTTGCAAGTAACTAAGTTACTTGATCCAGTAAGATGAGTAGATCTGAGTTGTGAGTCTCGGAGCGGGAGCGCACAGTTAGCTCTAAGATCTTGGGTTGTTTTTTTTTGTGGCAACTTTAGCGCCAGAGGAATGCCTCACGTTCTTCTATCATCAAAGGCCATTTAAGCTACTGAAACCATGCATTGATTTCATCAACATTTTACCCTGCACATACATGCCGTGTATGTGAAATCTGTGCAGTAAGATTAGGAGGTGTGTATTCAGCTGGGCAGAGAGCGGATAAGATAGCCAGTCCAGCTAAATTCAGGGCTTAACTGGACAAACAATGGGTTTTCAAAATTCTTCTGTGCTGAACCCTTCTGAATTATGCACCTAAGTAGTCAGCTGGATAAAGCTTAGCCGGGTAACCTGCAGGCATTCCAGAGGCAGGGTTAAGTTATTCGGCTAACTTATACCAGATATTCAACGGTGCGAGTGCACCACTGAATATACCCGCAAAGTTAGCCAGATAACTTAACCCTGCCTCTGGAATGCCTGCGGGTTACCTGGCACAGAAGAATTTTGAAATCCCATTGTTTGTCCAGCTAAGCCCTGAATTTAGCCGGACAAATCCGCTGAATATTGACCTCCAGATCTCTATAGAGATTGCTGTTGCATGGTCCAATCTTGTGTCATTGCTTTTTTTTTGTTTTGGGGCATGTTACAAATGTCCTGACGCTTGTTCATTAGGAGGGTAATTTTGAAACTAATTTCTGCAGGTAAAACAGCTCTTTGTCCAGGGAAATGGGGAGATTGAAAATTTCCGCCCCCTCACTGCAGGTAAAAGAATCTGTGGCAGGGAGAGTACATGCTGGGATTTAATTTTGAAAGCCCCATGGAAATTTTGCACATCCTTCAAAACAGTTGCAAAGGTTTGCCACGTTCCTGCAGCTACCCCAATTTTCAAAGGGAAGTGCTACAGGAGTGTCCCCTCTGAATATTAGTTTTAAGCCCGTGGTTTGTTTCATTATTGCTCTGATTATGATTTGTGGGTTTCTAAGCATCTGCTTCAGGATGTGTCAGCATGCTTTTCCTTTCTGGTCTTTTACAGTTTTATATGTTGCCTTGATATTTGCTAATTGTTACTTGAGGATTGAACTGCTCTATATGTGATATGCCATTTCCTAGCATGTAGCCAGATGGACTCAGGACCAATGGGTTTATGCTCCCCTGCCTGCAGACGGAAACGGAGTCAGGTTTCAAAGCTGACGTCACCATAGACACACCCCTACAGTGACCTCAGCCCTTCAGTATTTTTCCGTCTCCAGCAGATGCAGATGTGCTTTCCCTATGGGGATCGCTGTACCTCGTGGAAGAAGAAATTCTATTTTTAAATTGGAGTAAAGATTGAGCCCCGCTCTCCTGCGGTGATACCTGAAGGTCCCTCCCCCAGTTGAGAATTCGTGAGGCGATTTCTGAGATCCCTCAGAGGTGGGCCTTGATACGGTAGCTGGTATCCAGCGAGGACTTTCCTGCAGCTGAAAGGCAGCGCGTGCAGGAAGCCAAGCGCGGCGGTGACAGCCAAAGCCCTCTCCCCCCGCAGGCAGAGACCGTCTCTGTACTCAGCTGGTAAGCTCTGAGCTCAGGTAAGTTTAAAAGAAAAAAAAGGGAGATTTACCGATGCAGAGATGATTGGAGGGAATTCTGGTAGGTTTCCTCCAGTTTCTGTGCTTGACTGAATGTACTGATGTCGTTCTCGCTCCCGTGGGGGTAAGGGGAATTGGGCCTCCGAGCGGGTTGAGCAGCCCCCAGTGGGCTAGGCCCTGATTTAGGCTCACCATGTGGTTGGTCTCATTGGCGCCATCTTGTGCGCATTTCCGTGAGTGCGGTACGGCCCTACGTAGGACGTCGGTACGCCTAACGCGTTGGCTCTGCGCACACGCTGTGCACGTAACGTCAGCACATACTTTCGCGCACAATTCTGAAAACGCATACAGGAAATGCTGAGCGCACGGACCGCATGTGTGCCTCGCCACGCTCCGTCTAGGTGCTCTAAATTTGTGCGCATTTAATTTTTTAAGAGTGAGCCGATTGGAATGCACAGTTACTGTCGCCAGTGGCGCCGTCAACCAAGAGACCTAAGTGCCTTACTCTCTGCGCTGCTTGTCATATTAGGGCTTCACAGCCTGATCTGTCAGCACTGTGAGGAAGCCCATGGGGTGTTGGCTTCCGTGGACTTTGCTAAGTCCGGCTCCTCCCATTCAGATAATGGGTTAGCCACAGCTTTAACTGGAAGTACCCCGGATCTGAGTAACCTCAGGACTGGGTATTCCGTGGGAGAGGAAATTCAGCGGCACCTAATCCAGTACCTCCTGGGCTAGGCATGGACCCGGCTGCCTTCTCTTGGATGGAATTTTTCCAGGGCCTTCAAGCCTTCATACAGGCGCAGTCTGTCTGGACAGAACCTCAGCCGGTAAGCACTCCCTCTCCCAGTCCTAGCGGCAGACCTCGAGGCTTGCCTCGCCTCACCAAGGATATCCCTGGCAGGGACCCAGATGACATGGAGGAGAATACAGATTCCTTAGAAGATGCGGAGACTCCCGGTGGAGACCCCCCTGGGCCTCCCACAGCACAGGGACTGCTGCAGCAGGGACAGGTCCTTCACGAGGATCAGACTCAATTCTGTCTTACGGTCTGGCCCTTGACTGGGCTCGCCTGATGAAGCGTGGATATTCGACGGCAGTATTTGCCATCTTACTCCGCGCGCGGAAGTTCTGTACATCCCTAGCGTATGTGTGGGTCTGGAGAGTATTTGAGGCCTGGTGTGAGGAATGCGGTGTTTCCCCTCGGGCGGTCAAAATCCCACTAATTCTGGAATTTTTGCAGGGTGGCTTGAATAAAGGTTTGACCCTTAACTGCTTGAAGGTCCAGGTAGCGGTTCTCTCCTGTTTCAGGGGTGAGGTGAATGGAACCTGCCTGTCGGCTCATGTGGACATGCCCGTTTTCCGAAAGGGGTGGAGCACCTCCATCCACCGCTACTTTGGCTGGTTCCCATGTGGAATCTTAATCTAGTATTGGAGTTTTTGGCAGGGCCTTCCTTTTGGCCGCTGCACAGTCTTCCTTGTGTTTATTAACCCTTAAAACGGTGTTCTTGGTGGCGATATGCTTGGCACATCGCATCTCTGAACTACAGGCATTGTCATGTCGGGAACCGTTCCTCCTGATGACTCCAGGTGCGTTACAGCTTCGTACGGTTCCATCCTTCTTGCCCAAGGTAGTCTTGGAGTTTCATTTTGTTGCCATCCCTAGATAAGCGGAAGAATACTGCCTCCTCCACCATTTGAATGTCAGTAGGCTTTTGGTGCGGTATCTGGAAGTTTCAGAACCAATCCGAAAGACGGACTGTTTGTCCTTCACAGTGGAAGGAAGCAGGGCGAACCAGCTTCACAGGCTACCATAGTTCATAGGTTAAGGAGATGGTCACAGGAGCCTTTGTGGAGGCAAGAAAGCCATTACCCTTTCAGATTAAAGCTCATTTCACTAAGGCTCAGGCAGTCTCATGGGAGGAAGCTAGACTGCTGTATCCCATGGATATCTGCCAAGCAGCGACGTGGTCCTCCTTGCACACCTTCGTTCAGGCCTGGGAGGACGCAGCCTTTGCAAGGGCAATGTTAACCGGACCGCGGGCAGCCTCCCTTCCCAATCGGGAGTAGCTTTTGTACATCCCATTGGTCCTGAGTCCATCTGGCTACACGCTAGGAAATGGAGAAATTACTTACCTGATAATTTCATTTTCCTTAGTGTAGACAGATGGACTCAGCATCCCACCCTGGGCTGCCCAAGAACTATGCCAAGGATTCACCCGTGGGGTGGATATCTATTCCAAGAGATTACGGTTAAGCCGTCATCCAGTCCCTAGATCAGGGCATCTATAATCTTACTGGGGTTCGGTGTTTGTTTGGTTTAGTTACAGTTATCCATTTTTAATCAAGTTTTTTCGATAGTATGTTCACAGTGGCTTTTGAAGAGGACTGAGGTCACTGCAGGGGTGTATCTAGAGTGTCATCAGCTTTGAAACCTGACTCCATCTCCATCTGCTGGCAGGGGAGCCCAACCCATTGGTCCTGAGTCCATCTGTCTACACTAAGGAAAACAGAATTATCAGGTAAGTAATTTCTCCATTCTGTAGTGATGATGAGTTCATTTTATGTCTGAAGTTCATTTCATTTCATTTTTCATAATTCGATTTATATACCTTTTTTTATTAATTCAAAATGGTTTACAATGTGAGTAAAATACAACCAGTAAATACAAAGCATAATTCTTAATACACAGCATAAAAGTCACATATATTCTAACTACAAAAACAAAATGACAGATATACATACAACCATAGACACATTTTATATAGGATTATTTTATGCAACTTTGGTTTTATGGTATATTTGGAATTTGATGTATTGATATGGTAGAGGCTTGTATTGTAGCTTTCCTTGTGCAGCTCGCTGGATACATTGAAGAGATGGAGGTTATGGCAATTTCATTAGATGCCGAAAAGGCTTTTGATGAGGTGGAGTGGGAGAATTTATTTCTCGTTTGACATTTGTTTAGTTTTTGAAAATCTCTTATGCAAGTGATAATATAGCCTGAATATTAGCAGGGAAAGTTGATATCCATTCATTGCGCGACGTGTTGTAGATTTTTAAAACTTGTGATAAGATGCTGGCATCCTCTAAAATGGCTTTGGGATCTCTGTGTTTGCAGAAGGGACTTAAGGTGGTTTACTGCGGGGAGGAAAACGTGTGAGAAAAGGATATTGATTTGGGCGCTGTCCCATAAGCACTGAACTCTTAACAGTTGGCAAAGAGAAATTCGTTATTAGTAAGACATCTTGCGGAGCATGCGGAATACCACACCAGGGTAAAGGTCATGCGAAGACCAAAGCTCAGAAGCTGTGCAGCAGATTTTATACGTCACCTCCCTCCAACCTGGGTACCAATGAATTAGTTCCTTTATTTGCAAAACATCTTCTAACTAGTTGATATTCTTCTTATATCAGTTATGTTAATAATGCTGAATTCTTGTAGGTCACATCATTTCTTGTAAGCTGAGCCCAGAAGGCAGAAGCAAAACCTAAGGCTAACCTTTGACATCCTTTAGCATTTCAACAGCTTTGGCTATTTCCACAGGTCTGATGAGTTCAATCTTATTATGCTGCCATTATCTTTCAGCTTCTTCACCACCATCCACTGGTCCTGTCTCCTCAGGGAGGCGCATGAAGCACATTTACATTTTTCCCCTTTGTCATATTTAGTAGGATTAATATAATGCTGCAAGCTCCAATGCTGGCCCCACCCCGTGTCTTAGGTTGGTCCCATGCCAGCCCGGCCCAAGGAGCTATGGATCAGTGAGGACTCTTACCCTAAATACAATGGGAACCGTCAAATATATGAACGAGGCGTATGGTTAATACTGGAAAAGTCCAAAGAAATCTTACAAAAAAAATCCATAAGATCACATATTCCTCAGTGTCACAAACAGTAAAACACCCCACCCTCCCAAAAAAACCGAAACTTCATCAAAACAAGTGAAGAAAGCAAGCTCATACATAGGCTGCTCCTGGGGAAATTCTGCGCTACTGTGGAGTGCAGAATTTGTGCAGAATTCCCCTCCTGTGCAGAATTTCCATTTTCTGCGCAGAATTTGGTGCAGGCCCCAGGACGGTGCGAGCGGAGCCCATCTCGCTCCTGGCAAAGATGGTGCAGGCCCCAGCAGCTGCAAGCAGAGCCCATCCCGCTCGCGGTTAAAATGGTGAAGGCCCCGCGAGTGGCAAAAATAGAGCAGGCCCTGGTGGCCGCAAGCAGAGCCCATCCCGCTCATGGCGAAGATGGCGCAGGTCTTGTTGGCCAGGAGCGGAGCCCATCCCGCACACAGCAAAGATGATGCAGATCCCAGCGGCCTCAAGCGGAGCCCATCCCACTCGTGGCAAAAATAGCAAAGACCCTGCTTGCAGTGAAGATGGAGCAGGCCCCGGTGAGAATGAATCTGTGTGTAGAGGTGTGTGTGTGTGTGTGTGTGTGAGAGAGAGACTGCAAGGCTGTGTGTAGGAGTGTGTGTGAGAGAGAGAGCCATGAGGGTGCATGGTTGTGTGTGCATGTCAGAGAGAAGGACCCTATGTAAGGAGATTGTGGGGGAGTGTGTATATGTGAGAAAGATTAGGAGCTGGTATGTGTGAAAAAGGGATTGTGTGAATGTGAGGGAGTGAGCCTGTGTGAAAGTGTGTCGTGTGTGTGAGAAAGAAAACCTGTATGAAGGGATGTGTGTGTTTGTAAGAGAGAGAGAGATGGAGCCTGTGAGTAGGGATGTGTGTGTTAGGGAGAGAATGAGCCAGTGTGCAGAGATAGATGTGTGAGAGAGAGATAGGTAGCATATGTGTGCGTGTGTGCAAGATAGAGAGGAAGCCTGTATTGGGGGTGTGCATGTGCACGAGAGAGGGAGCTGGTGTGTGTGAGAGAGAGGGACAGTGGAAGCCTGTGTGAGGGGCAGTACTGAGAGAGGGGTTAAACTCACAGAGTAGAGAACAGAATGGAAGGGATTGAGCCTAGAGAGGGGTTGGGGCCTGAGAGGGCAAAGTGAAAGGAGACTGGCCAGGGGAGTAGGGAGAGAGGGTGTCCTTCTAGGGAAATTATGTTCAAAATATATAAAACTCTGCATCTTTAAGTAATAACTTTTTTCTGTATTACATTTTAAATTAATTACTTAAAGACTGACATATATATATATTGTGTTTATTTTGACTAATATAAAGTATGCAGAATTTTAAATTTGTGTGCAGAAATTGTTATTCTTTTTGCACAGAATTTCCCCAGAAGTAATAAGCCAACGTTTCATAATTGTAAACGAAGCATTGGACTATATTATTTAATCATTACTTGCTCATAAACCACTTATGTGTTTTCAGCCCCAAAAGTCACTCAGATAATAGTATTCAAAAAATATACATATGTATCCATTTCAGCAGAATTTGTTCCAAAATGTATTCATCTATATAAGTCCATCAGTGCATCCCTCTGATAAGTTCTGGCTAAGGCTTAGGAAATATAGTGATTTAATGTAGTTATCTTGCATGGCACACATTGATATGCTTAAAACAGTTCAGCTGATTGGTGTAGTTATCTTATTTATATATTTATTTAAAAGGATGCTCAAAACTAGACGACAGCACGGTCAAGCAATATATAGGGGTGGTGTTATTCCTCACCATGTTTATTCATCATCTTCTCGATCTAGTCCAGGGTTTCAGGTTTTAACATGTGATGCATGGATCTGCCCCTTTACTTTCATGGCTGTTCATGTGGTGAGCAGAACCTGATAAGAGTCCCTCTCAGTGTGGTTCTAAAGCGTTGACCTGGAGAAAGTTTCAGATTAAAACAGCATTGCCAGGCTGTAGTCCGTGTGGAATGTCAACTCGAGGTTTCGTCAGTGCAGCAGTGTCTTGTTGGGATGTCTTGCAAATAGCTTCAGTTGACCCTTTGCAATATGACATCATCAAATCTAGTGATCCAGGTAAGTCACACTCAAAGTTGAGTCCTGGAGTTAGGTGTGTTGGCATGGGACACCCAGTAACCACCTCAAATGGATTCAGACTGGTGGGTCCTGGTTGCGGTAGCCCTAATACTAAACAAGACCACTGATGGTACTTCTGGCCTGGGTAAACCAGTTTCTTCTATGGCTTTAGCCAGTCTAGTTTCAATGGTTTTGTTCATTCTTTCAACCTGGCCAGAAGACTGGGGGTGATATGGACAGTGGAGTCTGTGCTTCATGCCCATTGCAGTGATCACTTGTTCAGTTACCTTATTATGAAATTCAGTTCCTTGATCACTGTCAGTGCACTCAGGTACACCCCATCAAGGAATGTATCTGTATCAAATCTGTGCAAAGAGTTATTTTTTGGAGGCTTCAATGTCTGCATTCCTCATTTGGAAAATGTATTTTATTATTCATAAGGAAGTCTAAACCCTGGTAAAAAATTATTGATCAGGAAGATCAAATGTTGGATTTGCCCCCTGAGAGGGGGAACATTCTCACATGTTATATTTCTGTAACGAGGTATGGGATGTACTGAAAATCAACTGAATATGCAATGTGAGCTTTCTATTCAAATTATTTGGAATCAGTTATAATTACAAAAGGTATTTCTGGTTGTAATAAGGAATTGACAGATATTTTACCATCCTTGTTCTTAAAACTCATGCTTAATAACTGGAAAGTATGTTTGGCATACAAATATGAAGTCATTCCAGCTGCAAAATATAATCTTAACCTATAGATTATGTATTCCAGATGCTGTAACTGCAGCGTTTTTGTTGTATCATAGTTAGCATATGTTGTACAATATGGTAGCAGTATCCTCCCAGACAAGGTAATATTATGTTTGCTAAATAGAAATTGTATTAAACCAATTCATGAAACACACACACACACACAAATGTGTCCTTCAGTTGTGGGGCTGCTGCAAGAACTCACAGTCCTCGCATGAGTTCAAATGTGTGCCAGGGACATCTCAGGACGAATAGATTTATTTATTTATTTATTTAACGGTTTTATATACCGAATTTCTTGTAAGAGGTTACAAATCAAAGTGGTTTACATTGTAACAGAAACAGTGCCTCAAAGAGTGCAATTACATAGAACAGAGGAATACAGAACTAGGATCGTGAAACTATTGAACAAACCAGGGTATAAATCAAACTGTGATACAAGGCTAGTAGGGTTATGGTTAGGTTAAGACCATGGTATTGGCAAAGGACCTTGGGATTGGGGCTATAGTAGGACATATAGCGATTCTTCTATATCGAGAGAAGGCAGGTAAGAGTCAATGGATTACTAGTGAGAGATGATGCCTAGATTTTGACTTTGTTCTTTGGTTGCAGCTGAGGCCGCAGTGCGCCCGGGCCCTGACGCGTATCTTCAACATCTCCGACCAGGATAACAACCAGATACTGAGTGACGATGAACTCAACTTCTTCCAGGTGAGCAAGAGCGGGCAGGGAATGTGGGAGAGGTGGGGAAGCTGGAAAAGGAGGAAGGTGATGATGGGGGAGATTAGGGGATCCAGAGGGCCATAAAAAATGCTTCCAGACCCCCGGCTTTCCCCCCTCCCCTGACTCACTCTTGTTTGTCCTGGGAGGCAGAAGTCTTGTTTTGGGAATCCGTTGGCTCCTCAGGCCCTGGAGGATGTGAAGATGGTGGTGTGGAAGAACACAGCTGATGGAGTGCAAGACAACGGCCTGACATTAAATGGTAAGAAGGATGTTGATGTCCTCAGTGACTTCTTACTGGAAAACTAGCCTTATAAAATCATCGTGTATCTTTGTCGCATCTCTTCCTAATTAACTGTTGGAAACCAGGGTTCCAATCCCACCAGGAGCGGCGGTGGGATTGGAACCCTGGTTTCCCTGGTTCACAGCTCGCTGCTCTAACCACTAGGCAGCTATTCCTCTTCCCAAAAATGGCAACTACTGGCCAGGTCAGTGGTGGGGAAATTAATGAAATCGCTGCTAAAGAGAAGGAATGTTTTTAATATTTGGAATCCAGTGGGCTCTGAGGCAGCATGGATTTGCCAGGGGGAAGTCACATCAAACAGATCCAGTCCCTTTCTTTGACTGGGAGATGAGGAGAAATGCTTGACCATGATCCCTTTAGATTTCAGAATTTAACATTGCCTACCCATCCCCGCTCCACAGGAGACTTGTAGCTAAGCTGGCCGTCATAAGGAAGTGGCGTGGAGGGGAAATAATGTGAGAAACTGGGTTAGAGCGAAAGGCAACAGCGTAGTGCTCAAGAGGCTGGCAGCTAAAATTCATTGCAGAAGCTTCTCATAAAGCCAGGGCCTTCCAGCTCACCGACATGTTCTGCCCCTATGTACTAGTCACCAGTTTTTCCTTCTTAGAAACACACAAATTTTTTTTTTATTTAAAATCATTTATTAATCGCTTTCCAGATCAAATCTTCCAAAGCGCGATTTACAGCACAAATTTTAAAACAATCAGATAACAATCACCCATAAATAAAAAAAAAAAAACAAAACAAAACCTAAAATTAAAACATCATTATCTAAACTGTATATATGTTTACCTGGCTAAAACTTTCACTTTAGCCCCTGCTGCTCTACCCGCTTCCCTAGGGTGATTCCCACAGTCTTTCAGGCCTTCTGGCTGGCTGCAGGGCTACAAAGGAAACCCACGATGAATTGACCCCCATGCATTCACAGACGTCATCCCTCCTCTCAAGAGGCCCACGAACAGCACCTCTGCAGTGTGCCCCCACACCTCACTGGCATCCAAAAAAAACAAGATGCAAACTTGGTATCTTATTCCACAGCACTGTGGCCAGAGTACAGGGCTGAGCCTTGCAATTGCTCTCTTTAAAAAAAAACCAAAAAAAACCCGAAGTTCCCTTCCTCCAATGCACTCTCCTAGGAGGCTGAATCCACCCCCTTGAACACTGAATGTTGGGGTGCATGAGTAATTCAAAGGTTCCTTCCTGACAGTGTGCCCCATGAGCTGGAGGGTCAGTGCAGCACTGAGTGGAGAGAACTCCAGGCGCATGAGATCGGCTTCCTGCACTTCTTTCTGTTTTGGGATTTTGTGTAAATGACTGTGTCTTTGTGTGCATCTCTGTATAACTAGACTTGGATAAGCAAAGCATCATTCCTTTCCCTCTGTCCCCTGCAGTAGCTGTCATGTTTTGTGCCAGAGCTGTGTCCATCTGTGCCGTGACTGCATCCATAGATCACGTTAAGAGTTATGTGTTATGCATGGAAGTGGGCTTGCAGCCCTGGGGATCTGGCTGGCCCTCTCGGTGCTTGTGTTGAGGTATAAAAGCCAGTAACTGTCTCTCTTCTGTGGTCACAGGCTTCCTGTTCTTGAATACACTATTCATCCAGCGGGGACGGCATGAGACCACCTGGACCATCCTGCGCCGCTTCGGGTACAATGACATTTTGGAGCTGACGGACGATTACCTCTACCCACCGTAGGTATCTGTGGGGCAGGCCACAAGCACGACGTTGATTCTCACCTGTTTCCAAATACAGAGACTAACTGGTCATCCAGCATCTCAGCCAGTTTTGTCTGCACATGCACAGTTTAACATTTCATTTGGTCTGGCACCTGCAGTCACAACTGTCTTATTCTTCTGTTCATCCTTCTTGGCATGGCCTCCTTCGTGTCTGGCTTTTGTCAGGGAGAACTCCTACGCAGCTGTATGAATGTTTGTTAACACATTTATGGCAGGTGGATGCCATAACGAGAGTGGGGGATAACTCTATCGAGCTCATTGGCTGGCACCTCGCCGTCCCGTATGTGCAGTGCCGGGCTTCGCTCTTCCCCGGGAGCTGGGAGTGCTGTGTCAACCAGGCTCCCCAGCCTGAGGAGCCGGGATCTGAACCGTGAAAGGGCCTATTCGTGTTTTCCTAAAACGGAGAAACCCCGTCAACCGATTGGTTTCCTACTCGTGATTCGCTTAACACAAACTCTGGTCGAATCGGCGCAAGGACCCGGGTTAGATTCTGGACCCAGCTCCCGATGCGTGGGCTGGGGACGCTGCAGAGAAGGCGTCACAGTTCCTGGCAGGGTTATCCCGGCTGTCTTGTGTCGGGCTCTGCAGAGCGCCACGGTGCATGCCTCTCAGTCGAGGGCCGTCGCTGAGGCAACCAGCCTGGGGTTGAGGGAATGAGCGGAACAAAGAGGAAACTGCTAATAAAACCTGCAAATGAAAGCCGTGTTTGCCTCTCAGGGCTGCTAAGCCCGCGTGGCCCAGCACCAGGCAGCAGGAAACTAACGAACAAACAGAGAATTTTAGAAAATGACAGAAAATGGAATAGGTTCTTGACATCATCACTATTTTTGGCAGAATCTTAAGTTTTACACACAAAGGAGGAAGAGGATGATCTTTGCTGCAATAAGGGAGGAGACTTCTCTATCTGAAACAAAAAACTCCAAAGCACCCAGGGGAGATCTGAGTGCCAGGAGAGGAGGAGAAGGGAGATGGGAGGTCCCACAGGATATTTTCCTGACTTCTGCTGGTCAGCTTTATCCACATTTATTTTTAAAACGCTGAATAACGTTAGAAAAAGAGGCCTCTGTTTCCCAGTAAATACCCAGATCAGTCCAGACTCCCGGGTTTTGCCTCCCTTCCAGCAGATGGAGACAGAGAACGTTTTGCAGCCACTGCCATATAACCTGGTGGGCCACCTGCAGTCCCTCAGTATTTCTCTGTCTCCTGCAGATGAAGGAGGTGCAAAACCTGCAGTTCTGTACCTGAGATTTAAAAAAAAAAAAAAAAAGTTTTGAATTAGGAACAATTAGAGAAGAAGATTATCCTCCCAGGAAGTTGGCAGGTCCTGGTGGGACCATCCCTCCTGGTTGCAGGGCAGGACAAGCAGAGATTGGGGACCCTAATTTGCTCGCTGAATCACGCCTGAAGCGAAAGCCGGTGGTCCAGTTCCCTCACCTGAAGGAGAATTGAAGGAAGCCTCTGCCACTCTTCATTCAGAGACGTGAACGTTTTGTTCTCTATCGTAAAGTTTTTGAAAAAAAGAAAAACAAAGAACGGAATGAAACAGGGGCTTATTTTTCCTTCGGCTCTCCCTATCAGTGATGGCAGAGGGAGGTAAGCCATTTAGGGGTTCTTCCGTCATTGTGGCTCTCCCAGTGCCTTCACCTCTCTGAGCGTATGCTGCGCGGTCGGGGTCAAGCCGAGCCATGCCGTGCAGGTGTCCCCGCATCACGTGGGGAGCACAGCTCGCGTCTGTCTCGAGTCGAACGATGTTCCTGATGCCTCTCCAGTGGGGAGGGCAATATTGTGTTGGGGGATGCGGCAGCATCTTCGAGGCAGAGTGGGCCTGGTAGGTCACTGGCTGCGATAGGGGAGGCTGCTGATTCGTTCCCAGTAAGCGTGGGAACAGTGGCCATTTTGAAAACCTTTTTGTCTGCTGGGGAAAGGGTGGGCAGGTAGGGGATCTCCCTTCAGCGGATTCCAGCCTCAAGGAAGCCCTTGGGACCCAGGAGGGGCAGTCGGAGAAGGAGCCAGATCTTCTGGAAGAGAATTTTCGTGATTCCTCTCCTTTCTCATCGGAATTTATTCTTTTGATGCACAAAGCCTTTGTGGCCCGGAGGGCCATGGAACAGTGCTCCCCCAAGCGGAGGATTACAAAAGCTCCACCTAGAAAGAGACCCAAGGTTTCGGGGATCCTCAGGGGCCAAAAGGATTCAGAGAGTCCTTAGTCCAACTGCGCCATGGGCCGCCGATGAGAGTTCCTCCGAGGAGTCCGAACGTAGGTTGCCGTCTGAGGATGGTTCTTCTGGCACTAGTTCACCCAGGAATGGGCAAGATCTGGATGAGGAATTGGGGAAGGGTCCCATCCATGGAGGGGACGATCCCAAAGTAGTTCACCTGTTTCAAAAGGAGGAACTTGGACCCATTATTCCGCATGCCCTGGTGGGGGTTAGGCATACCAGTTCCGCAGGAGGAGTCTGACCAGGAGACAGTGGATCCGGTCATGGCTGGCTTACGTGATCCAACCAGGACTTTCTTTTTTCATAAGTCTGTCAAACAGTTGATGGTCAAGGACTGGGGTACTGTGGAGACTGACCATAAAGTTAGCAGAGCCATGGATAAGCTCTATCCCTTGCCCAAAGACACTGTAAGTCTTAAGGGGTCCAAAGGTGGATGCCTCTGTCTCAGCAGTTACGAAATGGACCACCATTCCAGTAGTTGGTGCGACAGCTCTGATGGATTTGCAGAACAGGACGCTCGAGGATCACCTTAAGAATATTTTTTTAGGAGTCTGCTCTTGGCATCCATGCTGCAATGAGCAGCAGTTTTATGTTTCGGACTGGGCTGAGATGGGTACAGCAGTTACAGGATAACAAAGATTTGTTACCCCAGGATACTAAGCAGGCGGAACACTTGGAGGCTGCGGTCGCCTATGGAGCCGATGCATTCTATGACCTCTTTTCGCACTTCTTCCAGGACGATGATGTCCACGGTCTTGTCCAGGAGGCTTCTTTGGTTGCAGAACTGGTCGTGGATGTTTCGTTGAAGGCATTGCCTTTTTAAGGGCAAGCTTCTGATAAAGCATTTGGGAGATAAAGTGCAAAAGCTATCAGAGGACAAGCCCAAAGGATCCAAAGGTTTTCTTGGGCACTCCTGATTTTGGGGGCAAAGGCATTTCCGTCAGATCCTGGCACTGGCCAAAGGCAGACCTCAGAGAGGTTGCAGTCCTGGAATCAGTCATTTCGTGGACGTAGGGCAAAGAGAGAGGGCTCCGGCCAAGGTAGTGGTGGAGCCAAGCCTGTGCAATGAGGCGAGCCGGCCCACTCCTCAGTTCCTCTCATCATGGGGCGTTTGTCTCAATTTTACAAGAAGCGGGTCAAGATCACATTGGACCAGTGGGTTCTAAGCATGATAGGACAAGGCTACGCTTTAGAATTTGCTCGGCCACTAAGAAGCCTATTCATGATATCAACTTGTGCCTCGGTGGAAAAGAAGCTGGTCGTGCAGCAGATCATCCAATGACTGCGAATGCTGGGAGCCATTATTCCCAACCCCCAGGAGGAGCAAGAGACGGGACATTATTCTATTTATTTTGTGGTACCAAAAAAAGAAAGAACCTTTCGTCCAATTCTGGATTTAAAAAAGGTGAACATAGTTCTCAAAGTTCTCCGTTTTCAGATGGAGACTCTGCGGTCTGACATAGCAGCGGTATGAAGCGGGGAGTTCTTGGCGTCCTTGGATCTAACAGAAGCATACATACACATAGGGATCCATCCAGATCATCAGAGGTATCTCCAGTTTATGATCCTCGAGAGGCATTTTCAATTTTGTGTTCTCCCGTTCGGGCTTGCAACGGCCCTGAGGATCTTCACCAAGGTGATGGTGGGAGGCAGCCCTCAGAAAGGAGGATGTGCTGGTTCACCCATGCCTGGACGTCTGGCTCATCCAAGCGAAGTCAGCTTTTCCTCTGTTGGATTCTTCCGCACCTCATGCGAGAGAGCTTAAGCTTTAGGACATGCGGAGGGTGGTGTTGCAATATCTTAAGGTAACGAATGACTTTAGGATGTCAGATCACCTCATTGTTTGGTGGAGCGGGCCAAGAAGAGGTTTTCATGCATCTAAGGCTACGATTGCGTGATGGCTCAAAGAGGCTATTGGGTCGAAGTACATAGCCCATTCCATGTGATCCCAGGCAGCCTCGTGGGCAGAGGCACAGCTGGTTTCGCCGCAGGAAATTTGCAGGGCAGCGACTTGGAAGTTGCGGCATACTTTTGCGAAGCACTATCATCTGGATGTAGGGGATCCGGAGTCCTGGTCTTTTGGCAAGAGTGTTTTGCGAGCGGGACTCTCCAGGTCCCACCCTAAATAGGGAGCTTTGGTACATCCCAGGAGTCTAGACAGATCTGGGTACATACAAGGGAAGGAAAATTGGTTCTTACCTGCTAATTTTCGTTTCTGTAGTACCACGGATCAGTCCTGAACCTGCCCGATCTGTGGAGGGAGAGAGTCGTCCGCTCATCTGATTTTATTGGTATATGGATTTTCATGGTATGGGATACAGACTTGATATAAAAGTTTGTTTTATTGGTTGCTGTTTTTACAGTTTTTATGCTTGGGTACAGGTCAATACTGAGGAACTGCAGGTGGCACATGTGATTATGTAGCAGTGTCAGTAAAACTTTCTCTGTCTCCATCTGCTGGCAGGGAGACAAAACCTAGGAATCTGGACTGATCCGTGGTACTACAGGATGAAAATTAGCAATTAAGAACCAATTTTCCTTAAATCAGGTCCTTAGGTGCCGAAATTTAGCTTCTCAGCTTTTTTTGAATATCAGCTCACAAATTAATTGTTCATTGACTTTTTAAAAATTGTTTTTGAAGTAGTTTCATGGTGTGCCCCTTAGACCTAGTACTATTGAAAAGGATAAATAACCATCCCCTCTTTGTCTGTTCCACCCCATTCATGAATTTGTAAACCTCTATCATATTCCCTCTGTCACCTCATCTCCACACTGATGAGTGTCCTGTTTAACCTTTCTTCATATGGGAAACTCTTTTATTCCCATTATCATTTTTGTTGCCCTTCTCTGCGCCTTTTCTAGTTCTGCTGTGACCTCAGTCACAGGGTCATTGACCTCGCAGCCTGTTCCTCCTGTGGCATCTGTAGAGTTGGTAACCTCATGGCACGTTCATGCTGTGAACGCAGTGGCGGGATCCGTGATTTCACAGCATGATCCTGCTGTGACTTCAGCTGCAGGGATGAATGAGCTCGTGGCATGTTCTGTTCTGAGGGCCACAGGATCAGTGGCCTCATAGCATGTTCCAGCATGACTTCAGTTGCAGGGTTCTTGACTTCACCACCCTCTGCAGGATCCCTCTGTATGAGGGAGGGGAATACACGTAGCAAAGAAAAGAAAGGACAAGAAGGTTGAGTTGAACAGCTATTGGGGGAGAGGAGCCGTGGCTGATGACTTTATTCCTAAATTCCAGATTACTGATACGACGTCTTCATTTCCTCCCCTCTCTCTCTCTCTCCTGTCCTTTGCAGGCTCCGTGTGCGCCACAACTGCTCCACGGAGCTCAATCACTTTGGACATCAGTTCCTGCAGAGAATCTTCGAGAAACATGACATGGTGAGTGGTGGCAGTTTAGTTCCTGAATTAAACAGGCAGCCTCCACGGGATGCCGCTGCCACATGAGAGACATCCCAGGTCTTGTCAGGGCCCCCAGTGCTGCCGTGCTTGGCCTCCCACCACTGAAAGGCACTGGGCACTGTCAGACTCGGGAGGACGTGGGAGGTTGCCTCTCTTATTCTCATACCCCCCTCCCCCCCCAGGCTCGATCACTTCCATGTTTCCCTGGGTCCATATCTATTCACATTCACAGATGGCAGAGCATGGGTGGATCGTGTGCTGTTGCTGCAAGGACCTAGGCCGGAACGGTTGCCAGCGCAAACCCAGGCCATCTTTTTTTATTTTTTGTGGTGGAGCAGAGAGCCAAGCGCCTGCTTGCCAAGAAAAGAGATTAAATGTTAGCATGCCAGTCGCCAGTGTGAGTGTTCACTAACCACCCCCTCCAGCCTAGGCTGCAGTCACTGTTTGTGTTCTCTCCTCTTTCTTTGCCTCACTAGCCCTCTTCCAAGCCCCCAGCTCTTTTCTGTCCTGATTTCCATGCGAGTCCTTTCTTTGTCCCCCTCCCCCTCTTGTTTCTCTCTGCTCTTCACGCCCATGCTACAGTTCATCAGCTGTTTCTCTGTGGTCTCCACCCTTTCTTTTAAATTGTCTTCCTCTCTTCCTGCCCTCTGTCCATTTTTCTCTCCTGTTCACCTTTCTCTCCTCCTTCAGCCCATGCTCATTCACCATCTCCGTGTGTTTCTGCATGCAGGACAAAGACGGCGCCCTCTCCCCCTCCGAGCTTCAGAGTCTCTTCAGCGTGTTCCCCTACACCCCCTGGGGCCCGGAGCTGTACCGCACTGTGTGCACCTCTGATAATGGTCTGCTTTCTCTGCATGGATACCTCTGCCAGTGGACGTAAGCTTGCTCACCCGCACTCTGCCCCCCTTACAGCTCTTCAGTCAGACACTGGACAAGTCCCTTCCTTGTGGTCTGTAATGCTCCATTTTCCTCCTTATTCCCTGTGCAGGCTGGTGGCATATTTGGATGTCCATCATTGTCTGGAATACCTGGGGTACCTTGGCTATCCCATCCTTTCGGATCAGGACTCTCAGACGCAGGCCATCACAGGTAAGTGAGTCCCAAAGCATGCTCATGCATTCATAGATGATACACACACTCTCGCACTGTCTCTCTTCCTCTCTGATCGGGATTCTCAGACGGAGGCCATCATGGGTGGCTAAGTTCCACTTCAGTAACGGAAATCTCTGGATTTTAGGTTTGTGAGCAGGGGCTTGCATAGTCTAATATGTAATTTTGCTGTTTAAGAACATGAAGGGGTGACTTTTGAGTAGCCCACACTGCAAGTGTGCATGCACCTGGTAGTTAATGTTCAAAGGGAAATTAAGTTGTCTCCCTTCAGAAAATTCCCTACAAGGCACACATGCACACAGCAACGACATTTGTGCAGGTGACCACTCTGAGCAAAACAGTGTACACACATTTGAAAATGCACTTCGGCATAATCTGTTTTGCTTCCCTTACCTAAACGTGCCCCTGGAATTGTCTCTCTTTAATCCAGTTAAAAGTACCGGCAGCCTGTGCATGCTGTTAGCTGTGCTTAGGGGGACTCTTTTCTACCTGTCTACATCCCTCTGACAATTGTCCTCCGAGTGTTCAGTAAGAAGACAAGGTTTGAAGTGAAAGCTGGATACCTAATGCTTTCAGGTTCTGCTCTACCAGTCAGGAGACATACTCTCAAACTGGTTCCCAGATCTATCATGTTGACTCCACAGTGTCAGGTTTTCAGGAGATCCACAATGAAGGAGAGATATTTGCATACTCTGGAGACCCAGTCTGTGCAAATTTATTGTATGCATATTCATTGTGTCCAACCTATAAACCTGGCTGAGTGTGGGATCACCAGGATGGTTTTTGGGAAGCTGTGCACTAAGGTGAGAAACACACTGAGTCTAGAGTTCATTTAGCGCATACGGTCTGTGGTAGGCTTACTGTCTCTCAGGGGCCCACTAATTATACAGACACTCTCATGCAGCTGCTGAAAATAAGTATTCACTCATGCATGCACACACTGTCCTCCTCAAGCAGGGCCCTGCAACACCGTGCCAGAGCCTCCCTCCCCTACTAGCACAGTGAGCCGTGAGCCACCTGACCACCTTCATCCCAGTACTTTTCTCAGCCAGAGCATCTAAAATTTAAAAAAAAAATATATATATATATATAGTGTCATGCAGGATGAGCTGCTTCTGGGGATCTTCACATTTCACATCTTTTTGAGTGGTTCTATCCCAGGAGTATCTTGGAAACAGGTTGTAACAGTCCAGGGACACTTTCAGACCCTGCAGTGGGGGCCCCCCCACACTCACAGCTGATTTGTTTTCTCGCCGCAGTCACCCGAGAAAAGCGAATCGACCTGGAGAAGGGACAGACCCAGCGCAACGTCTTCCTGTGTAAGGTGATCGGGCCCCGCGGCACCGGCAAATCGGCTTTCCTGCAGGCATTTCTTGGGAGGAACATGGGGGTAAGTCCCAGACCAGCAGCTCCTGATTAGGGACTCGGCTTGGAACTGTTTTGCTGTCTCTGCATGGAGGGTGGAGGTCAGGAATCGGTCCCCTGTGCGCCCTTTCCCCACCTCTGTCTTATTTCTTGTCCTGTGGCAGGCGCAGAGGAATCTTCCCGGGGATCTGTCGTTCTACGCCGTGAACACTGTGCAAGTCGCTGGCCAGGAGAAATATTTAATAGTGAGTACGCTGTTTGGTCACTCGGGTAGATAGTCAAAGGATTTTTTTTTCCCGGGAACTTAGTGAGTTACCCAGACACAAACCTGAGATTTGTAAATTCCCACCTCTCCCTCTCCCCCCAGCTCCACCCAGCTCCCCAAAATTTAGCCGGATGAATAGAGCAGTGACGGAGGTGTTCCAGGGACGTGATTACGTTTTAGCCAGTGGGTGTTGATATGCAGCACTACCCAGCTAGAGTTAGGCAGAAAAATATCCATCCTAAAGTAACCCAGCTAACTCTAATCGCCTTTACTCATGGAATGCATGCCCGGCTGTTCCGCTGAATATATACAGGTAGTAATCCGGATAACTCTCCTGCTCACTGGCCTACCTCAGAAGAGACAGGCAGTCAGAGACGTCTCACTCTCGGATCATAGAAGAGCAGGCAGGGAGATCTTTTCCTGAGCATGCAGGTCACCCAAGAGGCAGGCAGCAGCAAGGATTTTCCTCTTTCTCTCTCTCTCTGAGCACGTTGCAAAGGAGACAGGCAGCTAGGAGACATGTCTGTTTGAGTGGGCAAATCACAAAAGAGAGAGACAGGCAGTGACATCTGTCTTTGAGCTTGGGGGATCTTAGAGGAGAAAGTCCATCCAGTGTACTTTCCAGCTGCTGCCACAGTTAGAGAGAAATCTTAATTCTGATCCCATTTGTTCTAAAGTTGTATATTTATTAACTCTGAATAAAAGCTGTACTGTTACCTGGGCCTACAACTGCATTAAATTAACTAGGATGTAATAGGATTATTTCATCTGTTTTCTATGGTGCAGCTGTAGTCGGGCTCAGGTGCTGGCATAGATTTTAATGTGATTATTAAACCAGTGTTAGCAGTCTGAAGATTTCTCTCTCTGTAATTAGTCAGTTGGAGGAGACGTGCACAAAGTTTATGTTGAGTGACTTAGTCCTGTTGGATGATTGCATTAAGCTGCTGTTTTGCTCCTGTAAGAACATAAGAAGCGCCACGCTGAGCAGATGAAGGTCCGTCAAGCCCAGCATCCTGTCTCCAACAGTGGCCAGTCCAGGTCACAAGTACGCAACAGATCCCCAATAGTTGATCTGTTTCTTGTATCACACTACCGAGAATAAGTGCTGGCTTTCCCAAATCTGCCTGGCTAATAATTGTTTTTGGACTTTTCCTTCAAGACCTTGTCCAATCCTTTTTTGAATCCCACTATCGGGTCGATACAGTAAAAGTCGCGGCGCGCACAGGCCACTCTCCTGTGCGTGCGATTTAGTATCGGCCCGCATGCAAATGAGGGCCTCGCAGGCTCGCCACAACAGTTGCCTACATCAACCGCCAGGGAGGAACCAGAAGCCAACAGGTGTCCCCGGAGATAGACCCCCCCCTCATGGCGTGGGCGGAAACAAACCTGCAAGGGATCTCAGCCTCCCACATCGCGGGAAAAGACAATGTTTCTGCGGACTACCTCAGCAGAGAGAGCCTAGACCTAGGGGAATGGACACGGTCGACCACAGCCTTCCAGCTGATAGTAAACCGCTGGGGAACCCCAGCCATGGATCTACTGGCAACCTTGTCCAACACCCAAGTTCCCAAGGTCTTCAGCCGCATATGAGAGCCACAATCCTGGGGAATCGACGCCCTCGTCCAGACCTGGTCACAGGAAGACCTGCTATACGCTTTTCCCCCATGGCCACTACTGGGCAGGATCATCCGCAAGATAGAACACCACACAGGTCTAGTACTTCTAGTGGCCCCGGACTGGCCAAGAAGGTCATGGTACGCAGACATGCAAAGACGTCTTGCGGGGAACCCTCTGTGCCTACCTCCACACAGAGACCATCCCCAGCAAGGACCGATCCTCCACGAAGACCCGACACGATTCTCTCTTACGGTCTGGCCCTTGAGAGGACTCACCTGAAGAACAGCGGATTCTCTAAGGCAGTGATTGACACTTGCTTCGAGCATGCAAGTTCTCCACATCACTAGCTTACATACGAATATGGAGAGTATTCGAAGCCTGGTGTGAGGACCGTGAGATCCTTCCGCGGACTGTCAAAATTCCCATGATCCTGGAATTTCTGCAGGATGGCTTGAAGAATGGGTTGTCTCTCAACTCCCTCAAGGTTGAGGTGGCCGCGCTGGCCTGCTTCAGAGCCAAAGTGGACGGCATCAGTCTATCAAACCATCCAGATGTTTCCCGCTTCCTGAGAGGGGTCAAACAAATCCGACTTCCGGTGCCCTTATGGAATCCCAATCTAGTACTAGACTTCCTAGCGGGAACTTCCTTCAAGCACTATCCTGTTGGGAACCGTTCCTCAGGTTCACACCAGGAGCCATAAAGCTATGCACGGTACCCTCCTTCCTACCGAAAGTGGTTTCTCAGTTTCATCCAAACTAAACCATCTCGCTGCCATCTCCAGATGAACATAAGGACGCGGAAGACTCACGCCTTCTTCATCATCATCAGATTCCTAGTCCGATACCTGGAAAGATCGGAATCTGTGCGAAAGATGGACCACCTATTCGTCCTTCACAGCGGGAAGAAACAGGGGGAAGCGGCCTCACGGGCAACCATAGGCCACTGGATCAAAGAAGTAATCAAGGCAGCCTATGTAGAGGCAGGGAAGTCCCCACCTCTGCAAGTCAAGGCCCATTCAACAAGGGCCCAGGCAGTGTCCTGGGTGGAAACCAAGCTGCTGTCGCCCGCCAAGATCTGGCGGGCGATGACATGGTCCTCCATACACACCTTCTCCAGGTTATACCGCCTGGATGTCCAAGCCCAGGAGGACACAACCTTTGCAAGGGCAGTATTATGTGGGCCACGGGCAGCCTCCCACCCTGCTTGGGGAGTAGCTTTTGTACATCCCATTGGTCCTGAATCTATCTGGCTACATGCTAGGAAATGGAAAAATTACTTACCTGATAATTTCGTTTTCCTTAGTGTAGACATATGGACTCAGCACCCCGCCCAAGACTGCCCCAGAATCCAGGAACCTTGGGTGACAAACCCCGAGAACAAGACAAACACGGGCAAGCCAGGTATTACCCCTAGTTCTAGGCACCCATAGATGCCGGGTGTCGGCGTTATTCGGTTGAGTGCACTGGCAGTCTCCAATTGGAAATCAGTTGAACCAGTCCTAGTTAAGTTATTCAAGTTAACCAAGTTAATCAAGTTATTAAAGCACACATATATCCACAATTGCTTTTCGAGGAGAATACTGAAGAGCTGAGCTTCCTGCACCGGTATATGTAGGCTAACGTCAGCTTTGAAATCTGACTCCACCTCCCTTCTGCTATCAGGAGTACACTTGACCCATTGGTCCTGAGTCCATCTGTCTACACTAAGGAAAACAAAATTATCAGGTAAGTAATTTCTCCAATTTCAGTCATGTCCTCTCTCAGTCGTCTCTTCTCCAAGCTAAAGAGCCCTAATCTGTTTAGCCTTTCTCCATAAGGAAACTTTACTATCCCCTTTATCATTTTTGTCACCCTTCTCTGTGCCTTTTCTCTGTCCGCTATATCTTTTTGAGATGGGGCGATCAGAACTGCACACAATACTCAAAAGTGCAATCCCGCCAAGAATCTATACAAAGGCATTATGATATTTTCAGTTTTCTTCTCTATTTCTTGCCAAATAATTCCTAACATTCTATCTTCCTTTTTTTTTTCCCTTTTATTAATTTAGAATATTTATACCAAGAACACTTGATAAACAGAAAAAGATACCATATAAGATATAACACCAAGAAATAAAAACAGCAAAAGCTTAACATATGGTTATCCAGTATTTAGACCAAATAGTGGGGCTAATTATACAAAAAATATTTTATAAAAGAAAAAAGGAGTTGAAAACAGATGATAGAAAAATATGTATACTACGCATAATTATTAGTTGGCAAGCTTAGAGAAATAGAAATTTCAGACATAGCTCTGTTCTATAAAACCCTTCCAATTGCTCTGGATCAAGAAAAACATATCTAGCAGAGCCAAGTTTTACCGCACATTTACAGGGAAATTGAAGAAGAAACGAAGCTCCCAAAGCACGCACTCTTGATATTTTAAGCAAAAACATTCCACGCCTCAGTTGGGTGGCCCTAGAGACGACAGGAAATAAATACATTTTCCCATAAAGAAACATATTATTTTTAAACTTAAAGAACATCTGTGAAGTCCAATTCCTATCTGCTTCTAAAGCACAGGTTACCAATAACGTAGCCCTAGAACTAACATCATAAGAACATGCCATATTGGGTCAGACCAAGGGTCCATCAAGCCCAGCATCCTGTTTCCAACAGTGGCCAATCCAGGCTACAAGAACCTGGCAAGTACCCAAAAACTAAGTCTATTCCATGCTACCATTGCTAGTAATAGCAGTGGCTATTTTCTAAGTCAACTTAATTAATAGCAGGTAATGGACTTCTCCTCCAAGAATTTATCCAATCCTTTTTTAATCTGAGACCGTTGCAAAATTTTGTTTAAATTCAAGGCTCCGCCAGGGTTTTCAACAGATACAAGAGCACTAGCAATTTGCTTCCTTAAGACATTAATGGAAAGATAAATAGCTGTGACAATAGATGGTATAGAATTTGGGGAAACCTTCAAGTGATCAACACAAAATTTCCTTAACATGACAATCGATGAAAGGGCAGAGGATTTAGGAAAGTTTAATCTTCTTAAATTAGATCTTCTAGAATAATTTTCTGAATTTTCCATCATACAATTTAATACTTCCCTTTCTTTAATTCTAACAGACTGAGTATCCCTAATAACCTTAAGTTGATCTTCAAGCCCAGAAACCTTATTATCATAATTATTGACTCGTCCTTGTAGTTCCCTGAATTTGAGAATGGATTGATCGATTCTGTCTGACAAAGATTTCTCAGGACCTTTTATGGCAGCCAACACTACCTCCACGCTAGTAGTGGGTAAAACTTGTGAGATGCCACTGCTCTGTTAGTAGATGAACCAACAGAGTCTAAAGGGACCGAAACAAGCACATCAAGGGACCCAGTTCTAAGGTCATCTGTGGCCACCAAAATGCGTGCAGGTTCAGTCAAGGTCTCTGATATAACAGGAGGGGAGCACAGATCCGGGTTTAAGGTCACAACTGATCCTTCCACAGCGGCATTAGTACTGCCCCGACACAAGCATCAGTTGCACCACTCCTCAAGGTTAGGTCATCGAAGGAGGGACCACTTTCCGCATTGGGATGGGTGTGAGGGATCCCTTCATTTTCTTACCCATCTGAAGTTTGTCAGAAGAAAAACAGAGAGATTCACATGCTGTCACAGTCGCACAACAATTCTCCCAAAAATTTCCCAAAGAGGCACGCGGCTTTGGCTGTGCGTCTCAGCACTCCGGAATTGAAAGAGGAGACAGGGCCTTCCCTGGTTGACGTCAGGCACCGAGCTGGAACCGACCCAATGTTTGAGCACAAGAGCTCTGCGCAGGTAAGTTGGTCCTCTCTACGAGCCCCTTCTTATTTGCCTTTTTTTGACCATTGCCGCACATTGAGCCGAAGATTCCAAGGCATTGTCCACAGGTATCATCTGAGGTCCTTTTCCTCGGTGGTGACTCCTAACACGGAACCCAGCATTATGCACCAATACTTGGGATTATTTTTCCCTGTGCATTACTTTGCACTTGTTGACATTAAATTGCCTCTGCCGTTTAGATGCCCAGTCTCCTACTTTCACAAGGCCTGTCTACAGTTCCTCACCATCTGCTGCTGTTTTTAATGATTCAAAACAATTTTGTGTCATGTGCAAATGTGATCACCTCACTTGCTGTTCCTTTCTCCAGACCATTTATGAATATGCTAAGAGGCACAGGTCCCCGTACAGACCGCAGAGATATAGGATCACGGCAGCTGCAGAGTGTAGTGCAGAAACTGGAAGGGAAAGGCGAGCATTTTGCACTGCCAAGCAGAAAAACTGAATTTGATTCCTGGCTGAGGTTCCTGCTCATCACCTCCGACCAACTAATATTGCCTGCCTCCGACTGGGGAAACTTGAGACAAGCGCAATACTGCTCTTACAGTGACCCCTGTTGATCAGACAGTTAACTGCATTGAATGCAGCCTCTAAGAGGTGGGGAGGGGGGGGAGGTAATTTCCTTTCCGTGTACTCACATGTAGAAGGCTGCTGCTGCTGCTGCAGTCGAGAAATTAGGCAAGACACCAGAGGCCTTGCGTGATAGCTTGGAAATATTTATTTCCCTGTACGTACCAGGATCAGTCCAGGACACCTGGGTTGTGACTCCGCACCAGTAGATGGAGACAGACTAAAGCTTGTGGGCGGAGCCATATATGCCCCTGTGCCAGTCACAGCCCCTCAGTCTTACTCTGTCTCCAGTAGATGGTGCAGGTCTGGTCACAGCCCTGCCTGACCTGATTCTGGTGGTTAGTCAGGTTTTGAATTTTGGGCTAGTTTTTGTTAGGCCTAGTTGTTTTATGCTAAATTGGGGTTTTGTTTTTCTTTTAATCCTTCGTCCCGGGTGCCCTGCCTCCCAGGGGGGTTGAGAGGTCCTGAGGGGACTACCCTCCCCCGGTTGAGGCCGCTGCCAGGGTCGAGGACCCGGCTGGTCTAGTGGCAGCGTCAGGGGTGACACCGGGGAGCCCGGTTCACTCACCCCTGCAGGACTAGGGCTCCAGGACCCGGGACAGCGGCATCAGCGTTTACAAAAAAAAAAAAAAAAAAATTGTTTCTGTTTTATTTTGTTGCGGCCGGCTTTCCGTTGCTTAGGCGTCGTCGCTGCTCCTTCGTTTTTCATGCCGGGGGGCGCCGCTGGCAGGGGGGAAGGTCGCCAAATTCATTTTTATTAATTTTGACGCGCGCCTCAGTTTTTTCTTCCCGCGGTCGCCGGCATGCCGCGCGGTTCTCCCTGCAAGGCCTGCGGATCGGCGCGCACGCGTTTGTCCCGGGAGGGCCTCTGCTCGGCCTGCGTCCCGGGCGGTGAAGGAACGTCCGGGACATCGCGAGGGGCTCGGGCCCGGAGCGCGCGTTCGCCGCCGCGAGGGGTAGGCCAATTAGATAGGCCTCAGGACATGTTCCCGCTCAGCGCGGGAGTGGCAGCCATTTTGGCCACCGGCAGGGAATTCACGCGGACCGCGTCGGGCGATTCCGCTCTAACTCCCGTGTTTTCCCCGCAGCGGGGCGCGGCGGGAGGGGTCGTCGCGGAGGGGCTTCGGCCCCGGGGGGATTCCGGGGCCGATTCGTCTGACTCGGGTTCGTTTTCAGAGGATTTATGCGGTTTTGCTGCGCAAGGTACTTAAATACAAGCGTAGCACGCGCTCCCGAGGGGGGGGGCTCTGAGGAGGGCCCCCACCAGGCCCCACCAAGTAAGCACAAGGCGAAAAAGACCACGGTGCGCGCCCGGGAGCCCTCGCAAGGGATACAGCGGCCCCGGGGCGTACCTCAGGAGTCAGATTCCGAAGATTCCTCCACGGTGGATACTGCTGATCTCGAAGAGCCCCCGAGGGGGGCCGAGGCGACGGGGGCGGATGACGCCGCCCAGCCCGTCGCGGGAAAAGGCACACAGGCGGCGGAGGGGGATGACCCCAAGGTAGTCCGCCTGTTCCGCAGAGAGGAGCTATCGCCACTCATCCCGGCCATCCTCCAGGAGCTGGGGATAGAGGCTCCACCCGTGGTGGTCCGCCAGGAGGCCAATATGGATCCAGTTCTGCTAGGTCTCACGGGACCGGCGGTGGTTTTTCCTTTTCATTTTTTTCTTCGACAGATATATTTTTCCGGGAGTTGGATACCCCGTAGTTAGGGTTGAAAGTCAGCAAAGCCATGGATAAGCTCTACCCGCTCCCGGAGGAGGCGCTGGAGCTTCTTCTACTTCCAAAGGTGGATTCAGCGGTCTCCGCGGTGACGAAAAGGTCCACTATCCCGGTCACGGGGGCGGCGGCCCTTCGGGATATACAATACAGGAAGCTAGAGGTGCAGCTCAAGAAGATATTTGAGGTATCCGCCCTAGGGGTGCGGACCGCAATCTGCACTAACTTCGCCATGCGAGCTCGTTTACGCTGGGCCCAGGTCCTTCAGGCGATTGCGGGCCTCTCTGCAGAAGAGACATCTCAGGCTGATAGATTGGAGGCGGCAATAGCTTATGGAGCTGACGCCCTCCACGACCTTCTGCGCACCTCGGCTAGGTCCATGGTGGCAGCAGTTTCGGCGCGCCGTCTCCTGTGGCTGCGCAACTGGGCGGCGGATGGCTCTTCCAAGGCCCATCTGGGTTCGTTACCTTTCAAGGGGAAGTTGTTGTTCGGTAAGGAGTTGGATGATTTGATGATTTCTCTGGGAGAGAACAGGGCATTCAAGCTGCCCGAGGATAGGACCAGAGCGCGGTCCTCTTTTCCGGCCAGGTCCCGGTTTCGGGGGCCCAGGAAATCGCGCCCTCACAGATCCGACGGACCTTCGTATAGGCATCTTCTTCCCGGAACACTCAGTGGCAGCAGTCCTTTCGTGGGTAACGTTACGGGAGGCAAGCCGGAGCCCTGTTGGGTGCGGGGTCCAAGCCCTCCCAATGAAGTCCGGCCAGTAATGGACCAAGGTGACGTCGGATCCGTGGGTCCTTGACGTGAAAAGACGCGGCTACGAGTTAGATTTTGCTCACATCCCAGCGGACAACTTCCTGGTCTCGCCTTGCAAGGCCTCCGGGAAGAGGGCGGCGGTGTTGGACACCATCCGTCGGCTGGAAAGCTTGGGGGCCATATCCCCCGTCCCTGTCGATCAGCGCAGCACGGGCCGTTACTCCATTTACTTCGTGGTTCCCAAGAAGGACGGGTCTTCAAGGCCAATTCTGGACCTGAAAGGAGTAAACAGATGTCTTCGAGTTCCCCACTTCAAAATGGAAACGATTCGGTCAGTTATCGCTTCGGTGCGTCCGGGCGAATTTCTGGCTTCCCTGGATCTCACGGAGGCGTACCTTCACGTGGGCATTCAGCCATCGTGCCAGCAGTTTTCTGAGGTTCTACCAGTTTCGGGCGCTCCCATTTGGCCTTGCAACGGCGCCTCGGACATTCACAAAAGTGATGGTGGTAGTGGCGGCGCAGCTGCGACGAGAAGGTCTCCTGGTTCATCCTTACCTAGACGATTGGCTGATTCGGGCGAAGTCCGAGAGTCAGTGTCGACGGGTGGTGGACAGGGTCCTCCAGCTCTTGCAGTCCCTGGGCTGGGTGGTCCATTACCACAAGGGTCATTTGGACCCCACTCAGTCCTTGGCATATCTGGGGGCCTTATTCGACACGGATCGGGACAAAGTAGTCCTCTCTCAAGATCGGATAGGCAAGCTGCAATCTCAGGTGAGGCGTCTGTTGTCGCTTCGCCGTCCGCGAGTCTGCGATTACCTGACGGTTTTGGGGTCTATGGCTTCAACGCTCGCGTTGGTACCCTGGGCGTTCGCTCACCTGCACGGTCCAGTCTTCTTTGGTGGCTGGATCCAAGTCATCTGTCCTGTGGCGTCTCCCTTCTCGTTCCAGAATGGACGGTGGTGACCACGGATGCCAGTCTCCCCGGCTGGGGAGCAGTTTGCCTAGGGAAGTCGGTACAAGGCCTTTGGTCAGAATCACAATCACAGGCTCAGTGGTCCATCAACCGCCTTGAGACCAGAGCGGTCCGTCTGGCTCTCCAAGCCTTCCTACCATTGGTGCGGGGACAGGCGGTCCGGGTACTGTCGGACAACGCCACCACCGTGGCCTACATCAATCGTCAAGGCGAGACGAGAAGTCCGCTGGTGGCGGAAGAGGTGCACATGTTGATGGCCTGGTCGGAACAACATCTCAGCAGCATAGCAGCGTCTCATATTGCCGGGGTCGACAACGTACAGGCGGATTTTCTCAGCAGGCATCGTCTAGATCCCGGAGAGTGGGAATTGGCGGACGAAGCGTTTCTCCTCATCTGCAGGACGTGGGGAGTTCCCCACATGGATCTGATGGCCCCGTGGCACAACGCGAAGGCTCCGCGTTTTTTACAGTCGGCGTCGAGAGAGGGGAGCAGAGGGCGTCGATGCGTTGGTGCTTCCTTGGCCGACGGATGTGCTGCTGTACGTGTTTTCCCCCATGGCCAATGATCGGCGAGATTCTGCGGCGCATAGAATTGCACCCGTCCATGGTGGCCCCGGAGTGGCCACGCCGTCCATGGTTCGCAGACCTCATTCAGTTGTCGGTGGCGGCTCCCCTTCGTCTTCAGGGATTCGCGGGGCTGCTTCATCAGGGCCCCGTCTGTTTGGAGGATGCGGATCACTTCTGTCTCGCGGCATGACTTTGGAGAGGACTCGGTTGAAGAGAAAAGGTTACTTGGACGCGGTTATTGCTACGCTACTGAGATCCCGGAAGCAGTCTATGTCCCTGGCCTATGTCAGGGTATGGGTAGTTTTTGAGGATTGGTGTGTGACGCGAGGTTTGGATCTCCCTACCGTTGCGGTCCCTGATATTCTGGCTTTCCTCCAGGCGGGACTGGCCAGAGGATTGGCGTGCAGTCCCTACGGGTCCAAGTGGCGGCACTTGGTTGTTTGCGGGGGAAGGTCGGTGGATCCTCCCTGGCTCTTCACCCGGATATAGCCCGTTTCCTGAAGGGGGCTAAACATCTCCGTCCTCCTTTGCGTCCTCCCTGTCCGGCTTGGAATCTCAATTGGGTTCTTTCGGCCTTATGTTCGGCACCGTTTGAGCCTTTGCAGCGCTCTACTGTCAAAGATCTCACGTTAAAGACCGTGTTTCTGGTGGCGATTTCTTCGGCTCGCCGTATCTCAGAATTGCAGGCATTGTCCTGTAGGGAGCCGTTCTTGCGAATCTCCGACACAGGCGTTTCCTTGCGGACTGTCCCTTCCTTTCTTCCTAGGGTCGTCTCGGCTTTCATTTGAACCAATCCGTTGAACTTCCCGCTTTCGCGGTCGGGGAGTCGTCGGATCCGAACTCGAGGGATTTACGGAAGCTGGATGTGCGGAGGGCCCTCCTTCGCTATCTGGAGGTCACTAATCCTTTGCGGGTAGCGGATCCTCTGTTTGTCCTCCTTTCCGGCCCCAGGTAGGGTGCTGCAGCGTCTCGTACGACGATCGCTCGATGGCTTAAAGAGGCCATAGGCTCAGCGTACATGATGCGGGGACAGCCTCCGCAGGTGGATCTTCGGGCTCATTCGACAAGGTCTCACGCTGCGTCTTGGGCGGAGGCTTCTCAGGTGTCGCCTCAAGAGATTTGTAGGGCGGCTACCTGGAAGTCATTGCATACCTTCGTCCGACATTACCGTCTGGATGTTCAGGCCGCTGAGGCCGGAGGTTTTGGGGTGAGGGTACTCCGAGCGGGACTCTCTGCTTCCCACCCTCGGTAAGTTGGCTCTGGTACATCCCAGGTGTCCTGGACTGATCCTGGTACGTACAGGGAAAGGAAAATTAGTTTCTTACCTGATAATTTTCGTTCCTGTAGTACCAAGGATCAGTCCAGGATCCCGCCCGCAGTACTACGCTAAAGTAACGGAGAGTCCGCTCATCGTTCTTTCTGTACGCTCACTGCTTGTTCGCTCTCCCGGTTGGGGAGTCTGGTTCCTACCGCAGTTGGAATTGTTTCCGGTTAATTAGCAAGTTTTGTTAGTTAGCTATGGTTGCCTACTTGGGTTTCTACTTTGACATTACGTATGACTGAGGGGCTGTGACTGGCACAGGGGCATATATGGCTCCGCCCACAAGTTTTAGTCTGTCTCCATCTACTGGTGCGGAGTCACAACCCAGGTGTCCTGGACTGATCCTTGGTACTACAGGAACGAAAATTATCAGGTAAGAAACTAATTTTCCTTTATTTATTTAACAGCTTTTAATATACCGGCGTTCGTGAGGCACATCACGCCGGTTTACAATAAAACTTGAGAAAGGAGGAAATTACAATAAACAGGGAGCGGGTGAGGGAGCAGGCGAGAAAGGGGGAGGGGGGATAGACAGAAGAAGAAGGGATAGCAGCAGAGAAGATAGAGAAGAGTAACCATAATTGAGGAGGAAAAGTTATTTACAGCAGAATAACTGCAGAGGTGAAATTATTTAACGCAGGTTATAAACTACAACTTATTTACAGCAGAGTATAGGATACAAATAACTTATGGCAGTTTGTTAGATAGAAAGTAGAGAGGCCTTTTGGGGAAGTTTCTAGGTAAAAGACAAGATAAAGTAAAGGATTATTGCCCAGGAAGGTGAAAGAGCCTGAACACAATCAGCTCTCTGAGAATCTTCCCTTGCAGATAAGGCTCCTGCTGTTGGGACCTTCTTTTGCATGCCCAGTAGTCAGGAAGCAGGATGAACCCACATCGCTTCAGCAGCTGGATATTCTCAGCGGGCAGCATGATTCCCGGAGAGCACTCAGGCCCTTTCACCTGGCAGGGCATGTGCTCATTCTTTGTTTTTGCCATGATGGATGCCTTACAAAAACAAAGGTTGCTAGTTTAAATTGTTTGGTTGAGCGAAGACATTTGTCCATCACCTCTGTCCTGCTTCGGGGGCCAGGGTATCGGGGATGGAGCAGGTTGCAACGTGAGGCACCTTACTCTCTGGCTTCCTCCCCGGCGTCTTGTGAAGTCCGTTTCATTTTCATTTTGTGTCCTCCCAGCTGTACGAGGTTGATGTGGACACCGAATTCCTCAAGGCCTCCGATGCTGCCTGCGATGTCGCCTGTCTAATGTATGACATCAGCGACCCCAAATCCTTCAACTATTGTGCCAGCATTTACAAGGTAAGGGGGAGGACCTTTCATGGGTGAGCCTTCCCCCTCACTATGGCCCTCTTGGAGCTTCCAAGGGCTCCAGCGGGGGGTGAGGTTCCTCAAGGAGCAACTCTGGTGGTCATTGACCATGTCGTGTTTCAGTGAATAGCTGTGCATGTTAGAAGAAAAATATGAACAGAAACCAGCAGGCCCTCAGCTCTCGTTGCCTTTCTTGCCGCTGTCAGCATTTTCCATGCCTAGGAAGATGCACAGCCCCGATGGGAGTGATCATCCTAGAGAAGCTGCTGTGGGGACCATGCTGGATTATCACTATTTAAGTGCAGTGGGTAGGGGGAGGTGCGCACACACACACCCTGATGCACAGCTTCTCAGACACACACTCTCAGACACAGACACGCTTCTTGGTGCACATCTCTTAGAGACACACACGTGCACGCTGTAAAGACTGCCTTTGGAAATTTTGTGTGCTCAATTCTAATGGTCGTTTCCACCATTCCCCCCCCCCCCCCCAGCTCACTTCAGTGTCCTGGCAGACTTCCAGTTGTGTTCTAGCCTTAGAATATCCTCTACTGTTGTGGTGGCCTCTATAACCCTGCTCCTTTCCTCTTCCTCTTGCAGCAGCACTACATGGACAGCCAGATCCCCTGCCTCCTGGTCGCGTCCAAATCGGATCTGCCGGAACTGAAGCAGCAGCACGGGATCTCACCTGCTGAGTTCTGCTACAAGCACCGCTTACCACCTCCCTTCCACTTCTCCTGTGAGGGCCAGGGGCCTCCCGATGCCACCATCTACACCAAACTGGCCACAGCTGCGGCCTTCCCGTTAGTATGCCAGCCGCCTTCCATCTTACGCGGTCCATTGAGAAATGCAGCGCAGCGGTCCTAGTACCGATCTTGGGGGAGCCGTCGACAGGTCTGGTTATCAGGATATCCACACTAGATATTCAAAAGATATGCTTGCATCTATTATAATTTATGAAATAGCCCAAAATATGTAAATGAAACTATCTTGAAAACCAGTTCTCTTGATGGCTTAAAAAAGGACCAGAGTTGGGGGAAGCACTTCTCAAAGAGATCAGGAACACTGAGTTTTACAATGAATAAGATTTCCCAGGGGTTTACATTGTAATATTATAAAATCAGTGGAACAATGGGCGGATATTACATAATGTGATCAGGTTCTTGTTACGCGCTTCCCGTGGATTCTTCTGGCACTGTTGGGCTGCATGCATACAGAGTGCATCCACAGTCGGTCTGGGATCCAGCTTTTAAACATGCCAGCATGGTGTTTCAGCTGCCATCACAAGCATAAAAGAGCAGCTAAAAAAGGCAGGCTGGATAATAATAAAAGTTACCCCTAGAAGACTCGCTTTCACCTACCATCATGCTCCACACACCAGGCTGGCAGAGAAAAATGCTCAGCAGCTTCTAGTGAATAAAGATATTCTAAATTATTTTTATTAAAAAATAAAACCCTGGCTTTCAGTGCCTCCTATCTCGGGAGCACTAAATAAACTCCCCCACGTCTGTGGATTGTTTAACCCAGCCCTACATTAGCAGCTTCATTATCCCCTTCCTGAGACACAAAATCGCCGTCCTGATGTCTGCGACTGAGCACGCTCTGACCACAGCAGCCGCTCAACTTGAAGGATAAAGATGTCAGAAATGTTTGTCCACACTCCTGTCATTTCATTCCATTTTATGCTTACTTGCTATATTCCTTTGTAAATATGAACCCAAAGCGGTTTAAAGCAAAGTTAAAAATACAATAATCAATAAACGTTCCCCAGTGTACAGTATAACCCCAGCTCATTGCTCAAAAACACGCATCCCAACTTGATAGGAAGCAGGGGGAAACAACGATAAATAAACGGAAGAGAGCACTCACTTTTCATCCACACAAACATCACATGCTTTTAAAGTATTCTTCTTTAAGAGAGAGAGAGACAGTGAATTCAGAAAGTATTCAGACCCCTTCACTTTCTCCACATTTTGTTATCGTTACTGCCTTATTCTAAAATGGATAAAATGCATTTATTTTCCCTCCTCAATCTATATACATTACCCCATAATGACAAAACAAAATCAGGTTTGTAGAAATTTGTGCAAATGAATTAAAAAAAACAAAAAACTGAAGTATCACATTTACATAAGTCACTCAAAGTTGAGCTTAGATGCATCCTGTTTCCATTGATCATTCTTAAATGTTTCTCCAATTTGATTGGAGTCTACCTGTGCTAAATACAATTGACTGGACTGATTTGGAAAAGTACGCACCTCTCTATATATGGTCCCACAGCTGACAGAGCATGTCAGAGCAAAATCAAAGCCATGAAATCGAAGGAATTGTCTATAGATCTCTGGGACAGGATTGTGTCGAGGCACAGATCTGGGGAAGGGTACAAAAAAAATTGCTGCAGCATTGATGGTCCTGAAGAACACAGATCCTCCATCATTCTTAAATGGAAGAAGTTTGGAACCATTAGGACTCTTCCTAGAGCTGGCCGCCTTCCCCCCCCAGACTGAGCAATCGGGGGAGAAGGGACTTGCAGGGAGGTGACCAGGAATCAGATGCTCACTTGACAGAGCTCCAGAGTGATAGCGGCCGCTCTTTGCAAGGAGGGAGTTCTGGTGCATCCCTGCCTTGACAATTTGCTGATCTGAGCAAGGTCAAAAGAGGAGTCTCAGCTGGCAACTGTCAAGAATCCTTGGATTACTCAAAGACCCTAGGGTGAGTGATCAATTTTGCCAAGAGCAAGTTGCAGCCTGCTCAGGGTTTGGATTATCTGAGGGCCCAGTTCATTAGCCAGGAGGACGAAGTGCTTATGGCTGTTGAGAGGGTAGCCAACTTACAAGGGCAAATGGCCCATTTGTTGGTCAAAGTGGTGCCCAGAGCATTGGAGGTTTGCATTTGTTTTTTCTTTTAGGTCCTAGGCTTATTGGCAGAGAGGATGGCCAAGCTTCATGAGCGTTTAGTAGTCAAGGTGGCGCCCAGAGCATGGGATTTTTTTGGCAGGTCCTAGGCTCGATAGCAGCTTCTCTGGATTTGATATCTTGGGCTGCGGCACATATGCAGCCACATTGGTGGAGCCCCCTGTTGCAAAATTACGAGAAGAGACTGATGCTGTTAGGGGAGAAAAACCCATTCGTCTGTTCTGGACTGGTCTACTAGGACTCAAGGGAAGAAAATTAGTAGGTCAGATTTGTCAATTTCACACGTTAAAATAGGAACCTGCCAGGTAGATATTGGGTCTGCCTCTTTTTGAGTGCAGCAGACAGCATTATGGAAAGAAACGTCCCTCTTTCCCTGTACGTACCCGGATCAGTCCAGACCATGGGTTTTGCCTCCCTTCCAGCAGGTGGAGACAGAGAAAAACTTAAAAGGTGTACCTCCTGCATCCCTTCAGTATTTCTCTGTCTCCAAGAGATGGAGGTCTTTTTGAGTGCGGCAGACAGCATTATGGAAAGAAACGTCCTTCTTTTTTCTTTATGAAACAAACGGAGCTTCTGCAGCTCACTTCTCTATGCACCAGATGCCTTTTTTTTTTTCCCATACACAATTTTCTTTGTTTTCTTCAAGCGACAGGAATCTCAAACAATAACTGAAAAGTCATACATTTTCAAGAAGCCCACAATTTACCAGTTTTAGATAATCCCATCAGAGAGGACGCCCCCAGCCCGCCACCCCACCATGTGACAGGCAGAAGCACCCAGCTTTTCGGTCCACTCGGAAGTGCACAAAAATTACATTTTTTCAATAGTGAGAGGGGTTTTCCAGTACCTATCAACTCTTGGCAAGAGCACAAATAGAGCACTCCTTCTCCCCTTCCCACGAATGCATCTGGTCACATTAATGGTTCACCGGTATACAAGATATTTTAGGATGTACAATTCTTCATTTAATATCCCACATGTATCCACTCAGTAAGTGTTGAAATAAAGTAGATGGGATCGCTGTCCAGAGGTCGCAAGGGAGGACTGCAGTGTGTAGGCTACTATAGAGTTTTGTCCGCTCGGGGCTTCTGACCGGACATTACATTCCGGTATTCAGAAACCTTGTAACGTGAAGCACAAATTTCATAGTAAAATGTCCACATGTAGCTCATGCGCGTGACGTGTGCACCCAGCCTCATGCTGGGGCTTTCTAGATGTCCTGAAGTCATTCTTGATATCGTCCCAAGCATGGGAGGACAATATATTTTTTTAAAGAGACAAGGTCCGTATTACACAATGGGGATAATCTTCAGACTCTCCACTGTAGGGCAAAGTCTGTGGGTACTTTTTACCTCCAAACCTTGTACCCTGTTTCAACTAGAAAGTACTTGCAAAATTGCCGCGGGTACAAAGTACCCTCAGACCTTTGCCCCTGCTTTTACTGTGTGTGGATTTTGCTAGGAAAGTGACACACGTGGACTTGAAAATACAATATACGCGCATTATTTGCCTTTCCCAACCTAAATGCCCCCAGGATGCGACTGAAAGTGCCCACTTTTGGCCTTACTAAGGGACGGCAGTTTTCAAACTCCATTCGTGTTATACCTGCTCGAATGGTTCTGAAAGTTGCCCTTCATAAGCCCAGCATATTGAGGGGAGAGAATAGGGGAAGGATTCTTAACCGCTGCTTTGGGGTCTTGAGATTGTTCTCATGACAAAGGTCATGCCTACCTGCGGGCCCCCCTCCCCCCTTGTTAGTTCTCAGAACATTGTGTTTCCTCTCTATACGCAGTGCACTGATACCCCCCCTCCCCCTTTCTCTTGCAGGCATCTGAATGACGCGGACCTCTGCGCAGCATCTTTCTGGCTCCGGGTGGCCCTGGGAACCACGGTGGCCGCGGTGGTGGGATTCACTCTGTACAAAGCTCTGATAAAGAGTAAATGAGAAGAGGGCTGGAGCCGACGTGCCCATCATCGGTCCGAAAACAAAACACCAGCTTCATGCCCCCGAGCGCTGCGTATCCAGCTGGAACCTTATCCCATCAAGACCACCTGAGAGAACGGAAAACCGTCGGAACCTCCTAGAATCAAACTACGGAAGCGGAGGCTCCGGGGCAAGGACTCGAGGACCTACTGATGGGGGGGGGGGGTACTAGCTGACGTTTTTCAATTTTTGCTTGTTGTCGGACTCAGCCAAGAGAATATGTCACCAGCAATGGGGATATCACCCTTGAACCTTGTCCACCAGCAGAAACTTCCAAACACCACACTACTCGGGGAGGGGGAGGGGAAGCATAGCAGAAGTTCTGGTTTCCCCCTAAAAGGGTTTGCCTAGTATATTTTTCTAATATAGTTTCTAATATCTGACAGTCTTGGTGACCTCTGGAGGGTCTCTAGATGCTGCCTGATGTTTTTGTACATGGCCCTGACCAGCCCTGCTAACAGCAGTAACCCTCTCCTGAGTTCTTCCATTTGCCAGCAAGCACAGTATTTCTCCAGCAGGGCGATAGGTGCTGAAACTGCACAGACCGTGCAGAGAATCCTTCAGACCGGGTAGCACTGTGATCTGCACTATGGCCCCTCCCCCTTCCCCCCCCAAGAGCAGGGAATTGGCTCAGAATTGCTAAGAGGAATCCCTCCTTCCTGGGGGCAGTGTGGCCCCCGCCGAATTACCCGACACACAGGAAATTCCCCAACATAACGTGCTGGCAGGTCATGTTGCAAGCACCCGAATAGAAAGAACCTTTCTTTTGTCTGAGATGAACATATCCCCACGCTTTCGCTGGTGAAGGGTGTTTAAAAGGAAACCTCGTGAATGAATGATTTATCCTGGAGATCTGGTAAACGGCGATTTTTGTGCTCAGAATTCAGGGCGCCGCCCCGCAGCGAGATGAAAGTTACCTTAGCTGGCTGAACGGTACGTTTTATGTGCCCTCGGACGAGGAGCCGGTTTCCCTCGCAGGGAAGCCCCTGCCACTGCTGGGAAATATCCGTTCTCTGCTGTGGCCGGCAGAGCCGTGATGTCACCCGCAGCGTCCCATCATGGGAAGCAGAGGGAGACATACGGACATCACAGCTGTGCCGCAGCTGGCACAAAAGGGAAGCTTCCTGCAGCCGCGCGGCAAGGTAGCTCGGGAGCCACGAGTTCAGAATTTAATATTAGAACTTTAACCGGGCTGCGTTTATAAGATTTGAGCTTCTGTAAGCTACAATTGATGTCCCTTGTGATATAAGATATCATCTAATGCAGTTTGGAGCAGGCAGACCCACTTGGCTTTATCCTGCAAGGTGCTATCCTCCCCTTTTAAGTAAGACATCTCTGGTACACCTCCCACATTGTATTTTAACATGCATAGCACGTATTCTGTTCTGTGTAAGATTTCCAAAGAACTTAGTGACCCTCCTTCAGGTACCAGGTCTACAACATGAAGGCGAAAGAGGAGAGATATTGAAGGTGTGTTTCTTAATGAGATTTCTGCATTAGCTTGCGCTTTCTCTCACTGTGAAACCCTGCACCCTCTCTGATCTCCTCAGTCTATATCAGGAATTGGCAAATTTTTTTTTATTTTAATTTTATTTTTTTTACCTACAGAAAGCCATATTCGTGGCTCTTGTCAGCACCCAGGGCTGGGGAGGGGGGAGATCCTGTTGAATGGCTGGTTGTATGCCGCCTCCACCTCCCACTGGGCCCAGTATCACTGTCCGCCTATAGGATGGCGGCTCACCCCAAGCGTCAGGCTGACAGTGTTGAAAATAAAGGGCAGCAGATCTTGGGGCTGGCAGGAAAGAGGCATCTGGGACCATCATTGCCAGCGTAGGCCCCAGGGCACATGGGACCACTGCAGGCCAGAAGAAAGGCGCCTGTGAGTCACTTGCTGTTCACAGGCCACAGTCTGCCCTCCCCTGATGCACGGTCTGGCACATGATGAACGTATGAATCCAGAGGCATGCATGAGAGTTTTAAAATGGATGCATTTTATTATGCTGTAAATTTTTTAAAAATTTTGCCCATGGTGAGGGGAAGTGGGAATTTATTTTTTTTTGTATGTCTGGTTTCAGCTCCTTAACCGCTCCTTTCCTAACCAATTGCATCATTTGATTTCTCCTGGTCATGGTACAGTGTGTACTAGTTTGTGTGTGGGTATAAGGAACATCCACTGTCTTTGATACCTGCGAAGGGAAAAACTGACATTTTATGTATATGTGTGAATTTAGGTGAATATATTTTTTTTAAACTGAAAAACCAAGTTGATAACTGGAAGCTGTTGACATGATGCATTTTTAGTCTAAACTGGGTTATCGCTTAAACGAGATGTGTTCTGGGGCTCATACCCACAGAGGTTTAAAGAAGCAACCAATGGTATTAAGTGAGTGGTTTAATCTCAGGCATTTTGTTTCCATGTTTTGTTCAGGCAAAAGCCCATAGAAATCAATGGGATGGCAGGGTGAATAATGAAATTCCACAGGTAAGCCTTAAACATTCATCCAGGCCTATGACTCGGGCTGCAGTATTGGATCCTGTGTCCGGCAGAGCCATTCATGCCTAGACGTGCCATAGAGCTGGTGTGTTCAGGCCTGCGGAGGGAAGGTGCTGCCAATCAGCCACCCTAAGTTGTTATGCCTTGGAGGAAGGCTCCTCTCCAGTCCTGGATCCACTGGGCATGACCATCTGGAGGCAGGCAGAGGCAGCAGAGCCTGCTAACGAACAGTTGGCAAAAGACCAAAGCATCCTTAATCTTCCAGCTAGTCATCTCTACATTTGGCATGCAATGTGAACCGTTATCGTTTAAAGTAAGGTTTTGGCGTTCTCTTGGACTAGTGAGGGCTAAGATGCTGGTAGCTCACAGTTTACGGCACACTGGTTTTACATTTTCAGCCAGTAATCCTATTGATTTCTCTGAGCTTGTTAGGCCCGTGTCCATATGGCCCAGCATCAGGTCTCCAACAGTGGCAGCAGCTGATGCCTGGAGGAGCTGCTGCCCTCTCCTACCATTTTGTCTATATTGAAGGAGCTGCTCCCCCATTATCAGTCATGGCAGTGTGTTCTTCTGTCGCCCTGTAGCCTTTTTAATTCATTCAGGTTCAGATAGGTGAGCTGGGGGCCACAGGCTGCAGTTTGCTCCAGACAACTTACACTCCATCCGTTGCTTTCAAAAGGGCAAACCAAATTCACGTTGTTATTCACTGCAGAAATCGAAGCCCTGCCCTCCTGTTATCCATTCTCACAGTCCTGTACTTTTCCCTACTAATTAAATCCTAACAGATGCTACAGCCTTCCAGCCCTGGCAGGGCTCACTGGCTCAAAAAAAGAGTTTTCCTAAACGTCTGCATAGAAGCCAGCTTTCCAAAATGACAGGGTGCTTAAACCCAACCAGATTTACCACACCCTGGACACCGTGAAGGAGTTGGTAAAATACTGGGGGTGCTCAAGCACTCGCAGAGCTGGCATCCTGCTACTGATCCAAGCAGGGGTGTGCAGATTCTCTGTCAAAACATTGCACTTCCCTCCGTGACAAAAGGAGGCTATATAAGAACATAAGAAAATGCCATACTAGGTCAGACCAAGGGTCCATCAAGCCCAGCATCCTGTTTCCAACAGTGGCCAATCCAGGCCATAAGAACCTGGCAATACCCAAAAATTAAGTCTATTCCATGTTACCATTGCTAATGGCAACATGTCTGCATTCAGTTTAAAGTCCAGTTAATTATTCTGTGATGAAGTGAATGCAGGTGATTGTGTGACGGCAGCCTGTTTAAGTTAGCTGCCATCAGTGTCTCTGGATCACCTCTTTCCCCATGACCCGTGTGGCCACTGGTCCCACTTGCTCTTCCTTATCTTGCACCTTGCGAAAGCAACCTTTCATAGCATTGGATTTAACCCTCCAGCCGCCCCTCTGAGTCCCCCTGTCGAAGTGAGTTGCACCAACCCAGTGGAGTATCCCCCCTCGATGATGTGCCGGCCGTCCTGCGTAGGAGCAGCTGCTGGAGCTGCCTTTCCCAACGGGGGGCGGTCTTCCAGTGGCAGGGCGGCTGCCCCTAAGCAGGTGTCTCCTCTATTTATGAGGAAGTCTGCCCCGGGCAGTTCAACATACTCCATCCATATCTGCTCCGTTTACTCCAAAACCCCCTTTTTCCTGTTCATACCCGGATCAGTCCAGACTCCTGGGTTTTACCTCCCAGCCAGCAGATGGAGACAGAGAAAGTTTCACTGAGACTGCCACATAACCTGGTGTACCAATAAAACAGGAGGGTAGGTTGTCTAAGAAAGCCGTTTAGGCAATAATGTGGATTAGACACCAAGGAATGTCCAAGTTAAATCTTTATTTAAGAGCAGACGTATATTTTGTACTTGTGCCTGACTCAGGCCGAGTTTCGCCCCACCAAGGGCTGCCTCAGGGGCTGTCATGTAGGTGATCACTAAATGAGCCAGAAAATTTGTTTAACTTAAGTGCGCCAAAATTCACACACTCTTTTGGTACAAATATAACAATGCAGTAATTCAATCTCCGTTCTTGAATAACAAGGACAAAATTGCTTGGAGACACTAGCCGGTCTTTTAAATGTTTTGAAATCGCGCCAAATCACTTGTCAATCACATCAAGGGGGTGTGGTTAACTAAAAGACCTGTGAAGGTAGAGGTGCAAATCAAAAAAGGATAAGAAGATGCTTTTATAGAATTCCTCCCAGGAGGTTGCTGGGCCCTGGTGGGGCTACCCCTCCTGGTTCTGAGGTGGACGAGCAGGGAGTCGGGGACCCTTGCCTGGCTCGGTCTTTTTGCCGCTGGGGGTGGATATCTGGTGGTGCCAGTTCCTTTCTCCCCCCCCCCCTCCCCCGCCAAGGAGAACTGTTGGAGTCCCGCAGCTCTTCTGCCACATAGGGAAGTACCCTCTGTTATTTTCTTCTTTGGTGATTGTGATTAAAGTTTAAAACAAAAAAAAAAGGAAAAGAGAAGAAAGTGGCAGTGTTATAGCAGCTGGGAGGGCTGTGGATGGAGCAGGATAGCTTGGCCTCTTGCTGCAGCAGGAGTTCTCGGGCGGCAAGGATCGACCACACAGTTGGGCCTTCCTTTGTCGGCGTGGCGTTTCTTTCCTCAGATGGCGCGTGACAGTGGAGATGCACGCGCACGGCTTTCGCACGCCGGGCTCTGCTCCCTATGCCTCTCTGGTGGAGAGGGCGGGTCGGGGCAGGCAGAAGCTGCACTGGAGCAATAGGGCAAGCAAAAGACAGGCGTGGGAGTGCCTCTGAAGTCTGCAGATTCCCTCCTGCCGGGCATGGGAACGGCAGCCATGTTCTCTTCAGCTGAAGAATCTTCAGTGCGGTTCAGAGGGGTCGGAGGATCTTCCTCCCCTGTTGTCTCCGGCAGGTGCTGCCTCTTCTGGCCAATCAGATGAATAGGGGGACCTTTGCAGTAATGAATCTGAGGGTCCCACAATGTTTTCATCAGCATTTGTGCTGCTTTCGCATGAGGCATACTTGGAGAGAAAAGCAGCTGGGAAACAGTTGGACCAGGCTTAGGGATCCCTTGGTCCGCGTCCTGGTAAAAGACCTAGGAGTTCCAGGGAACAGATTCCTAGGCGGGCTCACAGGGTCCTTGGGATGATGGCACATCCTGGTAGCCTGGCTGTAGACTCTGAGGATTCAGAGGAAAGAGTTCCGCAGGTATCTGCCTCTCCTGACCCTAGCTGTCCTGATACTAGCCAGATGTGAAGGACCCAGATTGGGGGGGGGAGGGGGCTGGGCCAAGTACCTGTTGCTGAAGGGGACAACCCTAAAGTGGTGCGTCTCTTCCGTAATGAAGAGTTGTGGCCCTTGATTCCCTATGTTCTTGAAGCGTTGGGGATCAAGGTTCTCCAGGAGGGATCTGATCAGGAAGGGGTGAACCCAGTCATAGATGGCCTGAGGGATCCAGCGAAAGCACTAATTTGTGAAAAGGCAAGAAGAAGATGGTGGTCAGGGAGTAGGCTACTCCAGAGACAGGCCTGAAGATAGGCTGGGCGATGGTAAAATTGTATCTGTTGCCTGAGGATACGCTTGAGCTTTTAGTGCTTCCAAAGGTAGCCGCATCAATGTCAGAGGTCACTAAGAAGACCACCATTCCTGTGGCCGGTTCAGCGGTGCTGAAGGATGTGCAGGACAGGAAATTGGAAATTCACCTCAAAAAGATTTTTGAGGTATCTGCGTTAAGCATACGTGCTGCTGTTTGCAGTAGCTTTATGCAAAGGGCTAACCTGCACTGTGTACAGCAGTTGCAGGCTATGAGATTGCTATCTGTATCTGAGACTAAACAGGCAGAATCTCTGGAGGCATCAGTGGCTTATGTCGCAGATGCTTTGTATGACCTCATCGTTCTCCAAGGATTATGATGTCGACAGTCTCGGCCAGATGTCTCCTTTGATTTAGGAACTGGTCAGCGGATGTTTGGTCCAAGTCATGCTTGAGAACATTGACTTTCAAAGGAAAGCTTCTAGTTGGAGAGGACTTGGAGGAGCTTGTAAAGCATCTCAAATAAGGAGCAGTGCCTCAAAGCTTTGTTCTCTACCTCCACCTGCTGGTAGGGATGCAAAAACCCACTTGTCTGGACTGATCTGTGGTATTACAGGAACGAAAATCAGCAGGTAAGAAACAATTTTCCTGTATAGGTCAGGGAGTAAGACCTACTCAGGCCTCGGTAGCTTACATCTTAACCTTTTTACAGAAAGGATTAGTGAAGAGCTTGGCCTTTAACTCTCTCAAGGTGCAGGTTGCAGCCTTGGGCTATCTTCATGGCAAGGTACATGGAATGACTTTGGCTGTTCATCCAGATGTGGTGCGTTTTCTTTGAGGGATGAAGCATCTGCATTCTCCAGTGCAGAAAATATGTCCTTCATGGAGTCTTAACTAGTCCTAAGAGGAATGAGGGTAGCTCCTTTGAGCCTCTGAGGAGGGCAACTGTGAAGGATCTCATTTTGAAGTTGGTTTTTCTGGTGGCAATTTGTTCAGCCAGAAGAATTTCGGAGCTGCAAGTCTTGTTGTGTAGGGAGCCTTTTTGAAGATCTCGGATTCCGAGATCTCGTTACGGATGGCGCCCTCTTTTCTCCCAAAGGTTGTTGTCGGCTTCCATTTGAGTCAGACGGTATAGCTTCCGGCTTTCCCCAAATTTAAATGCTTCAGCACTGCATGCAAGAGGACCTGCGATATTTGGATGTAAAGCAAGCTTTGTTGCATTACTTCAAAGTCACCAATAGCTTCCAGGTGTCTGACTATCTTTTGTACTATGGGGCAGGCCTAAGAAAGGTCAAAAGGCTTAAAAATCCACGAAAGTGAGGTGGCTGAAGGAGGCTATAGGCTCGGCATATATCTGTAAAGAGCATCCTGTTCCAGTGGGCTTGAGGGCTCACTCTGTTCGGTTGCAGGCGGCTTCTTGGTCTGAGTGCCAGCAGGTGTCGCCACAAGAAACTTGTCGGCCATCCACTTCGAAGTCGTTGCACACTTTTGCCAGACATTATCATTTGGATGTCCGTGCTCCAGAGGCCATGGGCTTTGGTGAGAATTTTTGCCAGACGCAGCTATTCCTGTTCTTTCCTTGGGCCTAATTGACCAAGGCTTTGTTTCCACTCTGTGTCTCTGGGGGAAGAATATTAATTCGGGCTCAGCAAATTCACTGTTACTGATTTTAATTTATTTTATTTGGACGTTCCCAGCAAACCTTTTTCCTCTGCCTTCTTTGTCAGTTTGCAGGGTTTTGATTTTTCTTGTATGTATTTGGATTGGGCCTGTTGCTAAGTATAATTAAGGATTTGGGGTTTTCCAATTAAAGCCCAAGGTGGCTTGCAGTATTATTAATATGAAGGGACAATAAGGGGATGACAGGGCAGTTATGGCTTCTGCAGATGCTGAGTCACATAGAAGGCGGGGGGCTGGTGTGTATTAAGTTGCCAGGGTGTCCTGCAGCTTCGCAATTATTTTTCTTTTTTGCTCCTTTGTACTTCCAGCTCTGTCAGAACCAGGGTTTGGAATCTGGCACCATTCAGAACTCTCTGGGGAGTTTGCACCCCTCCTCCACCACCTCCACCCCCCAACTTACCAAGTCTGGTCATTGCACTGATAGTCCTGGGCCAGGGGCCATGACCAGGGCTCCTGGATCCAGCCGCCCAGATGTCACCTTAAGCAATGAGAGTCCCTGCGGGAGCTGTGAACACTACCTCCACAGCACCCCCAGCCCAACCCTGGGGATGGAACTGGGGACCTGCCGCATGTCAGGGCCTAGCCCTTGCCATCTGAAGCGGCATCACGTGTCAGTCTGCTCACAATTTTGTCAAAAATTTAAAATGGGATAAAACTATGATGATGCATGCAGCACTCTAGTTCTGAAATATTTGGAAACAAATGACCGATTACTGTGGAACGATTACAAATAATAAGCATTAATGTCATGGGATTTCCTCCCACAAATTTGGCAGCATTTTAATTTTTCTCCCCTGATTTTTGTCCCTTGTTCTTCAAATTGAAGACCTCGTCTGTAAATTCTTGATTAGTTGGATACCTAATAACACCCCTCCCACACACACACACCACACACCCCCAAACCTATTTCCTCAGTCTTGTGTGACACTGTCTGACATTCACCAGCAGGTTGTCCGATGATGTCAGCCAAAGAAACAGGGAGTTTTTTGTGCCTTCACAGTAACCAAAATTACAAAGAAATTAAGTCAGCAGATGGGATCCAGAGGGTCAGGAGCAGGGTTAATGGACAAAGTGTCAGATAAGACAATAGAAATGAGAAATGCCCTTCTTTTCTGGCTTCTCCGTGGCTCCTTTTGCTATTTTCTTCTGTGTTTGCTGTGATATTCTGTCACAGGCAGCCCCTAGCTCATGAATTACTTCAGGGCCCCGGCTACCTGTCCTCCCGAAAGCTGACCCTTGCAAGGGTGAGAAGACTGATTCTAGCCCTGAAACATTCATGGGATAAAGTCACCATTTTCCTGAAGCGTTGATGGGGAAAAAATGCCACGGTTTTTTTCGTGGTTCTCGTCATGGAGCCGATGTGTGTAGGCAGCCCCTGGGTCTCAGGTCGTTTCCTTTATTTATTTATTTGTTTTCCTTTGTGTTGTGGAACATAGCAAACATTTAAAGCTGATGCAGCTTTTTAGCTTCATCCGGTTAAGTTTACATTACAAGTCTTTAACAAGATCCTAACAGCTTGATGGTAAATGATTGCGTTTCTTCTATCTCGGGAGCATTTGTCATGGGCAGGACGCAGGTGAGAGCCAAAGAGGGGTAACCCCAGTCTTTCAGTGGAAAAGGCTCACAACAAGTCTGATGATGAATGGGATATTTTGGGAGGGGCTTAGCTTTTCGACGCCCGGAGTTAGGAGCCGTGGTCTTGCAGGGTATTAGAGCCAACGGAAGAGGCTGGAGCTTTGTGGGCTCCGCAGAGGTTGAATTTAAGGGATGCCAAAAGCTGCAGAGGTACAGCTCGCTTTCCAAACAGCAAAAGCTGATTGTGGGGACCGGTGCAGACAGAAGAGGAAGTTTATCCAAACCAATCTGAGTGTGACTCCACCTCCTGGTGCGTAGCTTGTATGTTTAGTTCAGGTCATGTGTGTAACTGAGGGTTTTCTTACTGGGGTAATCTTTGGGGAGTGAAAACCTCCAACAACTGGATTACAGTCCCTACAGATGCTGCCTGAGCTCTACTGAAATAGCTTTAGTTTATTTTATAATTGGTTTTTGTGCTAATCAATTTTCTTCTATTATCACAGTGGTTTGCTATGCAGTTTTTTCTTACCAAAATGGATCAATCAATTTTACCTCAAAACAGATTGAATGGCCGCATTTTGCAGATCTTTGAGCCCGGAACTCTTACAGTCCAGCTCTCCCATGCAAGATCTGTGGAAGAGGAAGGATAAATCACCGGGAGAAAGGAAGCCGAATGATTTTTGTCTAATAAATGAACAACTATGGCTCCCCCGGATATGGACTGGAGCCCCTTCCCTTCAGGCCGCATGAGAGAACCAGGTTGTGAGGATGACTGAGCAAATCTTGTAGGCTGGAGCAGGAACCACACTGACTCCAGCCTTTTCTTATGCAATTTTACTTTATTAACATAACCAGCAACTAATATCAACAATAACTGCCTACCATTGCAGTACTCTTACAACAGAAAACTTCCTGGAGAGGGTCTCCTGATCCCTACTGGGCTCTGCCTCTTAACCTGCACAGCAGGGTCCCGCCCACAGAGCTCGATCCCTCTATGGGATTTAAGGTTGACCCACGCCTCTACCCTGGTCTCACACATGGTCACTCTATCCCATGCCTTGAGGGATTCATGTTCTGATTGCACCAGCTCCGCCCATTGGATCCGTAGAGATACCATATCCTGATTCTGTCTCTCATGAAGATCTGGGTCCGTTTATTTTGCCATCCTCTTGGTGTCTGGGTCACAAACAACTGTCTTGCATTTAGGGAATCCCTTGCCTTCTTGATCCCCATCACATGAAATACTCACGTTCTTGGTATGGGGTCACTAAACTCTTAGTCCCTGCATTAACAATGAAAGTTATTTCTTGGACACAATCCCGATCAAAGATTTCCGTTTCCATAAGCCTGGTAAGAGGACCACTGGGAGCTGTCTTGTCTAATATTGACACAAGGCGGGTGGCACCTGATAGGCGAACCAGTTTATTGAGGCATAAGCTTTCAAGGACAGAGTCCACTTCGTCAGATGCGTGACGTGTAGTACAAAGGTGGGTAAAATAAATGAGGATTGGGGAGGGGGATACAGAATAAAGAGAAGGCACTGAATTAGGAAGGCAGGGTGTGGAAACAGAATGTTAGTCTATAAGGTGGCACCCGCCTCCTCATTTTTGCTCCACCAGACTAACACGGCTTCCTTGTCTAATAGGCTTTGTTGTGTTAATACTCTAATGATGATAATATAAATCTTGGTTGCCAGAGCCATATGATTTTTATGAAACTAATAATAAATAACATTTTTATGAACACTGAGGCTGGATGATGAGTTCTGTCTCCTTATGGAGAACACCTGCAGGAAATGGAAGGTCTTGTTTTGTCAAGGATTCTTGAATATCCGTCTAACCGGGGAAGCATTCAGAACAAGCTGGGGATCCACCGAGGAGAGAGCAGTGTGGGATGAAAAGCCCGGAGGTAAACAGCATTCAATGTCCCTGTTACCTTGCAGGCTGTGTGCTGGGATCTGCTTGGTGGTGGAATCTGTAAGGGAGCGCTGGGTAAAATAAGCATTCAAGATCGAAGTCCCCCCTTCTCCTCGGGAAAAGCAAGCACCACCCAGACAGGAACTATTTGAGCGTTCTGCAGGCCATAGCAGACTGAGGACATTCCAGCTTTTACCTTGAACTTTATTAGGTTTACCTGAGGTTGTAGTATTTAAAAGGTATCCCTAAGCTTCTCCTACCAGCTGTGCTCTGAGTGGTTAGAGCTCAAGGTAAGAACTGGAATGTCTCAAGCTGCCTTGCAACGAGAGACTAAATATACTCCATTTGCCAAGATTTGGGAGTTCATAACCCAGGCACTCGGGATCTTCCCCCTGCCTCTATCCATGTCCCCGCCACCAGAAACACAATACAACACATTATTGAACCAACACCGTTTTAATTGGTAAAGGGCAAGGCCGCAGCTTCATTACAATACAACTGAGTTGCACCTGAACCAAACTGGCACAGCACGGCTCAGGAGCTGCATGATAGGCAGGAGCCAGTGCTAGCACACCCTCTGACCCCCTTCCCACCCCCAAAGCTGCAGCCCTGTCACTCAGACTGGCCCCAATGCGCCATCAATAGCTCCCTGCAAATCCTTATGTAAATGTCCATGTCGGACAAATAGACCTCATCCAGCCTGAGCAAGCCAGGGCAACAGACTGGCAGCAACCCGTGTTTCATCTGCTGTGCACCATAATGCCTTAACCAAAGGCCTGTCCACCAGTTCACACTTTTCTAGTCCCCTATTCCAAAGTTTATTGATGTGCCAGCAAAATATGGAGATCATGTCAGACCACAGCCTTTTCATGCTGGGGAAATTGATCACAAAAACGTTTCAATCTAGATTCTCCTGATAAGTTGGAAAAGGAATTCAGATGACAACCAACACAGGCCCCCCATTTATGGTCTGATATGCAAACATAATGGAAAAAGCACAGGACTGCTTCTACAGCCAAGTCCGTAAGCAAAACACGTCACACAGCACCGTCTGAATTTTCAAGAAGGCTCATCACCCAGTAAAAATGTTGCTAGAAGTAAATTTTTATGGGTTATCATAAGGCTTAGGGATAACTGCAGCAGCTGCTACCCTTAAGAGAAACATGGCGCAGCAGAATCTACCATAAGCTTGCCGGGCACACTTTCTGCCATCATTACTATGCTATGTTATGTTACTATGGATGCACAAGAGGGGATCCAAATTGACACCACCAAGATGAGGAACGATGCAGTCCAGTTATGCCAAGGTGCCGGTCCACTGCTTCACAATGGGAATTGCCTGCTCCCATCGCTTTCCCATCCAGGTGATTACACTCCTTTTGCCAACATGCCAAGTGTTGCCCATGGGATAGGACTGATGCCCACTTTTCCGCCCACCTGACATAAGTGTCCAACTACAGCCATGCTGCCACAACTGCAGCCTCTGAGAAAGGAAACACAGCCAAATCTTTCATTAGGTAAATGAGGTGGTCAGCTAGGATGCCTTTTTATTTATTTATTTATTTTGGAGGCGGTTCATGGCAAAACTCCTGCAATCCTCTAGGTGCAGCCTACACCCACTTTTAAGGCACGGCACCACAGGAGAAAAGGAAATGGATGCTGGGTACATGTGGGGAGTGAAGACAGGAAGCTGGGTGAGTGGGGAAAATTGTGAAGCGTGCTGGGCAGGTGAGGGTGGAGTGCAGAGAGAGGATGCTGGGCACTGTAAAAAAAAAAAAAAAAAAAAGGGCAAAGAGATTGAGGTGAAAGTGGTGTGCTGAGCAGGGAATGAAGGGGGAAGGGGATAAGAGAGGAAATATGCTGGTCAAGGGGTCAGAAAGAGGGCAAAGGGAAGGGGATGCAGGATTTGGCAGAGAGTGAGAGCAGGAGGTGGATGCTGAATGGTGCAAGGGAGATGGATATTGTGCCAGAACTGAGGGAGAGGGTGCAATAAGACTGAGGATTCACCTAGAGCGACTAATGCCCTTTCACCAGCCCTGACACCCAGCCTGGTCATCTTGACCTACCCGTGGAGCTTGCCTAAGCTGCACTGTGATCAGCTGTGGAGTGGTTCATAACCAGCAATACTCAACAGGCATCCTTCCTCAATAAGCCATTTAATACCAGCAACGCTCTGAACTTTTAAGTCAGCAGAGCATCCCCTGGGGACCAAAACTGCCAGGAGAAATTGCTGCATTACTGTTATTGGACAGGAGGTTATGGATTTCTGAGGATTTCTCCCTGGGAGAGTTCCCATGGTAACCAGCCAACCCTCTTTAATAGCAGGCATAAACCAAGGTCCACCTGGAAGCCGCCTTTAGCTCTTACACTTCCTCCTGTCACACAATTCTGGGCTCCAAGGCAAGGAAGCCATTGCAGGGAACTGAGCGAGGCGGGCATCGCCCCGAGGAGGACATTCTCCTGAATGCGAAAGTGCCATCCTCCCCCCCTAACCTTTTTTGGTAGGCAATTGCCTATTCATTGCCTTCCCCAACTCGGAAGGAAGCTGCCTTTCTGTGTCTAGGGTCTCCCATCCCTGCACGGTGCTTCCTGCTTGGGTATGGAGAGCAGTGAGCCCTCTGAGCAACCAATGTAAGACCCTGGGGAATGATGAGGCTTCTCTCTTTATGTCGCTTGATGCTTTTGATAGGGGAGGCGTTGGTATTTTACCAGGAAACCTATGGGAATACACTGCCCTCTGCCTAGGGTGAAGCAGAGCGACGGCTGCCTTAGTCCATTCGGATGCATGGAAATAGAGGTTAAAAACAAAGCTAGCTAGGCAAGAAATATATTGTTAGCCCCCAAAACGTTAGTACTATATATACATATATATCCTTTAATTTGTAACCTTTATTTCCATGTGTAAGGGAAGAAGAGTGACATCATTAGGGAGGTGGGACGCCTGCTGAGCACGCACCTGTGAAATGCACATCAGACTGGGATCTCAGTAATGGACTGAAAGCTTCCCATTCTCACGCATCTTTGTAATTCTTCAGTAGCAAGATACATGATGGTTCATTCTTTTTTTTTTTGTCTGTCACAGTGAGTGCAAGCTGTTGGGTTCAAAAAAAAAAGACATTTGTCCGTCATGTTTTGCCACTTGAGTACTCAGCAAATCGGTACTTCTGTTGCTCTTCCATCCACAGAAACATAGGCTGTGTGGGCAAGGCCCATCTATGCCTGCCCATCTACTCTTCCTGGCCTTACCCTTGCTTTCCTGCAGTGCATGTCTCATGCTTTCTTGAATTCCAATACTGTTTTGGCTCCATCACCTCCATTGGGAGGCCATTCCATGCATCAGCTCACCCACTTCTGAGAAGAAACATTTCCTTATGTCACTCCTCCAGCCCATTCTGCCTCATTCCCTGACTCCTCCTTCTAGAACTTCCTTTCTACTGAAAAGTGTCTCTTGTGCATTATTTATACCTCTGAGATATTTGGCCTTGTATTTTTTTTATCATATCCCCTTCTCTTCTATGGTGTGCATATTTATCTGTTCTCTTGTTTAGCAGCTAAGAAGCTATCCTCTCTATTCGTAGGACTGGTGCTAGCACTGATTTTTGTGGATAATTAAATTGGCAGTTAAACCAAACAGAATCATTGTGATCTCCTTTTGTATTCTGATCTATGTTTCATTCCTGAAGATATTAAAAGTTTTGGGGGAGGGAGACCTGACAGTTTTCTCCTACTCCTTTGGAGCCCATCTCTGTCTGGCAACTGTGTCTTGAGCCTTCATTTGCTACTATCCAAGGTTTTCCACTAATTTTTATATTCTCTTCCCATTTCAGCCCAGCCATTGTAGCAACTGCTCTCAGCCAAGGGCCACAAACCTCAACTCCATCTGGGACCCAGCTAACATGGACCCTATGTCTGACCACTAGGTGTCACTGTTGAGCAATGCTGAGACTAGGTAAACATTTGGTCATTCATTCCCCCGTCTGTCCCCCGTCCCCCGTCCCCAATTTAACTACTAGTGGTAGTGGCTCCAGCACAGTGCTTCTTTCTTTGATGGTATTGGCTCTGGTACAGCACCCCTCTAGGCCTCACACTGGCAGGACTTTGCCACCCCCAAAATCTTGGCACTCTAGGCAACCACCTAGTTTTCCTAATGGAAGCACCGGCCCTGGGTTTTGCCTCTCCATAATTGTCCTTGGGTCCTTTTTGTCCATAGTCCATATCTCCATTCCACCAGCTCTGTCTTTCTCAGTGGTCCATTCCATCAGCTCCACCACTCTCCATAATCCATAGGTTCATTCCACCCGCTCCATTGGTTTATTCCATCTGTTCTCTCACTTTCTCCAGGGTCATTTCATTGGTTATCAGACATTCTTCATGAGCTGTTCTGTTGATGTCAGCAGGCTCCAAATGATTATTCCTTTGAGTCTCAGCTGCTCACTGATGTCCCATTCCATCTACGCATTCTTATTCCATGGGCCTTGTCCACTGACCTAGTCTGCTGTTCTCTCTCGCGCGCTCTGGGCTCATTCCATTGGTTCTTGAATTGTATTTTCATAGAATAAAGAGCCTATTGCTCTGAACCAAAACAACCCTTTCAGAAAGTGTCAGCACCTTATAGTCCTTCCTTGGATGGTTGTGAAGTCACAGGCTGATTCCTTGGCACACTTTTTAAGACCACATGAGGAGTTGAACCTGCTTTCTTCTATTCTCAGGTGTCGTAACCTCTGGCTGCAGTCCCTTCTTCTCTCTTTCCTTGCATTGGTGTGGTCTGTATGAACATATAACTGCCCTCCAGAGATAGTACTGCAGAATGGGAAAGTCGTCATCTTGGTACAGGACTCCAGAATTAGAAGATCCGTGGATGTGAGGAGAGCAGCTGAAAGCTGGGGAGAAGTGAAATTGCCTTCATTAATGCAATAATTAAGCACTCTTGCCAGCAGAATGTCTAACTTCTTTTGTTATCCAGGCCAATTACAGCACTCATGAATTTAGGAGACAGATATTGTCAGGTATAGTTTAGTGCAGACTGGGGCTGCAGAAACCTTTCTACAAATGTAGCTCTGCCAATTCACCTCCATCCTGCCTTGCAGCAGCCACTACTGTTCCAGTATTGTCCCCAGACACAGCACTGCTCGTGTGCCTCAAGCCTGCCTTGCAGCACCTTCTGCTGTTCCAGTATTGAGAGCATCCCCCCAGCCATCAAGAGGACACACATAGCACAGCTAATGGACCTTATTCCTGACCTGCACCACCCACTTTGTTCCAGTGGAAGACCTCTCCAAAGCAGTCAAGGAATGATGAAATTGGTTCCAGGTTTTAAAAGGGACAGAAGGAGACCCCACTGCTTGCATGTTTAATTTGCTTATAAAATCTTGATTATAGCATTTTCAAAATAATTAAGAAAAACAAGTACATGTCCATGCATGTAATGGGCTAGAACCAGGATTGGCTCAGTCTATCCCTTTTGACAACTGCATAGTCCTCCTAGTTTGGACTCATTCTGGGATGTTTTGTGATGAAAAGTAGTCAAGCTTATGTCACCCCCACGGATCTGAGCAAGGACAGTCCCTCATATGTTTTTTGTACAGCGCTGTGCAGGCCGAGTAGCACTTTAGGAGTGATAAGTATTAGTAATAGTAGTATAGCCAGATATGGGCTCAGGTACAAAGGCACAGTCCGACTGTCTTACATTACACTGGCTCCGTCACCTTCTTCCCATCCATAGCACCAGCTCGCTGACTTTTTAAACTAATTGGAGAAAGTTCTTTTCACTCAACGCACAATTAAACTCTGGAATTTGTTTGCCAGGGGATGTAGTTAGTGCAGTTTAGTGTAGCTGGGTTTAAAAAAGGATTGGATAAGTTCTTGGAGGAGAGTCCATTACCTGCTATTAAGTTCACTTAGAGAATAGCCACTGCCATTAGCAATGGTTACATGGAATAGACTTAGTTTTTGGGTACTTGCCAGGTTCTTATGGCCTGGATTGGCCACTGTTGGAAACAGGATGCTGGGCTTGATGGACCCCTTGGTCTGACCCAGCATGGCAGGTTCTTATGTTCCCAACTTCTTGGAAAGAACTGAGCATTGTGCAAGCAATAGGGAGGACATAATACTTGTCCATATATTGCTAAATGCTCCCATATATTGCTAAATGTTTTTGGTTTTTTTAACTTTTGCTGTCGCTGTTCTGCCTAATCTCTGAATTCATGGACTCTCATCATGCCTTCACCTCCCTAATCCCAGCTTTCACTTTCTAGCCTCCCACCCTCGCATCCTAGAGCTCTTACCTGGGAGATACTAGGATTGGAGCAGGCTCTTTGTCTCTACCAGATACTCTCTCCCCCCTGTGTAAATACTCAATTCCTTTCTCTATTTACCACACAACCCGGGTCACTCCCCTCCCTACGCACCCCTTGTTCGTATACATTGGCATTGTTATCAACAAGAATCAGCCCCTCCTGCTACCAAGCTTCACTAACTGGAAATATCTCACAGCTTTTACCAGTGCCAATAGACGTTTAAGTTTCATGCGGGAGAGCACCAGGCCAGAGAAGGAGGCTCACCACTATGAGAAAGCAGACATAGATGAGGAAAACCATTTCCCGTAGCAGATCCTGGGGGGTTCTCCTTAAATGTCCAATGCATTGGTAAAAGCTGTGAGAGATTTCTAATGCGTGAAGCTTGGCGGCAGGAGGGGCTTTTCCGAGTAGGCTCCTCCCAGAGAAAGAATTTAATGATACTAATGTCGAGGGGAGGAGAAAATGGGGAAATAGTTACAAAATGATTATTTTTGGCATATGCGCGTATGTTTCTTGATAAATCAATAAAGAGATTTATTTAAAAAAAAACAAACAAACAAACAAACTGGGTGGCTCCAAGGGCATTCCCATGGTGGATTTATGACTTAACTGGTTAGCACTCATTTTCAGCCCCAGCCCACTACAGTTAGATGGCAGTCCCAGTCAAACAAATAGCAGGCCTCCAGTCAAGTTTTGCCCAGCTAGATTTAGGTGACTTTTCAGCCACAAACTGTTGTTGTTCAAAAGGCGCTCAGGACTGGGGGCTGGCACGGACCTTAGGAGGGTACAGGGTGCAGTACAAATCAACCACAGCAGGGCCCTGTACTGCTTGGCTCCACCCCCCAAGCTAATGGGAAATTATAGTGTTGGGGATGGAGTTACCGCAGTGGTGCAGGGTCCCCCAAAATGCAGACCCAGGGCAGTCACCCTTATTTACTCCCCCCCCCCCCCCCCATTCCACCCCTTACAGATGGCCCTGTTGCTGGCTAAGTTAAAGCCAGAGATTTTAGGAGCTCCCAAGCTGACTGAAAATCTACCCCCATTATTACCTGGTTTGGCTGTGAAATCCCCTGAGTTATAACATTATTTATTATCTGTTGTGATATTTTCTACCTGATTCTGCAGTTTTGCAGTCATTTGAGCGTATGGATAAAATTATTGATGAGACGATTATTAGAATTACCTTCAACAGACAGGACTCAGGTCTTCAGCATTGAAAAAATGGCAAGCAGCCCAGCTGTTTCAAGAGCAACTTTATATGGAAATGAACTCAGTCAATTGGAGTGAAGAGAATGTGTTTCTCACAGTTTGTGTTCCCATACCATAACCCATGCTATAGTTACACAATCTTAGGTTCCATATTAGGAGCTACCACCCAAGAAAGAGATCTAGGCGTCATATTGGATAACACATTGAAATCGTCGGTTCAGTGTGCTGCGGCAGTCATAAAAGCAAACAGAATGTTGGGAATTATTAGGAAGGGAGTGGTGAATAAAACAGTGGATGTCATAATGTTTCTGTATCGCTCCATGGTGAGACCACACCTTGAATACTGTGTATAATTCTGGTCGCCGCATCTCAAAAAAGATATAATTGCGATAGAGAAGGTACAGAGAAGGGCTACCAAAATGATAAAGGGAATGGAACAGCTCCCCTATGAAGAAAGGCTAAAGAGATTAGTACTTTTCAGTCTGGAGAAGAGACGGCTGAGGGGGGACATGATAGAGGTGTTTAAAATCATGAGAGGTCTAGAACGGGTAGATGTGAATCGGTGATTTACTCTTTCAGATAATAGAAAGACTATTATCTTCATGGAGGGGGCACTCCATGAAGTTAGCATGGGGCACATTTAAAACTAATCGGAGAAGAGAGAAAGTTCTTTTTTACTCAACGCACAATTAAACTCTGGAATTTGGTGCCAGAGAATGTGGTTAGTGCAGTTAGTGTAGCTGTGTTTAAAAAAGGATTGGATAAGTTCTTGGAGGAGAAGTCCATTAAATGCTATTAATTAAGTTGACTTAGAAAATAGCCACTGCTATTACTTGCAACAGTAGCATGGGATAGACTTAGTTTTTGGGTACTTGACAGGTTTTTATGGCCTGGATTGGCCACTGTTGGAAACAGGATGCTTCCCAACAGTGACTCCTGCTGGGAGACACTGGGACTGCAGATTACTATGAACATTGAAGCTCAAGCCTCTCTACAACATTCCCTTCAATAAGTCCTGCTGGGAGATCTCCAACAGTCAATGCTCCTACACTAATGGTTCCCAAATCTATCATCTTGACCCTACACCCACCTTGGGTTTTTATGATAACCACAATGAATATGCATGAGATAAATTAATATAGTGGATCTCCAATGACTGATACTCCCACACTTTCTTACTGGAGACTGTCTTCAGAGTGAGCATAAAGGCAGGATGAACAGCAAATGATTGTTCCTTTATTCCAAGTCGTGGTAGAAACATATCTTTTGTCAGAAGATCCTAAACACTGCAAAATGTTCCATGCAAATTTGAGTTGAAAGGTTAGAATGGAAACCACAGCATGAACACTGATGTGCTGCAGCAAGCTCCTGCGGAGTCTCAAAATTTCCCTTATTAAATTAGTTGATGAAAACAAAGAGAGAAGCCCTCCCCGAGTAGCCTGAGCTGGCAAACGCTCCCTAATAGAGATTGGTAGCACATCCCCCTGGTCTTGAGGACTGGAAATGGAAAGTTGCAGAACAGGGAGCAGGAAAAAACTGGGGGCTTCCATTCATCCTGGCTACTTTTGAGCACTGGAGAGGCTACAGTAGTTTTGACGGATGAGACCCAAAATGGACTTGTGCGGGTAGCCAGTGAAGACAATGCATTAGGTGCAGCAGCAACTAGTGTCCGGCAACTGGGTGGTGGCTCTTTGTAGTGCATCTAACTTCTTGGAACTTATACGAATGAGACCCCTTCACCTGAACATGAACATTGGTCAGGGCTGTCTATATTGTTCTCTCTGCAAAACCGAAATCTGACTTGTAATTGATATAAAACCAGGAAGAAAAATCACATTTCCTACAGGAAAACAAATGATTTGCAAAAGACAACAGAACCACTGCAAAATTAAACCTGTCAGTCCTAATAACAGACAAGATGACAAATTTTGCAGAGGAAATGTGGCTGAATAAAATAATTTGCAAAACTGATCTTGGTGTTCACGTGTGTTTGTGTTGGGGAATGGTAGGAGGGAGGGCTTCATACTTTGCTCGTGAATGTACTGCTTTCTGCAACATGCTTGATCGAGGACGCTGTGCTCCAAATGCATGATATTACTCTGAAGCTCATTTTCCAAATCCTTTCATTTATTTTACCTCTTCTGGTGTGCCTAATCTGTTTCAAATGTTTTTCTCATCTGCCCTCAAGTCCCTCTGCAATGTCACCAGTAAAGATATTGAAAAGAGCCAGCACAGAGCCCAGAGAATCCCACTTATCACTCAACTGCATTGACCGGCACTCTCTGCCTTCTACCTTCACCCTGTTCTGAAGGGCCCACTGTGGAGGAGGAGAGAGTCATTCGGTTTCTGTGCTCATTCATTCCTTAGCTTCACTGCTAGGTTTGGTAGCTAAGATGCCAACAGTGATATGGAGACCTATATCCACATGGATGAGCCTAAGCCTTTTTTTTATTTAGACACAGAACACAAACTGTACTATAAAGCTATGGAATCTATTGCCAGAGGATATGGACAAGGCAACTCACATAGTGGGGGTGCAAAAGACAATTGGACAAGCTCCTGAAGGAAGTTATGGATGTATTATTTATGCTTTTATTGAATAGTGGTTTAAAATTTTGGTGAAAATCAATGTATAGTGGAACTGAAATTACCAATTTCAATACCATGAAACATCCTGAAGTCCATCAACCGTAAACTGAAAAAACATTGATTAATGGAAGCATTCTGAAACTATGGATTTCCTTCTCCAAGCTGAACAAGTCATATACTGAGTAATGTTTATAGGGACTTGCTCCCTTCCCCCCTCCCCCCCAATAATGTTATGGGAATGTCAATGGTATCTTCCATGCCAAAAGCCCCCCCCCCGGGTGAGCATGGAATGGAATAGTCTATGGAGGGACAGAGACCTCTGGAGCCGAGAGGAGTAGCCTAGGAGAGCGCATTTGGGGAGGAGTTGAGAGTAGGAGGGCTCCTCCTCAAATAGATCAATTCTTGATTTCAGAAGAGAAGGAAGAGAACACTATCTCATGCAAGGAGAGGGTTTCACTAAAGGATATCTAGAGGTTTTCTGGAAACCTAAAGCAGCAGCCAACAGAGGCACGCCGTCCATACAACAACAATTTTCATTTCTCTTCTGAAGTCTCTGTTCTTCCAGATCTCCTTCTGGCAGTACCGAGGTAGCACTCCCCGCCCAAGTGTAGCGCACCTGACTCAGTACTGAATATTCTCTTGAAGAATACCTTAATGACGCCTTCTCTCTGGCAATAGATATGAACCTCGCCTTCCCTGGTTCTGTTCTCAAAATAAACACAAATCCGAGTCCCTGGGCCCTAGGGTTTTGGTCAACACAAACAAATACTCTTCATGAAAAAAAAAGGGAACCAAACGAGAGAAAGGAAGGGTGGAAAAAAAAAGCTTCCTTCTCCAGAAGCAAAAAAGTCTCCAAACCTATGGACCAAAAATAGGTTAAGGCAGCGTTTTTACTTCCATCACCCAGGTCTCTGTGAAGAAGACCCTCAGAGTTATTTTCCAAAAAAAAAACCAAACAACAACAAAAGTTGGACTGCACAGACAGGGCTGTCCCACACCGGGGATGACACAGGAAAAACTGAACTCCGAATCCACGCCCTAAGATGGTGGCAGAGGTTTATAAAGGCTCAAGCACACATCCTCCACTTCTTCCGCATGGGGAAGCCCAGACCCCAACCTCTACTCACTAATCTCTCTGGGCCTCCCCAGAATGATTGGTTCACCCCTTCTAGTAAGAAAACCAAGGGTTCCTTACATTTAATTAAACATTTTACAGGAAATTAAAAAAAACAAAACAAAACTGCACCCATTTCTATCAAATGGTTTTCTACTCAAAACCTGACGCTGATGTGGGGTGAAGAGCTCACCGCTTGCCGCTGCTTTGAAACAGAGTACTTCTCTGACGATTTCATTTCATAGTCTATAATTTATACTTTACTTGCACAAAAAAATGAAACTCATCTAGGACTGATGATTAAGCATGGCCCGGGCATTTCTTGCATAAATAAGTGGCCCGTATGGGTGATATAAAGGTCCTTTATCAGCCTATTTGGAAGTGTGTCACTGTCATTATTTTAATGTTTGATACATTCTCCTGAATGCTTATTTTTGACAATCCATTTTTTATGTGCCTGAAAAGTGGAATATAATTAAAATAAATAATGCCCTTCCTAATATCTGCATTGTGCTAAAGAGAGCTTCCTTCTTTTCACACTGAAAAACTTCCAGAATACGTTCAGAAGGGCCTGAAAATCCAGGATTAACTCCCCTGTTTCTTATAGAGGAAACACACGCTAGACACTACAAAAGCATTCATTCAGCACTGCAAAGCATCTAGTGCTTGCTATCTATGTATGTGTTTTGATTAAAAAATTATCATAGTTTACAATGATTTTGGAGAGGCTGGGATTTTTTTTTTTTTTTTTGCTATAGTTTTCCTGCTGCCCTAGTTTAAGTAATAACTTTTTTTTTTTTTTTAAGAAGTTCAGAGTGTCCTGGATCAGCTCTTCTCTGAGACCTTCTGGCCTGGAGCCAGATGCTGAGCCTAATAACATTTGGCAAAAGAATGCAAAGAACTAGGACGAGCTGTGGTTTGGGCCATAATACGAAGGATAATCCCCAGGGCTACGACTCCCTGCCTGCGGAGCCTGGGAGGATTAGGTGCAAGGCATGGCCTCTCACCCAGGAGGAACAGTGCTTGTGTCACGTCTGGTGATAACTTGGGGACAGATTCTGAAGCAGGCACCTGAACAGGAAGATCTGTGCAGAGAAAAACAAGGCAGCACAGATACAGCATGCATTCCAATAGAGAGGGACAGGTGTATTTATTTAGACTCTGAAAAACGGAGGTGGGCAGTGAAAGACCATCAAAGAAATGTTTTGTCCTTTTTTTCCCCTCTTGTGGTCTACCCCTCTTTTAAATTCAAAATTGTGTTTCTTTCACCCTGCCTTCCTATCCATTTTTTTTTTTTTGCTTGTTTCATTTTGGCTTTTCTACCTCTTTTCTTATAAGTGAGGGCAGGGTTGGAGCTGTTGCTCATTGTGAGCGCTGCATGTGGCTGCTTGGATGGACTGCAATCTGCCTCTCCTGCTTTCTGCCTGAGAAGGTTGGCGCGCTGCCTATAGACTCAGCCCCAGCCACGCACATGCTCTCACATAAACAGGCGTATTTGATTTATGGCCTGAAAGAGAGGAAGAGGCTTCAAGATTTGAGTCCACAGCATGTCGGGAAGCTCAGAGTTGAATGGATCAGAAAGATCATTTCATCACTTTCTTCGGGTAGGGCCAGATTTAAGAGCTTGACGCAGACTGCCACCACGGCGCCCCTTTCAAGCTCAGCTGGCACATGACCCCCAAAGCGAGCAGAAGCTGGATCCTCTTTGGCCTGGATATTTGGCATCTGCAACATTTTGCACCCTCGGCAGGCACCTATGTGGCCTGATCCTAAATCCAGACTTGATTTCAGGGAGGTGGGGCATGGTCCCTCCAAGACAGGGTCAGAGGATGTTGGTGGAACAGACCCACACCATGGAAGAATCCTTGGCGACTGCTGCTCCCACTCATTTCAGACCTGGTTGGTTTTGTCTAGGGTAAGGTCGTGACCAATGAAAAGAGCTGCGCATGAGGATGAAGATCATGGAAGATCATGGCGCTCTAATCATCATACGGACTGAGAGCATCTTCTCCAGGGCAGATCTGAGCTCTCTTGATGAAGACAGGCGTGAGCTGAATCTTAGGAGGGGATGAATTTGGAGATAAAGCACAATTCTCACTCCAGGAGCTAGTAGAGGTGCCCTATGGCAGGTTTCTTCTCTGATGTAAGGGCAGCAAAAGAGGCAAAATCAGCACCAGGTTGGAGTCCACTGGTCGAACAGTTTGGGAGGGTGGCAGGTAGGGCCAACTCTCTCCACAGAGTTGAGAAGTATAGGAACAGCTGTGGGGAACTTCATCCTGACTTTCCTTGCTCACTGCCTGGAAAGTGTTAATATTCATGAGGTGCTCATGAATATTCACCGTTGCTGGCTCTGAGGATTCCATATTTTAATAATCTGCGTCTCTGCAGCTATCTCCTGCAAACAGATAAATTACAGCCACGTGGCGTTAAGGAGAACAGAAAAGAGTATTACGGCTGGAGGGCACGATATCAGCCAGCAGGTCCACAGTCCTCTCACGGATGATTTTAAATGCCGAAATGAGAGACAAAGCAGCAGATCAATGCGCAACAAACCCCTCTCCCTTTATCCAGCAAGAAATGTAAATGGGAACCCGTCACATGTTGCAGGGTCTGTCTGAGCTCTCCTAGTCGATGCAAACGGGGCCTTGCACTTTTATGGATGGTCACCATAAAACTGATTCAGGGTCGTGAGGGACAGGCTGGGCTCGCCCGGCTTTTGCCCCATTGCACCGAGGAACCTGTAGTTCCCTAAGAAAAGCCAGGGCCACGCGTCCCCGTTTGCATCAGGATGATTTGAAACCTGGATTGGGTGAGTGCGTCCTCTATGCTTGGCAGCCATCTGCTGCCTCTAATTTTAAGGGGCCACCACACCGCAGAAGTCAGCAGAGGAGGGAGGGAAAAGTCAGGCTGGGAGCTATAACTAAAGGGCTGGCCCCAGTGCCCATTTTCTCTGTAGGTTGTAGCTCAGACCCGGAGGAACCTCTATCCCCCCCAAAAAAAATAATACACATCTCGTACGTGGTCGCTGCCCTGCATCTAAAGCAGAGCCCATGAAAGGAACATGCTCTAGGTCACACAGCAAACCACAGAGGTGGGACTGCTACCTGGGACTCCAACTTTCATGGCTGTGTGCCCTCACTGCCAAGCTATGGTGACCCGCTTTCACAGTTTATTTTGAGAGATATTTTTGAAAACTGTATGGTGGTTAAGAAAACAAAAAAAAGATATTGCATGCCAAAAAGCCCTACTAAAGCAACCTAGTCTGGGTGACATTTTTGCAGGACAAAGCAAAACAGCACCCTTCCCCACCTTTATGATCCCTTCCCAGTTGGCATCCCTGGCCCCCCTTGCCTCCCAGAGGACTGGAGGGATGCTTCCTCTGAGGCATGCCCGCCCTTCAGTGCCACGTTTCAGCCAGTGAGGCTCACCACGGTAATGCAGTTCTTTCTCTCTTCCTGGGTCTGAATTCATCACCTCTGTGGCACACCCAGGTCTGACTGGCCTCAAAAAACGGAGCATCTGAACTCAGATTCCTCAGCCCATAGTGCTGCCGTTTGAGCCAACTAGAGCATGTCCATGTTGTTGTTTTTTTTTTTTAAATCAAAGATGAGGAACTGTTGCACCATATGCAAGTCAGCTGGCCAGAGCTATACAGGACTGGTTCTTTCATTGGGCCACCAAAATTTGAGGGGTAGCCAAAACCTCCAGGTGCCACCTACCTCCTTTTAAGGCATAGCACCACAAGAGAGGAGTGAATGGCTGCAGGAGAGATGAGGGGACGTGGAGATGGACCGAAAGGTCAAGTGGGTGGGGAACTTGTGGAGAGAGGGTGCTTAGAGTGGGGGTACAGGGTTATCAGGGGGTCTATAACATGTCTGATAAAATGTACATCTGATACAATATTATAGAAAACAGTATATGGTATAGGGTAGTGGTGCAGTTACAGGTCCATTGGCCACCTGATCAAGTAACTTTTGATCAAATGATTAGTTCCAGGCTAACTGCTCTCCTGTTGTAGGAATTCTGACAGCCTGTAACCTGATGGCTCACAACGGGGATGAGGAGTGAAACTTTTGCAGCTTCATCCCATGTAAACGCAGCTGCTCCCCTGACACTGCCCACCCTCTGGGGCAATGGCAGATGGTAAGATACCCTTCCTTCCCGCTTGAGACTGGATGGAAGAGGACCCGGGGGGGGGGGGGGGTGTAGTTTTTCGGATGCCTTTTCATTTGCCAGGGATGCCACACCTGGGACTGCATAGGGACCGGCATTAAAGAGAAATCAGATTACCCTTCGCCCCACCATCTTGCGCCCCTGAACTTGGTACAAGACGAGCCTTATGGCAGGGATCCCTCCCTCTCCCCCGAACGCTAGGAGTAACAAAGGCATAGTGCGGCCCTCCCTTCTTCTATTACTACTATCCAGAGAGAGAGAGAGAGAGCCGTCTCTCCCAGCCAGGCCGCCGCACTGCCGCTGCTGCTGCTCCCTTCCAACCCCATGCAAAGCGCTGGGCTGCCCGCCCCTGCCTGCGGCGCCCCCGATTGGCTGCCTCGCTCTCACGTCCCCACTCCGGCTCATTGGCATTCGCCTCTGCATCCGCGGCTGCTCGGGCTGGAGATGCCTGAAGAGCGGCTGCTACTTCCCTGACAATTCTCTCCAGTGCCACTGGAGTAAGGGAAGGGGGTGGGGGGAGCTGCGATCCATGTGTGTGTGTGCGCGCGGGGATATGTGCGCGTGCTGCTATGTGTGTGTGTGTGTGTGCATGCGTGCGTTCGCCTGCATGTGTGTGTGTGCACCCCGGCTCTCCTCCTCCTCCTCCTCTCTCCTGCTCACTCGCTTTCATTCACTCCTGGTTCGGGGTTTTTTTTTTTTTTTTTAAATCTTGAGAGGTAGAAGCGGATCTCCGGCGCGCTCTCCCCCGCCCCCTCCAACCTGCTGTCCTCCCCCCCCTGCCCGCAGTCAGCCCTCCCAGGCAGGTATATGGAGAGAAGCTCCCTGCTACAGCTCATCCAGGAGCAGGTGAGTCCGTGCACGGTTTCCACGGCAGCCGAGCGCCGCTCCTCGTTGCGGGGAGCCCGGCCGCTGCCTGCCTGCAGCAAGGCAGGCAACTTCCAGGGGACCGGGGAGGCCAGGGCAGAGGGGGGACCTGACGTGGTGCAAAGCATGGGTGGCAGGCATCCATCTGCGTGGGCCCCCACAGGCTCTTTTAAGAGGAATTGGAAGGGGATTTCACGTGCCTGGTGGGCAGCAGCTGGGCAGTGCGTGGCCTGGAGTGGGAGAGGCGCAGATCCTCGGGTCCCCAGCTGCTCTTGGTCTGGTCCCTGCAGTATAGAGCCGGAGAGGGAGGGGGACTGTACGGTTACTATCAGGCGAGCTGGCTGAGCAAACGAGAGGTTTCCCAATGAAACCATGACACTGCTGCAGGTAAAGCAGTAATTATAGCATCACCCCGAAATCAGAACTTTTTCTGTTACTTGGATCGCTTCTGAGTGCCCCCAAGTCATCTTTCTGTTTTGCTTAATATATTTTAATACCCTTTTGCCTGTTTGTGCTGTATGCTTCTGCTTTAGGTGAACGGGAGTGATGCCTGCAGGGGTTTCTAATGACAAGCGGCACAGCAGCACCTCTGATTTACTTAATGGAAATGGCTGATTAAAAGGAGCTTTCAAAAAACTGTAAACACTAATAGCTGATCAGTTATGGAATAAGAATTAGAATAGAGAAGGATATTAATTAAAGTATTTTGCTATGTTGATTTAATTGCAGTTCAACATAATAACATTGCCCTGGAAACTCCAGATGAAGTCTGTGTGTGTGATTGATAGTGGGGTGTCTCTGGGTTCAGCCTGGGGGGCGTGAATATCTTTGGGTCTTTCTGGATATAATTTGGGGATGTGAATGTTATCGTGATCTCTCTGGGTGCAGCCTGGGCATGTGAAATCATCAGTATCTCCTTGGGTAGGGGTGTGAATGATATTGGGGTCGCTCTGCATGAGGACTAGGGATGTGAATGATGTTAGTGTCTCTCTGGTCGTAGTCTGGACATGTGAATGATATTCACACACTTGGAATTCATCCAAGAGACTGATACTAGAATCTCTGGTTGAAGTTTGGAGATGAGATAGTTATTAGGGGTCTCTGCATGAATTCTGAGGATCTGACTGATGTAGGGCTCTCTCTGGATTCCATAAGAGGATGTAAAGTATATTAGAGGAGGTCTTTTGGGGATGGGTAGGGGATATGTTAGAGCATCAGGCTATCGGTGACAGAGATCTATTCTCCTTGTTATTAACCCTTCCTGCTCTTTGACACCATTGTTGCAGTGTCAGGCACTTTGGGACTGAAGGCTAATCTCCCTCATATTAACTCTTTATGTAATCAGAAATGAATGCTGTCTTTGTGTCTTCCCTGTCCCTGGGGTTATTGGTTTCTTACAGGGAATATGTACACTAGGATCAGAATCTATCTCATGAACATGCAGGCCAATGCCGTTTGTTATTTTGAGAGTAATTATGTTTTCAGTAGCATTCTGCATTACAAAAACCAAGTTGATCGAATTTAAACACACAGCCTGCTCATGCCAGTCCTGCTGGAGACTTTGAACATAAACAACTTTATAGGAAAGAAAGAAGAAATTGCCATGCTGGGTCAGCCCAAGGGTCCATCGAGCCCAGCATCCTGTTTCTAACAGTGGCCAATCCAGGCTACAAGTACCTGGCAAGTACCCAAACACTAAGGAGTATATGTAGATGTCTGTTGGTGCATCGGATTATGAGACCCTTTTGGGTGAGATCCAGGAAAGTCATCACTTTTGAGACCCAAAGGACAAAAGAGGGGGTTAATGCTTTTATTAGACATGAAGGCTGTCCATCCACACCTCTTGTTCAGGTTTGCAGTCCCTTCCTCTCCCTCGGAGATTTTTCTGTGCTTGTCCCATTGCTCTCTTGATGCTGCCCTTGTCTCCACCACCTCCACTGGGAGGCTGTCTGTCTGTCTGCATCCGTTTCTGTAAAGAAATATTTCTGCAGATTACTCCTCAGTCTATGCACATTCACCCTCATTTCATGACCCCCTTTTTCCAGAGGCCCTGCTTCCTGTACACTTATTCCTTGGAGATATTTAAATGCCTCTGTCATATCTCCTCTTTCTCTCTTTTCCTCCAGACTGTACATTTAGGTTTTTAAGTCTGTCCCTACATACTTTATGATGAGGACCACTGATCGTTTTAGAAGCTGCCCTCTGGACCAATGCCATCTGGTTTATATCTTTTTGAAGGTGAATTGTACACCCTATTTTAAATGATGTCTCACTAGAAACTTATACAGAGGCAATATCAGCTCCTTTTGTTCTGCAGGCTATTCCTTTCCCTATGCCAGCGGTTCCTAAAGCTTACTGAGGGACCCCCCAGCCAGTCAGGTTTTCAGGATATCCGCAATGAATATGATTGAGAGAGATTTGCAAGCACTGCCTCCATTGAATGCAGATTTATCTCATGCATATTCATTGCGGATATCCTGGAAACCTGACTGGCTTGGGAGTCCCTTAGGACAGGTTTGGGAATCACTGTCCTATGCACCCAAGCACCCCCTGGCTTTTGCTCTCACCGTTTCTACCTGTTTGGCCATTTTAAAATCATCAGACATGATGACCCCAGATCCCCCTCTTGTTATGTGCACAGAAAACATTCATCTCCTAAACTGTTGAACAAAACAGGACAGAGGACCGATCTCGGCAGCACAACGCTGGTAACTCCCCTTTCCTCAAGAGTGAGCTCCGTTTAGCATTACCCGTTTGTCACCTTCCACTAAATCAGTTTCTAACCCAGTAACTTTACGGCCCATACCTAGGATGCTCAGTTTGTTTATAAGTCATGTATATGGCACCATGTCAAAGGCCTTGCTGAAATCCATTAATTTACTTACCACCAAGGTCAAACTAACCGGCCTGTGCTTCCCAGCTTCATCCTTACATTCACTTTTGTGAAGAGGAACCACATCTATCTGTCTATAATCCTTAGAAACCACTCCTGACTCTCTTGGTCAGGCGGTGGAGGAGCCAGAACTTGCCTAGTTCCCTTAATACCTTTGGCTATATCCCATCTGGTCCCGTGGCTTTATCTGTTTTTAGTTTTGCTACCTCCTCATGAACACAGTCTTCTGAGAGCTGTTTGAGATCTACCTGACTTCCATTCCTCTTTGAGGTAGTTTTCCATGCAAGGATTGTGAGCCCTTGTGCTGTGGTGCCCACGCTGCCAGCTGGCGAACACGCGCTGGTCTGGGACAGGCTGGAGCTTCGCCTAAACCAGCCCCGTCCCCTGCAGGTTCAGCCCTTGGATTCCAGGGACCGGCAGGACTTAGGTGATCTAAAAAAAAAAAAAAAAAAGAGTCCAGAGGCGGACCAGGGATTTGGGCAGGCAGCAGACAGGGTGAAGTCAGGATTCGAGGCGAGGTAAGGTCCAGGTGGCAAGCAAGGTATTGGTCAAAGTCTGAAGCTGAGCTCAGACCCGGAGAATCAGGCCACAACAGAGAAGATACAGTGGAACAAGACAGCACAGGATGGGCAGATAAGGCAAGGCAGAAGAAGACTCCAAGGACAAGACAACAGAGACCAAGTAAGAGCAGGCAAGGGCAAGACTGAACGAGGCAAGGCTGGAAGGCTGGACGAGGTAAGCGACCCATTGCGAAGGCGTCTGTGAGAGTGCAGTGGAATACCTTGTGACATCATCAGAAGGCGCCTTACCCCCCACCTTGTGACATCATCAGGAGGCGTCGGCCAAGTCTTTTCACCACGGGGCGTATTTACTGTGGAGCCAGGCGCACGTGCCTGGAGGTGAGTTTGGCCGGTTGCTGTGCTGTCTCGTTACCATTCTGTGGTCTTATTCCAAGCAATTCCACAGTGAACACTGAATACAAATATTTGTTGAGCAATTCTGAGCACACACATCCCCCAAAAGGTCTTTACATTTCTGGTTGTACTACTTATTAATGTTAATGGTGGTTTGTAACATTCTCGATGAGGAGACTTATTCCTGGTCACAGCTGGAAGTTACATGATTATTGTTGCATGTAATCCTCAATATATTTTGGTAGCATCTTTGACTTAACGAGATCCTAATGCCGGTGGTTCCCAAATCAATCCCCAGCTGGTCAGGTTTTGCAGGCTATCCATAATGAATATGCATGAGACATATTTGCATATAGTGGAGGCAGTACATGCAAATATGCCTCATGCATAGTCATTGTGAGAATCTTGAAAACCCAACTAGTCTGGGTGGGGGTCCTTGAGCATAGGTTTGGGAACTATTCGAGGACAATAAGGTGTAATGTGGTTTATTGTGAAGAGTTACCAAGTTTCCGTCATTAGGAGAGAAACACCCTTTTATTTTACTTTAAAAAGATACTGTTTCTACTGGAACGATCGGTGGGTGAGATGCCTCTGTACCTCCTTGAGCGGTTCTGGGTATGTGTGGGGGTGTGTGTGTGGGTGTGCTTGTGGGGCCAGGGGGAGGTATTGTGTGGGGGGAAGGCTGGGAGGGCTGGGATAGTTGGGGGATGGGGGGGTTGGGTCCAGGGACCGTGGTGCTACACCTCTCCTGTTGTTTTTCATATCCCCTTGTGGTCTAGGCTGGGGGGCCATGAGGGAAGGTGGCGTACGCTTCTAGAGCCCACTGGTTGGGCTCCCATACAATTTGTGCGGGGCACCGTGCGCCATGGCGAAGGTTAGAGTAACTACCATGAATGTAGATGGGATACACTCCCCAGTTAAGCGGAAAAAACTATTAACTATGTTTAGTCGCATGCATTCCCAAGTTGTTTTTCTCCAGGAGACACACTTGAACGATGCGGAACATCGTAAACTTAAGCGGGAGTGGGTGGGTCAATGCATATATTCTTCTTACACCTCTCGCAAGAGGGGAGTGGCTATCCTCTTTCATAAAAACCTGCCCTTCCGCCTCACTAGAACTTGTCATGATACAGAGGGTCGGTATGTGATTGCAGCTGGGGTCCTAGGTCACCAAAAGATAGCTTTTTGTAATGTGTACGGGCCCAATGTTTTTTCTCAGGATTTCTTTTCGTCCCTGGCGGGCTTGCTCACAGAGTTTCTGGATTATGTGTTGGTGGTTGGGGGAGACCTTAACGTAGTAGCGGACAACCTTTTGGATCGAAAGCCGCCCAGGCCAGACACCGCCCGGGACCGTTCTTTGGGAGTTCATTTTTTATGTGATGAACTTCAACTGCTAGATGTGTGGAGGGTTCTTCACCCTGGTGAACTTGATTTTACATTCTATTCTCATCCCCATCAGGTCTACTCTCGTTTGGACTATCTGCTGGTGTCTGAGAAGTGGTTTGCCAGGGTGGAGGAGGCGTCTATAGGCGTTCGATCGGTCTCAGATCATGCCCCGGTGTCAGTCTTGTTGCGGAGTGGTACGGGAGAGCGGTCCCCGTTTTCGTGGCGTATGCGCCCGGACTTGTACCACGATGAGCAGTTTCGTGCGTACTTACAAGGGTGCTGGAAGGAGTATGTCAAGCATAACTCTACCCCAGATATTTCCGCGGCGACCTTGTGGGAGGCCGGGAAAGCGGTGATGCGCGGGGAAATCATTGCGTATGTGGCTAAGACGAATCGTCAACGGAATGCTGAAATAATCCGCCTTACGCAGGTCCTTAAAAGTGCCCAACAGAGACACGTGGTTGATATGACCCCGGAAGGTAGGGGACAGGTTGACCAGGCGCGAGCTACGCTGAATTCTTTGCTCCACCAACGGGCGTCCAAATCACTCAAATATTTTCAATACCAACTTTATAAATATGGTAATAGGGCCGGTCGACTCTTGGCCCACTTGGTTCGCCCTCGGGATCAGAGGCAGGTTATAGTTAGTATTAAAGATAGTCGGGGCGAACGTCGAACGTCCCCTGGAGATATAGAGGCTAGGTTTCTTGAATATTATCGCCAACTGTATGCGGAACGTCGTAGCGATCCGCTGGTTCGGGAGGCTTTATTCCATTCGACTGAATGGCCGAGGGTGACTCCAGCTCAGTTGGCAGCTCTTAACACTCCCATTACTGATCAGGAGGTGCATCGGGCCATTCATGCTCTCCAGTTGGGCAAGGCTGCGGGGTCGGACGGACTCGGCTCCGAGTTCTATAAAATTTTGAAATTTCATTTGCTTTCCCCACTTGGGGCTTTCTATAATACATTGTTGGAGGAGGGGGGCCTCTCTCCTGCGCTTAATCACTCGGTTATTGTGGTTCTTCCCAAGCCGGGAAAGGACCCGGAGGAGGTGGGGGCTTACAGACCTATCTCCCTGATAAATGTGGATGTTAAGTTATTCGTGGCTATTTTGGCTGCTAGACTTAGTGGTCTTCTTCCCCAACTCGTTCACGACGATCAAACTGGTTTTGTACGGGGCAGACATGGGGTTCGGAATGTGCGCCGCCTGATGGCCTCTCTTAGTTATTCTGCTGGTGCGGACGCGGCTGTTCTGAGTCTTGACGCAGAGAAGGCCTTCGATTCATTGTCTTGGGATTTTCTTTTTTGGGTGTTGCGGCAGTATGGCTTTGAGGGGGCTTTTGTGAAGTGGGCGGAGGTTCTATATAGCAACCCTAGTGCTAGTATTTTATTGAATGGGACAGTGACCCCGCCGTTTGACTTACATTGTGGAGTCCGTCAGGGTTGCCCCCTTTCTCCCTTACTTTTTGTTTTAGCGCTGGAACCACTGGCTATTCGGTTGCGGGAGGAGCCACAGATACGGGGATTGCGGGTGGGCCAACAGTCTCTTCGTACGGCTCTTTTTGCAGATGATATTTTGCTTTTTGTTGGCAACCCGCAAGCAAGCGTTCCCGTTATTATTAATCTTTTTGACCAATTTCGGGAGGTGGCGGGACTATGTATTAACTTTGGGAAGTCGGAGGCGCTGGCCTTGAATCCTCAGCTGCAATCTTCATGGGTGGGCACTTTTCCACTTAGATGGGCGCCAGCTAAGCTGAAATACTTAGGTATTTGGATTCCAAGGGACCTACGGCACTTATATGAATTGAATGTCACTAGCCTATTAGAGCGGATCCGCTCCCAGCTGGAGGCTTGGGCCTCGCTTCCCTTGTCTCATTTTGGTCGCTGCGCTCTTATTAAAATGATCATTGCTCCCAAGATTTTGTATGTCTTGTCCATGGTTCCTTGTTGGATACGGGATAGGGACTTAAAAAGGTTGTACGCGGCCCTCCAGCACTTTATATGGCGGGGACGGAAAGCCCGTCTTAGTTATCAGGCTATGACTTACTCTCGGGATCAGGGGGGATGTGGCCTGCCTGACTTCCGCTTGTACAACGCGGCCTGCCAGCTGCGCTTCATAGGGGAGTGGCTTACGGGGGACTATAAATTCTGCATGAGGGGGCTGATCTCCGGCATGGCAGCCCCTTGGTCGCCCCTGAGTCTTATCCAATCTAGTGCTGGGGAGCGGCGTGGGCTTACATACCCTAGGGTTTTGCTGTCTCCGTGCATTGCGGCATGGCGATGGTTACGGGGGCAGCGGGGATTGGATGGGGTGATTTCCCTCCTAGTGCCCCTGACTGGCAATGTGGGCTTTTTGCCGGGACGGGACTGTGGGGCTCTGTTTCATGAGTGGGCGTCTAAGGGGGCGATGTTTGCCTTTCACTTTTATGACACCGATACTCATACACTGCTGGACTTTGCTACATTGGCTCGCACTTATCGATTACAGACTCACCAGTTTTTTGCGTATCTGCAAACCAGGCACTACTTAACCTCTTTCCACTGGACGTCAGACAGGGTGGGCCTGGAGTGCTCCTACGCTAACAAGGTCTTTGACACGGCCTACCTAACTAACACCATCGCGAAGTGGGCTAAGCTTGGCAGATCGTGGCGCTCAAACCCGCGTCTTGCTGTGTTGGCGGACAAATGGACTGCTACTTTTGGAGAACCCATTACTGAGCAATACTTGGCGAAATGTTTTGAAGCGGTGCATCGCCAGCTACCTGATATTGGACTGCGGGAGGTGCAGTTTCGCATCCTTCAGCGGATCTACTGTGATGATGTGCGACGCTTTAGGATGGGGAGCACTGACTCTCCTCTCTGTATTAAATGTGGCCAAGAGGAGGGCACTTTGGTACATAGACTGTATTCTTGTCCCACTCTTCACTCCTTCTGGGCCACGGTGATGGGCGTGATTTCCCAGTGCACTGGAGCACCGCCGCCCATAACGGGGAGGTTTCTTCTTTCCAGTCCTCAAGCCTGTACTGCTGTAGGCAGCCGATCCAAGGACCGCTTTGGACGTATTGCGGCTATGCTGGCATGCCGCACCATATTGTCTGGATGGGCGACACCTGTGACGGCCCCCACTTCAGCAGAGTGGTTTCAGCGCATGGCCTTGGTTTTGCAGATGGAACATTTGGATTTTTTGAAAGGCCACCGTACGGCTGATAAACTGTATGGGGCTTGTTGGACTCAGTGTGTTTCATTGTTGCCGACCTCAGTCCAGGTCGGCCTGCGGGAGAGTGGGTATACAAATGATTGGATTGCTAATATGGTCTCTGGGGGGACGGGGTTGGGAAGGGGGAAGGGTGGCCCGGTATGAATGTAGTGTGAATGGGTTGGGTGGGGGGTATGTGGGTGGGTGGAAGGGGGAGGGGGTGAGGTGGTATATTTAGACTTAAGAAAAGGCCAGGGCGCATCTACTGGCCTGGACGGCTACTGTGCTTACGGTTTGTCTTGCTTCTTTGCTGTATTTCCCTCCTTGTGAGGGGTTGATTGTTACTACCTTATGGTTTTCCTTGGCTGGTTGGTTGTGTTTTGCCAATAAAAAATTATTCTGACAAAAAAAAGATACTGTTTTCACATTTTCTCTCTTTGAAACGTTTGCTCCTTCCAATATCTATGGAAGATGAAGACGCTTCCTCTTCAGAGTTTTCCTATATGGGCATGCGACAGATATGCAAGATGTTGACAGATATCTGATGAGCTGCTGTTTTGATTGCCATCTTTCCTACAAAATAAACTTTGTACTGTCAGAGAGACCAATGCAGAAAAGTGCATTCAGCCAAATTCATAGTTTAACCCTCATTTAAACACACATTCTGTGAGTGTAAACCCTACTGCCGATGCAACAAGGCGTTCTGTGCTCACAAAATGTGAGTATTGCTTAGCGCCCTTGCATGGAAATCCCATGCAAATGAGGGCATTAAGTATTACTTCCCGATGCAGAGAGGTGCACTGGCCTAATCCAGATTTTAATTCCTGCTGAGAGAGAGCGTTAAATTTCCAGCACTGCTGTGCAGACAAATATCACAAAAAACAAGGCTTTCCCACTCTGTCACTGCTTAGCCAGATAAGTCTGTACTTCTCCGACTAAGTGGTGGTGGCTAACCGCAGCCAACACACGTTTTAACTCCGTCTACGCACTTTTTAACTCCCGATTTATTAGCGTAACATTTAGCTTGCTTGCATTGGGAGTTTAAGAAATTGTAATCTGTGCGTTAAAACCGTGCATTGAAATCCAGCACACAGTTCCTTAATGCACAGAGCATTGCATCGGCTTGAAAGTAAATTTGAAACACCCACAAAGTGTTTGGGAATCGGACTTTACAAAGTGCCGGTACAACTGGAGTGAATAAACAGTTGTGATAATGGTTAAGAATGAACGGTTTAGACTGGCCAGAAGAAATGAGGTGCTGATTTATTTTCATGATCCATAGCAGGCAGAGCCTGGTAAGGCTGCCCTAAATCATCTCTTTCCTGCTAGGTAAATGTGCATTAGAGTAATGTTTTTCAATCTGCTCCCGAGGGACACCCCTCCCCTCCCCCCCCCCCCCCCCCCCCCCACCAGCCAGTTTGGTAGCAGGATAGCCACAATGAATCCACATTTGCACACTATGGAGGCAGTGCATGCAAACCTAGTTCATGCACATTCCGTGCGGCTATCCTGACAACCTGGCTGGTTTTCTAGGATGGGACAGAGAACCACTTGTCTAGAGGATGACGTAGGCCAGGGCTTTACTGTGTAGCACTAGTACATGGTTCAGAATTTGTAGCTGCAGCCACGGCAAGGGGTCTTGTAGGTAGGATGTGGTTCTAATCGATGCTTTTGGCAGGATCTCATTTATGATCTTGAGAATCCAGCAAATTAGTGTGTATCACCAGTGCTACCATTTGGGAAAATTATTTAATTAAAAAAATTACTTTGCTGTGGAATAGTTATTAAAATACAAATTTGGGACAGGAGAGCCAGAAGGTTGCATTGCTTGCCAGCATTAGTGAGTTCAACCTTTTGGGCCGATGCAATATCGGCACGCGTTAAAGGGGCGGTCAGGATTGAGCGCCTGCTCCCTTAATGCACACCAATGCACCTCTCCGGGGCGCCATTGCTAAATGCAGATGGGCCGCTGCGGTAAAAAGGAGGGGCTAGGGGAAAACGCGTGCCCCTAGCGCCTCCTCGGCAGCAGGTGCCCAGGAGAGGTGGCTGTCAGCCACTTAGGGAAATGGACGCTCAATTTTAGAGCATCCATTTTCCTAACCTGACCACCGGCACATTTTTTTTTTTTTTTTTGGGACATTTCTCATTTTATAGTTCCTCCGACTTAATATTGCCAGGATATTAAGTCAGAGGAAGTACAGGAAAGCAATATTTTCTGCTTTTCTGTACACGTTTTGGGCTCCTCGAGACTTAACACCAGCTCCAGAGCTGGCGATAATTTTCTAGAGTAAAAATGTGCGCCTCTGGCTGTGCTAACCCCTGTTTTGCATCAGGGGATATGGACGCGCGACCAAAAAACGTGCATCCAATCGCAGGTTAAACCCAGCGCACGGTATAGCATCGGCCTGCTTGTTTGCTGTAGGGCGCGTTAGTTTTGCAAACTGGATTCTCATACATGATCTTTTCTGATTTCCTTTGCAGCTTGATCCGGACAACACTGGTTACATTGGCGTGGAAACCTTTGCCAGCCTGGTGCACAGCCATGAGCTGCCCCTGGACCCTGCCAAGCTGGAGATGCTGTTTGCCCTGGCACAAAGCAATGATGAAGGGCAAATTTGTTACCAGGAGCTTGTTGACCTGGTCAGTAACGTGAGTAGTTTTGCACACCCCAGTTTGAGGAAGAATACAGAGCTGATTTAGTGGCCCACATATAAATCAGGAATTTCAAGAGGAAATTTCTAGTGCACAGTTATTTTGCTGCAGATTGGAAATGGGAGGAGCTCTGTGTGTCTTTTCAGTAATAAATAGTTCTTGATCCCATTACTAGTCAGAGCCTGTTTTGGGGGCCGAGTGTACAAGGGGATGTTAGGCCCTAGAGTAGCTCTGCCCTCTCCAGCGTGAGCTGCCATAACTATCGGAGGAGATGCCATAACTATCGGAGGAGATGCCATAAATGTTTCATTGAATTAAACTCTCATAATCGAAGAAGAAACACTGTAGGTATTTATTTATTTGTTGGGCTTTTATATACCGTTATTTAGCCGTCACAACGGTTTACAAACATTTCCGTTTCAAGAAACATACACGTAAGGAATATCAAAGTAGAATCCATACTCTGGGGCTATATAATTGTGCTGCTGGCAAGTGATATTGTTTGAATGCCCGCTGGTACAGTAAAAAAAAAAATATATCTGTGGTTGTGAAGCCACTGATGCATATATGTGTGTCACACAGAACAAGACAAAAGAGACCAAAGACAGCAGCCGCTGCAGTTTTTGCCATTTCAAAGTGGTGGACTGCGGCCTCACAGAAATGAAGTGGCTGGGCCTGCACAGTCTGTTTGACTGCCATCCTGTGCTGATGCGGGAAGGCTTGGCGACGCTGTATCTGGTCCCTTGGCCCTGTGGATAAACAAATTCCCCGATTTGCTGGAAAAGGCTCCAGCCACACTGACAGACATCCAAACTGAATGGTATTGTTGGAGGTTCCCGATCAAAGGAAGAATGCAATCTGTCCCGTTCTGTGAAGTGCCAGGGCAGTAGCTGAGGCCAGTAACATGAAGAGGATGGAGACCGTTATTACCAAGGGTTAGGGAAGGCTGAACCGCCCGGGCCATACCTGTGTTCTAAACTGAAGATTTCAGTTCTCAGTGCAGGCTGCCACGCTTTTGAATTCCCAGGAAAACACAAAACTAAAAATAATGCAAAATATGTTGGGTTAAAGATAAAGGACTGCCAAAATAGGAGCATGCTGTGGCGGTTAGTGTGGCGGGTTGCTCTTTTTGGAGCATTTGAATTCTGAGTGGGATTTATTTCGTATGCACTGAAAACAATGCCAGCAAAGGATCTGTCTGAATTGGAAACCAGGAAGACCTCCTTAGAGCAAAGGTTTCTTTTGCATGCTCATAGTAGATCCTGGTTTGCTGGTTTAACCTTCCTTGCCCTCTGCTCTCTTCTGTAGAGTTAGAGTCCTGTTGGCAGGGACCCCCCCCCCCCCCCCCCACCCCCCAGCCTGCTCACACCAGCACTGGATCCTGCTTCAGCTGAGCGTAAGATATTTGTTTTATGCTCACTATTCCTTGAGAGTCAGACCGAGCCTGGGGCCAGTGCAAGGGCATCGGACAATCTAGGCAGACTTTCAACCTTTGCGTCCCTCCTCCGTGACTTACCGAGTGAGACAAGATGAGAGAGCAGGGAAAACAGCAGCAGCCACCGTGATTGCCAGCCGTCTGGGGCCTGACCCCCGGTAGCCAGGAGGAGGGCAATGAGAGACTGACCCGGGAGTGGTGGGAGCGCGTGCTGACAGCTCCTGACCAATCCAAAAAAAAAAAGGAGAGAGATCTGGCAGGAGAGAGACAGCGGGAGCGCTTTGGCATAGCTGCCAATATTGCTGAGCAGCAAAGCAGACCCAAAGGTACCTTGGCCTTCTTTAAAAGTGGGTAGGCGGCACCCAGAGGTTTCTCCCCCCCCGCAAGGTTTGGCACGCTGGGCGACTGCCTAGTTCACATAATGGAAGAGCCGGCCCTGACTGAGCCACTCTAAAAGAAAAGCATTCACAGCCCCAGCTGCTCTCTCTCATCACTAATCTCTTCTCTTCAACCACCCTCCTTCCCAGCCATCACCTCTCGTCCTCCTCCGGCCTGCCTCATCCCACTTTCTTCCTCCTCTCCCTTCCCTTTCCCTGGGAGCTTTCAGAGTTTTGCTGCCAGCAACTTCAAGAAGTTTTTTATCTGGAGATCTGCCAGCTGTACTCTCGGCTTATTTACGGCAGATGAACCTTGCTGCCCTCCGCACCCCACCTCTCCGATTCCCTGCCACTTCTTCACGAACCCCTCTGTAGTATTTTGGAGAAAGGCAGCTGGTTAGCCACCAACTAACAATCGGCAGCAGGGGGTTTGTCGGTCTGTCTGCGTGGATTCACGGGACGAAGTGTGATAAATGTGGTTGTGCAACATTATTTTTTTGAAATGCTCATCCGCCCCAGGTTTACCAGTCTTCTGGAGGCGTGAACAGAGATGCGTCATCACATAAAGTTCACATCCAGAAAGAGAGCAGATTGTGTTTTGCCATGCTGCTTTCTCCTGTAGAAAGAGAACCACCCTCCGATGTGTCCTAGCTTCAGACGCACAACTCTTCAGCTATTCATCCGTGTTTTTTGCAAGCGGCCGTGATGACTGGATGCAGAGGGAAGGTCCCCTCGAGAGGAGAGGAGCTTTGCAGTGGGGATTTTCTGCCAGGTCATGCCGGGCCACTAACCTGCAACCTTTTTCAATTTGTGGGGAAAAAGCAAAAGGGGAAGGCCACTGGTGGACCTGACCTAGTAGCCTTTTTTTTTTTTTTTTTTTAAAGAAAATTACAGCTGATGTTTTGCTTTCTGTGGGCCTGCAAGGTTCTTACTTGGTTTAAACAGGGAGGGTCAAAGGAAGAGGGAAATCAAGATGCCAATCTTTTTTTTTTTTTTCTTTTTCTGTCCCCTCCCTCTTCCATCTCCAGCCATTTTCTTGCCTCCACCGTGTTTAAAGGAGACTTTTCCAATTTAGTAGCAGTCGCAGAATTAGCGAGGTTGAAAATGTTGCCTGAGCAGACTTCCCCCGCTAATTCCAGTCCCGTCAGATCCATGTTTAACCAGGCTCGGGCTCGGAACGTCTGGGATCTGTTGTCCTGCTTGGTCAGTACGAAATAAGTAAAGGGGAACGGAATAGACAGGACTGGCCAAAGTGTTCCTGACAGTCTGGAGTTAGCTCAGCCTCGTGCACTTCGGGCTGTTCAGAGCTGAAATATACAACCATCCGATGTGCCTTCAAAAGGGCAAAATATTGTTTAATAAAAGATAATTAGCTCTGTAATTCAGATCTTGGCATGCACTTGTTCCTTGACTGGTGCTGTTCCAGTTTCAGCCTGGCCTATCCGGGAGCGGTTGCGCCCTCCCGCAGCAGTGCCCTGATATACACAGCAGGGTGTCGGAGAGCGGCATCTGAAAAAAGCCACAAAGTCACAGAGAATTTACCTTTTCTAATTAAGAGCTGTTAAGGGTGGCGCGTGCTTTCTATGGCTGCTCTACGGCCTGAGCCCAGCTAAATGGAATTTCCCCTTTCAAACGGGCCCATGGCAGGGCTGACGGGTCCATCTCCAGCCCCCCCCCCCGGCTTGCCGGGGTTCAGGCCTGTGCCCGGCTCTGAACGGGGAGGGAAGATGATGGCTCGTTGGGCAGGAATCTGTGAAATCAGCTCATCCAGCCAAGACCTGCGAGAGTACCTGGTCCATGGCCAACCCTTGCCTGTGGAACTCCCTTCTCGCAACCTTCCCCCTCCCCCCTCGGAGCTGTGCCTGAGAAGCTTTTGTAAATGTCTGAAAACGGTTTTGTTTCCCCGGGCTTTATGAGCAGCACTTGTGATCTCTCGGTCCATAGGCGTTACCACCAGACTATGGGCCTCATTTACTAAGCATTTTTTCCCATAAATGGGAGACAAGCCTCGGTGCTGGTGCCTACAGCTTCGTTCGTTAGCTCTTAATTTATATGTTGTTCGTATTGCTACCCCCATGGATCTGTGGATATCGCGGGTTATAAGTGCCTAAATAAATGGCCGCTGCAGGAGGGACCCTCCGCTAGGACGTGAGCACCGCTGAGAGCCGCTCACGAAGGAGAGACCCTCCTGCGAGCCTTGGCCCTGCAACCTGAGGTGCACTGTATCAGGCCTCGGGAGGGGGAGGGGGGGAGGAATTGAAAATGGGGCCGTATTTTCAACGGCAGCCTCTCTGCACTTCTGGCGCGTGCCGTCTTTCCATGCCGGTCGGTAGCTGCTGATCCGGTAAGGAGGTAGCAGCGTGTGAAAAGGTCCCCATCCCATGAGGGGTTTCTGTTCCCTTAATACCTTACGTACCACACAGCCCATCCAAAAACCGAGGGAGGAACGTCTGTCCCGAGCTTGCACAAAACCTTCCGGCCTTTTTGCCCTTCTGCTTTTCCTTTTTCGTCTTAGTGGTGGTTCTCTTCTCCTGAGCAAACGGGTCTGGTTCTCGGGGAGGTGGCGGCAAGGCAGGCCCTCTCGGGAGAGGCGGCGAAGACAGAGGATTCCTGGTGACTGGAAGCTGGAAATGGGGTTACCCTTTGGTAACTTTAGGTATAAACATTTTCTGCATGGGGATAACCTGCATGGAGCGGCAATTACCACCCTTAACGGGTGGTACGGGGGGGGTAGCGGTAGTTACATGGGGGGTGGGGAGGGGTAACCTGCATTGGAACAGCAATTACTTACCCTAAACAACTTACCGGGCAGACTGGATGGACCATTGAGCCTTTATCTGCTGCCATGTACTCTGTTACTATGACAACCACAAGGAATAGGTAGAAGATAGATTTGTGTACAATGGAGGGAGTAAATGCAAGAATACCCCATGCATATTCATTGTGGATATCCTGGAAACCAGGCCTGGAATTCTAGGGTTTGCATTTTCCAAAGCTTAAGCCAGAATCCCCACACACACAGAAAGGAGTTAGGAGTATGCCCTCAAGTGGATTTTCAGCTGCCAAAGCTGTGTGGGTAAGTTCATGGTTTGCACAAATTTAAGAGGTGTTTCAGGGCACTTACATTTAATTTTCAAAAAGCGAGCATGTGGCCAGCGTGCCAGCAATACGTGGAACTTAAGCCATTGTTTTGAAACAGGCAGAGTTATGCAAGTGCGCTTAGCCACATTACAACCAAATATTCCTATTCAGCTTATGTGGATACCTTTTGTCTGAGAATCAGCTTCTTAAGTGAGGGATTAACTGTGCACGTGCAACCTTGCAGTTACTGTATGTGTCCTATTACAAATGTAATAGTTGTGTGTTTTGAGGAAGACATGCTCTGGAAGTATAATAAGAGTGCTAAGCTTCCAGTGTGCGCTGACAGATAATTCCTTAAAAAAGTGATAGAAAAATTACTAAACATGATTTAAGGGCCTTGTGTTTAGAATAACTTGAGCACTTGCGTAGGCTGTTTTTTCCCCAACCATAATCTCCTCTTGTAATGTTTTATCCAGAGGAGTAAACAAATTACAAGGAGGGGGCAGTAACTTGTAGCCAGAGCTGACCCTAGGGAGGTGAGGGACCCCGGGGTGATTCAGCAGGAGCAGGCTCGCTCTCAAGATCAGAGAAGATATTGGGGGGGGGGGGAGGGGGAGGGGTGGTGGCTATGTAGCTCCTGGCCCACCAGCACTTCCAAGTGACGCCCGGCATCAGGGACAGAGCTACCCCAGCAGCGCAGGGCCTCTGAAGGCACGAAGCCCAAGGCAGTCACCTCAATTTGCCCCCTCCCAGGACAGCCCTAACTGGAGCATAGAACGAAGAAGCATCCATTCCTTGTAATGCCTTCTGCTGGGGAAGCTTGAACTGAGGATCTGTGAGCTGCTTCACAATCAGCAGTCTTGTACCGTTCCCTGCTGTTTGCCGTGTTGGAGGAGGCTAGGACTGCAGGAGCTTTGAAATGCTCCACAGCCAGTGCTCCTGCACCATTTTTTTTTTTTTTTTTTTTTTTTTACAGTGCCTCCTGCTGGGGAAGCCTAGGACTGCCTGAGCTGTGGGATGCTCCACAGGCCCTGCTATTGCACCATTTCCTACAGTGCCTCCTGCTGGAGGAGGTTAGGACTGGCGACCTTCCCCATAGTCGGCACTATTACAGCACTCCCTCTAGCGCCTCCTTTTGGGAGACGCTAAGAATGGAAGAGCTGTAAAGTGCCCTACAGGCAGTGCTCCTACATCATTCTATCCAGTGCTACTTCCTTAGAAAGCATGGGGCCCAAGATCTTGCGAACTCCTGCACAGCCACAGCTAGCGGGGTATCAGCGTACCTAACACCTACTCTGGTCTTTCTCTGCAGATTAATAGTAAACGTTCCAGCAGCTTTAAACGAGCCATCGCCAATGGGCAAAGGACCCTGCCGCAGGACGTCTTACTGGATGAAGCTGGCCTTGGTTTCTATAAGCGCTTTGTCCGATACGTGGCCTATGAGATCCTGCCCTGTGAAATGGACCGACGCTGGTACTTCTATCAGCACCGCCCATGCCCGCCTCCACTGTTCATGGCTGTTGTCACACTGACCCAGGTACGTCCTGACCATGACCTTTATGCTCCCTGACTAGACCAGGAAACATCTTTATTTTGCCCATGCATGCTTGTCTAATTTGGGGCACCTTCCTAAAATGCAAACATCAAAAGACCATGCTTAAGCATTCACTGCTAGCGAGTGGAATAAATTGCCGGTTGAGCTCCGACAGCAGCTGAATTTAAAGATGTTTAGAAAGGCTCTGAAGATGGTGCTTTTTCAAGAGGCATTTAGATGAAGTAGCATGACTTAGTTTTAATTATTTTAAATGTTATATGTATGTGCTTTGATAGCTTTCATATGGATGTAATGTTCTGTCTGTTTATTTGATTTTACTGCATGTGTAATGAGTGTTATTGTATTATGCTGATTTTATGAGTATTTATTGTAATCTGCGCCGACCACATCCTCGGACGTGGCGGAATATAATTAAATAAATAAGGAGAAGGTTCAGCTTTTTCTTTGCAGAGCTTCCATTCCATGTTGGGATGGGTCTGTCTCCTTACCTCTGTCCCGGAGTTTCCTCTACCCTTCACTCTCTCTTTGTTCTACACAACCCTAGGGTTTCTTGCTTTCATGTTGCCTTTTTCTTATCATATTCAAGGTTTATTTCTCTGGTTTCTTTTCCCCCTCTGATGCTGATCCCATTTCCTCCTATAGATTATCGTGTTTCTCTGTTATGGTGCCAAGATGAATAAGTGGGTCCTACAGACGTACCATCCCGAATTCATGAAGAGCCCATTGGTCTACCACCCTGGGCACAGGGCCCGTGCCTGGAGATTCCTCACCTATATGTTCATGCATGTAGGGTAAGACTGCAGCTGAATGTTGGTGTTGCTGCATGGGGCAGAGGAGCTCTCTAGAGCTAGGGCTGGGGATCTATTTGTGGTCCAGGAAGGAGAAACCCACCATTTACTGAACATGGAGATTAAATTACCCTTAGGCGGCCCATGAAGTGAGCAGAATTTTAAACCTGGATAAGGAATTCCCCCCTCACACAGAATCCAGTCTGCTGGAGGCAAGCTTTAGCTTGGACACTTAAAATAATGTCCAAGAGGCTTGATGTCTCCAAATGGATTTGTTTTGCAGACAGGAACCTCACTGTTAAGCCAGTGCGTGCTGTATATGATCTCAGTCTCTCAAACTCACTGCTAGTGTTCTTTATAACCCCAGCATTGTGCCAAAGCACTTCCTGCTGGAGCTTGTAGGGTATAATATATGCAGGCAACGTATCAAGGTGCGTTTGAAAGCTCTGTTTCATCAGGCTGATGGCACTTAAGACTACTGAGAATGTTTGTGCACCTTTCTGACACATTTTCCTGATCTCGGACTGCATCTCGATGACCTTCTGTCTCCCCGTACACAGTACCGAATAGTCACTTGCTACTGATACTTCCATGAGCAATGCCATTCTTGTGGTTTTTTTTTTCGTTTTTACCACTGCGTCGGTTTTTCTGACTGTGAAGTTTTGATCCGTTGGTATGGGAACGTCTCACGTGATCACAGCATCATCATTCTCTGCAATTCCGTCAGCTGTCGTGACCTCAGTGCTTCTCCGAGTGCCGTAATGTAGTGTTGTATATACTTTCCGGTGCGTGAGCTTTCTGTATACAGGCCTTCTTTTTTTTTTTTATTAATTTTTCAAAAATATATTTCAAGCATATAACATCTTGATATGAAAACAAGAGAGTATTTAAGCTTATTTCCAACATGTTGCATCTTAATACTCAAACGAAAACATACCGTGTTTCCCCGAATATAAGACAGCGTCTTACTTTCTTTTTACCCCCAAAAGTCCCACTATGTCTTACTTTCAGGGTATGTCTTATATTGGAAAAAAAACCTGAGTGTTCAAAAAAAAATTATTTTTAAATAACTGTCGGAGGGCCGCGTGGGTCCAGGCGGCTGGCGGCGGGAGCCGGGTGGTCGCATGTTAAATCTAGGCCGCAGGCGGGTGGGTGCTTGTTCTAGGCGGCGGCGGCAGCGGCGGCGGGGGGGGGGGGGGGGCGGGTGGACGCGCGTTAGTTCGAGACGGCCGGCGGGCGGCGGGTGGTCGCGTGTTAAATCTAGGCCGGGTCGCACAGGCGCGCATTCATTCACTGCCGGTGGGGGCTGCCTCGGCAGCCCCCACCGGCAGTGAATGAATGCGCGCACAGGCCCACAGCGCCTGTGCGACCCCTGCGATTCGGCGCTGGGGGCTGCCGGTGGGGGCTGCCGGTGGGGGCTGCGGCAGTGAATGAATTCATTCATCCAGGCGGAGGAGCCGGCTGCTTTCGCCGCTGCCGGCTGCTTTTGGCTGCCGCTGCCGGCTGCTTTCGGCGCTCAAGGCAGTCACATGCCGTGACGTCACGGCATGTGACTGCCCCCACCGGCAGCCCCCACCGGCAGCCCCCAGCGCCGAATCGCAGGGGTCGCACAGGCGCGCATTCATTCACTGCCGGTGGGGGCTGCCTCGGCCTAGATTTAACACGCGACCACCCGCCGCCCGCCGGCCGTCTCGAACTAACGCGCGTCCACCCGCCCCCCCCCCCGCGCCGCCGCCGCCTGGAACAAGCGCCCCACCCGCCCGCGGCCTAGATTTAACACGCGACCACCCGGCTCCCGCCGCCAGCCGCCTGGACCCACGCGGCCCTCCGACAGGTATTTAAAAATAATTTTTTTTTGAAATGACAGGTACGTCTTACTTTCGGGGGATGTGTTACATTAGCCGACCCCCCTAAAATTCCCACTACGTCTTACTATCAGGGGTGTCTTACTATCGGGGAAACACGGTAGTTAAGTTAAACTGAAATAGTATAGAACCATTTTTTCTTTTTCCTTAAATAAGAACAATTCATAACCACTTTCAAATCTATATTAACATTTATATGGCTTATTAAGTTCCACTCTCATCCCAGTCCTCCATTTTTATCTAGGACCTAATTCCACAACTGCAGAAGTAAAATAAAGGGAGAACCACCCCCCCAAAAAAAAGAAAGAAAGAAATACCTGAACTACGGAGATCAAACCAATTACTTCGGGATTTCATGCCAGATTCATGGATGTTCTGACAGTCTATGCTGGCTGTAAACTGTTTTGTGCACAGTCTACTGTCCTGTGCCGCAGTTACCAATTTCTCATCTTTAGGTTTGCGTTCACTTCTTTCTAAGCCATTCATGTACCGTCCTTAATTTGCATGTGGCTGTTGAAGTAATTCTCGTATTTCCCAGTATATTTGTGCTCTTACTACTTTTGTTTTTCTTTTGTTTGCTGATTTAAAAAAAAAAAAAAAATTTTGTTGTTTGCAAAATGTGTTGCTTTTTTTCCCCCTACGATGGCTGATGGGTTCTCGCTCCTTCAGAACACTTGCCAGATTCTGATGGTAGAAGCTGTCTGTGGCTGCTAACTTTCATACTTGAGCACTTTACATATAAGATATGATAGCGGCTCTGTATGTGTAGCCTCTTCCTCTCTGGCCCGTACCTCCTTCACTTCTTGGGATGTACAGTCTCAGCAGGCGTGGTGGGCATGCAGGCTTTTTCCTGTTGTTGCATCCATCGGGTTGACATCCTTTGGGGATCAGTCTTTGGTTCCAAAGCTCTATGAAAGCACAGGGATTGTAAGCTAATTGATGACTTAAATCGTATTCCATACTGTTAAAGTGCTTTTCAATATTAGTTTTGGTCTGCCATAGTATACTTTGCTGATCTTTTCTCTTAGCGTCGTATATTGGATTATTGCATCGTCACTTGCTCCCTGTTATTTATACACATCTACCTACAAGTTCTTTTTATATTGCAGTCCTCAATCAAGACAATGTTTTCTGTTTTGGTTAATTCTCTCCTCGTAAAAGTCACTTTGGCACATTTATAGAGGCCAAAAGTCATCCTGATGCCATCTGAGAAGTTCTTTACAACTCAAACTTGTTCCTCTAATTGGTGATCCCAGGAACTGCAAAGCTCCAAATCATCTACACATAATAAGCGCAATGTTATCCTTGGATAATTTGTGTCTCTGGAATTGAGGGTAAACACCATAGCTCAAGAAGTTGTTAATAGTCCTCAGTGGATTTAGTGCCAGGTAGAGCAAGAACAGGGTCATCAAACCTTCCTGAAGAATTCCTTGCAGGATTTTGTTGGTATGGATGGCATAATGACCATCCTCGTAATTCACGTTAAGGTCTGTGCTTAGTTAGCCAGTTAAACATAACCGGTTAACATACCCTGGGATGGGGATAAGTATGTGTGTTTTGGGGGGGGCAGGGGTTCCGGGTTACTGGTTCGCGCAAGCGTCATATGAAAAACTTGGGTCAGGGGTATGTGCAGAGTCCCGTTTTCTCATGTTGCATGTACTGTTTTAGGATACTGGTCTTTCCCAAGGTGTTTTGCTTACGGTTTGTAATCTGTGGAACAGTATGTTGCTGGGTGGAGTGGAGTCTTTTTTTCTGGCTTTGTACTGCCCTTGTTTCAATAAAAACTATTTTGGAAAAAAAAAACAACCCATAACTGGTTAACTAGTGGTATATATTTAGCAGAACATACCCAGCTATCATAAAGTTGGCCGGTTATGTCTTGATTGGTCAAGGCGTGCTACTATTAGGGCGGAGGGGAATTGCTTTCTTTAGCTGCTCAAACGCTTCCTGCCCATCCCTGGTCCAACCCAGTGGGGTGGCGGCTCTGTTGCAGCGTTGTCATAGGTGTCACTGTCTTTTGAGAATCCTTTTAGGGATCTCCTACCAAACATAGTCAAGCCAAAGAAATGCTACACCTCTTGCTATTCCTCAGAACTGGCCGCTCTGAGACCGCTGATACCTTTTTCAGCTCCATCCGTAGACCCTCCTTTGGGGTAAATGTATATCCCAAGAATTTGGTTGTCTCTTGGTCAAAGGCACATGTTTCTGGTTTTGCAAATAATTTGTGTGCACTGTTGCTGCAATACCTCATACATGTGCATTGGATCTTCTGAAAAAAATTAGGATATCATCCAGAGAGATGATTATAAATTGATCCAGGGTGTCCCGAAAGATATAATTGAGGAAATATTGGAATTCAGCCAGCACATTACAGATTCCAAGTGCCATTTTTTTTGATAATTCAAAATGCCTGTAATGGGTTCTGAATGTTCTTTTACACTTATCTCCCACCTCGATCCATAGTAAATTTGTGTGCTCTCTGGAGGTCTAACTTTGTAAAGATTTTAGCTGTCTGTAATCATTCAAACAATTTGTTGATCAGACGCATTGGGTAACTGTTTTGAATGGTAAATGTATTAAAGGAACAATAATCATGCATGATTTTTGAGGACAAAACAAAATAGATGCTCCTGCTTTTCTTGCTGGCACCTCTTTTGCATAGTTCACAGCTGCATGGTGCTCCAGAGATCTCTGCGGAGATTCACAGAACTAAATCGGGAAGGAGAACTGCCACTAGGAGGAGCTCATCTGACGGAATGGGCTGCTGGGGCAGTGGGTGAGGAGGGACTGGCAGGAGGAGCCTGTTTGAAGATTGTGAGGGAATTGGGGATTACGACTGGGGACGCCAGTAAAAGAAATGTGCAAAGGGGACAGAGTACAAAATATGTTGTGGGAGGCAGGAGGGGAGGGAGAGAAGCTTCTTATGGCCAGCCCAGCACCTCTCTCTCCCCAAGGCTTTGTGAACCTTGGTGGTGACCCTTCCTCTCCTCATCACGTCTGTGGGGGCCGCAGATCTAGCACCCCCCCTCCAATAAGTCTTCCTGAAGCTAAGGATCTGCCCCTCTCCCCAGCCCCTTACGGCACTGATTGGCTCTAATCCTTTCTGGGACGGGAAGAGATGGAGGCTGTGCTGGGGGGAGGTCTGACGGGCTCAGCTGTTTTACAGTGGCAGCCCGGAATCTTTCCCCCTAACTAGAGCTGAAACGTTTCCCCATGTTTCTCTCCCACAGTCCCTTGTCCTGACTGCAGGGCTCAAAGCGCAGAGCAGTCTATTGCCCACCTTCTTGAACCCTTATAAAAGATTGCCTCCCACACTCTAAACATAAACTGTTCCTAATGCAGGAACGTCTCCTATCTAAGGACAGCATAGTCAGTCACCATGGCAACCCAGGTGCACTCATAGCACGCACAGTACAGTAATTACAGGACTCGGAGCACCAGCCCTCTGCTAATAGCACGCTCCGAAGGAAACAGTACTGCAAATCTGCAGCAGCCTGTACATGTCAACTGGCTGGCTGTCCCAAGCCTAGCCACTTTGTAATGATTTTTAGATTGTCAGGACTGTTGCTGGAAGTCTATTAATGAAGGCTCAGGTATATTTATTTGGCTCTGAAGGTGCTGGAGATTTCACTGCAATGCAAGTGATGGGGGTTCCATGGCCATGGCTGAGATTCTGTCACACTGCAGGAGCTGAGGTTTCATTGCAGTGCAGGTGGTGAGGTTCTGTCACGGTGCAGGAGCTGGGGTTTCATCCTAGTACAGGTGGTGGGGTTCCCACACTGTGTAGGAGCTGAGGTTTCATTGCAGTGCAGGTGGTGAGGTTCTGTCGCAGTGCAGGAGCTGAGGTTTCATTGCAGTGCAGGTGGTGAGGTTCTGTCGCAGTGCAGGAGCTGAGGTTTCATTGCAGTGCAGGTGGTGAGGTTCTGTCACAGTGCAGGAGCTGAGGTTTCATCCTAGTACAGGTGGTGGGGTTCCCGCACCGTGCAGGAGATGAGGTTCCATTGCAGTGCAGGTGGTGAGGTTCTGTCGCAGTGCAGGAGCTGAGGTTTCATTGCAGTGCAGGTGGTGAGGTTCTGTCGCAGTGCAGGAGCTGAGGTTTCATTGCAGTGCAGGTGGTGAGGTTCTGTCACAGTGCAGGAGCTGAGGTTTCATCCTAGTACAGGTGGTGGGGTTCCCGCACCGTGCAGGAGATGAGGTTCCATTGCAGTGCAGGTGGTGAGGTTCTGTCGCAGTGCAGGAGCTGAGGTTTCATTGCAGTGCAGGTGGTGAGGTTCTGTCGCAGTGCAGGAGCTGAGGTTTCATTGCAGTGCAGGTGGTGAGGTTTTGTCACAGTGCAGGAGCTGGGGTTTCATCCTAATACAGGTGGTGGGGTTCCCGCACCGTGCAGGAGCTGAGGTTTCATTGCAGTGCAGGTGGTGAGGTTCTGTCACAGTGCAGGAGCTGAGGTTTCATCCTAGTACAGGTGGTGGGGTTCCCTCACAGTGCAGATGGTGGGGTTCCCTCACAGTGCAGATGGTGGGGTTCCCTCACCGTGCAGGAGATGAGGTTTCATTGCAGTGCAGGAGATGAGGTTTCATTGCAGTGCAGGAGGTGAGGCTCCATTCTAGTACAGGTGGTGGGGTTACACCACAGTGCTGGTACTATGGTTCCGTCATAGTGTAGGCAGTGGGATTCTGTTCCAATGCAGGTGCTGAGATTCTGTCACAGTGAGGTGCTGGGGTTCCACTGCAGTTCATGCTGTGAGGTTTCATCGCAGTGCAGGCACTGAGATACCATCACACTTCCAGTAGTTGAGTTCCATTGCAGTGCAGATGCTGAGGTTTTGTTACAGTGCAGTTCCTGGGATTCAGTAGTAGTGCTGGTGGTGGTGTCCCTTCCCAATACAAACACTGAGGTTCTGTGCAGGTCCACCATAGGAGCACAGGTACTGGAGTCTCATTGCAGTGCAGATGCTGGGGTTCTGCCAATGTGTTGGAGATCGGAGAGTATGCATCTGGTACTTGCCCAGTTTTTTAAAATCTTGTTTCTCTTGACAAGTTCAGAATTACTTTATTTCAGGAAAAATTAATTCTGGGACTGAGTTTTTCTATTACTATGGAATGTGGGTGTCATTAAAACAAAACAAAAAACCTGTCCTGAATAATAGGTCCCCAGTCCCCCACCCTCAGCCAATCTGGCAAACGGAAACAGGGAAGTTACTTGAGAAAATATCTCAAATGATATTGCAGCACGGATATAGGCAGGGGAACAAAACATTGAAGCAGAACACAGAATCACCCACTGGATGTATTCATAGAACAGTGGAAAGCTGAAGCACGTCTAACCTTGGTTAGGGAACAGCGTAATTCTTTACTCGAATTTTCCAAGAGGGCTCCACTGCTGCTTGAAGCAGGATTTAGCACGATACAAGAAAACAACATATTTTACCTGAAGCTTGTCTGACAGGCACCATGACAGCAATGACAGAGGAGTAGCCTAGTCATTAGAGCAGCAGACTGCAAACCTGGAAAGCTGGATTTCAAATCCTGCTGCCGCTCCTTGTGGCCTTGGGTGAGCCACTTCACCCTGCTTTGCATCACATCCAATCTTAAGGGCTGATGCAATATCGAGCAGAAAAAAAAAAACCCCGCGCCCCCCCAGAGTGCGTACCCGGTTTTTAATGTGCACGCATCCACCCCTCCTGGGCGCCCGATGCAATACACAGATGAGCTGCTGTGCTACAGAGGAGGCGCTAGGTATAAATTGTGCGTCCCTAGCGCGTCCTTGGCATCGGGCGTCCAGGAGATGTGTGCGGGTTATGAAAACGGACGCTCACTACGAGGGTCTGTTTTATCCCACAGTAGCTAACTTACCCGTACAATATACACGGCCTGCGACGATAGGAACCACAGAAAAGCAGCATTTTGTGTTTTTACAGTTGACCCCTTGATGCGCGGCGAGACGTTAACGCAAGCTCCGGGGCTGGCATTAAATTCTCCGTGCTAAAAAGTACAACATCTGGCGCGCAGCAGGTTTTTTTTTTTGCATCAGGGTAATAGCTAATAGCCTCATCTACATGGGGTTTACACACGACGAGCGCTATTAGCTAAGCGCTTGTTTGGACGCGCGTTTTTTGGATGCGCTGATCCCATTGCTGCATTGGGAGTTATTCTAACACCTCCAAAATGTGCGTCCAACCGCGCACATCAAGCCGTGCGCTAGGCTGAGCGCACTATATTGCATCTGCCCCTTTGATTGTGAGTCCCCTGGGGACAGAGAAATTACCCCCACAGCACCTGAATATAAAGAACACTGCAGGGTGCCCTTCACATCCAGGGAGGGGATAGAGCGCAGTCAGAACTTTATACTGTGATTTAGGAGAAGTCATGGCTTCAAAACTTCTGCCAGACTCTGCTGAAAACAGGGCATTTGTCTTAATCGGGACATTTTGGTTAACAAAAATCCCCGCTGATATTTGGGATGCATTCTAGGAGATAAATATATAGGATCAATATTGTTTCCACTTATTCCTGCAGAATTACAACTGCATACGCGGTGTGACACTAGTATTACTGTACCCGTTGATCTAGTGAAATTATCTCCCATTTCTGCACAGGTTGCTGGGTCAGCTGCCTGCCACCACAGTCGTCAGAAGCCATGATATTTGAGTGGGGAGGAGGTACATGGGGGTGGGGGCAGCACTGACAGTGCCTTGGGGGGTGGCTAAAAGTTGTGACCTTTATTTGGAACGACGGTATATAAAATGGGTAAAGTCTGTCCACCTCAGGGTTTCCTAGTTCTTTATATCCTTGGTTTAGATATAATTTGGGAGCAAGGGCGTGGGTCTTGGCCTGGCAATTTCCTTCTACGTCTTTGGGCTTCCAGCTCAATTGGAACCAACCACTACTGGGCAATGGCATCTTGAGCCTTCATCCCTTTTTTTTTACACTCCCCTGGCCTTCCAACTAGTCCAGCCATGGATGCTGGAGCTCTCACACACTGCGGCTTCCTCGAGAAACCATGCCTCCTGAGTATGGCCACTAGGTGTCACCACTGTGCAGCAGCTGAGCCATCCCACTAGAATGTAGTTTCAAAGGCATTTTTTCCATAGGTTTGGAGTTAGCTCATATTTCCTCCTTGGCAGCTCATAGCCTCCTCCTCGGTTCATTCTGGTAGGTGGCTCCAGTGGTCAGTCATAAGGTAAGTCAGGGAGCCCAGCAACTGGACCTGCCCCCCACCTTCCCTGTTACGTTTTTCCGCCAGGATCGCCGCCCCCGGACATTTCTTCTAGGCGTGCATGCACCCGAAGTCAACATCTTTAGAGGGCTCATGGCGGGAGACGCCTGCGGCGCCCTTGGATGACGTCGTGACTCTTCGCCCTATTAAAGGGCTTTTCCAATGTTCCTTCGTTGTCTCGTCTTCGGCTTCAGCCGCAGCCTTCGGTCTGTCTCCGTCTTCAGCCTCGGTCACAGTCTTCAGCTTGCCTTTCGTCCTGCCCTTCCTTCAGCCTCGTCTCTGTCCATAGTTACAGATTTCTGGAGCTTCTTAGTCGGGCCTGTGCAAAGACTCATTCGCCCGAGGTTGCAGCAGTTTGTGCCACAGCAGGAGGGGCTCTCACTTACCTTGCTCGCACCACTTTCGAAAAGGTGTTTTGGCGGTTGGTCCTAAGATTCAGCCACAGCACAGCGCAGGGAACCTGTGTGTGAGTGGTTTGGCCACAGTGGTGTGCCAGCGTCCTCAGAGGTGGCAGGAGGGTGCAACCCCTGCAGGCTCTGAAGGGCCACTACCGAGTCCAGTCTCCGGGAAAGCTTCTTGTCCAAGCCCAGGCCATAAGTCAAGTAATGAGGAGGAGAATAATAATGGAGGAAAAGGGAAGCGGGCCAAAAAAATAGTTGGTTCCTCCAAGGAAATGTACACACACTGCTGTATTTTAATACCGCGCAGGCCTTCATTCCAGATGCATTGGAGTGCAGCTGTGGAGGAGTCCTGCCCTGGATGTGAAATGTGAGCTAAAAGTTAACAGAATCTCCTTCCTAACGTTTGCCTTCTGCTCTTTTTGAATGGAGAGAAAACGCGTTCTTTAAATAGTTATTCTTTTTAAATGGGATTTGCTGTTACTTCTCCCACTGAGACGCCAACAGAATGATTCACTGCCACTCCAAAGTGGCAAAGAAAGATCGCCGTATGCAGCCAGCAGCAACCTGTGCTTAAAGCAGAGCCCACGGCATAAAGGCCTATTTTAAGGGCCGTCTGCGCTCTACCACCTTTCCCCCCTCCCTGCCTGCAGTGATAGGAACCATGAGGATGGACGTTTTCAAGAAACATCACGGAAGATCACTCTTTTTCTTTAAAAAAAACAAAACAAAAACAAACAAACAACACTTGGACCTACACATATGTAGTTTAAAATGATGGTTCGGTGCTGTGCGCTGGCTGTTAAAGCCTCGCTTTGCTCAGCAACGTGATGTCCCAGCATCCCTGCTAACTTCAGAGCTCAGCTGAATCTCTCCGAGCATCTTGGCCCGGCTCGGCCCAGTTGCTCAGTGGTCTCTCTCCCTCATGACAGCTTCTCAACCTGCACCATTTAGAGGAAGGGCAAGGTTTGCTCAAATAGCACCAGCAATTTTAGTTTTTTCATGTGAAGCTGAGCTCAGGGGGGATTAAGTGGACCGCTTTGGGTCACGAGGAGCATGGGAGCTGGGGGTCTCCCGTCTCCAGCTTTCAAAGTTGTGTAGTCCGACCATGAGGATGCCGGCCCTTCGTGGAAGGAGGAAAAATAATTTTGCTGCATAGTTTTCTGTATAACATTTCAGTTCTTATATAGCTCCTTTGCCCGAAGTCCTTTAAAAACATGGAATTCTAGCAAGGTTTTCTTAAAAGCGTTTCAGGTTTTTGGGGACAATGACATATTCCTTGGCCCTCTGTGGCACTAAAGAATTGCGCTCTGGACCCTCCTGTTTCCAAATCAGCACCCTGTGCCATCCTCATATCACTATCTATCTGCATCAAGTCAACCTTGAACTGAAAAAAATGAACTTGCCTTCAATTGCCCGAGAATGGATTGACAACTGGATTGCAACCGATTTCAGATGCGTTCGTGGGGAATAGTCAGAGCAGGCGCAAGAGTATTTGGCGCCCTAGTCAAAATTTTTGGTCAGGCTCCCGCCAGCTTACCAATTGGCAATGGCTCCAGCACAGTGCTTCCTTCTTTGGGCCTCATGCTGGCCGCCCCCAAAAATCTTGGTGCTCTGGGCAAGCGCCTGGGAATACTGAGGGGGAAGGCAGCACGCTCCCATCTCATGTCCAGCTGCTTTCCCGCATGTGATCCTGAGCCCAAGTTACCTCCGCATGTGCTGGGGGGTGGACACAGGTCTGCGTGACTCCTGCAGGCATGGGAGCTGTGCGGCACAAACAGGCTGCAAAGGTTGCCCCTGCTTTGGGGAAACGTTTGGGGAATAGTCCAAGCATCTCTGGAGGACTTCATAATTAGAGACTTTCAAAAGCAGAAGCAAACAAACAAAAGAGAAAACGTCCTCATAATTACTAGTTGGGATTTCAGTGAAAAGCAGAGAGAGAGAGATGGCAGAAGCAAGGGGGAGTCGGGCAGACGCAGAGACTGGAGGGGGGACCAGAGAACAGGGGGGAGGACCAGAGAAACAGGGGTGTGAGCAGAGGAGAACAGTCTGACAGATTTACAGACAAAGCCCAGAGAGATGGACCTGGGGAAAGAGAGAACCCAGCAGATGAAATGCAGAAGCCCTAACTGTGAGTTCACAATGCTGAGCTCCATATTAGTCATTATGGACAATACAATGAAATCCTCAGGTCTGTGCGCAGCAGCAGTCGTAAAAAGCTAACAGAACGATAGGAATTAGAAAGGCAGAATAAAAGCGATGATATCGTCCAGAATAAATCTTGAGTAACATATTTTATTGGATTTGAGTGTTGAGTGCAGTTCTGATCGCCCCCATGTCTATGACATTTGTAGACAGTGGGGGGACAGAGCGTGTCACTTTAATAGGTATCAGATTTGAACTTAATGATTCAGCTGTTCTGCAAGAGTCTTTTGATCTTTCATAGACTGAGAAAGATAATATTTCATAGTGTAATCTAGCTGAAATTGCCAGGAGCACGGTTTAGCACAGTGGCTCGGTGGCAGGGCTGTGCACTGACGTGCGGAGGCCCGGATTTGATGCTCGGGTCAGATCTTCTGTTAGGTGGATCAGCCGTGGCTGGGGGATGCTGTGTTCACGGTCTCAGCCATTGCTCAATGGTGACTCTTGCTGGCTGGATTTAGGGTGCATGCAAGCCAGCTCCAGAGAGAGCCATAGTCTGTGGGCCCCTGGCCAAGGATTGTCACTGAAATAACTGGGTTAGGTTGGGGATAGTAAAAACAGAGGGAAAACCCCAGGTAGTTGCAAATGAAGGCCCACGGCACCGCAGGCCAACGGAGGCTGGTTCTGTTGGAGCTGGAAGTCCGAGAGAATAGCCAAACACTGCTGGACTAGAAACAGAGATGCAGTCACCCCTGGCTTCAGGTCCGGACTTAGGCATGGGCAGCTGCTAGGACCAAGGTTCTCAACCCAGTCCTGGGGCCACCCCAGGGTTTTCACAATGAATATGCATGAGATGGATCTGCATACAGTGGAAGCAGCGCATGCAAATCTCTCTCCTGCGTAGTCATTGTGGATATCCTGAAAACCTGGCTGGCTAAGTGTGCCCCCTCCCCCAGGACTGGGTTGAGAAGCCAAAGGGGGGAGGTTGCTTTAAGGCCGTGAGCCCACAGACCTTCTTTATAAAACTTTATGAAGATTTGAACCCCTGAAGCAAGCAAATTGCTCGCCGAAGCATGGGCCTCATGTCGGGATGGGCTTTTGATACATTGAACACAGCGTTGATGAGGACTCACAGTGAAATGAGTCGAAGGTCTGCAAAATGTTTTTTTCTCGGAGCCATTCAAGATCATTGAAGTTCTTTCACTCATCAGATATGCTATTTTATTTTCAATATAACATTTTTTGGATACACATAATTAAGATAGTTTATTGAACCGGCAAATGAATGAATTTGAGATGCCTTTATCTGACACCATCTGTAGCTGATTCGGAGGCAAGAGATGGGTTATTGCAAAATTTAAAGACCATCTTTGTCTGATTCTGTGTTCTTATGAATGTAGAAACAAGGTATTGGCAATGAAGTGATCTGTGTTTCCTCTTCTTGTTTGCTTTTTGATGCTTTTGTTTATACTCTACCTATGGATGCCACAATCTTAAATTCCGCCCTAGCTGGGTTGCATGGCCCGGATTCCACAAAAACTTCCAAAGGGCAAAAGGATCACTTTATTATTATTATTATTATTATTAGTCTTATATTGTTCCTATGTAGAAAGCGGCTAATTTAAATTTGCATATCAGTCAAACATTTTGCCTTTAGAAGTGTGCATTTGTCTTAGGGTCCAAGGTGTTACATATTTGCTTTAATAAGGGACCAGAGTGCAGCAGTTCCGGCATCTGTTTTTTGGATATTAGTAGGTAAAAAGAGAAGCTAGTCCTGTCTTCCTCTGCAGATCCCTCTTGGAGCATAATTTGGATTTGCCAAAGATGATAAGCTAAAGAGCAGTGTTTAATTTCTGAGGGGAACAGGGTGGAACACAGTTCTGGCTCTGCTTGTCAGGCTTAAGAAGCAGAGCAGCAGGGATATTCTGCTCCAGGCAGCCTGCAGGAAAGAGAAGGAGAGGGGCTGAGCCTGAAGCACACACACAGGCTGACGCAATACAACGCGCTCGGCTCAGTGCACGACTTCACCGGCGCTTGGACACGAGTCCAAAACCCCCCTCATGCAGTAAGGGGATCAGCGCAGCCAAACAAACGCGAAGCTAATAGTGCTCATCAAATGTAAATCCGTGCCGATAAAGCTCTTATCTATTATCCCCCGGATGCAAAAACAACCGAAAAAACTGTGCGTTAATTCTTGAGGAGCCCCAAAAGTTTACAGAAAAGCAGAAAATGCTGCTTTTCTGTAATTCCTCTGACTTATTATCATGGCGATATTAAGTCTGAGGAAGCTAAAAAAAAAAAAAAAAAGGAGAACAGAAAAAAAAACAAAGTGTCGCCGGCAGTCAGGTTAGGAAAACGGACGCTCGGTTAACAAGCTCCCATTTTCTGAACCCCTGGCTGTGCACAGATTAGGAAAACGGACGCTGGTAAAATTAAGCATTCGTTTTCCTAACTCGCTGACAGCCACCTCTCCTGGGCGCCTGATGCCGAGGACGCGCTAGGGACTCAAACCTTTCCCTAGCGCCTCCTTCCTACCGCGGCAGACCATTTAAATATTAAACCGGGTGCCCAGGAGAGGTGGATCGGCGCTCGTTAAGAGAGCGCGTGCTCAATCATCAGCGCCCGTTTAACGAGCGCCGATATTGCATCGGCCCGACAGAGAGGAGAACATCCACGCTCCGTCCTAATCCAGCCCCTCCTCTCTTGTTCAAGATCCCTCCCATTTCTTCTCCTGTATTGCAGGGAACAGAAGGAGACGGGGTGATGTGAAACAGACACAAAAAGTTAGCAAAAGTTTGAAAGTTGTGAGCAGTAATGCCAATTGTCAAGGCTTCATCCCTGCCCTTGATGAATGGCCCTACTGCTCACAACTTTCAAACTTATGCGTATTCAACCCCTTTTTTTGTGTCCATTACTGAGCGCTTAACTTCTGACACAGCAACCCAGAGTGACATTCTGCCACCTCTTTTCTGGGACCTGAGGAAGTGGAGCAGAGCCAGCAGTGTATATCAGTTCTGGCTCCCCTGAGGAAACGGAACAGAGCCAGAAGTTGCATTGGATCATTTATGGGTCCCGCACCCCCCCTCGGAGGAAGCAGAGTGTTGGAGCTGCTTACCCTGAGACAAGGGTAGCCACGTGGCTTTGATTATGTGTGTGTGTGTGACAGAGAGTGTTCACACCTGGCCCTGGTCCCACCCCTTTGCATAGGTCAGACCTGGCTCCGCCCATCTGACTCCCTCCACGATTCCACTTCCTTTCTGACTGCAATTTAAGCCCTGGCTAACAGTTACTTGCTTTTTGCCTTTATCATCATTTACCGTTCTCTATTCTCGCTAATGTATTGCTTTAAATGCTGGCTTCATATTGTTCCTTCATTTCTGTTAGGAGCTAATTTAAATTTACATACTAGTCACGTTTCTTGCCTTTAGAAGCGTACGCTTGTCTTATTTCCCACCCTCCCTGCCCAGCACCTGTCCACCTCATATCCTGCCTTTCTTAGATTTCAGAGCGGTGAAGGCCTGATTTCTTGCAGTTTTAGTCAATTGGATAATTGTAGATTACATCCCATTTATAGTACCGATTTTAGGGACTGCTGATGGATCCGTTCTCTTCAGTTAAAGTCTATCTGATTTGCACCCAAATACTCCTTGTCTGTCTGTCTGTCTTGACTAGATTGCAAGCTCCATAGAGCCAGGACTGTGTCTTATATGGTCTGTACAGGGCTGTATACACCTTGTAGTGCCTTATAAATGTTTAATATTAGTAGTAGTCAGTGTCATTGACTTACAAGGATGGGTGTGTTCAGAGGTTGCTGTTGAGATGGGCGAGACAGGAAATCTCACAGGAAGCTTTTTTTTCCCATGCTGGGTCTAAGGGGAAATAGTCTAGTATATCTGGTTGTTAGCGAGCACAGCGCATGATAACGGGGTGGAGGGTTGTATAAGGGTACAGATGAGCTGCTGTATCATCTCTGAGATCCGTGTAACTGTCTTTCCTAGACTGGAGCAGCTGGGGTTCAACGCGCTCCTCCAGTTGATGATTGGAGTCCCCCTGGAGATGGTCCATGGCATCCTGCGCATCAGTTTCCTCTACCTGGCAGGAGTGCTGGCGGGTGAGTGAACACCTTTTCCCCCTCCCCATTCCCTGTCAAGGAAGATCCCCCGTCCCTCCATTTCTCCGTCTCCAGCCTTATCCTCTCCTCTCCCTTCCAAGAGTGCTTGAATGTAAGTGACCCCATCTGGAAAATGTCTCCCATCGATTTCCCTGCCCTCCTTCCTTTAGCTTAGCCCTGGCAGGCGAGTGAATAGTGTCCTTCCCTAAATCCCCTCCCACTGCTCTGAGAAGAGCTCCTGTCTCTTCCCTTCCCATCATCTTCCCCCTCTTTCCTCTACCTTGCAAGAGTGCTAGCAGATGGGTTGGCAGCACCCGCTGTCCCAGTCAAAGAGTATCTCCCATGCTTCCCCCTGCAGATAGTGAGAAGAAGATGGGATCTCAATTTGCAACCTGCGACTTCTTCCGATTCAGCTCTCTGCCCCCTAGACATCTCCATTCAAAAACTGCACTGATACTTCAACATAGTTTGCTCTTTACTTGAGTGGCAATGATCTACGAGTGGTTCATAGTCAGCTACCTCGTCGTTGTCCACAAGGTTATTCTTATTACTGGGCTAGGTGGGGAAGAGGTTAGAAAATAGGGGGGGAAGGGGAGCCCCTGATGAGTGTGAGGTAAGGCTTATGGCACCGGGCTCCAATAGAGACTGGATGCAACCGCGCTGGAAATCCAAGTAAGCAGAAGGAAACTGGCAGGCCCAAACAAATAACATTAAAAAGAAGGGAGGAGGAGAGTCTGACAAAAAACTTTGAGAGAGAACTTTTTCTTCTTCCTTCCAATATGAGAATACTGGAAATTTTGAGAATGAGTCCACTTAGATGTGCATAAATAAAGGTGAAGAAACAACTTGTAGGACCAGGGGAGACCCTTTTATTGAACTGACAATACCTTTGTGATGAGCTTTTGAGAGCTCAGCCTCCTTTTATTAGGCCAGCGCACAAGGAGCCAAGCATAGGGGTCTGAATGGGGTTCAGGAAACAGATGCTCAGTTAACCAGCGTCCGTTTTCTGAACCTGCGGCCGTGCGCCGATTAGGAAAACAAGCCGATTTAAATCCAGTGTCCGATTTCTTAACCAGCAGACAGCCGACTGCTCGCGGGCACCCGCTGTCAAGAAGGCAATAGGGGCACGCAATCGACCCTAGCGCCTCCTTGGCAGTGCGGCCCCTAGTTTTAATATTGCATGGCGCCCCCCAGGAGACATGCATAGGGGCGGGTTAGGAAAGCGGGTGCTGAACACCCGGCGCCCGCTTTTAAGTGCATTTTATTGTTTGCATCGGCCCCGGTGTGACACCCAGGGGAGTGCTACTTCCTGGCCACCAGGTCAAAATCCAGGGTTTGTTTCCTCCATCTCGGGACACCAAGGCTCAGGTGCCAGTTCTCAGGAACTTAGGCATCACAGTCGTGACAGGACTGGTCGAGGTGGGTTGCAGGTCCCGAGGCTTCGAGCTGCTTCCTGTTGAAGGGTCCTGCACACTGCTCACGTTCCCTGGTGACCCCTCCTGAAGGCACTCCCAGTAGACGTTTGTGAGATCCCAGTGTTCCGTCTGCTGGAATGGAACACTTCTTGTCCCGTCGTAAGGGTGCGAAAGATCAAAGCACTCCCTATGGGAAAACTTCCATCTCTAGTGATTTATAAAGCATCAATATTTTCTCCTTACAGTCTTTCCGGTGTTGGGATGCTGGTTTCATTGCTTGCAGGCCCACATCTGAAATCTAAGAAGGTGGTTCCCGTGTCCCATTGACATGCCCTGGAAACGTTCAGAAGGGAGACCACTGAAAAATGTAAACATATTTTGTCCAAAAAAGGAGGGGAGTGTCCTTTATAGTAGAGAAGAGGCAGGCAGACAGCGTTGGTGTTGACATATGCGTGTTTGGGCACACAGTATTTACAAACAATGTGTGAATTTGAGGTATGGCAGGGGTAGGCAAACCAGACAGTTCTGGTTTTCAGGATATCCACAACGAACATGCATAAGATATATTTGCATGCACTGTCTCCCAATGTATGCAAAGATAACTTATGCATATTCATTGTGGATGTCCTGAAAACCAGGCCCGTTTGTGACTCTCTGGGACTGGAGTTGTCTCCCCCTGCACCATGGGATTAGTTTTCGTGAGATCAGGCATTGGATGTGAGCCACTGGTTCATGTTTTGTTTTATTTATATATTTAGGGTTGTTTTTTTTTTTTTTAATTACTGTTAGCTGGTGTACTGCCCCTTTAAATGTGTAACCCAGAGGCGTGAGGGAGAATGCCATGGAGGGAGCGGTTTGGGAGGGGTTCTAGCCTGGCCCCCATATTGTTTTTAGGCCTGTTGGGCTGAATCAGCTGTTTGGCAGAGGTAGCGGAAGAAGAAGAGAGGAGAGAACTGCGGTGAGGGAAGTGGCAGGATTACCAACTGAATGCACTTTTTTGTCAGGATAGGTTGATCGAGTCTTGGTTGTATCCCACTCCCTTTATGGATTTGTAGTAGTTATGCTGCCCCTATTTACTTTCCTAAGAAAATCAAGACTACGAGGGCAGAACTGTCCTGAAAATCCAGAGCCAACTGGCAACCCTAGCATAGGGAAAATAATAAAAAAAAAAAAAATACAAATTAAAAACCAGGGAGGCCAGCAGCCATTATCTGTGCTGGGCCATGGCGGTGAGCAGCCGTTCCAGGAGCGGTGGTGGGTGTAGAGGAGAACAGCAGACCAGTGGCGTATGGCCACAAAGAAGACGGGGACCGTTTCCCAGGCCGCTTCAGTGACCATTGGGTCCCGATGGGAAGAGTTGGGCCATGGCAGACAGCAGTCTGGAAAATAAAAGCCACGGGGAAAAACAAACCCAGCTCCAGAAAAGTTTGTACGGGTGGCATAGAACAGTGCAGAGTGAATTTCAGGGTAGGCAAAAGCCAAGTGCCTTCTCCTCCAACCAATCAAAATGGCCCAGCCAGACTGGGGGGGGGGGGGGGGGGTCAAGCTTCATGTCTGGGGGAGTCCCTTGTACCCCTGTCCTCCCTTTGCACAGCGGTGGAAGCAGCCTCGGATGCTGGGCAGTGGGGGGGGGGGGGGGGGGGGGGGGAGTGGTGTCACAGAGGTGACATCAAGGAAGTAAACCGTTCCCGATCACTGATCCCTCCAGCCTGCCTGAAACTACAGGACAGGCCTTTCACTCTGGAGCCCAATTTGCAGCAGGACTACAGAATGATAAAAGCTGTTTGTGACGTCTCCCCAGAGAGGGAAAGGGGGGGCTGAAAGGGGCTCAATGAGCTCTTCCTGGCGATACCCCCTCGAGAGGTATCTGGGGGTCATTTCAAGGAGTTAGGGCTCCCATTATGAACAAACCCCACTGACTCCCATTACATGAAAAAAACCTTAACACAGACCCCTTTTACAAGTGGGTTTTCTGAGTAAAATTCCACGGTTCTGCTTTTGAAATACTCCTGCATTTGGAACAGGATTTAATCAATAATATGTGATAGAAATGTTTGTGTTTTGAATTAATTTGGGTTATAAGTATTCTTAGGGCAATTAAAAAAACTGACATGAAGCTGAAAACTTTTATTTAACGTTCAATTCAATTTGGAAAAGTATTTAAAAATATATACTTTACAGAGAAATGAGGAGTTTTAGCTCCTCTTCCAGGAGATGTGAAAAATATTTACACAAATTAATTTTTATGGGAGATTATTTAATTTAATGAAATAAAAGGGAGACCATGAGCCTGAAAGTTACAATCTTTTGACACCTAATGCTATTGCTGATGGGCAGTAGGGTTTCTTTATTTGCTTTAAGCTTTTAGCTGCCTGAACTGTAATAAGAACGCTCCCAACAGGTGACAACACCACACTAGGGGCTTGGTTTTCAAAATGATTTCCCTGCATAAACCCCTGTTTCATGACTGTAGTGGCATTTTGACAGTCGGGGCCCATTGCATGTGAGCGCATAAACCAGTTTGGTGGCTACTTTTGCACAACTGTTAAAGAGGTGGGAACAGGGAAACCATTTCTGTGCATTCTCCTATTCTCAAAAGTATGGTAGCGTAGCAACATAGTAGATGTCCGCAGAAAAAGACGCCAGTGGACCATCCACTCTGCCCAGCAAATGTAATTTCTTTCTTTCTTTTTTTTTTTTTTTTAAGGGTAATAACTGCCTCTCCATGCAGGTACCCCCATGCCTTCTGTTCAGGGCAGTCACTGCCGCTCCGTGCAGGTTACCCCCTTTTCTTCATCTCCATCCTTTAGCCACAAGGAATCCTCTGGGTTTCTCCCACACCCTTCTGAATTCCACGACCGTCCTCGTCTTGACTACTTCTCCCGGGAGGGCAATCCATGCACCCATCACCCTTTCTGTGAAGAAACACTTCCTGACGCAGTTTCATTTCATGACCCCTAGTTTCCGCCTCCATCATTAGGCCCTGCAGATCTGGAATTTTTCTTACCCAGGCTACGCAGGTTCGTGCTCATGGAGCCCCAGCTTTCCCGTCTTGGCTCGCTGCTTTTCTTGGCTTCCTTTTTGGCCCTGTGGCTCAGGAGTGGCCCATGGAGCTGATTGATTTCATTCATTTCTGCACCCCTTTCCTGCATTTGTCGGGGCACTGTAGAGGTGTGCGTGTAGGTCGGCACTGGTCCCGCGCACACCTGCAGATCTTTACAGCAGATTTATGCATGTCGGTCTGCTTTAAAAAGTCAGCCTAAGGCCTGTCAGGCCGATGCAGTATTGTGCGCTCAGGCTAGCACACAGGTTTATTTTATTTTTTTTTTATTTATAGATTTTTATATACCGATGTTCATCAAAGATATCACCTCGGTTTACAATATAACAGAAAAAACATACGCTTGGAAGTGTGTTACACAGAACGAGAGTTAGTAACTTCATAAAAATAGTTATGAATGGGGGAGAAGAATAATAAGGATTGAAATAGCAAGTGTTAATAAAATAACAGTAATATGATAATAACAGATCAATTATATACATTATGGTAAAAACAATGTAGTATAACATTAGGAACAGTAGAAAGGTTGATGCGTCTCCCTGATGCAATAAAGGGATCAGCGTGTCCAAAGCAGCTCGTTGCTAATAGCGCTCCTCAAATGTAAATGCCACGTTGATGAGGCTATTAGTAAGTACCCCCAATATGAAAAATAACCGCGCGCCCGCCACACACATTTTAACCCTCAAAACATTTAAGGCCAGCCCGGGAGCTGGCGTTGTCTTGAGGTGCCCCAAAACCTGCACTGAAAAGCAGAAAATACAGTGCCACTTAATATTGTCGCGATATTAAGTGGGAGGAACCACAGAAAGCAGCAAAAAAAAAAAAAAAAAGTCTCGACGGCGATCGGCTTAGAAAAATGGATGTTTAATTTACGAGCGTCCGTTTCCCTAACCCGCGCCCAGCCACGTCTCTGGGCGCCTGATGCCAAGCAGGTGCTAGGGACGCACAATTTATTCCTAGCGCGACCATTTTAGCACAGCGGCTCATTTGCCTATTGCATCGAGCACTGGAGAGGTGAATGTGCGCGTGGTAAAAAAAAACAAAACGGGACGGGCGCCCCAGTCTGGACGCACGGTTTTTACGCGCACTTTATTGCATCGGCCTGTGTGTGTGTGTTTTTTGTTCATGCAACCTTTAGCCGTATGCTGGCCGCTAAAAAATGACCCTCCTTGTGTATAAATACCATAAACAGTAAAATAAACCAAAGCAATGCAGCACGTTCCATCCTAAATATTTATTTATTTATTTATTTAACATTTTTCTATACCGACCTTCAAGGTTGAATACCATATCAGGTCGGTTTACATCGAACAGGGGTAGATCAGTGTAACATAACATAACAAAGGAACAACTTTTTATAATTAGTGAAGACAAAGCAGAAAAGTAAGAAAGTTACATAATAACAAGGACCATGAACTAGGAAGCTGAATTCAGCTGGAAAAAGAAAAACCTTAAGAAGGTATTAAAATACATAGTGAAAAAGACCGAGCATGGTCTAGAGCTAGGTTGCTTATTAGGGTAGGAGATTAGTAACTGATGAGAATATTGAAGGGGCGAAGTTCCGTATTCAATGCTGAGTAGTTGTAGTTGTCTAGTGAAAGTTTGAAGGATCAGGGAAGGCTTGTAAGAAGAGCCAAGTTTTGAGTTTTTTTTTAAATGTTGGTAGGCACGGTTCCATTCTGAGTTCTGCAGGGAGGTTGTTCCAGATGGCTGGACCCGCTGTGGAAAAAGCTCGGTCTCTGGTAGAGATGAGTCCGATCCTTAAATGAAATCATAAAAACTTCCCCCCATATGGCTTAGAGAGTAATTTTGTGCCAGCGGGCCTAGCAGCAAAGTTCACACAGATGTTACCGAGGGTTTTCAAGGCAAACTTGTGTGCAGAAGTTCGCTTCAAAACTCCTCCGGTAACTGGCTGAGCACATGCACAAAGTTACACCTGCTGCAAGCAGGCTGTTAACTCATGCACGTTGTTTTTTAAGTTAAAAAGATATTGTTTGCGCACGTCTCAACTTCGCTCCAGTTCCGCCTTGCGGAATGCCTATCTGCACTGCACGGCACGACGCTAAGTTCTGTGCATGCTCTGCACGCCGGGCCCCGATTGATTTTTTCAGAATACAACTCACACACACACACAAAAAAAGGGGAGTACGCGGGCAAGTCATTTTGAAAATCGAGCCCTTGGAGTACAATTTCCAGTCCTATAGCCTGTCCACTCTCTAATCGCCCGACCTAATTCTGACAGAAATAATTGATCGAAAAAATAGCCAAGGAGGAATATAAATCCACCTTAACCAAAACACTTCTTGAATAAGAATTTCGCTAATTTATAAAAAAGTTAAATAATCCTAATTTCTAAAAGTAGAGCATTTCAGATCGAAGGGCCAATATAACTGAAGGCTCTTTCTCTCATCCTATTAAGTCTTTCAGTTTGTAATGAAGCAATAGCTAAAAAGCAAAGATTAGAAAGAAAAAAATAAATAAATATGCTACCGATTTGTTGCTAAATTCTCACAGGACAGAAACCCTTGTTATGTTTGTTTTCAGTTCTTGTTGTTGGATGCATGCCCGTTACATAAAATATTTTATCAATGTGTGATTCTCTGTCTCCGTAGTTTGTAATGCATAGAAGAGTATAAGTGTTTGTGAAACGATTTATAATTCTACCTAGCTGTAAGCCATTTCTGTAAACTTTTATGCTCTGGCTTTTCCCCTCTGCCTCTGAGGGAACCAAGGGTTGAGTAGGTTTTCCCTAAAATTAATCTAAGCATACAGAACGGAGGAGGAGGGCGCACCCTCCCCAAAACCGTAGACCAAATTAGGAAATAACTGAACAGTAACATCACTAAGTAGAAGAAACCCGTCCCTGCTTACCTGGAGTCAGGGGAACCAGCAGGCTAGATCCCCCTCAGAGTAACTAATGGGGTGGCCCTGGAGGTGGAGTGTTGTGCTGATTTTCAAATCTAGGTGGCCAAATTTAGCCCCTAACTCCAAGCGGCCAAACGGCAGGCCTAAAAGCCTCCGAGATTTTTGGCTCGTTTCCGATGCACATTGTGCCCGGAATTTGCCTGAAAGTCGCCCCTTTTTATGGTAAAGTTTGGGTGTATGCTTTGTGTTGGATGAACTGAAAAATGATTTGCTAGGTAAGGCTGAAGTTCTTTCCAACTTTCACGCTCTCTTCTCTCTCTTCCTTCCCCCACCCTTTGGATCTTTGTGACACCCTTCTCCCATTCTGCAGCACCTCGCCCCCCCCAGGGGATCCTATGATGGGCGCCTTTCCAGGAGTTTGGATCTGTACCGTGGCTCTAGCCGAAAACAATTCCTCCTCCTTCTCTTTCTCCTCTTATTCGCTGCCCTTCTTTTCACTCTGCCCCACAGGCTCCCTGACGGTTTCCATCACAGACATGAGGGCTCCTCTCGTCGGAGGATCCGGGGGTGTATATGCCCTCTGCTCGGCTCATATGGCCAACGTTGTCATGGTAACCCGCTCTGTTCTGGCCTCTGTAGCTGGGTCAGTGAGGAATGTCGGGGCAGTGCAGGGTTGGAGAGCTGGAGGAGGAATTGGGATGGAGTGGGAGGGGAGATGAATGGTGGCATGAGAGATAGGTGTGCCTCACACCTGTCCTTAACTTAAAGGCAAGAGACTGAAAAATAGCTCAGCGCACAGGACCTTAACAGTGCAAGTCTCTGAAATGTAAGCATTTGCCTAGTTCTTGCCTTTATTTTTGGCTAAAATAGTTTTATTTGTTATGGAATTGGGGATGTAAAACATAAATTTGACAGACCCACCTCTATCAAGTCTTAGTCTCCTTGCTTACTTTCTAGGGACAATTTGCCATTTCTATATATGTAGGGAGCATTTTACTTCCCTGCACTGCTCATACATTGCCTCTGGGAACATTCTGCCTTCCTGCCCGACTCATGCATTGCCCCTGGGAATGTGTTGCCTTCCTGCTCTGCTAATGCATTACCTCTGGGAATGTTTTTGCCTTTCTTCCCTGCTAGTGCATTGCCCCCGGGAATGTTTTGCCTTCCTGCCCTGCTCATGCATTGTCTCTGGTGGTGGTTTACTTCCTGCCCTGCTCATGCATTGTCTCTGGTGGTGGTTTACTTCCTGCACTGCTCATGCATTGTCTCTGGTGGTGGTTTACTTCCTGCACTGCTTATGCATTGTCTCTGGTGGTGGTTTACTTCCTGCACTGCTCATGCATTGTCTCTGGTGGTGGTTTACTTCCTGCCCTGCTCATGCATTGTCTCTGGTGGTGGTTTACTTCCTGCCCTGATCATGCATTGACTGGGGTGGTGGTTTACTTCCTGCACTGCTCATGCATTGACTGGGGTGGTGGTTTACTTTCTGCCCTGATCATGCATTGACTGGGGTAGTGGTTTACTTCCTGCCCTGATCATGCATTGTCTCTGGTGGTGGTTTACTTCCTGCCCTGCTCATGCATTGTCTCTGGTAGTGGTTTACTTCCTGCACTGCCCATGCATTGCCTCTGGTGGTGGTTTACTTCCTGCCCTGCTCATGCATTGACTGTGATGGTTTACTTCCTGCACTGCCCATGCATTGTCTTTGGTGGTGGTTTACTTCCTGCCCTGCTCATGCATTGCCTCTGGTGGTGGTTTACTTCCTGCCCTGCTCATGCATTGACTGTGATGGTTTACTTCCTGCCCTGCTCATGCATTGCCTCTGGTGGTGGTTTACTTCCTGCACTGCTCATGCATTGACTGTGATGGTTTACTTCCTGCTCTACCCATGCATTGTCTCTGGTGGTGGTTTACTTCCTGCCCTGCCTTGGGGAACATTTTGCCTTCCTGCCATGTTCATACATGGTTTCTGGGCGTATTTTGCTTTCCTGCCCTACCCATGCATGGTCTCTGGTGGTGCTTTATTTCCTGCCCTGCTCATGCATTGTCTCTGGTAGTGATTTACTTCCTGCACTGCCCATGCATTGTCTTTGGTGGTGGTTTACTTCCTGCCCTGCTCATGCATTGCCTCTGGTAGTGGTTTACTTCCTGCACTGCTCATGCATTGACTGTGATGGTTTACTTCCTGCCCTGCTCATGCATTGTCTCTGGTATTGATTTACTTCCTGCACTGCCCATACATTGTCTTTGGTGATGGTTTACTTCCTGCCCTGCTCATGCATTGCCTCTGGTGGTGGTTTACTTCCTGCCCTGCTCATGCATTGCCTCTGGTGGTGGTTTACTTCCTGCACTGCTCATGCATTGACTGTGATGGTTTACTTCCTGCTCTACCCATGCATTGTCTCTGGTGGTGGTTTACTTCCTGCTCTGCCTATGTATTGCCTTGGGGGAACATTTTGCCTTCCTGCCATGTTCATACATGGTGTCTGGGCGTATTTTGCTTTCCTGCCCTTCTCATGCATTGTCTTGGGGAGGGGGAGGTTTATCTTACTGCTTTGTTCATATGTTACAACTGGAGTTTTCTGGTCATCCTGTTTATTGGGTTGCTATAGAAAGAATTTGCAGAGGATATCGGTGAATTAAAGTGCAGGAATTTATGGCATTTACTGAAAACTATCCCATCACAGCCACTGGGATAGAGGGACTCCCAACTAGCACTTTGCACCTGCTTGCTCAGGCATATATCCAGCTCTAAAAGTTGCTGTGTCTCTATGGCCAGGCCACTAAAGTAGATGAGCGAGATCTAACCCAAAAGAACATCCCTCTGCATTGAGTGAAGATCTGTGCCGTGTCAGAACCTACCCACCCACCCTATATTACAATGGGGATCACTTAAGCATCTGATAGCAGACAAAGCCTTAGAGTTGGTGGGAGCTAGGCAGTGAATAATGGAACAACATGCACTCCGACTGACCAAGAATACCTTACTTCATCAAAGTGCAGAATGGCCATTGGTTCCAGTTATTCTGAAAGACTTTCTCCCTCTCCTTTCTCGTAGAACTGGGCCGGGATGCGCTGTCCGTATAAGCTACTCCGAATGGTGCTGGCTCTGGTGTGCAGTGAGTAATATTTTCTACCTCATCTTCTGTGCTTTATGTTTTTTCACTTGCCACAAAATGCTCGTTTTATGTCGATTTATATTAAACTTTCTTTTTTAGTATCTACATGGCACCCAATACCAAACCACTATATAGTCATGCTTTTTATGAGGCAAATTGTAGGCCCCACCTCTCAGTTCAATCCTCCTCTAACACTACCGGACCTCTGTCTCTCTATGGGGTCATGACCGGGGAGGAGGTTATTCTAGGGGTTTTGACAGGGAACTCTTAGTCATTTCTGGTTTTGCCATAAAACCCCTAAGCAAGTACAATATATGACAGTCTGGCTCCTTCTGGAGATAATCACACATTTGCCGTTTTTTTTTAATAGAATTATGTTTATTAGATATTGTTTTTGTTTTGTGATTATTTGCTGTGACCATTTTGGGTGTACCTTGCCTTGTGCATTGAGTCGACGATTAGGTAAATAACAAAAGTTTAACATTAAATAAAAATACATAAATACAATATATGTATTTATTTATTTTCAACGTTTGTTATTCACCTAATCGTTGACTCAATGCACAAAATGGTCACAGCAAATAATAAAACAAGAACAGTATCTAATAAACACAATTCTATAAATAAAAAAACCAGCCACAAAAATGAATTGCAATCTGATAAAAAGCAAAAGAAAACCCATCACAAAACAGCATAAAATAGCACAGAAGACAGTGCTATACAATACATAAGATAATCCACAGTCCAAAACCCAGTCAAAAGCAATAATAAGAGGCTGAAATAACAAACTGCTTCCAAAATGAAAGCTACTGCTTGAAAGATCGAAGCTCACAAAGAAACTTATTCCAGGCAAAAGGTGCTAAGCAAGAAAAGAGGCGTCATGTCTGACCTTCTTAGACAAGGGGACCGGCAGCAGAAGGTCATCCTGTGACTGCAAAGGCCAGAACTGTTCCAGTGCTGTTTATGGCCTTAAAGACCAGACACGGGATCTTAATTTGGGCCCGACTCTGGATAGGGAGTCGGTGCAAATCCATGATGTCCCACGCTCACAAAGGCCACACCCACCAAAAGGCGGGCAGCAGATGCCTTTGCAGTTTCGGAGGAAGAGCCACGCTCAAGGCATGGCAGTAGCCCAGTCTACAAGTGACAGTGCCATGAATCAAACCTGCCAGATCTTTACTACCAAACTAAGGTGAAAATGCGCTGTTTGAAACCCTGACAATATTTGAGCTTCCGGCTACACTCCCCGTTTTGTTTGTTCTCTGTCTTGAGTGGAAGGGGACTGTCATTCATAGACAGGGCAAAGATTATTAGAGATCTGTGGATCTCTAATAATCTCTAAAGAAAACCAAGCCACAGAAGTTTCTTGCAGGAGGAATGAAACTGCTGCTTTTTAAAAATGTATCTTTAGTAAGTTTTCATACATAGCGGTATACCTTGCTAAGGAAACACCTGCAAACAGAAAAATAAATCACATAGCTCAAGAAATAATATATTAATACAGAAACCCGTTAATCAGTCATTCAGTATCCACGAAGGAGGCAGGAAAAAAAAAAAAAGAGACCATAGGAAAATATACAAATAAACTGTCCTGACTTGCACAGACTGAAAATACTGAAAATGCCCAGAACAGACCTAGTTGGTTACTGGAGAAGATATCAAAGGGCTTCTGGAATCCAAAAAGAGCTTTAATTGTGCAGGACAGAAAAAACAAAACAATCATTATTATACCTGATAGCAGATTTACAGGGGTATCTAAGAATATAGGAACAACCTAGGGCAAAGGCCTCGTGCCTTAAAGCAAAAAAGCCTTCCCTTCTTTCTTTTGCCACAAGAGCTAAATCAGGAAACCTCCACACAGCGAGACCAAACAACGAAGAATAATTCCTAAAATACTTTCTCATCCCTTTACTTAAATCTTGCTCAGAAACAGCCATCGCGCCTTAGGTGCTCGCTGCCATGGACATGCTGTTTGTCCATTGCGAGTCCCCTTTTAGCGCGCCAGCTCATTTGAATATTACATCGAGTGCCCAAGAGAGGAGATGTGCACGCGTTCCAAAAAACGCGCGACAGGTTGGATGCACATTTTTTGCGCACATGCTATTGCATCGCCCCCCCCCCCCCCCTTGTTTGAGAGCCAATGCTCTGAAAGACTCCCCTTGTCCACCAGTAATGCAAAACACATTGGGGTAGATTTTCAAAGGGTTGCGTGCGTAAGATACGCGCACAACCCCCGAAAACCTACCCCTGCCTCCCCCTGCGCGCGCCGAGCCTATCTTGCATGGGCTCAGCGGCGCGCGCAAGCTCCGGGATGCGTGTAAGTCCCGGGGCTTGAAAAAAATGGGCGTTCTGGGGTGGAGCCATGGCACCGGCCCAGGGGTGGGACCGAGGCCTCCGGAACAGCCACTAGGCCGGGGGATGGAGAGCCGGCGCGTGCAAGTTACGCTTGCCCAGAGGCAGGCATAACTTCTTCAATAAAGGTCGGGGGTTTTTTTAGTTAGGGCTGGGTTAGTTAGGGGAAGGTGGGGGGTGGAAGGAGCGGCCTTGGAGGGAATGGAGGCAGGCTGCTCAGCTCGGCGCTCGCAGGTTGCACAATTGTGCACCCCCCCCCTGGGCGCGCCGACCCTGGATTTTATAACATGCGCGCGCATGTTATAAAATCGGGCGTAGATTTGTTTGCGCCGGGTTGCGCGAACAAATCTACGCCTGCGCGCATGTTATAAAATCTGGCCCATTGCGTGCAGTCAGAAGGCTATGCTTTCTTATATGATCATGCCTACCCAGCAGAATTTAGACCTTTCCCTTTCCCCGGAGTCCTAAACTCTGTGGCAGAACCTTGATTAAAGGCAACAGTAAATGCACTCCATGGTGTCCATTAAAGGAGTCAGTCCTGGATTCCCTGAGAGGCAGGAGGTCAGAGATATCAAAATCCTAATCAGTACACTCGAGAGGGCTATGCATTTATACTGAATTTTAGAAACCACCTTCTCTCCCACAAAAATAAATATTATGCTTTTAAAATAAAGGAAGATTAACTTTTTTATATCTTCTTTACCGTTTGTTTAACATTTTATTGAAATGATGGCATATTCTCCTGCCTTCATGCTTTGCACATTGCCTGGGCATTGCTCGGTGTTTCACGATGTTCTCACACACATTGCACAGTCGGAGGATGCCGCATGATCAGTCACAATAGTTGTTTTGTTATTTAGCCGCTGTTTTATAAGCTGAACTAATACAGAACGGTTGCACAGCTGGTAACACTGCAGTATGGTTTTTTTTGAGCCATGTACCTCTCAGCTTACCATCTGGGCAAAGACAATCAAACTCTTAACCGTCTTGTTAACCTCCATGGGTCTGAATGGCACCCACTCTTCTGTATCAGAATTATCCCCTGTATAACCTTTAAAAGTCAATGGAATCAGAGTCATTCGTGGCTCCCCGGTTGGTGGGGCAAGCCACAGTGCAGCTGTGATGTCCTCGAAGTGCAAGAGGCTGTTCCTGCTAGCACTGGGCAGGCCCCCCCTGGAAAACGAATTGAATTACATGAAAGCCAGCAAAGAGGGTGGGTAGATACGGCACGCTTCTAAGGCTAACCGGTGTCCCAAGGTGCCAATGTTTGTATCTGATACGGAGGCTATTGGTAGCATCAGAAGCTTTTCTCTTTACAGAGGCATCTTCCACCCGATCGCATCTTTGGTTTTCTTTTACATGTATGTGCATTTGATAAATACATTTGTTTTTCCTTTTGGGGGGGGGGAACAGATTTCACTTATTACGAGATGCAAAATTAAAATGGGCTTTTAAAACCATTGGAGGTATAAGGAACCAAAACTATATTTGTAAGACCAAGGCATGGGTGTCCTGTAAAGCGTGCTCACGCTGAGGTTGTTCTTATGTCCCCCCCCCCCCCCACAGTGAGCTCCGAGGTGGGCCGGGCTGTCTGGCTGCGATTTTCTCCGCCTTTGCCTGCGTCGGGCCCCCAGCCCAGCTTCATGGCACACCTGGCAGGGGCGGTGGTGGGCATCAGCATGGGGCTGACCATCCTGCGCAGCTATGAAGAGAACCTGCACGACCAGTGCGGCTGGTGGGTGATGCTTCTCTCCTATGCCACCTTCCTTGCCTTCGCCATCTTCTGGAACGTCTTCGCCTATGAACTGCTGGGTGTCCAGATCCCACCCCCGCCGTAGTGCCGGGCTCCTACCCCGAAGAGGCTTGCATCCTTGGAAGTGCCAAAATGAAAGGAAAAAAAAAAAAAGCAGAGAGACCGCTCCACAGATGCTCAGTCCAAAACCTGAATGTGTGGGCAAAGTTTCATTTTCTACCGATGACTGCTGAGATCTGAGGTTGGCCTGGATATTTTTTTTTTATCCTCCTGCCTGAGAAGCAGAAAGACCAGAACATGTTTTCTGTGAAAAATGACAAAAAAACCAACAGCAAACTGAAAAAGAAAGCAGCCCTGTGTCTATGATTCTCATCCAAAGGATCGTACTTCTGTTACCTCATGGTGCCTGCGTGCACTGATAGCGTTTCTGGGACAGCTTGAGGAAATACAAGTCTTCTCCTGCTGTCTCTCCATCCATCTTTCATTCTCTACCTCTCCCTTGCTCCTATTCAACCTCTCCTATCTCACTTCTGCCTTTATTCAAGCCTTTCCTTTGGCCTTGTGACTTCCTGGTCCTTCCTCTCTGTACAGGGAGGAAGCAGAGTCTGAGGTTCTGCAGGAGAGCAATGTTGATGTTTCTTCTCTGACTCGCTGTCCCTCCTGCTCCATCGTTTCATTCTTCACTTTCTCTCTCCATCTCTCCTGCTTTGTGTCCTTTGCTGCTTTGTAATTTTTCTGTCTCTCTCTCTCTCTCTCTTTCCCTGTTCTACTCTGTATTTGTTACTCTCATCTTTGTTGCTCATTCAGATTCAGGAAACTTTATTGGCATGAAAATGTGTATATGTGTTTGCCAAAATAATACATAAGTGGTTAAAATAAAAGGAAAAAATACGTAATAGTGATAATAAAATAAAATGATAAGAGTACAGAAAGGACAACACCAAGGACAGTTCCTGG